>NC_067161.1:31809388-32555638 GCF_903995435.1 Acomys russatus
TCAAGTTTAGTTTAGGGAATCTCTCAGAGCCGCATAGGCTGACATCTTGGTTTCTAGTGCAGAGATGTTGGGAGATAGTGGGACCTTCAGACTTGGCTAAATTTAAGTACTTGTGGGGGCAGTGGAATAGCTTATGTGGGGCAGTGGAGTAGCTGACGTGGGGCAGTGGAGTAGCTGATGTGGGGCAGTGGAGTAGCTGATGTGGGGACAGTGGAGTGCTGATGTGGGGGCAGTGGAGTAGTTAATGTTGGAACAGTGGAGTAGCTGGTGAGGAGTGGAATAGACTCTGGGAGACTTTAGAGCCTTCATATTGTGACAGATGCCTCCTTCCAGACTGCAGATAAAGGTCACTCCTAAATCCCAGAGTAAAACATCCACTTATCTGGAAATGCCAAAAAGAAGAATGCGCCCTTTCCGGAGCTGAGCCCTACAGGCTGTAACAGGGAGCCAGGGAGATAAGAGGACATCAGGTGGTCCCCACCCAATGGTTTCCATCTCAAAGTTAGAGAATGTCTGAGCCTGGGCCAAGGTCTTGGAGTCAGAGAAAGTGAGCATCCGGTTTGACATTCTCTGGTGGCCTGGGTCAGTGTGGGTGGGTCAAGGGGACACTGATAAAGCTGGAGCTGGCCCATAAGGTTGGTTCCGCTGGAACTCATCTGCAGGAACAAATCGCCAACACCCAAGCCTGGCTCCTCTGTCTGCCTTTGACGGGGCCTACCTCTGGCTGCAGATCATGCTGGCTCATGGCTGACACTGGGAAGGAGCAGTCCCTAGGGTGACACTCTCCTGTCAGGCTCCAGGAGTCTGTAGTTGCGAATTCGATGGCAAGTTGAGCTCCTTATGAGCAGTACAGTCCAGGTATGGCTTGAGGGTGACCCAAAAAAATCCATGTACCAGGGGCTGAGGAGACGGCTTAGTTTGGTAAAGTGCCTGCTTCAGAAGCCTGGCTTCGGATCTCTAGCACCAATGTGAAAGTGGACACAGTGGCATGTGTCTGTATTTCCACCACTTAGTGGAGGTAGTGACCGGTGGATCCCTGGAGCTCACTGGCCGGCTGAGCTCCAGATTCAGTGAGAGACTCTGCCTCAAGAAATGAGATGCGGGTAGATCAAGCAAGACCCCTGAGGTTGACCTGTGGCTTCCACACATGTATTTCACACACGCCGTTCATTCTGTGTGTCATTTGCAGACAGCTCGGCCTCTTCCCAGTCCAGTCCTCACCAGGATGCATAGCTCTGATTGGTTCCTGGTCTATGGGACCCTCCCTCACTGTTCTCTGCCTCCTTCCCCGGGAGGCAGCTCTGCTGACACCTCTGCCTTTCAGTTGGACTGTGCTGCACGTCTTACCTTTCCCAGGGTCTCCTACCCTTCAGGAGAGCTTGGAAAAGCTAAGAAGTTAAGAAAGCTCCTTCCTTCCCAGTGCCCTGACTGTGATCATGGCCGCTATGCAGAGAATCAGGGCCCAGGCACAACTTCCTTGATGTTATTGGAAGAGAGGTGGAGCACAGGCCCACACACTGGTGTACTATGGGTGCCTGGAAGGCAGCCTTGGAGGGTCCGGTCCATGTCTGTAGGAGGAGCCATTGTTGCAGTGGCTTAAATAATTAGGTGTTTCCTTCCTCAGACTCCCAGAGGCTGGAAGGCCATGGTCAAGTGTCCACAGGGCTGCTTTCTGCTGAGCCCTGTCTCCTTGGCTGTTATCACTTGGTTACCCGGCTGTGGGTGGCTCTATCCCAATTATCATTATCATGACCATAATGTCTCCGGCTCCTCTTTCATCTTCTACTCCTCCTTTGTTTTATTTGTTTGTTTGCTTGTTTTGAGACATGTTTTAATGTAGGCCAGGCTGGTTTTGAACTTGAGTGAGCCTGAATTCCTGATTTCCTGCCTTCACATTCTAAGTACTCAGATGACAGGTGTGGGCTACCCCACCTGATTCTAACCTCCTCCTTATAACATTTATTTATTTTAATTTTATGTGGGTCCATATTGTTTATGTGTATGGATATGCATCACATATGCTCAGTGCTCACAGGGGCCAGATGAGGGCAGTGGATTCCCCGGAACTAGAGTTACAGATGGTTGTGAGCTGCCAGATGGGCGCTGCGAACCACACCTGGGTCCTCTAGAAGACCAGTATGCTCCCTTATCCACCGGACCATCTCTCCAGTATCCTTAACCACTGAGAGACGACACCAGCTCTGTTGAAGTAGGCCTCACCCTATTAGGGCATTTAACTTTAATTATCTCTTAGAAGTGTTCTTTCAAGACATTGGGTGTTAGGGACTTCAGAATATGGATTTGGAAGACACAATGCAGCCTGCTAGCCCACAGAGAATAAGTATAAGGCTGAGACCATATCCCTGCCTTAATGTGGAGGCTGAGAGAAAGATAATCTAGCAGGAGGCTCATGGCTGGGATTGTAGCCAGATGCTGGAGAAGAAGGATGTTCAGGCTTGTCTCTGGAGTCCTGAGCCCCAGCAGCAGTACCAGACAACCCCCTATAGAGGTAGCTCCAACCCATGATTCTTGGACCTCAGTTGGTGAATAGATGAAGATTTGGAGGCTCACAGGTCCAGTGACCACACCTAGATTTGTGTTGATATAGGCCGGACCCAAACTGTGGAGCCTTCCCAAGTAGTAAGGACAGGGTTCTACAGAAGGCCTGCAGGGGAGGGGTCAGGTGGGTGGGGAGAGGGTGTCACATGTATCTACCACCCTTGGCTCCAAGTGACAATATGTCCACGTAGGGCAGGGAAGTTCTTCTTGTGTGGCTAGGATGGCAAAGATGGCCATCCCATTCTTTCACCTTGGAGCTGAGGATGCTGCCCAAGCTGGCAGGAGTACAGGCCACCACCAAGATCAACATGGCGATGACCATGTTGTGTTCAGCTTTTCTGTCATGTATCATTTCAAAAGTTCTGGGACTGAGGGGACATTTGTGGAGAAAATAAGAAGCCATGTTCTTTTGCCCTCTATGAGAAAGATGCATTCTGCATGTGGTAGTTAGCAGGCTTGTTTCATGTGGCTAAACTTGCACTGCTGAGCAAGCATGGGCTGCATCCATCCCAATAACCCCACATGCTTTTCACAAAGGTGGAATGGTGCCCACACCCACCCTATGGCCTGGGTCTGCTATGTGCCAGCATAAAACACTTTCTATATAGTTGTGGTCAACTGTAGCCCAAAAAAAAAAAAAAAAAATCAATGGAAAATTCTAGAAATGATTCAAAAACATCCTCTTGTTTCTTGGTTTGAGTGAGGTGATGCAATCTCATGTCATCCTGCTTCATTTAGTGCAGGGTGGGAATTACTCCTTTGTCCAGCGTTTCCATGCTGTGTACAGTACCTGCCGCTTAGTTAGTTAGTGGCTGTCTCTTGCTAGGCTCACTGTCTCAGGACTGCAGTGCCTGTATTCAGAGAACAAAGCTCAGGAGGGATGGTGGCAATTCATGGGGGCGGAGTCTAGAGAAGCAGACAAGGGCTTTCTTTCATGGAAAGGTGAATGTTTATCTAAGCGGTCTGCAACTGTTTCCTTCTGAGGGAAACACTCTTTCCTGGAGGGAACGGGGAGGCTCCTAAGACTCTATAAAGCTTAGGGAATCTAAGGGAGTCATGAGGCTCTCCCCAAGGTTGTAAGAGCAGTAAATGCTGGCGGGAGATGGCTCTTCAGTGCCGCTGTCTGCAAGTTGTGCAGGGAGCCCTGGGGGTGTTGCCTTCAGGGATCATCAAGCTAGGGTGGGCTTTCAGTGTCACAGTTGCTTTGGGTTACCCATGCTACCATAAGTAACCCCAGGGAGCTCATTGGTCCCCCAACCTAGACTTGGGTGGGATCATTTCTTTGATCTGCCATCAGTGTCCTATCTAGGGTGAGTAGATGTTTGGTCACCTACCACAAAATAGGTTACATGTGTGTATAAGAAAACAAAACCAACCAGCCAACCAACAACACCAACAACACCAGCAACACCAACAACACCAGCAACACCAACAACACCAGCAACACCAACAACAACACAACACCAACAACACCAACAACACCAACAACACAGCAACACACAACACAAAACACCAGCAACACCAACAACACCAGCAACACCAGCAACACCAACAACACCAGCAACACCAGCAACACCAACAACACCAACAACACCAACAACACCAACAACACCAGCAACACCAACAACACCAACAACACCAACAACACCAGCAACACCAGCAACACAACAACACCAGCAACACCAACAACACCAACAACACCAGCAACACCAGCAACACCAACAACACCAGCAACACCAACAACACCAGCAACACCAACAACACCAACAACACCAACAACACCAGCAACACCAACAACACCAGCAACACCAACAACACCAACAACACCAGCAACACCAGCAACACCAACAACACCAGCAACACCAACAACACCAGCAACACCAACAACACCAGCAACACCAACAACACCAGCAACACCAGCAACACCAGCAACACCAACAACACCAACAACACCAACAACACCAGCAACACCAGCAACACCAACAACACCAACAACACCAGCAACACCAACAACACCAGCAACACAACACACAACACCACCAACACCACAAAACCAACAACACACAACACCAACAACACCAGCAACACCAACACACCAGCAACCACCAGCAACACCAGCAACACCAACAACACCAACAACACCAACAACACCAGCAACACCAACAACACCAGCAACACCAACAACACCAACAACACCAGCAACACCAACAACACCAGCAACACCAGCAACACCAACAACACCAACAACACCAGCAACACCAGCAACACCAACAACACCAGCAACACCAGCAACACCAACAACACCAGCAACACCAACAACACCAGCAACACCAGCAACACCAACAACACCAGCAACACCAACAACACCAACAACACCAACAACCATAGTACATACAGAGCTCAGCACTCTGTCTGGTTTCATATACATACTGGGGGCCCTGAAGATGTCTGTCATGGATAAGGGGATCTTATACTGGCTACCTCTTTGCATATTTAGCCCAACTTCAGGAGGCAGACCCTGGTTTTGTTCCTATTTTATAGACAAGCTAACCGGGGCCTGGCACGGTTAGTCACCTTTGAGGTCCAGGATCAGCCTCAGCTGCCAAGAGCTCACTGGGAGACAGAAATCTCACAGCAGTAGGGTCACAGTGTCAACATGTTTGTGCTCTGCAGTGTGTATTGCCAGCCCCACATTCTCATTCCAGATTACTCCTCCCCCCCCACGCTCCCCCACTATCCCCACCACCCAGCTTTCTGTGTCTGCACCCTGGTCACCATGTCAGAGTTCAGGCAGAACAGGGAGCAATTGGATTTAAAGCCCCTTGCTTTGAATTATTCATGCCTCGTCCCTAACTTCCCAGGAATAATTTAATAAGCCAGGGCAGCGGCAGGAGGGCACCCGACTGAGCAGCGTTTGGGAGGTACACTAGGATTGTGGGTAAGGCTACCCCCAAACCATCCCTCCTTCTACAGGAGGCTGTCCCTGAGTGTTCCAATCTGAGCATCCCTGGTGTGTTACAGCGCAGCCTACAGGTCCAGGGGCCCCGCCCCGCCCCCCCCCCCAGCACCTCAGGTATTCACCTGTCACCTCCTGATATCAGAGCTCTGCTGTCTCTGGCCCAGATCACACCCCTCACCCGAGAGACTGGGATGGCTCCCCATTGTGGCATTGTCCTATTCCAGTGCCTTCCCCTCCCTCCCCCGCCTCCCCATTTCTCCCACCATGTATCTAACACACATGGGTGAAGTGCGTTGGCCGGTTCTGTGGTTTCAGTGTTGGTCTCTCCCTTAAAATGTGTGCCGAGATTTAATTGTAAAGTGACAGCGTGAAGACATGGGGGCATTTTGAGGTGAGTGTGAGTGTGGGGGGGGGTTGGTGCTGGCTCAGCCCCTCTTCTCTCTCAGCTATTCTGTTCTCTGCTATGGAATGTTGTGGCATGAAGGCAATGGCTAGCTGCTGACGAGGAATTCAGTGGCCATGCTCATGGACGCCCGTAGTGTAAGAGCTGGAAATCCACTACAGAGGAGGGGATGAAGCCTCCTCTATGTACTTCCGGCCTCCAGAACAGTGAGTGGGTGACGTTCTGCCCATGATAAACACGCCTCCCCTGTGGCGGCAGTCTCTTATAGCAGCACAAAGCAGACTACGTTACATCATTTTTGAAGCCCTGTAGCTGCGGCCTCTGGGTCAGCCATGCTATCTTCTTGCAATCTGTCATGTGGAGCCGTGGGGAAAAGGAAAGTGGCATAGTATGCTTGTAATGAGTTGAGACTAATTAAGAAACACTCTACTCGCTCCCCGCTAAAGAGTCCCTGTGTCCATTAGCATCGGACCCCACATTTCCCTTTCCCGTACCTCACAGCCACAGCTAAATGCACCTGCCTGTTCAGACATTTCTGGTAAGAGCATGGAGTCTGGCTTCTTTCATGTGGTCTAATATGTCTGGGGCTCATCCGTGACGTGGTGGGAATGGTGGCTTTGCGGATCAATTTCTCACTGGTCTCCTTCCTGGTGAAGCTGCCAGGTGTCACCCTGAGTCTCAGTGACCTCCCTGGGAAGCAGCAAGTGTGTTTGTTTCTTGTCTGTATAGTCACTACTGCAGCTGTGGTGGCTTCAGAGGAACTCTGGCATCAGCTCACAGCACAGGGGTCAGACGGCTGGCTCTGCAAAGGGGGCTTTTTCGAATGGTTATTTTATCTTTTTTCCTTTTTTCCTTCCTCTTCCTCCTTCTCCTCTCCTTCCTCTTCCTCAGCCTCTTTTTTTTTTTTTTTTTTTTGAGTCAGGATCTCACTGCAGCTCTGACTGGTCTGGAACTCCCTATGCAGACAAAGCTGACAGCAAACTCTCAGAGACCTGCTGCTCTTGCCCCCCCCCCCCCCAAGTGCTGGGATTAAAACTACTGTGCTCCACTGTTCATTCCCCCCCACCATCTCTCCCCACAGAGTTTCATTCTGTAGTCAGGCTATCCTGGTCTCAAACTCACGACAATTCTCCTACCTCAGGCTCCTGAGTCTTAGGCTTATAGACATGAGCTACTATACCCAGTTTAAAAATTCTTTCTTACGCACTTGCGCATGTGCTGCAGCATGTACGTAGAGGTCAGAGGGCAGCTTGTGGGATTCAGTTCTCTCTTCCCCTGTGGATCTGGGGTTCGAACACAGGTCATCAGGCTTGACATCAACTTTCTCTACCTATTGAGCCATCTTAATGGCCTTGGTTTTGTTCTGTACAAGGAGTCTCACTCCTGAGCTCAAGTGATCCTCCTGCCTCAGCTCTTGAATAGCTGGGGCCGCAGGCTCTTGGTTAGCTCAGGACTTCACAAGGCTGCATCTTTATCTGGAGCCTGGGATGCTTTTTCATATTTGTTCAGGCCCCTTGATGCTTCCCAGCGGTTTCCCACTCGCTTGCCAGCTGCCAGTCAGGGGCTACTCTCAGCTCTCAGAGGCTATTGGAATCTATGGCCTCTCGGCTCCTTCTGTCTTCATAGCCAGTGTCTCAGTTACTTTTCTGTTGCTGTGATGAGACACCATTCCCATGGCAACTCACAGAAGGCAGAGTTTTATTTGGGCTTATGGTTCCAGAGGGACCCGAGTCTGTCATGGCAGGGAGGCATGGCAACCAGGGGCAGATGCTGCAGCAGGAGCGGGAAGCTGAGAGCTCACACAGTCAAATGCAAATGGAAAGCAGAGAGAGCAAACTGGACTTGGGGTGAGGCTATAAACACTCAAAGCCCACCCTCAGTGACGTACTTCATCCATTAAGGCCACACTTCCTACACCCCTACAGTTCCACCAACCCAGGACCAAGTGTTTAAATGGCTGAGCCCTATAGGGACATTTCTAATCCAACTGTGCCCCCACCCCCACCCCAGCCAGCAGGAGACAGTCTTCTTGCTTTCATCTTTCACAAGTTGAATATTATTTGCCCAAGGGTGGGGAGACCACCTTCCGTTTTCAGGGTCCACCAAGGATGCTGATGTGAAGGCCCACGCATTTGAGATGTTAATTTCGTTTGTGAATCACTTCACAAGAGAACCTCTCTTAATGTTGAAATAACACGGAGAAGGCCTGAGCACCGTAGGAGTGGAAGTGTGGGGGGCCACGTTTGAATTCTTCCCACAGTACAGTTCTAAATACCAGGCTCACGCGCTGAGCCACCCTCTCCATCTTGGTATGGGCACTTCCCATGATGCCCTCAGCTTTCTGGTGGGTTCTCACAGATTTGAAGTTTTGGACACTCAAGTTTTCTTGCTTTTCACCACAAGGAGGGCTGGATCACACACGGCCTACTCACCATTATGGCAACAGAACGTTCTCTGTTCCTGATTAAAAAACAATAGGGCTGATGAGATTGCTCAGCAGGTAAAGGCGCTTGCTACCAAGCCTGACCACTTGAGTTCAATGCCAGTACCCACATGGTGGAAAGAGAAAGCCAACTTCTTCAAATAGTTCTCTAGCCCCAACAGGTGCACACACACACACACACACACACACACACACACACACACACACACACACCTGGTTACACGGCTACAGCAACACCACAGCCAATGCCAATTTAAACTCCAGGGAATGAATAGAAACTTCCCCGGCTTGGTGCAGTCCGTTCTGTCAGAAGTCCCCATCGGATATCATATTTGATGGTGACAGAGCTGTTTTTATTGAAAGCCAGGATCAAGTTAAGGTCAAAATTTCTGCCTCTGCTTCTCGCTAAAAATTGGAGACTTGGCACTGAAAGAAGCTAAATTTGCACAGGGAAAAGTGTGCTGTTATTTGTAGCCAGACACGATTTTCCACTAGAGAAATCAGGAGTCTCAGGGAGCTGTCCAAATGCCTTGAGTTAATTGGCGAGTTCAGCAAGATGGAGAAACATATGAGCCACAAAACAACCCACCCGTTCCTCATCATGCCAGGGACTAATTAAAACCCACCAGAGATGAGATACTGGCCCCGTAAGACGGCTCAGTGGATAAGAATTCTTGCAGGCAAGCCCGAAGGCCTGAGTTCAAGCCCCGGGACCTACAGAGTGGAAGGAGAGAACCATCTCCTGTAAGTTGTCTTCTGACCTCCACAAACGTTGGTGCACATTCACACACACTGGTAAATAAAGGTGATAACTTTTAAGAAAAGAAATAAGATACACGTGGCGATGGCCATAGGATCTGGAAAATTCTTGGGAGTGACATAATGTGGAGTGGGAGGATTGCATGTCAAGAGCTTGATTGGAGGTTCTAGCAGGGGGTTGTGGCTACTCACGCACTGAACTGTCCTCCGCAGTCACGGAAGGTTGTCTTCTCCGACCACGGGTGTGATTCTGGGAGGGATGCATATGGAACGGTGATGACAGAATGAGATACCTAGCCAGCCAGATCAATCAGATCTGCCCAATTGATCAGTGGATGCTATCCGTTACTGCCAGCTCACTATGATTGAGACACTGAAGAATCACAAACCCTGACTAAAACAGGAAAGGGAATCTTGGTGGCTGCCGAGGAACGTCACACCCAAGGATGGAGACAAACAACACTGTGAAGATCCCCCATCTCTCCAGGTTAATAGAAACTCAGCGGAATCAGTCAAAATCTCAGTAATGTGGGTGTCATGTAAATTCAACAAGTTGGGTTCGCACAGAGGAAAGTCCGGGCAAGCCGAGTGAGTCACTTAGATATGAGCCACAGTGAGGCTCTGCTAGAAATCTTGGGCTTGCTGGAATCTGCAGAGCTAGGTCCAGGTCTGTGATGTTAATACAAGAAACAGACCAGCCAGTAGATCACAGAGAGATGGGGGCAAATGCACTTGTTTATGGGAACTCAGCGTAAGACAGAATGGTGTTTCTAAGCAGTGAAAAGAGCCATGCATGCCTCCACAGCCTCCTCCTCCTCATTCCTTCTTCCTTTCCCTGCTCCTATTTTTTTTTTCTTATTCATAACACAGAGGGGGATCTGTTTTATTTGCTCAGTCAGGAAGTACTCTGGACAAGAGTACTGACGGCAGGAGGGGCTGAGTACTGGAGAGTGGGGGTGGGGGTGGGGGACACAGACCTGAGAAGCTGGCGCCCATGTTGGAGGGGAAAAGAGGGTTTGGGCAGCTGACAAAGCTAGAAGTGGATGTGGAGCAATAAGTAATGTAGCCTGTGCCTGTATTTGTAGGACTTAGGAGCCTCAGGTAGGAGATCTGCATGAGTTTGAGGCCAGGGCAGCTTGGACTACAAACCCTGTCGAAAGGAAGAAAAGGAGAGAAGAGGAGAGGAGAGCAGAGGAGAGGAGAGGAGAGCAGAGGAGAGGAGAGCAGAGCAGAGGAGAGGAGAGCAGAGGAGAGGAGAGCAGAGGAGAGGAGAGAGAGAGAGACAGAAACAGAGACAGAGGGACAGAGACACACAGAAAGACTGAGAGAAGAGAGAGAGAGAGAGAGAGAGAGAGAGAGAGAGAGAGAGAGAGAGAGAACAGCAGGGTACACTTTTAATCCCAGACAGGGTTTCTCTTGTAGTCTTGGCTGTCCTGGACTCACTTTGTAGACCAGGCTGGCCTTGAACTCACAGAGATCCACCTGCCTCTGCCTCCTTGAGTCCTGGGGATTACAGGCGTGTGCCATCATGCCTGGCTCCTTATCACAATTTTTAATAGCTCTCTTTGATGTTTTCTTGTCTAGATTGTTACTTTTGGGGGGATGGGGAGAGGTGACTCTTCTCAACTGCGAGTCTGCAAACATCAATATCACTGTAAAAAGCAGCTTCCTTGCCCTTTACGATCAGCGGGAGCATGGGCCATGGACTTCTACGTAGTTTCTGGCGACAGCAGGGACCACTGCCATCCACATGGCCTCCAGCATCAGCACATGCCACGGACCTCAGCGTGTTCTCTGGTAGCAGAACAGACCATGGACATCAGTGCTGTCCTCTGCCACAACACAAGGGCGCCAATACTAGCTATGAATGTAGAACTCTCAGGACTTAGCCCCCTCCCCAAAGCCCCAAAGACCTGGTCCCTTGCGTGCATTAGGCTGTGGCATGTGCAACTGGGGAAAGGTCACAAATATTCAGACCATGTCCTAGCTACAGGTGTTTCTAGGTGCCTGGAAGCAATGTGCCCACAGCAGGGTCAGGGAGGTGGCCTCTGCTTTCCGAGAGTGGCATAGAGCTATAGGAGGAAGGTGGGGGCGGCATTCAATGCATGGGGAGAAAGCCCTTGGCCCTGTTACCCGGTCCTGTCTTCTACGCTATCTGACTGACAACGTCTCCGTCCGTCTGGTCTGGATCCTTCCACTATTCTCTCATGCAAATACAAGCCGATGCCTCATATCTCCCTTTCTCTGCCCATGACAGGCAGAACTCCCTACCCTTACTTTAAACAGGTGCCCGGATGCCTTTCTACCCGGTTACCTAGCATCCTGTCAGGTCCTTGGCTGTCACGTCAGTAGGGGGCCAGGTGGCAAACAGATGGCTCTCTCAAGGTGAGTTTTCTAAGGGGAGTCTTTCTGGGGTGTGGCTGAATGTAGGAGTCCCCCTTTTTCTTTTCTAAGTACTTGGGGGAATATTTTCTTCTTAAGTTTTATATAAAAACGTTTAAAAATTGTTCTTTGAGAATTTTGTACATGTATACAATATATTTTGATCGATCCACCCCTGAGATCCCTAACTCTTCCTAGACCCCCTAGTCCCACCACTAATGTCCTCCCCATATCCTCTCCCCCTTTAGAAAAGACACCGCTGGGTCCAATTAGAGCTGCCTGTTCATGCGTGTGTCGCTGTGACATAGTTTTCCTCTTCCATGAATCCCTGTGGCTTCCTAATGTTTCCAAAATACCTGCCGTGCATCCTGGAAGATTTTTTTTTTTTTTTAAATGTCCATTGCTAGGAGTGAGATCACTGACTCAAAGGGTAAATGCATGGGCGTGTAAACTAATGTTGCCACTGTGGAAGGCAGTATGGAGGTTCTCCCACATAAAACGTACCTCCACTCTATGATCCGACACTCCTACTCCAGAAGACATGTCTGAAGGAAATGAAATCAGCATACAGAAGAGGTGCGTGCAGCTCCCCGTGTGTTTCAGCATCACCCATCAAAGCCCGGATGTGGAATCACCCTGAGTGTGCATCATCCTGTGGCTGGGTAAATAGTAAGTGGCACATATACCCAGTAGAAAAGAACAAGTCTTGTTATTTTGGGAGACATGGACATGCCTGGAGGACATGCTGCTGAGTGGAATAACCAGACACGGAAAGCAGATATGGTGAGCTCTCTCTCTCAGTCGTGGGAGCTAAAGAGGTGGATTTTTGGTGAAATACAGGCTAGAATGGGGGTTACCTGAAACTGGGGATGGCTGCGGGGAGTTGAGGTCTAGGAGAGGTCAAAGGGCATGCATTAGACTATCACACTTAGATGGGAGAGAGATATAGCACCACAGAAAGACAAAAATGACTGAGGTTCATAGCAATGTATGACACACTTGCAGAATGCAAAAAGAGTGGGTAGTGAGCGTTCTTATCACAAGATGATAACCATTTAGTTTTGCTTTTCAGACAAACTTTGCTATGTGTACCGTCCTAGCCTGAAACTCACAGAGATCCTCTTGTCTCTGCTTAGTGCCAAGTACTGGGACTCCCCCCACCCCTTTCTCTTTTCTTTTTCTTTCCCTGGAAGGTATTATACATCCCAGGCGGACCCCAAATCACTATGTAGCTGAGGATGACCTCGAATCTTTGATCTTTCTGCTTCCATCTCCCGGCTGGTTCATACAGTGTTGGGAGACTGAACCATTAAACCCCATGCTTAATGGTTGCAAGGCAAATGCTCTACTGACTGAGCCACTACCCAGGCCCCCAATATAAAAACTGCAAGATTGTGTGTTTGGTGATGAGCAACATTTAACTATCCCACAACATATATGCACTTGGTTCACCCCCAGTGTGTGTGTGTGTGAAAGAGAGCTTTTCACACGGGCAGAGGAGGTTGGTATCCTGCTCTATTACCCTCTATCTTGTCCCTTTGAGACAGAGTCCCCCTCTGAACCTGGAGCAAGGCTGGCAGCAAACAAGCTCCAGCAATCCTCTTATCTCTGTTCTTTTTAAAAAAATTTTTTTTTATTAATTTATTCATATTACATCTCAATTGTTAGCCCTTCCCTTGTATCCTCCTATTCCTGTTCTTTAAGCAAAAGGGTAACAGGCACATTCATAGCCACACCTGGTTTTTAATGTGGGTGTTGGGGATTCAAACTCAGGTCCTCATGCTTGCACAGCAAGTTCTGTTGCCCAATCAGCCATCTTCCCAGCCCTGTACATGTGTTTAGAAAAAACATGGTCTATATGACAATGCACACAAAATTATGCAAATGAATTCCATCTGTCTGTCTGTCTATCTATCTATCTATTTATCTATTATGTGTGTATGTATGGACCTATATTATATATATGTGAGGAGTGCCACAGAATGCCTGTAGAGGTTAGAGGCCAATTTACGGCAGTTGATTCTCTCTTTTCACCATGTGAGTTCTGGGGATTGAATTCAGTTTGACAGACTAATGGCAAATGCCTTTGTCTATTAGGCCATCTTGCCAGCCTCAAATAAAATATAAACAACAACAACAACAAACAGCAACGGTTTGAGGCCAGCATGGTGGCGCACGCCTTTAATCCCAGCACTCAGGAAGCAGAGGCAGGCAAATCTCTGTGAGTTCGAGGCTATCCTGGTCTAAACAGAGTTTCAGGGCAGCCAAGGTTATGCAGAGAGACCCTGTCCCACATCCTCCCCCACAAAGAGTGCTGGGGGATGGCCCAGTCAGTGAAGTGCTTGTTATGGGAGCGTGAGGGGCTGAGTTTAGGTCCCTAGAACCCATGTAAAAAATGGGATGCAAGGTACACAAGTGCAGTCCCAGTGCTGGCGTGGTGAGAACAGGCCAGCCCTGGGGACTAGCTGGCCAGCCTGTGTAGCTAAAATGGCAAACTCTAGGTTCAGTGAGAGAGCTAAAAAAAAAAAAAAAGGTGCCCTCTGGTCTTTTATACTTACAGGAGAGAGAGAGAGAGAGAGAGAGAGAGAGAGAGAGAGAGAGAGAGAGAGAGAGAGAACAGACACTCTCTCTGTCTCTCTGTCTCTGTCTCTGTCTCTGTCTCTCTCTGTCTCTGTGTCTGTCTCTGTCTCTCTGTCTGTCTCTGTCTGTCTGTCTGTCTCTCTCTCTCTCTCTCTCTCTCTCTCTCTCTCTCTCTCTCTCTCTCTCTCTCTCAGAAAAGGCCACCCAGGCTTGGTTTGATAATCACCAAATTGTCATTCTGGGGTGGCACCTCTCCCCACTCAGTGTCATAACCCAGCGAGCTGCCAGCTTTGCTGGGTCTGTGGCCGACAGTGAGGCGGCATCCCAACACCAGCTTATGTAATTTCTGACGGGTGAGCTGGCCATCTTCGCAGCTTTCTGAGAGCCTTTTGTATTTCACTGTCTCTTATGTCTTCTTGACAACCTATTGAACTATGATCTTTTTCTTATTCGTCTCAAAGAGCCTTTTATATATCGGGGATCTGTTCTTCTGACACTTTCTGAGTTGCAGCTATTTTCTCGGTGGACTGCCAAAACTTTGTTTCCAGTGGCTTCTGCCTGGCAGAAAACTTTCTGGTCTCATCGCTCAATCTCCCTCGGTTGCTTAATTTTTGAGTCATAGTTTGAAAAGTCTTCCTTTCTCACAACAAGAATTTGCTTGTTTTCTTCCCATGCTTTGTTTGTGTTCCCAATAGTTTCCCAAAGCAAAACAAGGACCTGCCACATGTTGCACACTGCACCGATCCACATATATGAAGGGGTGTGTGTGGTGCGCACGGGCCTCCCTGCTGTGGCCTTCTGCCACTCCTCAGATCCGGACCCCTTCCTGAACCTCTTCCAGCATCTCTACACACATGCAGAGCCATCCTGCAGGCCCTAGGACCCTCTAGCTTTCAAACTCCAACTGACTGATGTGTGATCCTCCTCTTCCCCCACGGTGGGGTTTCCACCAACGCGTGTCTTCTCCTGCCTGTCCCACCCCATTCGACTTCTCAGCTCTCCAGATTCCAAACTTGTGGGGCTGGTCTGTTGGTTATGGGTAGTGTGTGCTTAGATTGCACAAATGAGAGAGAGCGAGAGTGAGAGAGAGAGAGAGAGAGAGAGAGAGAGAGAGAGAGAGAGAGAGAGAGGGAGAGAGAGAGAGAGAGAGAGAGAGAGAGAGAGCTTTTTGTATGTGACTCTGACCTTTTATCATGGCACCTTCTCACACTGGTCCCTTTGTCTCCCCCTGGCTACTTGCTGCAAGAGACCCTCCTGGCTGTACACAGATCCTTCTAGGATGCAAATCCTTGTGCCACTGCTTTCGCCAATGCTCCTTGAGGTCTCCTGTAGCTTTCTTTCTTCGTGAGTGTGTTTGTTTCCCCCATTACACGCATGTGCCTGTGGAGGTCAGGAGACAACTCGCGGTGGTTGGTTCTTCCACCATGTGGATCCCAGGGACGGAGCTCAGCTTGCGAGGCTTAGCAGCAAGCATCTGTCTTTACCTACTGAGCCATCTCACCAGTTTTTCAGGATCAAGTTCAAACTCAAAGGTTCAGTCAGTATTCTTGTCTTCTCATGCCCTAGCCTCCCTCAGTTTATCCCACCAGTACCCTCATTGATGTCTTTCTCCAGTCCCTGTCCCCACCCCCCCCCCCCCCCCCCCCCACCCCTGGCAAGAAAGCTGCTTTGTTATCTGTCATTCAACTAGAGACACTCTGCTTTCAGGTCTGTAGGAGGAACCTCCAGGCACACAGGTCTGGTCTAGGGATCCTGGGACTCTGGTATATGCAGCAACTATGACTGGATCCCAGGAGTACCATGATGGTTTGCTCTGCATCCCGGTGCCTGGAGAACAGTGACATCTTACTCATGCCTAAATTGAAAAATTAAACCAAGAAACCAGGCCAGTGGCAATGGATAGAGACACCGTGTTTTTCAGGAATGCCCCTGAGTCTGCCCTTTGGCGCTGCAATGCTTTCACGGTCCCTCAAGGGCTGAAGGAAGGAGCAGGAACCGAGCCAGTCCCGCAGACAACTCAAACGAGCCCAGGCAAAAAGCTGCCATAATGCGTGTGCTGCGCCACCAGTCCCCAGAGACCCATGAAAGGATAGATTGTGTTTTCAGCAGGAAGAAAAGAGATTTGTCTTCTCCAGCACTGAAAGCCAAGGTCACCCTGGCTACGGAGTTGCCTTTGCAGAGGAGGACACCAGGAGTGTCTCTTGGATATTGGGGCAGAGCTCAGGAATGAGTGACGGCAGGGTTTGCCCAGCACCGTGGGAGCCTTCAAGGCTGAAAAACAAAGCAAAAACAAAACCATTTTCTTAGCACTACTTCCCTGAGAGTGCTTCCAGGGATGTGCGTCCTCCCTTACTATGGCTGGTGTGACCTAGTGGCACCAGTGAGCCTTCACCCTTCCATGGAGGCCCTCATACACGTTGTCCCTCCCCTATGCAGGCGCCTGTATCCTCGGAGCACAGTGGGTCTCCTGATCCCTAGAATAACAAATCTGCTAGTGTCGTTTCTCTGACCAGCCTTCCCCTCCCCCCTCCCCTGAAAGTCTCCCTTTTTGAGGCTTTTCAAACTCAGAGACCTTGTTTCCTCGGTCTTTTGACCTGGTTTGTATTATCTCATGGACAGCCTCATCGGTTGTCTCCCTCAGCCCTCCTGTCTGTCACCCAACCAGAAGTGCTCCAGTTGTCCAGCTCTGGGAATATTTATCCCCTTTCTGGGACCATGCTGTCAGTTTGTCACCTAGACCAGCTGGGACCAACATGGTCCCAGAAAGCTGATGCCAGCTAGTTGTTGAGTGAAGTCAACTGCTGCTAGGACCCACTCTTCTGTATATGTGTGCCCCATGTATGCATCTGTGAAGGCCAAAGGAGGATGCTGGGTGTCTTGCTCTTTCATTCTCCATCATATTCCTTTGAGACAGATCTCTCACTGAAGCTAGGCTGGCAGCCAGCAAGGCCCAGTGACTCTCTTGTGTTCTGGCCCCAACAGCAGGCAAAAGCCCTTATTTAGCCCTTAGTGTGTGTGTATCTGTGTGAGTGTATGCTGTGTGTATGTGAGTGTGTATGTGTGAGTGTGTGTGTGTGTGTGTATGTGTGTGTGTGTGAGTGAGTGAGTGCTCTCAGAAGCCAAAAGAGGGTGTTAGATTCCCTGGAGCTGGAGTTATAAGTGGCTGTAAGCTGTCTAGTATGGGTGCTGGGATAAACTCAGGTCTCCTGCATGAGCAGCAAGTGTTTTCAACTGTTGAGTGGCTTCTCCAAGCCCTGGAATCACTCTTAAGGCCCTCACGTCATTGTTCAACTAAGTCTCCTTCACTTTCCCGCTTCCTTCAGTCTGTCATCTCCACGCAAACACAGCTTCTTCCCGGAGTTCTGCCTTCTTACACACAGCCTTGAGGATGATGCCACAGGCAACCGAGACTCAGTGTCCCCGCGAGAATTGACAGCAGTAGAAAGTACAAGCCTGGGCCTGGAGTCACAGTGACCTATGCTCAAAGCAGCTGTGTATCAGAAGGTGGCTGTCCTTGGTGCTCCGAGCGCCAAGGGACTTGTGGAAGTTGTTTTTCCTGGAGATCCCTAACTGGGTAGTGGGTGTCTTGAGAATGTTGTTATGGAGGGTTCAGGGCAGTGGCCCAGGCTTGGGATTGTTGGGTGATGTCAATCAGTAGTGTAGATATGGGATTGAAGTCTACGGGCTCACAGATGTAACATCAGAGCAACGCCGAGCAGCAAGTGTCACAAACCCAGAGCTCAGAAATTTAAGAGTGACTACCTGAACGAAAGGTCAGGATAAGGAATTTGACCTTGAACTTAAAGGGTAGAAAGAATCTTGACAGCTATGGTAATCTAAGGAGGGACAGTCAGGCCTGAGCAAAGAGTAGGTGCAGGAAGATGTTTGTAGGGCCACAAACAAGTGATTTGTAATAGAAAGAAGAATAGAGGAATGAGCAGAGGAAAAAGAGTAGATTTCATTAAGGACTGCAGCTCAGCAGGCAGTCTTTGCTCAGCATACACGAAACCCTGCCTTCCATCTCAAGCGCTACATAAACCAGGCATGGTTGTGCGTGCCCACAATCCTAGCACCTCCCAAAGGTGGAGGCAGGAGTACCAAGTTCAAGGTCATCCCGAGCTACACAATGAGTTTGTGGTTGGCCTGGCATAAATGAATCATTCGTGTTCTGTCTCTGTCTGGCTGCCTGTCACTTACACACACACACACACACACACACACACACACATTAAAAAAACAAAAACAACAACAACAACAAAACAACACTGCAAGTTGGAGCCAGGTGTGGTGGTGAATGTCTTTAATCCCAGAACTTGAGAGGCAGAAGACCAGATCAGCCTGGTCTACATAGTAAACTTCAGGACAGCCAGGGTTACACAGAGATACCGTGCCTCAAAACAAACAAACAAACAAACAAACAAAAACAACAAAAAATCCAAACAAACACAAAACGGCAAATGAACGAATAGCTGAAAATTAAAGTCCTCATGAGAGTGGTCTCAAAATATTAACTAGATAAAGGATAAAATATGTGGGCATCTGATTGGGAAGGCTGACCCTCTTGCCAGCTCAAATTTTGTCCATGTGTCATGTGTGGTGTAGATACAAAGATGCAAAGTGCACAATGGCTCAGAGAAAAGGGGTCTAGGGAGCCTCCTGAGGGCACAGCTAAGGCTGGGTATCAGATTCAGATACAACGGTTCCCACAGAGCCTTGTTCAGGACAGTGGGAGATGTCAGAGCCTTCCAGTGAACTGGTTGAGTGAGCTTTGGTCAGTAAAGAACAGGCAGAAAAAATAGCAGTTATTTATGTGAGAAAATGTGCCTGATAGTGGTAAACGAGGAGAGGAGGCCACAGAACAGCCGAGATGAACAGCCAAGGCTTGCAGGAACTAACCTATGTACACACGCACCATGTGCCACACATCGTTCTTCCCAAGAAGATGCTTCAAGTTTGTGTCACTGGGCCTGGGAGCCGGCGTCTTCTTGGATGTCCCTCCCTTTTACTCTCTCATGGCTTGTACTGAGCCCAGCTCCTCTGTTTCCTGTCTATCCTAGCTCTCTTTCTCCCGATCTGGTGCCCCAGGTCTCTCCTGCCTCTTGGGTTGGCATGAAAAAGGAGGCGACCCAAGCCCCTGCCATGAGTCCCACACCGCTCCACCCTCCCTAGGGACATTAGGCAAGAGCCCAGCTGATAGTGCAATGGTGCCCTGAGAAGCCCAGGTGCTTCTTTCCCAAGGCTTCCTGGAAAACGGAGGCAAGATATGAGAGGTCTTCAATCCACTGTGAGCTTTGCTTGTACTTTTAAGAAATTGGTTATGTCTGCATGTGCGCATGCTGCAGCATATATGTGGAGGTCACAGGAGGATTTGTAGGAGTTGGTCCTCTCCTTCCATCCAGTGAGTTCTGCGGGCTGAGCTCAGGTTGTCAAGCTTGGCAGCAAGCACCTTTACCTGCTGAGCCTCCTCACTGACCCTTGTTTGCATTAAAAAAAAAAAAAAATTATGTTCCATTTTAAAGATCGAAAAGCACAGCGGACTATATCATGAAAAATGTGATCTGCACCTGTCTGTACTTTAGAGCCTATAGTATTACTCAGCCAATCTATTTTTTAGTATAGCCTTGTAGGATACATTTATCTTGGAAGTCTTACGACTCTTCAGACAAATTCTTGCACGGAGCACATCCTCCCTAGCTGTAGTGCATTGGATATGCTGTTCTGCACCTTGCTTTTCACTTGAGATATCATGACTACAATTGCCTGTCAGCCACTGAAAAGTATCTTTCTATGGCTATGTAATAGCCAATTGTATGGAAGTACTAAGGATTTGTCCCTGTATCCACTTCATTTCAGGGATTTAGCTAACTTCAGCTAACTTTGGGGGAAGGGGAAGTATTTGTAGTGAATACAGGGATTTTTTTTCTTGTCCTATTCCATAGTCAACTAAAACTATTCATGTAACATTGACATTGCACTGTGTAGGAGGCATGTGCACCTTTGTGCTCGCTGAGAAGGACCGGGGAAGCCAGAATGTTACACACATGGTGTTGTCTCTTCAAAGGGAGAGATGTTTAGCCCGTTTAATGTGCTAGAAGGACAGATAAACGGATGTAGTTAACAGCCTGGTGTCCTCTGTGCTTTCTGTATGGCCAGGCCATATGAGCTCCCCCGGCCCCTATTATGAGATTGTTTACCTTGAGCCTGTTTTTCTATCTGTATAACCAATCTGTATGGAAGATTGTCACTTGTACTTTACAAGTTTGGTGTAATCATGTCTTAAGCTTTGTTGTGCACATGGGGTTCGGTTAATTATCACCAGGAAACTTTTTTCCAAATTGTGTTAGGCTTAAACACTCCTGAAATAAACTACCTGGTGTCAGAGTCTCAAAGTTTGAACGAACATTGGCTACTGAGTCGTGCTGAACCAAATTTCCTTCTTGCCTCCCCTAGATCCACACTCTGTTGGCTACAGTGTTTTGTAGAGACACCCCCCCCACAGTACTGAGTGACATACATAATCTAGAAATTATTTAAATGACATGGGAAGATGTACACATGCCATATGTAAATTTTGTACCATTGTATTTGGGACTTGAGAGTACATGAACTTTGGTGTCCTCAGAGGCCCTGAGCTTCCAGTAAGGAATGGCAGTTTCTCTCCTGGTTCTGCAGTGAAGTAGTTTTTATACACAACATGTTCCATGTGTGTGACAATATTGACTATGGTAAGATTTGAGAGGCAAGAAAGCTTTGGTCCTGGAAGTTCAGGTTGAATGAGCTATGCCCTGTCCACCGAAGATGTGCCAACTTATGCACCTCCGGGATGGCTGGGCTTCTATCATGGTGACAATTTGTGCTAAAGGACTCGGGGCTTGACACAATAGAACACTTTACAGTCATCCTACCTGACCCCAACTCTATCCCAACTCCTTCCAGTACTTTCTGAGGACTATTCATACAATAGCAGATTAGCTCCTTGATAAGTAACACAAACTGAAAAGATTTCCCCATGTTTGTTTTCATTTAATCTTCATTTGGTTTTCTTCCCTTGGTAATTATATATATATATATATATATATATATATATACACACATATATATGTGTGTGTATTAAAGTAAAGAAAAAAGCTTACAGGTGTGAGCACATCACTAATGGTGGAACTAGGGCTAATCTTGTTGGTTTTATGTTGAGGGTATGTATGTTGCTTTCTTAATCACACACACAAAGACCATAGGTCTTATCATGCCAACAGAATTGCCTCTGTGTAGCACAGCTGTCCAGAGCCATGTGACCCTGGGGGTACTGTGGAATCTCTGCATTCAGGCCCAAATGACCTCAGGTTCCATCCCCCTTCCTACCTGGGCCACTTCGTCTCTGCCTGTCCTATGGTGCCTCCAACTGTTTCTAAGAGTCCCATAGTTTTTCATTGAACTTGGTACACATGGCTCCACACTGCTGGCTTCGGTAACCTTGAACCTCTCTCCTCCACAGTGCTCCTGAGCCATGCTACCACAGTGCTCTTAAGGGGCCCTCATAAAATGGCTGGTAGTCTCGTCACTGCATATCACCTCCTAAACGTGAGAATGGCTGAAACATTTCCCCCTCTAAGGTCTTCACCTCTCCAGACTGCACTCCAGACTGCAAAGGAGTGTACTTTGGGAGTCAAGACACGAAGGTGTGAAGAACGAGGAGCTCGAGGAACGGTGGAAGGACTTTCTGGGTCCAGGGATGCTGGCATGGGGCTAGCTGCTACTCTACTGTGGTCTAGGGGAGTGGGGGTGAGGGTGGGGGCGGGGGTGGGGTGCCATTCCACAGGAGGGGCCAGGAATAGAAGACAGGCTGGGCCCCATGAGCCTTGCAGTTCCTAGTCTGATCAGGGCATTGCATAGAGGCAGAAGTACCATGGTCCTGCCATTTTTCTGCCAGGACTTCCAAGTCCAAAGGCCTGTTGGGGATTATTATCAGGCTCTCTTGCCCCTCCCCAGCCTTTGTCTTTGGTCCCTTAGGAAACATCCCTGTCGCCACTGGGAGGCCTCCAGAGTAATTGTGTGTGCATCTTAATGTTACCAAGCCCGGAGCTTCCAGCCAACTTGCCTTTCAGGCTAGCTGCTACAAAGCTTGGTAGCGGGTAGTGTCAAGGCTCACCCATATCCAGCGCTCAGCTCATTAGAGCTTTGTTTTCTCCCCTCCCTTGCTGTTACATCTCTATCCTTGTTTTTCGTTCTTTTTCTTTTCCTTTGCTCCCACATTTAATTTATGCAATCTCGTTATATATGTGTATCCTCATAGGCACCTTAATCCTTCCCAGCGATGCTGGGTAGGAAATCATAAATACCAGTTCTATCTTCATCCGGAGTCTGGAGGTGGCTGCATCTCAGTGACAACCAATCTTGTTAACCCTTACCTGGGCAGGGAGGAGTGTGTGGCCTGCCTAGAACAGGCTCTGGGGTCTCGGATGTCCCTTTGCAGCCCAGGAGCAGGGCGTGAGAAAGGGGAAAAGGAGAAAAGAAAAGGGGCTAGGCTTGTACCCCCTACTGTGTGCGTGAGCGCATGTGTTCGTGAGTGTGTGTGTGTGAGTGTGTGTGTGTGTGTGTGTGAGTGTGTGTGTGGGGGGGGCTGAGATCTGATGGAGGGGTGGAGCCTTCTGGGGTGGGGGTCCAGTGCCCTTGGGCATCCTAAATCCCATGGGAAGGATCTTTGCACAGCCCAGTGGCCTGGTTCCCTGAGAAGTACCTGTCTCCACCTGTTTGAGATGAAGGCTTTGCTTGGCTTGGTTTGAGTTGCAGAAGGGTTCCAAAGGCTAGTGAGCAGGTGAGCCGCGTGATGGCTAGCTGCAGGCTGAGCAGGGAAGGAAGACAGACTGTGGGCTGGGCCAGAGGCCCACATGATTCGAGTTACAGGGGTGGGATTCAGGGTCTCTAGATTGTCTGTGAGAGATTGAAAACAGCAGGGTGGTGGTGAGGCTGCTGCCACTTGGACCTTGTGTAGACACAACCCTTCTAGAGAGTGCAAGGTAAAAGTGCTTGGGTGGATGACCCTTCTGGGAGTTGGTGAGGGAGAGGGAATTCTGGTTTGTGGACTATGCATTTTCTGCAGCCATTTCTCCCCTTTGGGACAGTGCTCATATGACTTTGGGTACCTCCTTCCCTCCCGCTTTGATCCATACACTACAGGGTCTCGGGAGGGTCCCATCCACCCACATCTGGCCACAGACATGTGGTCATTTGTTCATCAAGTTGATTCAACCGGACTGATTCCAAGGGCTGGAGGGAACGTTCTGGAAGAAACATTTTCTGTCTTGTGCATCTGAATCCAAGAAGAAGGGCTAGTGGCCGCTACACTGCCATCAAGAGTGGTTGAAAAGGAAGGCAATCCAAAGAGACAAGGGAAAAAGAATTAGAAAGAGGAGTTGCTTTGAGCCCTTGTCTTCAGCTGTGTCTGGAGAGGACTTACTGGTTTATAAAGCCCAAGCCCTTAGCAGGAGTGTGAGCTTGGGGGGCAGACTCCATCAAGCAGGTCAATGAGTCTCAGGCCACTCAGTCACAGATTCCCTCTATCTCTCTGTTTAGAGCATCCAAAGGCTAGATCTCTTGGTAGTAGAGTGGCTGCCAATAGTGTTGGAAGCCACACTTTTCTCCACCGACTAAGAACTTTTTCCTTGTAGAATTAGAAGCATCTTCCCCTGAGGTCTCAATGGGCATCTTGTCAGGTCTTGTTGGCTGGACTTGAGTCTTGGGCCTCCTACCTGGAGGGATCTCAGGCTGAGAAGCTGAGACTCCTGTCTGGAGAAGCTCCAGCACAGGCAACTTAAGCCTAGAAATTTGTGGTCCTGGTTAGAAATGGGAGTATGATGAGGAGGCAACCAATGGCCAAGGATCTCAGGTGGCCTTGGTGTAACGAGCTCAGAGAAGCCCTGGATTCCTATGATACCAAAGTGACCTTCCACTGAGGCCTCCACTGACCTCTTTCCCAATGTGGGGCCTTGTGGTAGAAGCGTCAAGCAAGACTTGGGGACTTCTGTGCTTCTCACCTTTGCTTAGTAGAATCTTGGGGTCTACAGTTATGGGGGGCACAAGGGGAACACCACCAAGTTGTAGGTCAGCAGCAGTGGCATCAGAACAAGGCTCAGCAGCAGCGCAGGAGAGGCATGGAAGGAGCTTGCTGTGACTCCACATATTTTCCCTTCCTCAAGGATCTGTTTGGACAGGAGCTGCAGGGTCTGGAGGCAGGAAATTTGCACTGAGTGTCCCCAGTCACTCTGAATTGACTCTGCAAACGAACCCTGATCCCATGGAACATGCACACCGCTGACATTACAATCACACAACTGAATTCTGATCAAATATGGGCAGTTGACGTCACAGAAGCCTCTGTGTCTTGTTCTTTTAAGATGGGCGCTCATGTAGCCCAGGCTAGCCTTGCGTTCCCGATCCTCCTGCTTCTACACCCTGCGTGCTGGGATTACTGGCATGCGTCACCATGCCTGGTTTCCTGTGGTGCTGGGGAGTAGGCCCAGGGCTTCATGCCTGCTAAGTGCTCTACCCACTGAACCACACCGCCAGCCCACACATCTTGTTTTGACAACAGGGAAGTTTGTAACCACAGCTTAATGGATGCAGCTCTAAATGGAACTCATTTCTTTCAAGGTCCCTTGGGTGACATCATGCGGCAGTCACTGTGGGTCATGGAGGTGGGGCTGAGACTAGACTGTCTTTCTACTTCTAGAGTGAGCCTATTGTGGGTGCCGGCATGGACTTGCTTCTAGGGAGGCAGGGTCTGGAGTGAGCTGAGTCTGGAAGGAGTCTCTTGCTGGACTCACAGCTGTAGGCACACAGAGCCCGGAGTCACAGGTGGGGCTTCCCTGGCCTCACTTTGGGGTAAGGGTGGGGCTGCAGTTCCATCATCGTTCCTCCCCAAGGGCTTGTGTCCCTGTTAGCCACCCTGTCCCTGCCAGGGGCCCCATAGTCTGTGCATTACTGCTGGCATAGGCTTTGCTTCTCTTGGAGTTATTTCCTTGTTCACTTCCTCCTTCTTCTTCTGGATGCTTCTGGGATCCCAGGGCCCCAGGCTCAGTCTCCTTGTCTGAGGCATAGAGCCGGCAAGCTTGGGTAAAGATGAAGTCCCTGCTTCCTTGGAGCTGAGCTCCCGGGAGGAGAAAGGGGGCAGCACAAATGTGTGTCAGAGTTGCTTGACAGAGGGGTGAGGCTTTGTGCTGTCCAGCAAGGAGGGGCAAATATGGGGCCCCGAGCAGTTGTCTTATGGCTCAGCAGGTAAGGCCACTGGCCATCCATGACAGCTTGGGTTTAGTCTCTATGACCACATGGCAGAAGTTGGTAACCTACTCTCACAAGTTGTCCTCTGACCACCACATGTGTACTGTGGCATGCCAGTGATGTCAGTGCACGGACACACACACACACACACACACACACACACACACACACACTGTAATAATCTTTTTTTTTTTTAAAGGAGTCTTTCTCAGGGTTTACTTGATATACAGCAAAGTGCACTTTTTTTTTTTTTTTAACATAACACTTTTATTGCTTCTCTGGAAACTTCACATCATGCTTCCTAATCATATTCACTTCCCAGTCCTTACATGTCTGCCTCCTGACCTATGCACCTCCCCTCAAAAGTAAAAATAAGAATTTAAAAAGGAAAAAAAGTCCAACTTGTGTTATCCATATACTCACTGGAGCATGGCTAACCTCTCAGTGGCTTGCCCCTTAAGATTAAGCTGAGTCCTTCCCCTTCCCCACCCTGCCAGAGGCCATTAGTTGTGGACAGCCACACTTAAGCATCGCTGTTACACTTCTTAAGAGTTTTCTTTGGTGGCTTCCTGTGTAGGTTGTGACTTTTGTTGTGGGGAGAGTGGGGGGATTGGGGTACAGGTAAGAGTTGTACAGAAGCCTTCCATGTCCCTCCCTCTTAACCGTGTGTCTGTAGTCATCAATGTCAGGGTGGAAGCGGCCTCCTTGCTCTTCGGAGTTAGTGGGAGCACGGCTCATGAGTCTCTAGATGGTCTCCGGTGACAGGTCCGATGGAGAACATGGCTCCCGGCTGCAGTGAGACCACAGACCCAGACAAGGCTTTTGGAGGCAGCCTGGACTACAGGCATCAACATGGCCCCAGGTGGCGGTGCAGGCCACTCAGATCAGCATGGCCCCAGCAGCAGCACAACCCACGGCATCAATGTGGCTTTGGGCTGCAGGACAGATCATAGACATCCACATGGCCTTCAGTGGTGATACAGGCCATGGACGTCAACCCAGATCCTGGCTGCAGGAGGACCACAGACAGAGACAAGGTCCTGGACATGATCATGGCCTCAGGTGACAGGCAGTCCAGGCCACTCATACCAGTATGGCCCCTGGTGGCAAATTTTTTTTTTTTAAGATTTATTTATTAGGTATACATCATTCTGCCTGCATACCAGAAGAAGGCACCAGATCTCATTATAGATGGTTGTGAGCCACCATGTGGTTGCTGGGAATTGAACTCATGATCTTTGGGAGAGCAGTCAGTATTCTTAACCTCTGAGCCATCTCTCCAGCCCCTTGTTTTTTGTTTTTTAAGCATACAGATTGAAGTTCCATGGACACATACAGTCAAGGAACACTGCTGCAATCAAGATTCTATATTTTTGGTTGTGAGCCTAGCCATCTCTCCAGGGCACAATCAAGATTCTAGAATGTTCCTTTTGCCTCTTAGTCCTTCCCCTAGCTTGTGGCCTTTGGTGCCAGGCTGTGCTGACTTCCTCCGTCTCTGAATATCTAGTTTTGGCCTCTGTTAAAATTATGTTGCATCTGGCTTTTTTTTTCCATCATCAAAACGGTTTTGAAAATTCAAATCTGTGTCATTACCTGTGTCCACATCCTTTTCCAATGTTAAGTAGCATTCCATTTCTTGAGTTATTTTTGTGACATTGTGTTTGACTCTGTTGTCATTTTATTATTAATTATCATTATCTTTTAAGTTCTGCAGGCATCCGGGTGTAGTTCACAGCACAGCTGGCACAAACTAGGGCTCAGAATGCCAACCGTCTATCAGCTGCTGTTCTCCTAGATTGTGACACGTGCCCAGGTACAAGGAAACCTTAGAGCTGTCTACAGCTGGGCGGTTATTATTTTCAATTGTGTGTCTGTGTAGGAATACGCGTCTGTGTGTGCCTATGCCTGTGCCTGTCGAGGCCAGAGGCATCGGGTCTCTTGGAGCTGAAGTTATAGGTGGCTGTGAACCCTCTTGAGACTCAAACTCAGGTCCTCTGCTAGAGCAGCCAAGAGCTTTTTAGCAATGGAGCCATCACCCGCCAGCCCTGCAGTAGACATTTTTACACAAGCCTTTTGTGAACGTACTTGTCTCGGTAATGGCCTAAGAATAGCAATGTTTACTCATAGGGTAAATGTATTTTAAAAATCATGTTTAAAAGTTTTATTACAGTTAGTTATTTATTTATTTAGTGTGTGTGTGTGTGTGTGTGTGTGTGTGTGTGTGTGTGTGTGTGCACTGGTGCATGCACGTGTGTACTCAGTGATGACACTCTAATGGAGGTGTCAGGACTGGGTCTCACTCTCTCCACTATATGAGTCCTGGGGCTCGGCAACAGGGGCCTTGACCCACTGAACCATCTTACCAGCCCAGATAAATGCATTTCTGATTACCTGAATGCTGATTATCTGTGCTTTGATCTCATCTTTCATGCTACCACCAGCCGCACCAGAGTTTCCCTGCCTCCGAGTTCTCCCCAGAGCTGATGCTGTTGAGCCGTTTTAATTTTAGCCAATCTACATGGTGTGAGGCACTATCGTCTTGTGGTTTTGATTCCCATTTCCATGGGGAGGGGGGCTTTAAATATTGGAGTAGAGTGTCCTGAGGTGATACTTGATTGTCTGTGCTGATGGGCTCTTGGGAATTGAGCTAAACGCACTGCTCAGTTTTCTCTTGAAGTCACAGCCGGCAGTTTCCATCAACCTACAACTCCAGCTCCAGGGACCTGATAACCCTCTGTGGCCTCCGATGGCACCTGTGTGCAAACTCACAGAAACCCACCACACTCAGACACATGGGGCAGCAGCCGCAAAGCTGGGCATGGCACTGTGCGCTTGTGCTCCTGGTCCTGTGAAGGGGAGGACAGGTGATCCTCAGGGCTTTATAGCCAGTTAGCTTAGCCCCCTGGCAAACTCCAGGCCAGTCTAGAGCTGTCTGAAAGAGAAGAGGTGGGTAGTGCTAAGGAGCACACCTGGACCTGGTGCTAAATCTTTAGAAGAGATTATGGCATCCTAGGCTTTCTCTAGCTGCCCCTCCCCCCATGTGTGCTCTGTCTGCATGTATGCATGTGCACATATGTGTGAGTACATGTGGAGGCCAGACATAGATGCCTAGTGTTTTATTCAGTCACCTTATTTTTTGATACAGGGTCCCTCACTAAACCCAGAATGTCCCAATTCATCAAGACTAGCTGGTCACTGACTGAGCCTCGGGATCTTCCCATCTCGGCCTCCCCAGTGCTGGGATTATAGGAATACATCACCATACCATCTTTTGGTAGGTCCTTCAGGTGGTTGGCCTTTGGTCTCCAAACTGAGGTCCCCTTGCTTGTACAGCAAGCATTTTCTGGCCTGAGCCACCTTGCAGTCTTGGCTGGCCTGCTTTCGGATGTGATCTTGCCCTCTCTTTCCTTTCTCACCACTGACTACTGCAGTCTCACCAGAGACGGAACCAATGGGGTCACCACACCTTGGACCCTGAATCTTCAGAACTCTGAGCTAAATAAATCTCTTCCCTTTAAGAAGTTAGTCTGCCTCAGACATCTTATTATAGCACCAGAAACCAGATAAATCACCCTCTGGGGAGGATGGATAGTTGCCAGTACCAGCAGGTTGGCTTCCAGCATCTAGTGAAAATTAGAGGTCAAGTTTCTGATCAGGAACTTTCCAGGGACACAAGCACAGGGTGACATGAGAGCCTTAGGGTCTAGCCAGGTCTAGTAGTGTCAGCCTTGAGTCACTGCCAAGCCTTAATACAGTAGTTCTCAACCTTCCTAATGCTGTGACCATTTAGTACAGTCCCTCATGTTGTGGTGACCCCCAAGCAAAAATTTATTTTCATTGCTACTTCATAACTATAGTTTTGCTATTGTTATGACACTTAATGTAAATATTTGGCATGCAGGACATCTGATATGCCACCCCCAAAGGGATCATGACCCCCACAGATTGAGAACCACTGCATTAGCAGGAAGACACTGGGGCTTAATTACAGCCTAAATACCACTGGCCTCCTCTCAGTATGCCTTCTGACTCTCCCACCACAGTGGGTCCTGCTGTCTGCAGGATACTCACCCAGGAGCTCCTAAGTTTCTTCTGGCTTCCAGAGATCATTGTCCTGTCTTTGCTGTCTGTCTTCCTTTCTCCTCCTCCTCCTTCTTTGGTTTTCCAAGACAGGGTTTCTCTGTGTAGACTTGGCTGTCCTGGACTAACTTTGTAGACCAGGCTGGCCTCGAACTCACGGTGATCCTCCTGCGTCTGCCTCCCGAGTGCTGGGATTAAAGGCATGTGCCACCACTGCCTGGCTTCTCCTCTTCCTCCTCCTTCTCCTCCTCCTTCTTTTTCTTTGTGGTGGACGTACATGTCTTCAAGTCCCTGAATGCAGAGGCACCTCTCCTGCTCAGACCCACCCTACTGGTAGCCTGAGTACAGGTCCTAGATTCAGCTGGCCAGGCCTAGGGTTATCACTTGGTAAGCATGGGTCATTGGGCAAGGATCATAGTCTCTGTGCCTCAATTTCCTCATCTGTGAAGTGAGAATGACAGCACATCTTCCTCACAGAGCTGACATGCAAGCTGGAAGTGACGGTGGGGACACTGTCATGGATATACATACTGCAGGACTGTTCTCCTAAGACTCCTAAGACACCTCACTGTCTCGGGGACCAGCACTCCAAACAGGTTCTCAAAGGGTCTATGCACTGCATCTGCCACTAGCCTTCTACACACACACACACACACACACACACACACACACACACACACACACACACACACACACAGACTGTGGGTTGTGTCAGGGTCCATGTTTGGCCACAGGTGCATCTATCATGTGGTTACCCCCAGATGCTCGGGTCAACCTCCCCGGCTGTCCATATCCTTTTCTTTTCCTTATCCCATCCCAGCAAAGCCCTGCTGCCATCCTTTTCCCGTCTATGGGCTACAGTCTCTCATAGCCTTCTGAGCTGACCTAGCTGTTAGAACTGGCCATCTGCTTCACTGTTTTGGAGAATGACTCGTGATAGCCATATTTTCTGTTTTGAATAACTGAGCCAAAGTAAAAGAATAAATAGCAAGAGATAATAGAGACAGACAGGTGACAAAGCATCATTAAATGAAGGGGTCGCAGCATTCCGCAAACAGACTGGGGAAATGGAAGCGGTTGGCTTGAGTTCTTGACTGAGCAACCCATGGCTTCCATCTTCTCTCTCCCACTGCAGAGACTCTTATCCTGATGTTTGTACAACAAGTCAACAGAAGGGCGGTGCTCTGCCCTCATGGTGGGAATGACATCAAGCAAGCAAGGCAGGTGCCACTTGGCCCAGTGATGACCACCATTTAAAAGCCAAGACATTTGTGTACAGGAATTCTGGTGGTTCTGCCAGGGGCTAGGGGCCAGTGACCTCTGGTCAGATGGGGCCTACAGGGTCCCTGTGGTACCCAGCAATGCTGCTCTGGCTTCCCTATACCCTTGGGGGGTCATTGAGGCTTGTGAGGAGTGGGGTTAGGCACACCCTGAGCTCTGCTGTAGTGTGAAGCTGACACTTGCAGGGATGGGGCTGGCACTTTCCTCAGCTCTAAGTGGAGAACTCCATTGGGCGGGACAGTGATCCCACAACTATAAGACCTCCTAAAGTCTCAGCTTCACAAGTGTGCTGTGGTGTCTGAACGGCTCCTGAAGGCTCATATATGCTTGAATGTTTGGTCCCTAGTTGGTAAGAATTAGGAGGTGTGGCCTTACAGGAGGAGGTGGGTCGCTGAGGGCAGGCTTTACAGTTTCAAGAGCCCATGACATTCCAGTTAGCTATCTAGCCTCACACCAGTGGATCAGATGTAAGCTCGCAGCTACTACTCCAGCGCCATGCCTGCCTTCTTGCTTCCATGCCCCCCCACCACGATGGCTATGGACTCACTCTCAAAAGATGTAAGCAAGCTACCCATTAACTGCTTCTTTCATACCTCGCCTTGTTCGTTGTGTTTTGTTGGTGGCACTAGAAGATTAACTAAGATATGCAAATGCAAGGATACATATCAAACACTTGGGTATTGGCTCTGACAGGCAGGAGATCCAGAGGGAGAAACCGGTAAGACAATCAACAGATTAAGAGTGGGTGAGGTGAGGCTCATGGTCGGTGGGTGGTCAGGGAGGGGTTTGCAGTTCAGTGGCAGAGTGTTTGGTCCCACTGCTTTGTCTACTTACTTCTTTTACAGACAGGGATTCTTGTAACCCAGGCTTCCCTCCAACTTGCTATGTAGGTGAGGATGACCTTGAACTCCTGATCCTTCTACTTCCACTGTCTGAGTGTTGCGATGACAGGTATGTCACTTACATGCTACTTGGCGTCAACCGGGAGGATCATTCATGCTACGTAAGTGCTCTGGCAACTGAGGTACATTCCCAGCTCTGATCTCTTCTACTTAATTTAAAAAGTGTGCTTAGTCCCTGAGGTTCCCTGTTGCTGGAGGTTCAGGTGGAGGCCAGTTGCGGTGGCTCTGACTTAGGCCTGGAGGGCTTCGCTAATGTGGAGCCTCTGGGGTGCAGCTCACAAGAATCTGGGATGGCTGGCTCTCCCCTGCCCCCATGTCCCATTTTGTGTCTCTAACACAGAGATCTCCAACTGACTCTCAGGTCTTTCTTGCACTTAACAGGGATGCAAGCTGAGTCAGTGTAAACATAGTCTGGATATCTGGGCGGGCTTCCTCCCTCCCTCCCTCCTTTATTTTTTCTTTCTTTCTTTCTTTTTTTCTTTCTTTCTTAAACACAGGATCTCCCTACGTAGCCTAGTCTGTCCTGGAACTCACTCTGTAGACCAGGCTGATCTTAAACTCACAATCTTCCCATCTGAGCCTCCCCAGCAGTGATTTCAGGTGTGACCACTATTCCCAGCCTCTGGGCCCTTTCTGTCACACTCAGGCCAAGGGTTCAGCAACTAGGAAACATCCTGTCCCTTGTTCCCTAGGCTGAGGGTGCCACCTTCAGCTGGGTTTGGGCCTCCCTGCTCGCCACCCTCCTAGAGGGCACACCTTTGGGTTTCAAGGTCATGTTTCAGGCTGACGCAGCAGATTGGTACCAGGTTATGGCTTCGGCCTCTGCAACCACTTTTGATAACAAAAACTGACTATCTCTTATCAGACAGGCTTGGAACCAAAATGCTTTAAGTTTTGTATATGTATTTATATTTGAAAGAAAAATTGATCCTGATCTTGGAATGTTTGTTTGATGGAGGGAGATAGGAATTACCTTAGAGTTGGGATTCAAGTCTACACACAAAACACATTTATGTCCCATAAGCCTCATGCATGCGGCCTGCAGGTCTTTCTGCACAGTGTGTTTTGTGCACTTGTGTTTGGCTGTGCGATGTCAGGTGTGGAATTTTCCACTTGTGCCACCCTTCTTTAGATTTTGGAGCATTCAGACTTCAGCTTGGGGACACTGGTCACATAGTCACGAGTGGGAATCATGCATGCCTCCTTGTCCATCCCTTCATGCCATTGCCTCTGGCATAAATGCCCCCATTTTCCAAATGATGGAATGGAGTCTCTGGACAGACATTGCCCGGAAAGGTCATAGACACCAAGAAGCAGCAGTCACACCAGATGCCAAGTCCCCACTGGTTCTTTCATCCATAGTTCCCCCATCCCAGCCGCCAAGCACAAGGCCTGATGGGAAGGCTGTCTGTCAGGTTGCCAAGATCCTGGCAGGACGATGAGGCTGAGATGGGAGCTGCATCCTGGGCCTGCTCGGCTCAGCTCTTCTAATTGCTGGGCTCCAGCCAGCCCAGAGGACAAGCTGGTTACTGCAGACCTGGCGGAGCGTCCTGTTCCTTTGGGTGTTGGTTTTTTCCGTTGCAATAGAAACAACCTCACTCCCTCAAGCAGGGCTGGACAAGCTCCTTCTGGTCACCCGAATCCCAGCTGGCCTTGGGAAACTCTGACCCAGCTTGGACCACCGGGGAGCATGGTACTGTCACCTCATCAGCAGCTATTCCTGCCTCTGACGGTGACTTCAGGCAGACCACAGCTAAGCCCTGGCCTGTGGGCAGGGGTATGACCTGGCTTCCTGCTCCTGAGTCCCCTGCCAGGGCCAGCTGTTGTTTCTGCCTTTGCCTTTGGCCACCCAGGGCACAGTGCTCAGTTATTATGCCAATTTGACTTAGGCTAGAACCAGGATGCCTCTGCCGAGCGGCGTTCAGGCCACTTGTTTTGCCTTGCTCTGTGTTTCATTTTCAGGCCCATCTTAGCTCCAATCGGTCCAAACAAAACCAGCCTGGCCAGGAAAGAGGAGAGAAAAATGAGTCCCTAACTCAGGCTGGTCACCTTGTTCTGAGCCAGGATCCCTCCTCTCAGAATGGAAACCAGAGTGTCAGGTACAAGCTCTCACTAACATATTGGCAAAAGCCTTCCACTGGTACTCTGGTGCCCACTTCGTGTGCCTCACCCCACCGCTATCTGGAGAAAGATGAGCCAGGGTTCTAGTTTCACTTCAATTGTTGTGATAAAACACTCCAAAACAAAACAAAACAAAACAAAAAACAACTTGAGGTCCAATGAATACATCTATAGAATAACTCCCGCACTTGAGGCTCAGGGAATGTTGTGGAAGAGGGGGCAGAGAGACTGTAAAGAGCCAGAGGAACAGGGAGTTTTCTGTATCTCCTAGGAAGAGCAGACGCTAAAGCCATAAATCTCATACCCTGAATGCACAAATGTGGCATGGACAAGGACGGTAATAGATATGCCAAAGTGTAGGCCTCAGCCCTACGTGAAGAATTCCAGGCAACCCAGGAACGTTGAGAGCAGGAGAAATTAGTCTTCTCTAAGAGAAGATCACACCACTTGCTTTCCCACTAGCAAATGATCAGCCCTGAAAACACACATACAAATAACATTATACAAATGGAGACGTTTTATTTAGGTGTGTGTGTGTGTGTGTATATATATCTCAACAACTAATGGGAAAAGAAGCCATGAATTTAAGAGACAGCAAGGAGGTACAGTATATGGGAGAGTCTGGAGGGAGGAAACAGAAAGGAGAAATGTTGTAATTATAGCCTAAAAAAGAAAGAAAGAAAGAAAGAAAGAAAGAAGACACTTAAAAAGACACAAACACAGATAGTTGGTAAACCAATCACATATTTTCTAATCCCACGCGAAACCTTTTCAGGCTGTTTCTCAGAGCCATTATGCAGTGTCAGTAAATGACCCCAGTTATTCTCATATTCAGACAATGATGATTAATCAAGAGAAAATTTTGAAAGGAAAAAAAAAAAAAGGCAACTTGGTGAGGGGAGGGTTCTCCTCTGCTCACAATTCCAGCTTGTGGTCCACCACTGCAGGGAAGTCAGGGAGGTAGGGAGAGCGCTGCATCACACCCGCAGTCAAGAGCAGAGAGACGATTGGCTGGTGTACAGTACGCAGCTGGCTTTCTCTACTTCTACGCACTCTGGGGGTCACAACGGGGATTGGTAGTGACCTCTTTCAGGCTGAGTGTTCCCACATCGATTAAAGCAATCAAGACAATCCCCACAGACAGGCTCACAGGCCAACCTGATGTAGACTCTTCCTAGGTGATTCCGGCTTGTGCCAAGTTGACAGCTGAACTAACCATCACAGCTAGCAACTATTCTCAGCCCATCATAGGCTGGGGAGTCTAGGGAGGGCACAGAAGGGAGTGTTGACATAGGCATGGCTGGAGAACAGGGAGGATCCACAAAGCATCGAACCGCGTATCAGAGCCCCTGCCTCTTCCTCCTCTGTGCCTTTCAAAAGACTGGACCAGCTCAACCCAGAGTCTTTACCGGAGAAGGCAAAGTCCTGGCAGGACGAGATGTAGGTCAGGGAGAAAGCTGAATAAAGTCCGTGGGCAGAAGAAGAGCGGAACCCATGGGGCGCTGTTAAGAGTGGAATGAGACCACTAGGTTTGTGGGGACAAGAGATGAGGCAGGATTGACCACGTACCTTTTAATTAAATCCACCATCGTGCTAGGTACTTGGCTCTCAAGGTGAACAGTGGCTTCCTTCATACAGCAAATTGTAACCACGAGTATGTAAGTGTGAACATGGGGGTGTATCCTCCTGGAATTCTATCCCCCGCTTCCCCTCCTTTTTTTTTTTTTTAATCTTAGTCCATTTTGTGTTACTATAACAAAGTACCTGAAGCAGGAATGCTTATAAGCAGGTTTGTTTGGTTTATACATTTGGTCACTGGAGGCCCAAATAGCTCCACGCTGCCACATCCATCACAGTACAGCAGAGAAGGGCAAAGGGAACTGGCTACAAGCAGGACCTCTAAGCTCCTTTAGCAAGCTTGTTTCTCAGAGATTAATTCGGCCACACAATGCCTACATTAATCCTTCCTGAGAGTGATGTACTGTCACAACCTAGTTATTTCCTTAAAAAAAAAAAACCCATTTACTTTTATTTATGATTATGTGTGCTTGTGCTTGTGAGTGCAGGTGCCCATGGGTGTGAGAAGGGGGCGGGGTCAGCTCCTCTGGGACTGGTGTTACAGCCGATGGTGAGCTGCCTGCAGTGAGTGTTGGCGACTGAAGTCAGGTCCTCTGCAAAAACAGTGCCTTCTTTCAAGTTCAGCCACCTCTCCAGGCCCTGCTTTTCTTTGAAAGGTTTTATTGCTCAGTCTTCTGTGCTGGAGACGAAGCTTCCAGCACATGAGCCTTTGGGAAGAGACGTGCTTAAATCTTATCCGAACGGCGGCACCCAGCTTCTCTGTCCTGCCTAACTGTCCATCCTCTTTCTTCCATGGTGTGTTGGGCGTATGGTTGGGTACTAGATCCTGAGGCCTCAGTGTCTTCCATGGTGTCCTGCATAGAGCATCTCACTGTGTGTATGGTCAATGTCAGCTGTCAATCATTCTATCAAGTAAGTGAAACACAGGGGGAAAATGTCGGTCTGCTTAGTAAGGGAGAAAAGGAAAGGGGACAAATAAGTCAATAAAAAGTAGATGCGGGGGGAGGGGGGAGTATGTGGGCTTTGCAGTGTGGGGCTGCTTTAATCAGGACATTCTCCATACTTGAGTGGAGAGCGGGGACTGACTTTCACACAAACCCTGGTGCCCCATATTTGACCACGTCCCCTGCACGGGGAGACCTGGTGGCACTCAGAGGAAGGATAACAGGCTATCAAGAAGAGACTTGATACCCTATGAGCATATACAGGGGAAGGAGGCTCCCCTTAGTCACAGCCATAGGGGAGGGGAGTAAGGGGGAAAGCAGGAGGGAGGGAGGAATGGGAGGATACAAGGGATGGGATAACTATTGAGATGTAAAATGAATGAATTAAGAAAAGAAAAGAAAAGAAGAAAGTTTACTGCAACCTGAGAGGCGCTGTAAGGATTGGTCACATAACAGCACCTGATTGACGCTCCGCCGGCAGCCTCGCCACAGCTCCACATGGCAGCAATAATTTCCTGTCATTCTTCTCCTGTTTCAGTTGTTCCCTGTGTGTGGAGTACCCTGTGACGGTTGGCTTTACAAACTCTCCTTCCAGGTCAGAGAATCCCAACGTCTCTCTCCAGCCCAGGGTTGTTAAGACCACCTACCATTTTTTGCAGAGCATCAGAGTTCAGTTCCCAGCGTCCATGTCAGGTGGCTTACAACAACCTGTAACTCCAGCTCCAGAGGCTCTGACACCCTCTTCTGGTCACCCACAGCATCAGTATGTGTACATAAACCTACCCCAAACATGTGACTCAAAATTTAAAAGGAAAAGACTTTTAATACATTAGTACATTCTTTTATGTGTATGGGTGATTGGCCTACATGTATGTTTGTGCAACGTGTGCATGCGGGCCTACTACCCTCAGGGGACAGAAGAGGGCATCAAACTTCCTGCAGCTGGGGTTACAGATGTTATGAGCCACCATGTGGGTGCTGGGAATTGAGCCAGGGTCATTTCTAAAAGCTGTAAGTGCTCTTAAGCATTGAGCTCTTTCTCTCTTCATCCCCTATACAAAAAAAAAGAAAAAGAAAGAAAAAAAAACCAACAACAACAACAAAAAAAAAACAACAAAACTAAAAAAAAAAAAAAAACTTAAAAAAAAAAAATCATGTCTGAAATCATTGCCTCTGTAGAGCTGTCCCTAGCCGGGGTCAATTACTCTTCCCCAGAGATGAGCAGGAAAGGTACCGTTAGCAAGTGTTCCCACAATGCACTGTGGTGGCTGAGGCTTGCTCTTCCCTCCTCCGTGAGTTCTTCTAGGGAAAGGGAACTGTCAAGACTTCTTGGAGTCAGTTACTCGGATCACTCACTGAGTCTGGTGGAAGTTTGGCTATTTTGAACTCAAGGTATCCCGGGAATTTGTCCTGCCCCGAGGGTCCAGTGGATTTGACAATTTCTTTTGAAGATGGAAGACAGATGGCTCGTAAAAGTCAGTTCTGGCTGAAGCCTGTTCAGAGGACACCGCGTGGCACCAGCTCAGTTTGTGTTATAGCAAAGAGTGATTTTCCCATAGTTGAAACCTCTTGATCCATTAAATTGCACACGCTGGAAGCCAGAGGCTACCTGTGTCAACTTTATTCTCTGTTCTGTCATTCCTTCACGCATAAGAGAGGAGTCCTTTGCTTAAGGCTGTGGGCAAGCCTCATTCAGTTGTGTTTAGCTGGCAGGTACAGATCCTCTGCTTTGATGTGGGGCCCGGATGCTGGCGGAGGCAGGGAGCTGTGGAAGGAGCCAGGAAGCACAGATGTGGGTTCAAGGCATCCACCCAAAGACCAGGGCACCTGGGCCAGGCACAGTCACTGATGTCAGCTGCTGGCCCAAGTTGTAGCCCACTGCATATGCCTCACGCTATAAAGCTCAGATGTCTCTGTACTAAGAGGGTTCAATCTAAGCCCTGCTCCTTACTGGACAATAGCAGTCTGTGTTCACAGGACGATCCCAAAGCCTCGGTGAGTGCTCAGGCCTGGTGTCATTTTGGACTGTGACGCTATAAAGAGACAGGTATATATGTCCAGGTAGGACCAGGGACCATGCACAGTCTGATGCTTTGGAGCTCCCCATCCCTCTCATGTGACCACCCCATCCCCACCCTAGCCCAGGAGTGTTAGGGTAGCCTTGTAGGGGCAATGCATGTGGCCTGAAGTGAAGAGGGAGGCCTCTGAGGTACATACCGGAGCTCATGTTTCAGTGAACACTCTGAAGGGACCCCAGAAAAAGATCTTGAGAGAAGACCAGAAAGAAATTCAGAATCCGAGAACTTTCCCCAGCCGACACAAGGTCCACCACTAGTGTGGTAGGGGTGCAGCCAAGACTCGCCCTACCGTGGGAGCTGTGTGCAGCCCGGGCTGGTTACACCCACAGCGCTGACCACATCCGTTCTCAGGCCTGGCTCACTTTCCTTCTCTCCTCAGAGTCTGTACTAAGTTTATATCCAGGTTCCCAGTATTCCCCTGGGGCAGGCCTGGATCCATCCATCCATCCTTCTATGCTGTTGCTGCTGCCTGCATGGGCCTTTGGGGACCCTGACCTTCCCAACATAGGTACCTGGGTGTGGCTTTCACTGACAAACATCTTTCTTTTCTTTTTCCAGATGGAAGCACTAATTAAGACATTTGAATGTCTTCCATACTCCTAATTCTTTGTTCTTTACGTAACAGAGACGATCCTGCCTAGCTCATTACCAGCTGGTCGAGTAAACATTGAAAGACTGTAAGGATATTTTATTTTAATTGCCTGAGCCTCAGGATTATGGAATCAAGATGGAAGTGGAGGGGGGATGGAGGGAGTCTGAAACAGGGTGGCAGGTAGGCATTGCTGTTTGTGAAGATGGTGGTTACACTTCATTTTACTGTTCGGGAGCTTTTGACCCTGACCCAGGAAAGACTGAGAAGAACTCGGAGGAGGCCAAGCTGCTGCCCCGCTGACGAGAGGGCGGGTTCTAAGCCAGTCAATTAAACACATTTCTTCTTAATAAATGTAGCAACTGGCGTGAAAATATGTCTTATTTTTGAAGATGCATGAATCAGTCTGGCAAGGGGCCCAAGAGGCGAGAGCAGTCTAGGCTGTGCAGTGTCCCGATGCTGGGCTCTGCGTTTAACTCTCCAGGGAACACAGCTTTCCAGAACAGGGTTCTGGAGCCAGCATCCCCAGGAGCTTAGGCAGTGGGTGGGGAGCCAGGGTGCAGGGTCTGGATGAGGTCACCAGCTGGGAGGAGCTACAGATGGCAGCCGTGGCATTATGCTTGTGTAGCCACACCAGGGTGGTGCCTGCAAGTGTTCCCACAGACCTGACAGGCCGTTAGTAGTGTGGGCCCTGGGCTCAGGGGTTTGCACCTGGGGTTCTCAGCTTTCTCTTCCATATGGACGGAGATGAGTGTATAGGAAGCCCAGAATGGAGGTAGAGTGGCTTCCTGACGGGAGACGCTCAGGTCTGACCTGGACATAGGGTGCGTTGTGAATGCTGGAGGGGTGGAGTTGGACAAGGCTGTCCTTTTACACGCAAGTATCAGCAGGTCTCTGGGAAGCTCTGACCTCTCCAACGCAGTTCTTTGTATTCTTAATCTGTTTAAAGACAAGCTCTCCTGCAGCAGGATGTGAAGGAACCCACTGCAGGCTCTAATGACCAGAGTTTTGATCCCTGGAGTTCACACGATGAAAGGAGAGAGCTGTTCCCATAAAGTCCTGGCCTCAGCGCCCGGCCTGCCTCAGCCTTGCAGGTGGCTGGTACAGGCGCATGCCAGGAAACCTGGCTTGATGTGCAGGCTCAAGGCTGGCGCTGTAGCAGCAGAGGCAGTACGGCTCCACTAGATCTTCTTTCTGCTGCCATCAGGACTCCCTGGAGAGACCACGAGTCTCTCTGCACATGCCTTCAATTGTCATACTTTGGAGGTGGAGGGTCAGGAGTTGAAGGTCATCCACGCAATGCCAGCCCGGACTACAAACCAAAACCAAAACCGAAACCAAAACACAAACCCAACTAGCTGAATTTATCATAAATGTGAATTTCCTACTATTAACCCACAGTGGGTGAGCGCTTATAGCAACTCATTAGGGCTGAAGCATCTCTCTGTAAGGAAACACTAGCTCATTACAGAGGCCAGGCTGATTCTGGTGCCTTCTAATGAGCTGTGAAAACCACCCAGGAGCTAAACTAGCAGAGAGAGTGCCTTTGAATGCCCAGAGGAGCATTTGCTGCCCAAGTCTGGAGCTGGAAGGGAGCTAACCAATGGGGCTGTATTAGTCAGGGTCTCCAGAGAACAACCAAGGGGGTGAACACACACACATATGTTGAAGAATTTATTAAGCCAGCTGATGTTAAAATAGCAACAAGAGCCGAATTACGTCGGGGAGGCTGAGAACCAGGTGGCTGGACGCCTCAACACTCCAAATCTGGTGCTGAACACCTGGAGGGTTCCTGGAGAGCGGCTGGTCTTTAGTCCGCGATGGAAGCCGGAAACGTCGTTTCTTTCTGATAACAGCGAAGGAATCGTAGTTATCACCATCGGCAACAAAGACAGGACAAATCAGCTCAGAGGTAAGAGGAAAGGCCAGGCCGGCAAAAGGTGAGTGATCTGGCCAGCTAGATGCTTCTTTACTTGTGCAGCTGCCAGAACCCTGCATGGGTCTCCTCGCTCCACAGACCACAGGCCCTTGCCCTTTCAGCAAGCCTCAGACTCAGCTGTTTTCTTTTTACTCTGTGGAACTTCTACTCTCTCAGCCTCTTTCTCTGCCTCTTCCTTCAAGCAATTTCTCATCTCTTATTTCTTCTCTCACTCCAACCACCTGCAGGCTGGACCATGAATCTACGCCTCTTACCCTGAGGTTTGGATTTGTCCATGCAGTATCTTAACTGATCCAAATGCTCCCCTACACTTCCTTGAGTGAGCATCTTCCTGCCTTCCTGTCACTGAGCCTAGCACCTGGGACACAATGTGCACATGACAACTAGGTCCTGGGAGGGGCTTCATAGTGGCACAGGGCAGAGCAGACTCCCCTGAGGTAAGCCTCTCCAAGGCGCCACTGTCTGATTCCTAAGATCAGTAACAGCACAGGCCATGGTTGCTAGTGGCAGGGAATTCAGAAATATGCCAGGACAGGAAAGTGGGTTCAAAGGGCTTAAACTTCTTAGTGTGCAAACAAGGAAATTAGGATTTGGAGGTATTGTCTTCACTCTTGACATTGTCCTTTCTTTCTTTGAAGTGTGTGTGTACAAATGTGTGCGTGTGCACATTTGTGTGTATGTGTATGAGTGTGTATGCACATGTATGTGTACATCTGTGTGTACATGTCTATGTATGTGTACACATGTGTGTATGTACGTCTGTGTGTGTGTACCTGTGTGTGTGCACATGCATGTGTGCATGTGTGTGTGTGTGTGTGTGTGTAGGCTAGAGGATTACGTCGGGTGTTTTTATCTATCAATACCTACCTATTTTGGAGAAAGGACTCTCACTGAACCCAGGGTTCACTAATGAACCCTGATGATCTAGGGTTCACTAGATCAAAACCCAAGGACCCTTCTGTCTTCTCTCACCATCCCACCAGCATTTGGATTACAGATATATGCGACCAGGCCCTGCCTACCACAGTGCTAGGCATGTGAACGGGCACACCTGTGAGGGATTTTTTTTTTTTAAATTGTTAATTACATCATTTGAAGTGGAAAGACCCATTTTAATCCTGATCTTTTGAGGTGGGAAGACCCTTTAACCTGGGCCCCACCCTCCATGGAAGCCTATATATAAAAGGCATGGAAGAAGGAGGCTTAGCTCTTTCTCTGCTTGCTCTCTTTCTTGCTGGCAAGCCCATTCCTTCGCTGGCGTTAGAGCCCACTTCTTCAGGATTCTGAGGCACACTGAAGACCGGCTGAGACAGCCAGCCTCATGGACTGAACAGCTACTGGATTCTTGGACCTTCTGTTGGTAGACAGGCACTGATGGAGAGTTGGACTAGCCGGACCACTATATACACACCCTCTCTCTATATCCACTCTATAAGTTTTTTTCTCTCAAGAACTCTGGCTAATACACTGACTGAGCTTGCTTCCCAGTTCTGTTTTCTCCTCTTCTCCACTGTGATTTTCTGGGCCAAGTCATCTCTTCCCCCATTCCACTATTCCCTCCAGGTCCCAAATATTTTTTTTATTTTAATTTTATTAATTTATTCAGATTACAACTAAATTGTTATCCCATCACTTGTATCCTCCCATTCCTCCCTCCTCCTGCTTTTACCCTATTCCCCTCCCCTAGGTCTAAGACTGAGGGGGAACCTCCTCCCCCGCTATATGGTCAGAGGCTATCAAGTCTCATCTTGGTGCCATCAGGCCTCCCCACCAAGGGAAGGTGGTCACATATGGAGCACCAGAATTCATGTCAGAGTCAGTCCCCGCTCTCCACATAACTGTAAAGAATGTCCTATCCATTGGGTAGAATCAGAGTAGGGGTTCGATGTTTACTACTTGTATTGTCCTTGGTTAGTGCAATAGTTTGAATAGACGCCCTTGGGCCCCGATCCACGATGTTCTTCTTGTAGGTTTCTAGGACCGTCTGGGTCCTTCTATTTCCCCATCTCCTATATTTCTCTTACCTAGAGTCTCAGTAGGATGTCCTCACATCTATCCCAATCTCCTGGTAAGTGAAGACTTTTGTGGGACATGCCTTTTTGGCTAGTGCCCAATTATAAGTGAGTATATACCATGTGAGTCTTTCTGCTTCTGGGTTAACTCACTCATTATGATCATTTCCAGTCCCATCCATTTGTCGACAAATTTCAGGATTTCCTTGTTTTTAATAGCTCAGTAGCATTCCATAGTGTAAATGTACCACAGTTTCTTTATCCATTCTTCAACTGAGGGACATTTAGGCTGTTTCCAGGTTCTGGCTATTATAAATAAGGCTGCTATGAACATGGTTGAACATATATATGTCCTTGTTGTGTGGTGGAGCATTTTTCTGGGTATATTCCAAGGAGTAGAATACAGGTCCCAAATCTTTAAACGTAGCAAGTTTCAGCTCCTTTGAAAGCCAGGGACAACGGAAATCCACTCCCCAGGTTCCTGTAGGCTCTAGAGAAGGAGCGTGTCTTTTAAACTTGTATTTCGTAAAATAATACTTCAGTAGGATTTTTGGAAGTAAAGGTGAAGGATTTTTTTTTGAGGGGTATAACAGCTTCACTTAATTGGGGCTCAAATTTATGTTCCCTATCACCAAAATCGATTCCAAAATCTATTACTGTCCAGTCAGGGTATTTTAGGTATTTCATCTTTGAAATAATCTTTTCATAAGGACATGGCCTTTTTCCACTTACTTTTTTTTTTTGTTGAAATGTAATTTACATAACTTAACATTTAGCCCTTAAAAGCACACCAGCTCATAGTCTTTATTTTCATGCTATGCATGCTATGCATGTCCTTCCACTGTTTAATTCTCAGTATTTCATCTCTGAGGTGATTTTTTAAAAAAACATTTCAGCACGTGGAAGCTCTTCCTCTTCACAGTGGAGTGATATTCTGTGTGTGGACATGCACCGACCGTACCGCTTATCCATTCCTCAGTCGCTAGAGGTCTGGCATCTGTTTGGCAGTGACAGGCAATGCATGGGTTTTCATGGGGACATGTTTTCAGTTTTCTTTGGTATTGCTGTGGTCTGGCTGCGGTTTGCCCTCACCAAAACCATTTGAAAAATTTGATTGCTGACGTAAGTGTGTTGGGAGATGGGATTTCTAAGTAAGATTTGTACCCATGGATTAGCATATTTCTCTCTTAGACTGGATTAGGCAGAAGTATAAGGCAAATAACTCTTTTCTTTATAAATCATCCAGCCTCAGGTATTCTCTTATAGAAAAGGAAGACAGGGTAAGATAGGGATGCAGGCACAGAACTGCTGAGTCATATGATGACTGGTTACCTGAAAAGCTGCCACGCTGTTTTCCATACTGGTTGCACTGGCAATACAACCCCATTTCAATTTCTCAGTTTTTGCTAACTTGCCTTCCCTCTTACTCTTCCTCCTCCTCTCTTTTTCTTTTTATCCCCTTTTTCCTAGTCTTCCCAATAAATGTGAAATTTTACCTTCTAGGCTTAATTTTCATTTTGTCTGATGATGAAGGATCAACTCTTTTTGTGTGCTAGAGATTAAACCCAGGGCCTCACTTGTTGCTGCAGAGACACTAAGACTGATATATCTAGCCCTACTTTTAAATTTTTGAGACAGGGTCTAATTAAGTTACTCAGGTTGGCCTTAAACTCATGAAATATCTCAAGTAGGCCTTGAACTTGTGATCCCCCTGCCTCAGCTTCCAGAGCACAGGAAATCACAGTATTTCCAGGCCTGGCATCGTGATGAACATTGGTTTTTAACTTTTAAAAGAATTAATTATTCTATGTGTATGTGTATTTAGTCTGCATGTATGTCTGTGGGCCACATGCATGCCTGGTGTCCACAGAGGTCACATTCCCTGGAACTGTTGTTAAAGGTGGTTGTAAGCTTCGAAGTGGGTGCTGGGAACCGAATAGGACCTCTGGAGGAGCAGCCAGTGGTCTTAAGCTGTGACTCATCTCTCCAGCCCATGACAATGGATATGTCTAATGTTCTTATTGGTCACCTGCATATCTTCTTATAGATCTAGTTTTTGCATCTCTTTTAGTTAACTGTTTCTTGGGTGACATGGGCATCAGACCCCTCTCCTCTACACAGATGCTCTTGCCCAAGCACCGCTTTTTGAGAAGACTACATTTTCCTGAGTAGGAAGAGTCCTGGAGTGGCTCATGTGGCAGGATGATTAGTGACTTCACAAAAATGCCCACATCCTATATCTGGAAACCTTGTTAGGAAGATGGATACAGACTCATGGTGGCTGATCTCGTGACTATAGCAAGGATACCCTGGGTTGCCCACGCCGGTCCAGTGCAAGAAAGGAGAGCTTTATATGTGGAAAGGGAGGCAGAAGAGAAATTCATTGGGATGTATATGCTATGAATTTATTTTACTGTTGCTGACTTTGAAAATGGAACCATTGAATACAGATGGTCTTTAGAAGCTGGGAAGCATAAGGAAACATTCTCTATGTGGTCTCTAGAAAATAAAGTAGCTCCAATGATGTCTTGATTTTATCCTGGTTAGACCATTCTGGACTTCTGAAATAAATATTTGTATTATTTTTAATTACCACACTGGGATGCTTTGTTATAGAAGCCATTGAAACCCCTTCAGACTCCAGATCCCTAGTACACATGCCGTACTTCACTCACTGTATTAATTACCTTTCTTGTTGCCAACATAACTGCCACAAGCAACAGAAGGAAGGAAGGGCGGTTTTGGCTGATGGCTTGAGGGTTTAGTCCATCAAGGCGGGGAAGGTATGTCAGCAGGAGTGTGAAGCTGCTGGCTGGTCCTGTTGTTTCTACAGCCAGAAAACAGGCAGAGAGAGAGAGAGAGAGAGAGAGAGAGAGAGAGAGAGAGAGAGAGAGAGAGAGAGAAGAGACAGAGAGAGAAGGAGGGAGGGAGGGAGGGAGACAGAAGACAGAGCAAGAAAGAGAGAGGATAGAGACAGAGACAGAGGGAGGGAGGGAGGGAGGGCAAGACGGCAAGACAAAGACACACACACACACACACACACACACACACATACACAGAGAGAGAGAGAGAGAAACAGAGACAGAGACAGAGACAGAGAGAGGGAGAGGAATGCTGGGACACAGATCATCTTTTTTCCTTTTTTCCTCTGTTCAGGACTTCAGCACCCATGAACAGGGCCCTCAGTGGGTTTTCCCTCTTTAATTAAACATCTGTGGAAACACCATAGACACTCCCAGAGGTGTGTTACCATCATGGCTCTAAATCTAGTGAAATTGACCATGAAAATTAACCAGACACACTGTCTAATCCTCTTTTCTTGGATGGATATTAGGGCAATCACTTCTGTGACTAGAAGATGTCATATAGCAGGAAGATTTTGAAATTTTAACTAAGGTCTTCGACGTGTGGACTTGGGGTTAGTCACAAGAAGAGCTACTGGGTGCAGTGGCATAAGTCTTTAATCCCAGCACTTGGGAGACAGAGGCAGGCAAATCTCTGTGAGGTTGAGGTTAGCCACAGTGAATTCCAGGGCAGTCAGGGCTATGTAGAGAAAACTTGTCGCAAAAAACCAAAGCCAACAAAACAAAAATAAAATAAAAACAAGACAAAACAAAAAGAGAAAAAGAAGGAAAAGGAGGATAAGGAGGATGAGGAGGATAAGAAGAAAGAAGGAAGGAAGGAAGGAAAGGAAGAAAGAAAGAAAGAAAGAAAGAAAGAAAGAAAGAAAGAATACTCCTCCTTATCCATTGCCCTGACCCTAAAGGAGATCATAGGAATTTACAGGGAGAGTCTCCTGTTGGCTTGAACTAAGTTCTTCAGCTCTGCAACCAATAGGGACAGAGTCTGGACATTCCCACGCGAGAATGCGAGATGACTGAGTGCTTGCTGTTAGCCAGTTAAGATCTTAAACAATGAACCAGGTAGTCAACACCATGTCTTCTGACCTATAGAAATATATTGAATATATAATTATGTGTGCCATAATATATCAATGTCATCTTAAGTAATTGAATTTGTTATGCAACAATAAAAAATGCATTTTTTTCCTACTGAATCAATTTGGCACCTCGGGTGAAATCAACTGAGTGCGTGTCCTTGGCTCTATTTCTCAATGCTATTCTGTCCCATGATCTGTATAGATCTGTCTTCTTCCCCAAATTTAATATTTGGATTATTTTAGTTTTTTTTTTCAAGACAGGCTTTCTCTATGTAGCCTTGGCTCTCCTGGACTTGCTTTGTAGATCAGGCTGGCCTTAAATTCACAACCATCCTCCTGCCTCTGCCTCTCTGAGTGCTGGGATTAAAGGTGTGGGCCATTGTGCCCAGATTATCACTTGGACTTTACCAGAGATTTTCAGTGTGTTTTAAAGCCAACCACCATTACTCTAATGATTCAAAGACCATTAGGCTACCAGACCATTATTGTGCCTTGTAGGGAAGGATGATACAGCGTACACCAGACCACCCAGTCTGGCATCAGGGAAAAAGAACCACCTACCTGAGTCAGCTAACTCAGCAACAGCAGAATGAGCAGTGTTATTTTAAGCTGCTAAGTTTGGAGGCTGATTGTGAAGCAATAGGATATAAACCTTTGTACACAAATATTTTGAGGATATATACTTTTATTACACACATGTATTCAAAGGATTTGTGTGTGTATGTGTATAGTGTAATTGGCCAATAAAAGTCAAATATATTCACTCTATACAACATTAGAAACACTACACGTACAAATATTTTTGAGTATAGATTATATAAACAAATATTTTGAGTATACATATGAATATATATGAGCACATATATGTATATATATACATGTATATACTCAAAATATTTGTGTGTGTCTAGTGTTTATAATGCTATATGGAGTAAGTATATATGACTTTTATTGACCAATTACCAGTTAAATAAAAATTTAATGTATCTCACAGTGTGAGCTCTTTTCCTTCTTCAGCCTTACTAGGGTTTTAAAAATTTTGTTTATCTTTTGAATTATCTATATTTTGTTTCTATTTGTGTGTGAGTCTGTGGTGGATGGAATAAGAATGGCCCTCATATATGGCTTATGTATTTGAATGCTTAGTTACCAGGGAGTGGCACTATTTGAAAGGATTGGAAGGATTATGGGGTGTGGCCTTCTTGGAGGAAATGTTTCACTTGGGTGGCCTTTGAGGTTTCAAAAGCCCAAACTCATCCCAGAGTCTCTCTTTCCCTCTGCTTATGAATCAGGATGCAGCTCTCAGCTACCGCTCCAATGCTGTCCTGCGTGCTGCCGTGCTCCCTGACATGATGATAACAATTAAGCCTCTTAAACTGTAAGCAAGTCCCCAAGTAAATGCTGCCTTTGATAAGAGTTGCCTTGGACATGGTGTCTCTTTACAGCAATAAAACAGTGACTAAGACAGTATCACTTGGTTGTTTTCATATCTCATTCATCTGGGCTTTTCATTATATCTCTCCTTGCTTCTTTTTTGATGGTTAATGCAGACATGACAATTATTAACTTTATTTAATATTTGCTTTCTCTTTTACTCTTTTTGTTTGTTTTTTTTTGTTTTGTTTTCGAGACAGGGTTTCTCTGTGTAGCCTTGACTATCCTGGACTCGATTTGTAGACCAGGCTGGCCTCGAACTCAGAACAATCCGCCTGCCTCTGCCTCCCAAGTGCTAGGATTAAAGACGTGCGCCACCACGCCTGGCTCTCTTTTACTCTTATGGAAATTTAGAATTATAAATTTCTTGTGGGCACTACTTTAAATGAATTCCATAAATTTTAGTTATTTTGCTTCTATTATTTTTTAGCCAGAATATTTTCTAGTATCACTAGTGATTTTTTTTTTTTCTTTTGACAGTACTGGAGACTTAGCCTGTACATATGCTAAGCAAGCACTCATCCATGGAACCACAGCTTCAATACCCTCTGCCAAGTTGTTTAAAACTACGTTGTTTATTTTTCCAAACATCTGGAGGAATTTTCTTAATACCTTGCCATTATTTCTGTCTTAATTCTCTTGTAACCAGGAAGCCAACTCTTAGGATTATCATCTTTCGAAATGTACTAAGACTTACTTTATAACCTAGGATATTGTTTATTTTGGTGAGTATTCTACATGGGCCTGAAAAACAATATATATTTGGAAGCTGTGTAGAGAGATGTCCCAAAACTGTCAACTAGGACAAGATTGCTGATAGTGGGGCAACTGTTTTATGTTATTACATGGCTTTTAAATATCAAAATTAATCAGTCAGTCAGTCAGTCACTCAATCAGTGTGTGTGTGTGTGTGTGTGTGTGTGTGTGTGTGTGTGTGTGTGTGTGTGTGTGCAGGTGGCCATGGAGATCAGAAGAGGGAGTTGACAGCCAGCTGTGAGCTGCCCGATGTGGGTGCTGGATACTGAGCCCAGACCCTCTGGAGGATCAGCACGTGAGCACCTCTCTAGTCCTTTTTTACCAGTTTTCATTTGTTTTCTACTTACCAGTTCTGCACATTGCTAAGAGGGAGGTGTTCAAAACCTCCAGTTGTGAATAAAGAATTGTCTATTTCTCTACATTAGCCAGTTTTTGTTTTATGAATCTCAAGGCTTAGTTATTAGGTACAAAGTTAAGATTTTATGATTTCTTTTTGAGTTAACCCTCTTGCCTTTATGAAATCTTTTTCTTCACCCCAAAATACTCTTTAACTTTTAGCTTATTTTACCTTATTCCAATAAAATTATGCCATTTTTATTATCATTTCATGTCATATCTTCTTTCATACTTTTATTATTTTTACATTTTTGTTGATTATTGCTTTTTAAAAAATAATTTCACAGATACGCCATGCTCACTGACTGCTCTCACTCCCACCCTCTCTCATCCTAATCCCACCTTTTCTCAGCTTCAAACCACTTTTTTCTACCCACTCTTCCCTGAACGCCTCTTTCTTACATTCACATTAATTCATTTCGCTTTGTGACCCACTGAGTTAAGCTAAGACCGTCTGTGTGAGCGTGGTCCTGTCCGTCGGAGCCCGTGGGCCTAGTGGTGAATACGCAGCTGAAACAATGCTTGCTCACCTCGCAGCATCTGTCATTGGACAATAACTCAGCAGGAGGAGGAGGGTCCTGTGAAGCCCTCTCCCCTCCAGCATGGGTTTTCGACAGAGCCAGTCCTGTGAAGGCCCAGTGCAGGTAACCGTGGTTCCTGAGAGTCCATGGTTATCTTTCCACCTTTCTTCCTGTGTTCTGCTCTTACGTACTTCCTTCCTGAGCCTTAGGGGTGTGGTGCCAATGTTTTATTTAGAACTGAGCTCTCAGCAATAAATTACCATCACCCGATGAAGCCGTGCTTCTCTCAATTCACTGCCATTCGCTGCAAAAGGAGGCTTCTCTGACTAAGTCTGAGAGCATCTTTTGTCTGTGAGTGTAAACACAGAAATGTATAAGGCATTTTGATGCTATATCAATTTAGTTAAACCAACAATAATACATTCCCTACTTGGGCTACCACTTCCCTAAGAAAAGATTGCTTACAAGGTTGAGAGTGAGTTTCCTTCCAGGGAGCAGGCCTCAAATCCATTCAGAGGTGGTTGGTTACTTCAAGTCATGCCACTTGCGCAGTGGCAGATGCACATTTTGCCTGCCGGCTTATTGTTTTCTTGTTTTTTTGTTTTTTTTTCTCCCTCTCTTTTTCTTTCAGTTTCTAGGGTTTATAACTGGGCAAGACTACTACTGGTACCTTTTCTCCCCCATCAACCTACATAGACAGCACTTTGAAAGCTAGGCAGCAGGGAAGATATTTCCAGCTTAGGTCCAGCTTGCTTTCAAAACGTAAACTGTCTTCAGAAGTAGGGTCTTGTCCAGTAGTTCTGTTGTCTGGCCAAGAGAACTGACGAGATGCTCTGTAATGAAAGGAATCTTTACCAGTTTGGCTTCCCTAACCGGCTCCTGCAGATGTATCTCACACCCGGGCCTAAGAACTTTGTTTAGTAACTCGCTGCTGCTAGAAGAAACATTATCGAGTGGTGTAGATTTTACCTGAGTTGTAAGATAATAGGCTCCTGTATGGTTTTCTTTTCTCCTCTCTCTCTCTCTCTCTCTCTCTCTCTCTCTCTCTCTCTCTCTCTCTCTCTCTCTCTCTCTCTCTCGTTTTTTGAAACAGGGTTTTTCTGTATAGCCCTAGCTGTCCTGGAACTTGCTTTGTAAACCAAGCTGGCCTTGAATTTATAGAGATCCTCCTGCCCCTGCCTCTCAAGTGCTGGGACTAAAGGTGTGCACCACCACTGCCCAGCTTCAGTATGCCCAGTATGACTTTCTCACTCCTCCATTTGGGTCAATCCTGTCCCTACACCCTGGTCTTCTCAATACCCCAGCTCTTTTCCCTGCTTAAGTCTTCCCACCCCTAGTGTTCTTTTTTTTTAACTTTCTTTTTACCTCTGTTTTACTCTCCCTCTTCTAAAGCAGGCCCCATAATTCTATCACTGATCCCTGCCCCCCTTCTCTTTTGGTTATTCGAGATAGGGTTTCTCTGTGGAGCCTTGGCTGTCCTGGACTCACTTTGTAAACCAGGTTAGTCTCAAACTCACAGAGCTCCACCAGCCTCTGTCTTCCAGAGTACTGGGATTACAGGCATGTCAGGTTTTTTTTTTTTTTTTTTTTTTTTATAGTTCACATTCATATAATCTCATTTTTAATAGTCTAACTGTAAGGTGATTACTTGTATTTTCTATTATATGTAGCTTTTTGAGGGTTCATTGTTTTTGACTCTCCAGGTGTTTTTTCGCCATACTTGGGAAATTTTAAATTATTTCTTTAAAATGTTATTACGTTATTATTTTATTAGCTTGTTACTTTATTTATTTTATTACTTTATTTATTATGTGACAGCATGCATGCAATTATATGCCCACACCTCAACATGCATGTGGAGGTCAGAGGACAGCTTGCAGAAGTCTGTTATCTCCTTTTGTGAGTTTTAGGGATCAAACTCAGGTCATCCAGTTGGGCAGCAAACGCCTTTACTGACTGAGACATCTCAGCAGTAACTGTTCTTTCAGGATATTTTCCCTGTCATCCTCTCTGAGGATACTTGGTTGGACTGCCTCATAGGTTCTCACGGGTCATGGGTTCTGTTCATAGTTTAGGGCTGATTTTTACCTCTGTTCTCCTGAGTGGAAATCTGGCTCTACTTCATCAGTCCTTTTCTTCTAACACCTCAAATGTGTTTTGAAGCCAACCTGGCAAACCTTCCTTTCATTTACAGAGCTTCTGTTTCTTATTTTTCTATTATTACCTTTTCTCTCCTGGAATTTCCCATCTGCTCACTTATTAAAGTAATATTTTTCTTTGAGTTCTTCAAGACATTTCCAACATGCTTTAAAATCCTTGTCTGTTGCTTCTAACATCTGGATCAACTCAGAATCCTTATCAGCTGCATTTTCTATAAGTACACACTGCTTTTCTTGCTTGATTGCATACCTAATGATTTTTAATATTTTCCTTTTTAAAAAAATTTTTTTTTGATACAGGATCTCTGTCTGTAGCCCTGGCTATCCTGGAACTCTCTATGTAGATCAGGCTGGCCTTGAACTTGGAGATTCACTTACCTCTGCCCCCTCCATGCTAGGACCACAGGCATGCACCACTATATCTTGGCTGTATGTCTAGTACTATTTTACTGAGTGCTAGACATTGTGTTACACAGTTTAAAACACCTGAGTCACGTTTTCTTCCTTTAAAGAACTTAATTCTAGAAGGCAGTACATTTGTTGATCCTATCAAGGCTCGGTTTTAGGCTTTTTCCAGAACAGGTTTGTATCAGCTACCATTGCTGTGTAACAAATCACTCCAAAAACCAAAACCATAAAACAATAACAAAAACTCTTGGCTCTATTACTTTTGAGGACCCAGAATGTGAAGGTGACTTAGATCAGCAGTTTTCTGGGTCAGAGTCCCTCAGTGTAGTGCAATGACGCTGTCAGAGAGGGCTGCAATCGTCTAAGGGTCATCTATGGCCAAGGTTCTCAGACTATTCCTGCAAGCTCACTTACACGCTTATTGGATGGCCTCTGTGGGTTGTAGTCCAGGGTCCTCTCTTCCTCCAGCTGAAGTTTCTTTTGGGGGGGAATGTGAGCATATGGGGGACTATATAAGGGTGTGGTCACCAGGAGAGGAACACCACTGGGGACACTGAGAGGCTGGGTACCAGCTGCCACCACGGGGACCTAGAGTAGCTCTGGCTTTGGGTGGTATTTCTCAACCCTGACACTAGCGATATACTAGGTACTTAGGGCCAGGCGGCATCCATGATGGTGCAACCGGTCTAAAGGCACTGTGGGATGCTTGGCTGCATATGTAGTCTCCAACCACTAGATGGCAGTATCCATGCTCCATCGTGACAGCCTAAATGTCTCCTGGGATTGCTGAGTGTCCTCTGAGGGAGATGACCCCCCCCCACATCCACATCCCCATGTTGAGAACTGTGACTCTAGGACATGTCCCCAGGGAGATGGCTCAGTAGGTAAAAGAGCTAAGTGTTCAAGACCGAAGACCGGAGTTGGAGTCCTACAAGCCAGGTAAAAAGTGAGATGCGGTGGCAGCTGTCTGTAATGCCAACACCGCTACAGCAAAACCGGAAGCTCGCGGATTAGCTACCCCAGTGTCCACAGGGCATCCACAGAAATTAGGGAGATCATCCCACTTCAACAAGGTGAAAGGAGAGAACTGATCTCTACACGTACACACACACACACACACACACACACACACACACACACACACAAAACAAAAACAAAGACATCGCCCTCCATGCTGCTCTGTCAGACCTCTAATGTTTCCCAGTGTTGTGTGACACAGTCACATATAGTCTTCCGGTTTTTTATTCTCACATTAGTCATTCTTTTTACTGTGTATTCACTGTCTGTCATGCAGCTCAACTCTCAGCCCAAGCCCCTGCTGTTCATGTTCACAGAGTTTCCTCTTCTGTGCTGCCCAAACCTCTCAGTCTGAGGTGCTTCTGCAGGCCCACGGCCTCATCTCTGCCTTCTTGACTTGGCATCTGTGCTCTCTCTCAGCGACGTGTTCTGGGAGCTTCCTTTTGTGCTGGTCTTAGGAAGTTTGTGCTGGGTCAAGGACCAGAGGGCACACTGGTCTCTCCTCTCCGGAACTGGCTGTTGTCTAATGCCTACAACACTTGCTTTATGTCTTGTGACTGTTTTAGAGCCGCAGAAGGTAGAAGGATAAGTTTGATGTCAAACACACTATTCTGGTTCCCTGCCCCGGCCATCTCAGCCCCGCCCACCCCAGGAGACAGTACTGGGGGGTGCTCTGGTTGTTTGCGAGGGTAGGTCTTTGGGTCTTTGGAAATATAACAAGCAAAGGGACTGTGACTTGGCTTGAGACATGAGTATGCCCCCTACCCATGGTGTGCTACTCTCACCAGAGGTCTAAGCACACAGAACTTGGAACCATATGCCATATTAAATTACTTTTTTGTTGTTGTTGTTGTTGTTTTTGAGACAGGGTTTCTCTGTGTATCCCTGGCTGTCCTGAACTCGCTTTGTAGACCAGGCTGGCCTCGAACTCACAGTGATCCACCTGCCTCTGCCTCCTGAGTGCTGGGATTAAAGGCATGCACCACCACGCCCGGCTTTTTTTTTTTTTTTTTTTAAGATTTATTTATTTATTATTTTGCAGTTTCTGCCCACATGTGTGCCTGCACACCAGTAGAGGGCACCAGATCTCATTATAGATGGTTGTGACCCACCGTGAGGTTGCTGGGAATCGAACTCAGGACCATTGGAAGAACAGACCATGCTCTCAACCTCTGAGCCATCTCTCTAGTCCCCTGCTTTTTATGTTCTAAGTAGCCTGGGTTGGGAATTTTGTTTGAGTGATGCAAACTGACTAACACAGGAAACAACTTTTACAAAAAACCACCCTCCCATACTATTTCATTTCAAAGTGAATCTCATGGGAGTTGGAGAGACGGCTCAACAGTTAGGAGCATGACTGCTCTTTGCAGAGGACTGAGGTTCAAGTCTCAGCACCCTCACAGTGGCTCACAACTCTCTGTGACTCCAGTTCCACAGAGATATATCCCCCCCCCCATATAAATACAAATAAAATAACTCTTAAAAAGATAGAAACAAGCTGGGCTGTGGTGGTGCACGTCCTTAATCCTAGCACTCAGGAGGCAGAGGCAGGCAGATTTCTCTGAGTTTGAGGCCAGCCTGGTCTACAGAGTGAGTTCTAAGGCTACATAGAGAAATCCCAGCTCTAAAAACCAAGAAAAGAAAGATGGAAACAGCACAGGCTTGCCTGTCTCCTGCCAGCTGGCGCAGCTGAGGAGTTAGTTACCATTCACCTCCATGCCTTCCCTGCTGTTTGTCTCATTATGTCCACCTGTCCACATTGTCCACCTGTCTATGGTGGACAGGTGTGGTTAGTGGATGGTCTAACCTCTCTTGTTTGTATCACCCACATTTGAGTTAGGGACTCCTTTCCAAATGTAAAAGGTTGAGGGGCAGATGAGACTCAGGGAGGAGAAAAAACCCCTCTGTCATCTGTCAGGTCCGGTACAGTTTGCAGACTAATCTGTGCCATGCTGGGGTTAAACCACAGGGCCACCACCAGGCAGGGGCCCACTCTGGTGTGGTTGTCCGAAGCCAGACAAACGTTTTCCCCACAGGCTCTGGTTGAGGAACTCAAGGAGGAGGACGTTGATTCGCACAGGTTAGAGATCTTTTGTCTGATTTGTCTCTGAGATGGCCTCTGACCAAGGAGACCCCTGTGTAGATTGCTGAGTGAACAGGTTAAGGCGGGAAGAAGATTTGTCTGTGCATAAGTGGGTCTTGGAAGTTCAAGTGTCTAGAGGGGCCAGGCGTGTAACAGCGATGAATCAGGATAGAGTGGACCGAAAGAGGTGGCAGGGTGTGTGGTCACTAGATGCCACGTTCCCTGCTTAGGCAATCCACTTCCAAAAATTGAAGACACGAAGGCTGGGGGATGTAACTCATTGGTAGAATGCTGATAAGTTCAAATTCCAGTACTTCAGAAGTTCTTAAAATATTTAGCCAGTCAAGAGTCCCATTTGAATTTGCCTGCGGACTGAGTTATTATTGACAATTGGGTCTCAAAGTTCTCAGTTAAATGGGTGTCACAGTAGTTCGCTGCGGTGGGCTTATGTCTCAATAGACCTATCACAAGTTGAAAATATCCTTAAGACCCAAATGCATTTCGTATACCTAGTGCACTGAGCAACCGCAGTGTAGCTTGCCTTACACAACTCACTTACATTAGCTCAGACTCAGACAAAAAGACCAAACATGAACCCTGTTGTGCAATAAAGTATACACTACCTTCAACAATAATTGCTGGCCCCCTAGCGCACTGTCCAAACTCTTTGTCATGGCAACGCGGCACTGTCATCTTCCATTGCTTTGATTGCTCTCACAGCTACCCTGGGACACGGTGTGGCCTTCAGGGTGCAGCCTAGGCACATTTGCATATAGAGTATAGGCTTTTTTCTCCATGTGATCGTGAGCTGTGAGCTGCGGCTCTCTGCTGCTCTTCGGTATTGGGGAGGAACACACTTTGCATCTTGCTAGCCTGGGAAAAGATCCAAATTCAAAATGCGAAGTTTGGTTTCTACTGTGTATTGCTTTTGAGCCACCGTAATGGTAAAAAAAAAAAAATCTCAGCTGAACCACTATGGGTTCCCTTAAGGATGAAGTTCTGAACTCTGTGGGAGGCAATGACCTTGCCTGGCGTGGTGGAGCAAGCTGTTACTGGCTTTGAACTCAGGCTGCCCGTCCTCAGAGCATATGCCCTGACGCTGTGATGCGGCAGGGCACCAGATAACAGCAAAGTGAAGGTGGCTTCATAAACGAACTGGGACACAACCAAAATGAAAAGGGACCACAGATGTGGAGTGTCCAGTTGCATAAACACGGAGGGGAAAGAGACCATGACTAGAGAGAAGGGCTCGCTGAATCTCCGCTTCTCCAGGACTAAGCGTCCAAAGGCGGCGAGAAAGGAGTTAGTACAGAGAAAACCTGACGCTCAACCAATGTCTTGAGAACAGCTTCACCTTGTGAGCCATTAAAGGATGACAGTCAATGTGTTATTCTCTCACAATAATTATGAAAAATGAATGTACATTATAAAATACTTCAATGTTGTTGACTGGCTCTTGGGATGATGCAAGCTGACAGAAAGGTATCTCCTCCATTATCTGCAGGGGGTTCATACCAAGACCCCAGGGGAGTCCCCAAACCAGGAACAGTATAAAATTCCCTATAAACTACATTTTTCTTATGTTTCCATGCTTACCATAGGGTTAAGTTTATGTTAGAATCAGTAAGACTTTAGTAGTAACTAAGATAAAACAGTAAAGCTATACTACAGTGCAAAACTTATCTAAAACTTTGGGACTGTTCATTTCCTGAAGTTCCATTTAATATTTTCAACTTACAGTTCGAGAAAAGTAAGAAGGACCATGCACAGCTGGGTGGGCAATGTTGTAGAACTCTGTCCTCTGGGCATGGCATGGCTGAGGCTGCCTTGCAATCTGAGCATCTATGGCTAACCCACATGTGGCCATCATGAGGCTGGGTCCTCTATGGCTAAACCCACATATGGCCATCATGAGGCTGGGTCCTCTATGGCTAAACCCACATGTGACCATCATGAGGCTGGGTCCTCTATGGCTAAACCCACATATGACCATCATGAGGCTGGGTCCTCTATGGCTAAACCCACATATGGCCATCATGAGGCTGGGTCCTCTATGGCTAAACCCACATATGGCCATCATGAGGCTGGGTCCTCTATGGCTAAGCCCACATATGGCCATCATGAGGCTGGGTCCTCTATGGCTAAACCCACATGTGACCATCATGAGGCTGGGTCCTCTATGGCTAAACCCACATATGGCCATCATGAGGCTGGGTCCTCTATGGCTAAACCCACATATGGCCATCATGAGGCTGGGTCCTCTATGGCTAAACCCACATATGGCCATCATGAGGCTGGGTCCTCTATGGCTAAACCCACATGTGACCATCATGAGGCTGGGTCCTCTAACATTCTCGTGGAGAAGGAGGGGAGGGCTCATGGCCTCACCTGAGGACACGAAGACAGTCAGCAGTGTCTGGGAGGAGGAGGAGGCTGACTGCTAGCTGTTCATGTTCCTGAGTGACTTCCTTATCCATCATTCTGTCCATATCTCACTCACCCCAAACTCATTGCTTCTTCAAGCTAGGTGTAGGTGGGAGTCGTGTGTCTTTGGTCTCTCAGTACGTTTTCTTTCTGGAGCGAATCAAAACAGATTCCCCAGAAAAAAAAAAAGAAGTCACACAACTGCTGAGTAAAAAGCCCTTGCAATAGAATTTAAAATGTATGAGGTTGGACGTAGCCTGGTCTTGGGATCTTTTAAGCTGTACTCGAGCCTTACCCTGACTCCATTCATTACCTGATGTCCAGTTAAACATAGCGTGTTCACCTCCAAATGCTGGCCAGAATGGGCTGGCCTCCTGCTGCGGGCTCTGGCTGATGGAAGCTGCCAGTTTCACACATGCTCTTTAATGGTTCCCGAAGTTTCTTTGCTGGACTTTCTGACTGTAGATTTGACTGTAGATTCTGCCAGTCCTTCAGCAAGGGGTCATCACCACCACTGAAATGATAAGGAAACCAGTGTTTCCACCGTGGAGACACAAAGTAAGTGTGTGCTTAGCCCTCAGTCCTGTTTTTCCTGCAAACTTCAGGTGCAGACTCCCTGTAGGCTTTGAATTTTTTTTCAAACTTACTTTATTTTGGGTTCTTTAATGCTTATACATCCCTTCCAACCCACCTACCCTAGATAGGAGAAAAAAAGAGGTTAACAAGAACAAGAGAAGTAGAGTTTTTTTAGACTCAGTTCTGTGGAGCGATTCCACTCTTTGTAGTCAGGATTCCAGCAAACCGTTAAACAGCAAACCAGCAATTCAGCAAAGGTGGTTGCGACCACAGTAGTGGAATCCAGAGCAGCAGCCAGAACCCGGAACCTCAAAGCGTTCGCTGGAATGGTTCTCTCCTGGAGTGTCTCTAAGCAGAGCAATGAATAGCCAAATGATAGAAAATGATGCCAAGACCAAAAAGCCAAAAGAGCCAAGCCTCTTGTTTTGGGTTCATATATACATCTCCTTTAAGGGTCTGTACTAGGATGTTCATCAGTTGGCAAAGACCGTGCCCCTGCAGGAGGCAGTTCCTCTTCTAGTGGACAAACACCATGTGTTCTCTCATAAGTCTGTTTCCAGCTGACAAACACCACACACCCTCACCCAAGTCTGTTTTGCATCCCACTCTTGGGATCAAAACAAAAAACATGTTTACATCCACTACAACTCCCTTTTGGGGTGCCCTTCTCCCTCATAGGCTGAGGGGCCCAAGATCTGTTCCCTGGTGTTAAGGAACCCTAGCTCACAGTTACAGGTCTACAGTGTCCAACCAGGTGCCATCATAGTCCTCCTACTTACCTCTGACCCATCCTCCCAGGGACCCTGCTGCTTCCTCCAGGCCCTCATGAACTTGTGAAAACTGCCCACCACTCCCCATGTCCTACAAGATGAAAGAGGATTTTTTTTTTTTTCTGAGTCTGACAGTCCGGGGCCCATGCACAGCTCCCTCTTGCCTCCTAAGCTTGGCTCCTCATCACACGTTCTGTCCTCAGTGTCCTCAGCTGGTTCCCATCTGCGAGCTCATGGCATGCAGACTCCTCCCTTAGTCTCTTGGTCCCTCTTGGGAGAGGAGAGGAAGCCTATTTAGGGAGGTTTCTGTGCCCTTGAGCCTTTAGAGGAACTCTAGGAGGGAGGCAGTTCTCCAGGTAGCAGCCCTCTCCAGAATCTGCATTCTTGGGGTCGACCCAGAGGACACTGGCTCCCACTTGGATTCCACATGGCCCTGTGGAAGCACTAGACTGAAGATGAAGGGAGCAGAAGTCCCCACATGTGATCCCCTTGGAGGGGGGATCCCTTATAGCATGGCAATGACCATCTTTAAATTATCACGTCCCACCTCCTTAGTATGTTTATGTTGCTCTGGGCTGTCAATGGTTCTGTAGGAACTGACGTGAAGACTGACTCTGAGGCTCTTTGTTAGTAGCTAGGAGACCCTTCCAGCTAAATTCTGCCACACACCCATCTACGGTGGCATCGTGACTTGTCTAAGGTCGTTCCCTCAGAAGCTCCAAGTGACTTCCATCCGTGCTGTGTCTCCAGTGAGAGTCCGGATCTTCAACATCCATAGCGCTAGTGCGTGAAAAGTCAGCTGGCGGAGGAACTTCCTCAGCTGCGCTTCCTCCCCCTCTGCTCCCTTCCCCAACTTGGCTCCTCCCCCTCTGCTCCCTTCCCCAACTTGGCTCCTCCCCCTTTCTACTACCGTGGCGGGGGTTGGGGTGGGGGGGGGGGTGGGGTGGTGGGAGTGGTGGAGGTAATGCCTTTACCCAGCCCACTCCATCCTGAGCCCCACGGTGACCTCCACTACCACATAGTCCCCGGTACTTCCCGGGCTACGGATGTTAGCTGGCCACAAACGACCCTTCTTAATTGCAATGCTTCCTGGGATCACCTCTTGTGCCACATCCTGGTCCAGCTTCCAGTGTCCGGCAAGCCCTCTCTGTGCACTCCTCATTAGTCTGCTAAGTGGATACAAACATTTTCCCAAACAATCACACCGGATCTAGAGTGTTCTTTCCTGGAACAATGGAGAGTTGTGGTGAAATTTAGGACAGCGATCTGTTTCTCAAATTCCTGACCAGAGTCCTCCCAGGGTGACACCAAGCCTCAAGCTGGCCTAGCTCGCCCCCGCTCCCTTCTCCAGCCTCTGTAGTTTCATATCCCAAGGCATTCAAAAGCCGGCTTCCCTCCCCAGCCTGGTCACATGCTGAAACACCTGCCCGCCTTGGCACAGGTGCCTCACCAGAGAGGTACCCTGTGGGGCCGAGTGGTGTTTGTTCTTTTCTGAAGTTGCGGGCTGTTTTGTGGCGCGCCAGGCTCCTCTGGGCACATCGCCTTTGCTCTGCAGTGAAGGTCTCCCTCAGTTATGTAAACAGAAAGTGGGGCATTTTTGCGGTCTTGGGACAGAGGTAGGAAGACGGCTCTCTGAGTGACTTTAATCACCACCTTACCCTTGTGGGTACGTTTGGTCTCTGGACAGGAAGTGGGTGGCTCTGGGGGAAATGACTGTTCCGAAGGGAGTCTTCCTGCTTCCCACAAGGCTGCTGAGAGCACGAACCTGCTTCTAGAACGAGCTCTCAGCAGCCTTAAAGGAGGCAGCCCTGTTAGCCTGCTGCGGTTGTGGCCTGGCCTGGTGGTGGTTATTTCCTGAGTGTGCAATATTTCTGTTCCCCGCAGCCACAGAGGGTCTTCTTGCTGCAGAGCCGAACCTAGGAGGTCAACAGCAGTGAACACTTCTTCTGGCCTGTGCTTCTCCTAGGTTCAGTAGCTGCCTTTGGCATTGGGCTCCTCCCCTCTGCACCCTCCCCTAGCTGGGCTCCTCCCACTTCGCACCCTCACAGCTTGAGAAAGGGCTAACAGGCTGGGAGGGCCCCGCGCCCCCCCCCCCCCAACTCCTTGATTTCCCTTGTGTTTTCGGTTATAGCTTGCTAGCGTTCCTTGGGGCTCTGCACCACCGCACAGCCAGCCACTATCTGAGTGTAGTAAAAGACCGTGGCTGTCCTGTGGAAAAAGCTGTCATAGTTAAACAGTGGTGGTTCTCAACCTCCCTAATGTTTCGACCCCTTAATGCAGTTCCTCGTGTTGTGGTGCTCCCCAAGCAAACATTTTTTGTTGTTGTTGTTGTTGCTGCTTCATAACTGTAATTTTGTTACTCTTATGAATTGTAACGTAAACACCTGATATGCAGGATATCTGAGATTTGGCCCCCTGTGAAAGGATTGTTTAACCCCCAAAGGGGTCGCGACCTACAGGTTAAAAGCCCAGCTCTAGAGAGTCCCTCCGTTTCCCAGAGGTTCCAGGGACTTCTCAGCGTTTTCAGGTTGCATTGTGGAAGCATCAGGGTGCTGGAAGAGCTGGGTCAGCTGGTACCAGGGAAGACCCCTGAATAGAGGTCTTTGCCTGCCCGCATCTGCCCGTTTCTTGTTTCTAGCCCACCCCACAGCCTGACCAGAATGTCTGCACAGGCTTTCCTCTCAGGTCCTCTCAGCTCTGATCCCCTGACTTGTACTATAACCTCTTGAGAGCTAGGGAAGAGCTTGCTCTCAAAGCCCACCTGGATGAGCTTGCTGTCCTCCACAAAGCCCTCCAAGGCTTCCCAGGACTTTCCGGTTAACCCTCCCCGCCTCACCACCTATAATGCCCTCCACCACTTTCCCTACACTACGCCCCCCCCCTTACTCTTCTCTCTGGCCCTTGTTGCTGCCCCCTAGAGCCTTTACAGTGGTTTCCTGAGTCTGGCGACCCTCCCTCTGAGCTTCAGAGGTCTGCTTCTCACCACTTGGCTCAAACGGCGTCTTTTTAGAGTGGCCCTTTGTGGCACGTTATCCACTATCCACTCAGTGCTCGACAAGTCTGTGTGTGGTCCTCCTGAGGTCCTAGGCACTGCACACAGCACTGGAGAAAGGAGCACTCACTGCCATGGGAGGCAATGGATATTCTAGTGGCTACAAATATAAAACAGAAATAACTCTAGCGTGTTAGTGGTGGTGCATGGAATGGGGAGAAATGAAGGGCACGAGGAAGGACAAGTGGGAGGCTAGGGCGGGTAGGAAGGTGGCCATGGCTGGCCTCCATATCTGTGAGATGTGCACCTCTGGGCCCAACCAACAACTATGGTCAAAAGCACTTTTTTTCCTTCTCTACTTTGAGTTAGTCTCTCACTATGTAGCCCTCAATGGCCTGATAACTGCTGTGTAGACTGTCCTCAAACTCACAGAGATCTGTCTGACTCTGCTTCCTGTCTGCTGGAATCAAAGATGTGCGCCATCACACCCTGTGAGCTCAAAAGTACTTTTGTTTTTCAAGACAGGGTCTCTCTGTGTAACCTTGGCTGTCCTGGACTTGCTTTGTAAACCAGGCTGGCCTCGAACTCACAGCGATCCACCTGCCTTTGCCTCCCGAGTGCTGGGATTAAAGAAAGGTGTGCGCCACCGCGGCCCAGCTCAAAAGTACTTTTAAACACTGGACTTGGGCAGGATTTTTCTTTACAGCATTCCCTAGGCAAAATAGTCCAACAACTACAGACATAATATTTACATTGTTTCAGGTATTTTAACTATATATAGATACTTGGTTTTATATGTCTATAAAATCTAGGCTCTGCAAATAAGAGAACAATGCAACATTTTTATCCCTCTGATTTATTTTACTTTATGTGATTATTTCCAGTTTCATCCATTCTCCTACAAATAACATAATTTTGTTTTTTATGCCTAAAACCCAGGTGTGTATATAAACCACATTTCTATATATACTTATCTGTTGCCAGACACCTAGGCTGACACCATGACTTGGCTGTTATGAATAGTGCCACAATAAACAGGTGTGAAAGTGTCTGTGGTGTGTGTTGTTCCAGAGGCCTTTGAATATATATATTCCCAGAAGTGGTATAGCTGGGCCCTGCGGTAATTCTATTTTCAGTTTTCTAAGGAGTCTCCATACTGATTTCCATAGTGGATGGACTAATTTACACTCCCACCAGTAGTGTATAAGTGTTCTTAATACACTACATCCTCAGCAGCACTTATTTGTTTTCTTGGTGATGGCTGTTCTGATGCTGGTGAGACAGACTTTCAGTGCTGTTTAATCTGCATTTGACAGACAAAGGAGGATGTGGGGCACATTTTCATATGTTCACGGGCCACTCACACTTGGTCTTCCCAGAATTTATTTCATTAGTCTATTTATCAACTGGAATTTTGTTGGTGTTTAGATTTTGAGTTCTTTCTGTCTAAAGATTCTTTTTCTTTTTTTTATTTATTCACGTGCCTGTGTGAATTCATGTGCATCATGTGTGTGCAGTACCCTGAAAGACCAGAAGAGGGCATCATATTCCCTTGGCATTGGAGCTGGAAACCAAACCCAGGTCCTCTGCAAGAGCAGCAAGAACTCTTAAGTGCTAGACCATATCTCCAGTCCCTAGGTTTTGAGTTTCTTATGGACTCTAGATACTAATCCTCTGTCAGATACATAGCTAGAAAGGTCTCCTACCCTCTAGCCTTCACTTAGTTATTTGTTTCCTCTGCCATGCAGAAGCCTTTTAATGTCGTGCAATCTTACTTGCCTATTACTGGTTTTATTTCCTAAACTACCAGAGAGTCCTTGGCTGTGCCTATGTCTACAAGAGGTTTTGCCATGCTTTCTTCTAGCAGCTTAAGAGTTTCAGGTCCTGCTTTACAGAAGTCTTTGATCCATTTTGAGCTGTTTTTTTTTTTTTTTTTTTTTTTTTTTTTTTTTGTACAGAATGAAAGCGGGCTCTAGTTTATTCTTCTACAGTGGAATATCCTGTTTCCCCTGCACCAAATGGTGTCTTTTCTCCTGTGTACATTTTGGACATCTTTGTCAGAAATCGCATAGCTTCAGATGTGTGGGGTTTACATTGCTATCTTTTATTCTATCTGTTGATCTGTGCTGTGTCTGCTTTGGGGCCAGGCCCATGCTGTTTTGGTATTGTGGCTCTGCAGTATATCTTGAAATCAGGTGTGGTGGTAATGTCAACATTTTTTCCTTTTGCTCAGTGTTGCTTTGCCCACTGGGGGTCTTTAGTGCTTCTGCATGAATTTTAGGATTCATTTTTATATCCCTGAGAAGAATGTCTTTGGGATTTTGGAAGGGGCAGCACTGAATCTGCAGGTTGCGTTTAGTGATACAACCAGCTTCACAGTATTGATTCTGTCTAGGATGAGCCTGTCAGTCTTCTGCTGTCTTCTTCGATTTCTTTCTGCAGTGTTTTGAAATGCTCACTGAAGGGGTCTTCCAGTGCCTTGACTAGAGATATTCCAAGGTTTTTGTTTAAAAAAAAATATTGCAAATGGGATATTTCCCATCTCAGATTTCTTGGGCTTTATTCATAAGGAAAGAGCACTGTGGCCTAATCATAAAGGCCCCACCCTTTAATAATATCACATTGGACATTCAGTCAACACTTGACCTTGGGAAATAACACTTCAAGACCCATGATTCCTGTCTTTCTCATATGCAAACACGTCACCTTAGTGTTCCCTAACGGTCAACTCAACATCAATTCAAAAGTCCAGGATGCTGTCTCATCTATTAGGTAGGTGAGGGATGTGAGGAGCAACCCAGAGAGGGGCAGGTTCCCTCCAGCTGTGAGCCTGTTGGGACCCAACCTGTTAACAGACCTTGGGTTTATGTGTGAAGCCCCGCCTCAGTCCGTCCATGGGACCTATCCCAGGCCAGCTTTCTCCCTGAGGTTCCAAATGTAGCAGAAGATGTTTCCCAACCTCTTCTTCAGGAAGATGCTCCCAAAGCCTTCAGTTAAAAAGCACTGGGGAAGAACGTTAAGAATGCTGATCATTCTCCTGTAAGCCACACACCTCATCCCACAGCAGCCGGTAGTGGGGTTTGTTCTTCAGGTCCTTCAAGGAGAGCTAGGAAGAAAAGGAAACGGATGGATGGATTGGCAGATCTAGGATCCCAGGCGAGATGTCTCACTTCACTCCTGAATCCCTTATGTGCATGTTCCTCAGCTGTGGCTGAGACCCTCCTCACAGGGCAAGAAAAGACAAGAGAACTACTGATGCCACAGCGGGGGACACACTAGCATTCCAGACTCTTGACACTAAAGCTAACATCTGGTACCCATAGCCGTGTGCCTGTGGCAGGCAATGTCCTGGGTCAGGGACTCTAAAATGACAATGGATGTGAATCATCCATTCCCACAAGTCTGTCTGTCCCAAGTTTCTATATACAGAAACTAAGGATCTATCATTCCAGGAGGCTGATGAGTTATCAACATGGCAGGTCTGCTCAGCTCTGAGACCTGGTCTCTTACCCCCCCAAACATTGCCAACTATGAAAATAAGAGTCTTCAAAAGACATCAGGGAGAAAGAAAAGGAATCGACAGTATGCATAAGAAAATGGAAAATATATAAGGCAGATGAAGTGGGCTGGACAGTTTCTACAAGAAGAGCTGAGAGAAAACAGGAACGGAATCGCAACTCTCAGTAAGTTAGGAGCCGAGACGGCAATAGCATTAGCCACCGGAACAAACAGACCTGTCAAAGAGGGTAACTAGGAACACAGCAGTGCAGACCAGCAGGCTGGCGAGCCTTAGGCTGGCATCCAGCCTGCCGCTTCTGTCTTCCTGTCTCCTGCACTCCAGCTCTGGCTGGCAGCCCCACCTCAGCCAAGCACCACCAGAAGGTTCAAGGCCAATCAGGCTCTGTAGCATTGGAATTGGGCATGCAACCCATGGGCTTGCTGGGATACGGTCGAGCCTGGGGAAGCTTAGCCCAGCTGCTCACTGGCAATGGGCTGATGTCCTGGGGCAGCTGGGACAGACCGGACAGGGAGAGGATGTGTTCCCTCAACAACAAGGGGGCTCGATGTCCTCTTTGGAAGAGTCTGTGTCTTAGGGAGGAAGGTGCTTTCTGGAAGCTTCTCTGTAAAGCATCCAGAGTGTGCACCTGTTTTCAGAGCTTTGTCAGTTTCCAACTGTTCACACTGTCAGGGGTGGCGGGAGGGAGTTGTCCCTCTGTAGTCAGTTCTGGCCAGAGGAGCAGCAGGGTGGGAATGAGGTGGTAAAGATGAAGGAAATCAGGAACCAATGATGGTTCTTTGACCAACCCTATGACCAGGGCATCTTTCTTAGCTTGCTCTAGGAGGGGTCTATTTCTGGTCCAGGATGTGTGTCTGTGGGAGCCTGGGATCTGGCCAGCCCATAGCAGCCTGAGCGGAGGCTGCAGGCCTAGTAGTTTCCGAGCTGGTACTAGCTGGGCCCTGGTGTCTGAGAGCAGGATCTTCTCAGGAGCTTGCAGACAAGGGGACGTGCGTGTTGTTGCTGGGATACGGTCGAGCCTGGGGAAGCTCAGCCCAGCTGCTCACTGGCAATGCCATTGATTTTTCACCAAAGGGTTGCACTGTCTCTGTGGCTCTGAGGTGCCTGTGTTTGGGCAGGCCTGGGGACTGGGAGCTGGGGCTGGCTGTTAGGAGGCCTGAGGACCCAGCTGTGAGCTGAGCATTGAAGGGGGTTAGGGAAGTCTTTTGGGGGACTGTGGTCCTTGAAGGGTAGCCCCTCTCCAGCCACCACTCTCTCATGCAGCACCTTCTCTGTGCCAGGCATCAGCGGTGACACAATCAATCCCCACCCTTCCCCCCGGAACCCACCTTCTGGGGGAAATAGCTGAGGAGGCTGACGGTTTAATACCTTACAGCAGTGGTTCTCAACCTTCCTAATGCTGTGACTCTTTAATATAGATCCTCACGCTGTGGTGAACAGCCCCCACCATTAAATGATTTTCATCACTACTTCATAACTGTAATTTTGCTACTGTTAGGAATCATAATATAAATATCCGATATGCAGGATATCTAATATGTGACCCCTGTGAGAGGGTCATCTGACCCTCAAGGGGGTGATGGACCCACAGGTTGAGAAACACTGCGTCACAGCATAGTAGGATGGCTTGAGTGAAAACAACCGATTATCTATTTTAGGAAGACATTTAAGCTAAGACTTTGAAGGTTCCAAGAAAGAAATGATAGTTGCTTATGAAGGCAGAGAGGCTAATTGCCCTGATTTATTCATCACGCATCATATAAACTGTCCCACTGTGCCCCAGAACTGCATACGATTATCATGTGTCCATTAGAAAAAGATAGAAAGCAAGGCATGGCGGGCATGCCTTTAATCCTAGCACTCGGTAAGTGGAGGATGGAGACGAGTTCAAGGCCGGCCTTGGCTACGTATCTAGCTGCGGCTACCTGAGACCCTGTCTCAAAGCAAAACATAATGAAGCTACTGCCGCAGGGACGGGAAGGTCTGCTGAGGATTAGATTGGGTGACCTTAGACAGTTGCCTTCACCTCTCTGAGCCTTGTTATTTCTCCTCTGTGATGTGAGGATGATGAAAATTGTGCAGGGAGCGGGGGGGGGGGGGGGGGGGGGGGGGCTGTAGAAAGAAGGAAGCGGAAGAAAGGATGGATTGTTTGAAATAGTGCCTCATCCACAGTAAATGTGTGACAAGTGTTAGGGATTGAATTCCCTCCCTAAAAGGCATATGTTGAGATCATAAGAGGCGATTAAAGTACAGTGGCATCATGTGGGTGGGTCCGAACATGACCGGTGCCTTTATGAGAAGAGAGTAAGACACAAGCAGACATAGGTTGACTGGAGGAAGAAATGGGTAGAAGGCAGTTGTGTGTGTGTGTGTGTGTGTGTGTGTGTGAGAGAGAGAGAGAGAGAGAGAGAGAGAGAGAACAAAAGAAACTTATTTGATCACACTGTTGTACTCAGACTTCCATGCTTTGGGACAATAAAAGAATAATTTTGTTTTCTGAGTCCCCTACCTAAGAGTGTCTGTGCTGGCAACCCCAGTGCCCTTATTCAGGTGAGTGTTGATACAGCATTTGGGGGAGCTTGTGAGTGTGCAGAATGGCTGAAGCCAGGGAAAACCTCACCTGAGCCCTCGGTGCTGAGGAAGTATGGGGCTCCCTGTGCCCCATGGCTGGGGAGAGGGTCCCCAGAGGCAGAGTGCGGTTTTGCCATATGCAAATGAGCTCATTCATAGTCCATTACATTGCTATTTGCATTCTGTACTCAACCACGCAAGTAGGGATCTGTGCTTCTATCCTTAAAAAAAAAAAAAAAAAAAAAAGGTCATTCAAAGCCCATGTCCCAGCCAGACATAGTGGTGCATGCCTGTGATCTCAGCACGCAGAAGGCAGAGACAGGAGATGCTAGCCTAGGACACACAGTGGGAGCCTGTCTCAAAAAGCCAAGAGCTCATCAATCAGTTCCGTGTCTGGTGTCTACAGGGTCCAGGGTTTGATCCCAGCATTGGGAGGAAAAACAAAACAGGAAAGTCCACGCTCTAGATTTGTGCCAAAGGTCAAAGTTACTTGTTTCAAGCTTTTGAACTGTCAGTACATTTCACCTGCCTATGAAAATTAAGAAGGAAAAGAAGGAAGGAGGGAGGAAGGAAAGAAGGAAGGAAGGAAGGAAGGGGGCTGGGGAGATGGCTCAGCTGGTAAAGCGCTTGCTACCAAGCATGAGGACCTGTTTGGATCCTTAACATCTACCCATAAGGCTGGGCACAGCGGCAGCTGTCTGTAGCTGGGGGGTGGGGTGGGCTAGAGGGCACTCATTGGCCAGCTGCTATAGCCAAATGAGGTCTGGGTTCAGTGGGAGACTCTGCCACTGGAGGACCCTTCCTTCCTGGAGAGGAAGGAAGACATCTGATTTGACCTCTGGCCTATTTATGTGCACACACAGACAGGTACATACAAGTGAACACACACACACACACACACACACACACACACACACAAACACACACACACAGAGAGAGAGAAAGAGAAGGGCGGGGAGAGGGTAAGAGGAAGATCCTGGTTGCAGGAAGACAGTATTTCCCTCTCTGTGTGGGCCCCTGCTGCTCATTGGGTCTGCAGCCCGTTGGACATCCCTGTGCTTTGTGAGGTTTCACTATTACACACCACACGGGAGAGAGCAATCTCGCATAGGCCCCCTCAGGCACACTAGCAAGAGTTTTCTCGCCAGGGTAGATATGAAGAACTCTGGCCTCATGGGGGGCGGTGTGGAATGTTAATTTTCATTTTAATAGAATTTTCTTTGAGACTCGTCTTTTTAATGACAACGTAAAACTCAGAGGAGGGCCTGTGGGACAGGTCTTGGGTACCTGTGAAGGAAGACAGGTCCTGCCATCCCCTCAGGTGGGTTTCTGCAGGAAGGTTTTATGGGCTGGAGGATGGGGGGGGGATTGTGTTACAAGGTCCTTCATCACTCCTTCAGGTAACGGGGAAACCCATATTATCTCTGTTAGGGATATGATAAGCCCTGAGCGTGAGAGCGAGGAGAGGGGGCTCTGCATTAGGTCCCTTCCTCTTCTCCTTTCTAGCTTATACTACGGTTGATAATTGCTATTCTGCCCAAGTGAATCCAGGCCAGGGTCTGGTGGTTGCGTTTATTCCACCTTCACCCCTCATGTACCCACGCTGGATCCTTCTGGTGATGAAATAGAGGATTTCAAAACTTGACCCTGATGGGGGTCTGACCCCATGTCTGCGCCCTCTTCTTTTGTATCTCTTCTCTTCCTCCTCTCTCAGCTTCTCTTCCTCCCTTCCTCCTTCCGGTGGGAATTCCAGATAGAAGGAGTAACCCGGATAACTGGGAGGGTGAGGGCATGCAAGGTGAGCTGGCTATAACGGGGAGGATGTGGCTGTGACGTGTGCCCTGGGAGTCCTCAGGAGGACTCACTAGCAGGGCTGTAGTCTGGTTTACAAGAGAGAAAACCTCCTGGAATTGGAGGTGAAAGGCAGTGGGGAGCAGCCTCTCTGGGGTTCTAAGACATGGCTGCGCTTTGAGAGCAGAGATGGGAGCAGTCTAAGAAGCCAACAAGGGCCAGACAGCTGCCAAGGCGTGTGGGATGCAGGTGGCAGGCTCTGGCTGTGGTATGGCTGCAGCGTCATGCAGGACTGACCTAGGTGGGCCTCCCAAGCCCTCATTGCCCTTTCATCGGTTCCATTAGCCCCAGCTGGTATTCGTCAGCCATTTTTGCAGACAGTTTCTACCTGCCCTTAACTTGGGTTTCTATACCGCTCTCTAACAGATAAGGTGCCGTTCACATCTGCACTAGAAGAACGGAGTGGCCTACAAACAGTATCTGTGGTGGGAGGCTTTGGGTGGTCAGTCCCATTGTCACCTGAGGGAAGTGGGTGCTGGGGAGCAAAAGCCACTGGGGCAGAACACAGGGCTTTAGTGCAATAGATGAGTCTGCCAGAGTTTAGGGAGGAAGGACCTGGGAATCTGGGCCTGTTCAGAAGCTCTGACAGGTGCAGGATCCTCTCCCTGCTACGCTTGAGGGGAAGTGATGCAGGCTTGGGTGTAGGTAGGGATGGGCTACCTGTTCCCACCTTTGATGGACAGGAGAGAAGATGAAAGGCATACATTTTCTGCTTGGATTTCATCGCTTAATAAACTACCCTGTGCCACCCGTTTGCTGAGGCCTGAGGAGCCACCGTGGCCAGGAGGGCAGCGGCATGGGGGCTCCAGCCTGTGAGCCTCTTCTGGATACCAGCTCTCTGTTAGGATGCGGTCCAGACACTTTCCCGCTGGCTTTCCAGAGAAACAGCTGGTGCATTCCCTTGGGGTCAGAGTGCCATCAGAACCGGGACAGGTTGTTACAGACCAAGGTTGCTAAAGTAACAACACATTGCCTCCCAATCCTGGAAGCCTGGGGCCCTAGATCAAGGTATTTGCAGTCTGCTTTCTCCTAAAGCCTCTCTGCGGGGCTTGCAGAAGGCTGTCTTCTCCCTGTGTGATTGTGTGGTTCCCCTCTTGTGAAGTTCCTGCGTCTCCTCTTCTTAGGTTTAAAGTCCACCAAGATGACTAGACTTATTTCCTTACGAGTCCCAAATACCTCAAAATAAATACAACTACATCTGAGGTAGTGGGTATCAGGGCTTCCACACATTGATTTTTTTGAGGGGTGGATAATGGTCTAATTTAGGCCACAGTAGCCGGAAATGGCTAGGTATTGGCCTTCTTTTAAAATATTTGAAAATGGTGGAGGAGGTGTGTGATTTCAGGTATATCTTTCCCACCTGCAACAGGGAACATGAAGCCTTCCTGCTGGGTGTGCTGCAGGTGACACTGTCAAGGGACTGGGCTCTGCGTGCTAGGTGAAGGGGGTGCTGAGAATGTGCCTGCTGATGGTGAAGCGGTGTCAGGTGATGAAGAGGCCCCTCTACCTGGAGCCGAGACTCAGGAAGGGCCAAAGATGAAAGATGACAATTGCAAAACTGTTCCATCCTCAGGGCCACGCCAGGTCCTATGAGTCACTCCCCATTCCACCTAGGGAGCATTATGCACTCTCCTAAGATCTGCTCTGGACAGGTCGCGGGGGCTTTTGGGTAGGGGTGTGACAAGTCTCACAGCCACCTATGAGTGGGCTGTGGCAGGGTCCATTTAGGCAGTGTGAGATCTCAGAGCAGACCTGGTGCGGGGGGAGGGGTGGGGTGGCTAGCAGAGGCGTCGGAAGGAGTCCCCAGCCTCGTCCTACGGGGGCACACAAGTCTTCACCGCAAGGTGAAGGGGACTGAGCCCATCGTGGCTACAATTAGAGCCAGGGCTTGTACTCACTGACCTGCTCTGACATTCTACAGACTAGTAGGTGGCCCATGTTGCGTAGAGGGCTCTGAGGCATGGCTGGTGACTGACAGCTTCCTGCAGATCCGGAGGATCTTCAGCAGAGGTGAGCCATGTTTCCAGAGGAGCAAGAGGAACTCCTTCCTGGTAGAAAGGGTGGCCTGAGAGGCCATCAGCAAGCCTTGGGACAGCAGGTGAAGAAGATAAAAGCTGCAAGTGACCAAGAGGCAGCCCGGACAGCACGTGAGCTCTAGTCTTTCAATTCCTGAGGATGACATTGGCAGGGCTGTCCCTTCCAACCCTCTGGCATCGGAATGCACTGTGGACCACCACAGCTCTCTTGGCATCACTTTGTCTCTCAGTTGGTACCTAGGGCCCACAGCTCTCCAGCCTGTGCTCCGATGGGCTGAGAGCCTCTCCTTGGGGACATGGACAGGGAGAGAGGCCCTAAAGTCCCCAGGCTGTTGGCACAGTGGGGGAGCCATTAACCTTTTTACTAATGATCTGAATGGCCAGGGATGAGGACGACTCCATTAGAGTCTGAATTAGCACGAGAGGCCATTTAGAACATCTCATTAGGAGGGAAATGTCACAGGGTGGCCAGGCTGGCAGGGAGAACGGTGGGGAGGGGGTGGATTAGAAAGTTCACAGGATCTCCCTTCTAGGATAACCTGGATGCTAAGTCTAGCCTGGAGGTCTTTGGGGGAAGGTGGTGTCACCTGGGCTGGCTCAGGCTGTTGACTGCTGTCTGTCTATTTTCTCAGATCAGCTTTCAGCAACAAGTAGTCTCTCGGTGTGTTTTCTGTTGCTATATCTGAGTGCCATAGGCTGTAACGTTTATAAGGGATAAAGGTGGGATTGGAGACCTGAATCAGTGGCTAAGAGCACTGGCTGTGCAAACACAGGACACAGGTTTGGTTCCCAGCACCCATTGAAAAAGCTAAGCATGTCCACATAACCATGTTTGTTACCCACCTCATTGTGTGTTGGGGCGAGGGCTAAGGGAACAAGAGGATTCTGGGGGCTTGATGGCCACCACCCTAGCTCCAGATTCAGCGAGAGACCCTGTCTCAAAGAAATGAGGTAGTGAGTGACAGAGAATGACATCAGATATCCTCCTCTGGATGCCACATGCCTGTGTGGGCACACATGCCTGCACATACATGAGCATGCACACCACATATGCGTATACCATACTCATAAACACATATTCTCTCTGTGTGTCTCTCTGCCTCTGTTCCCCACTCCGGACATGAGCACGTGTGTTATTTAGTATGTGAACTTGAATGCTTAGGAAGTCCTTGGGCATGGTGCTGGTGCTTTACGAGGGCCTCTTTACTAAAACGACACAATAGAGAATTGAACGAGTGTGCTAACTTGGGTCTCTTTTCCTTTCTTATAAAGCCACTCTCACTGCACGGTGGTGGCACATACCTCCGGAAGCAGAGGCAGAGGCAGAGGCAGAGGCAGAGGCAGAGGCAGAGGCAGAGGCAGACAGGTCTCTGTGAGGTTTTGCTTCTGCATATAAGTTTGCTTGCCCCAACTTCACAGGATGTGCTTGATCGCACGTAAGTGGGAAGTGTGCAGGCAGGATGTGTGTCAGGATGTAATGCTTGCCGCTGGTTGGACAAAAGTGGGGAGTATGTAGCCTTGTGGGGTTTTTTGCCTTTATAAGCCCCTGGCTAATGCACTTTGGTGCCGTACTCTGGGAATCCTGGGTATGGGCCTGGCCAGTGTCTACTGTCCTGGCCAGTACTTAACATAGCTTGCTTCAAGTTTGGCTTAAAAATTGTGGTTGTGGTCTTATTTCTGCCAGGTGACATTAACAGCCTTTTCCTTGTGTTCCTTGGAGCCTGTGCTCCTAGCTATGAGGCGGCATCTGCAGACTCTGAAGAGGTCACCTCTGGGCCAGGACCCCTGTGGAAGGACCCCTGTTTTATGGCCTACGCATCCTCGCCTGGTCTTTTAAGGCTCCTGCACCCTGGACTTTCTATTGGGCAGTCACAGCCCTATGGTTCCTTCAAGCCTTCCACACACGATCCAGGGCCGTAGCTGTGATGGCCTCACAGTCCTCAGGGGAAATAAGAAATGGGACCTTGTGTTTCGAGTGGATGGTGGCCAAGGGAAGGGGACGAAGCAGGATAATTCTGGGAGTCCTGGCCTGGGCACGCGGGATGGCGAAGGGCATTTCACCTCAAAACAGGTCAGCTGCGTAAGAACAAAACTCAAGACTACCAGAAGGGAACAGGGAAACAGTTAAAGACGCTGTGGACTGATATGTTCTGGGATTGGCGCAGACAATGAAAATGGAAATAGCAAAATGAGATTCTATTAAAATAGAGATGGGTCACTGAAGGGCCTAGGAGGACGGGTGGGGACAGGAGGCAGAGCTTCACTGTCAGCTCTGAGCCTTACTGTCCTCACTTCCTACTCAGCATCCCACCCCCACCCCCACCCTGCCTTCCTGCAGCTGTGGAACATGCTGCTCCCAGGCTGCTTGCAGGCCTACCTCCAGGCCGCGGTCCACTTTATAACCAGCTTCATTTCAATAGAATCCGTTTAGTTCACTGCCTGTGTTTTCAGGGGGAAAGATCTGCCTATACCAGTGTTCCAGAGTCTCTCTGCATTTCCCTCTGGCAGTTTCAGGTCTTCCCTTCAGGTTCCCTCTGGCTCATTTTGAGCTGACTTTTGGACATGGTGGGAGGTAGGGCTCCTCTGTGTGTGACTATCCACTTTCCCCAGCACTGTGTGCTGAAGAGACTATCGCTTCTGCAACCAGTGCCTTGGTAACTCTGTCAAAAGAGACAAGGAAAAGAAAAACCGCTGTTTGCGTCAAACCCACACGGACGAACGGACACACACACAAATCCCAGATTCCTGTTCGTAATGGTTGATCTTCATTGTCAGGTTGCATGGATTTAGACTCACCTGGGAGACACGCCTCTTGGTGAGCTGTGAGGGTGTCTCTTAGGAGGGTTAAGTGAGAAGGGAAGACCCACTGAGTGTGGGCAGTGCCATTCCACATGCCGAGGCCTTAAACTACATAAAAAAACAAAAACAAAAACAAAAACACAACAACCAACCAACCAAACAAAAACCAGAGCATTTGTCTCCTCTTTCCTATCTTCAGGCACAGCATGGCTAGCTACCTTAAGTTCCTGTTGTCACTTCCCCTCCATGACGGGCGGTACCCCTAAACTATGAGCCCAAATGAGCCCCTCTTCCCTTCAGTTGCTTTTGCCAGGTATTTGTCACAGTTATGAGAAAAACAACAAACACAATATTTAAATGACAAGATGAAACTTACTGATTTCCCAGAATACCCTAGATCTAAAAAGACTGAGAGGTCAAATGGGTCAGTTTCCTGAATGTACAGATGGGTAAACTGAGGCCCACAAGGGTCATGAATGTTTAAGGTGATTCTGTGTTAATGATGGAGCTGGGCCACGGTGAAAACACACACACACACACACACACACACACACACACACACACACACACATACACACACTCCTGCAAACAATCTTAAAGTATCAATAAATATAGGAGCAGGTGAACAAAGCGTGGCCGAGGCTTTGAGCTATCACAAGGAGGTAATAGGTCTCTCTCTGGCCACATCCCAGTACACAGCCATGATGTCTTACCAAGTGAGAACTGCTGTTGGTGTGAGGTACAATATGGTTCTGTCCTTTAGCTGGTGAGTCCCCAAAGGCTCACACAGTTGTGAAGGTGAGATGGGAGTATGAGGAGACAAGAGGGGCAGATGGCTTTGGAGGCTGGGGTTCTGAGACTGGGTGACTGAGTCTGTTGGCTCCACAGGCTGGGTGCTCCTTACCTCCCATCCCCCAGAGGCAGAGCTGGGCTGGCTGCTGGTGGTTCATTATGGGAGGACGCAAGGCATCACAGCCTTGACCATCAGTCCCTGTCTGATCTAGGCAGCCCCATTCCCACTTCTCTGTCGAATTGGAAACCATTGAGATTTCTGTGCCATGGTTCACCAGGGCTCCTCCTGCAAAAAGGTGTACGTAGTGAGATCAGGGTTCCACGGTGACAGTGAGGAGAGATGGTGGCAGCCTCAGAAGCTTCGGTGGTAGGTGAGCAGGTTACGGGAGAGAGAAGCGCCTGACGGGGCGGGGAGGGGATAGATGAAATTTCTCAAGAGTGGGCTGTTCGAAGGTAACATTGCGAAGTATGCACCAGAGAAGCTTGCTTAGACATGGGTTTAAGGCAAAAGAAAGTCTTTATTAGCCAGCCCGAGATTACACTGGGTGTCTGTGATCCCTGTGTACATGCCCCGCCCCCAGCCTTTCTCAAGATGAGCTTTTAAACACAAAAATCACGTTCTGGGTTGACACCCTTCAGTTGCGAGAACAATTAGCCAGAAGCAGAACTACAGAAGCCAAAAAGCAAGGTTAGTAGTACATTCAGAGAGTTTTCCAGAACTGTATGAACGTTGATGGATTAGGCCTTTGTTTTAGTTTTAGTTTTGGCAGGTGCTGTTGTCTACGTTCTGTGTTTTACAGCCTGAATGGTACTTCCATCATGGAGTCACTTGTGCTAAGGTCTGGGGGGGGGGGAGGTTACAATCCTTCCTCCTCCTCCTCTCTTTTCTACCATGTTGTGATATAGCCAAACAACAAGGCTGTCATCAGACACGAGTGTCATGCTACTGAAAGACCGTCAATGAGGAGGGATGAGATGATTGCACTGGTGTTCTTGTTGAAGGGAGTTGATGTTCAGCGCCCCCGTCCCCACCCTGGTCACTCAGGGAAGAAGCCTGTGAATTAATCATGTTACACCGTGCCTCCTTGCTTCTGGTCTGAATTCCTGGTTTTTTAGGCCACACAGACTTTAGACTTTTGTTATGACGGTTGGAGCAGACTAGCAGAGCCATTAAGCTGCTCAGTCCAGAACCTGTCATTTAACAGCACACCTACTCATCCCTTGCTTACGAGTTATGGGATTTGAGTGACCCAGGGCAGAGGTCACCATCGAAGCCTGTCCACCCAGGGCTCTAAGCTCTTGAAGGAAGCAGTCCATTTCCCTCAGAACTTGAGGTTGTGAGAACAGGAGGCTGGTACTGCAGCAGCCCTCTTGGCACCACGACAACACTTTTTATTTGTGAGTAGGGTAGCAAACAGGAAGCAAAGTAGAGAATCAGAGAGGCAAAACCCTGGATCCTGAGAACAGCGTTTCAGATGTCCAAGGCCAAAGTGCTTCTGGGTTTTTAATTTTCTGAGGTAGGTTGGTTTTTCTCTCAAGTCAGTTTGTGTCACTTATCAAATGACTGTGATTGAAATACTAGAGACTCCTGGGATGTTAGGATGGAGCTTCCCCCTACTTTTTCATGAGGTAGTCTAACAGGTTTCCACTGATGGAGGGGCTCAGTCCTGACTCTCCCCAGGTAGCTTCCCACCTTCAAGCCCCCAGAGCCCAAAAACAGGCTTGTAGGCATGGATTCTATCCCGCTTTGGGTTGCTCTGCCTGAGGAAAGCCTGCCCCTCAGGAAGGCAAACCGAGCACAGCGTCTCTATGGCCCAACTTTAATTTAACTGACAATTTTAAAAGTCAGAACCGGTGTCTGGGGCCTTTACGAGGTCTGTCTTCTCGGTTTAATTTCACGGGGATCCTCTTATGGCTTTTGAGAAAATGTTCCTTTTAAAAGAGCTTGGTTTCATCAAAGTAGGGCTTTCCTGTCAGAGGGACGGCACAGCTGATAAAAGGCTCTTGCTTGCATTAGGGAAAAGCAGTGGCTGGCTGGACCTAAATTGCAGGCTTAGAGAAGGGAGCTGTATGGTCCTGACCTTGGGCAAGCTGTCCTGGTCCCTCTGAGGCCTGATAGCTCAAATCCTACCGACGTTCTCAGCTCCCGCCTCAGCCTCTCTTTGGATGTGCGCACTGGTTCTTAGTGGGCAGGAGAACTTGGCTGTCTGTATTCCTGAGCGGCCTTGGCTGCCTCCCATGCCTTTGCTGGGGAAGGTTGGGCCGCCACCATGTGTAAATACCTCACCGAGGGGAAGCCTCTTTGAAGATGCCATTCTGTAGAGGATTTTTGAAGGAGGAGGCTGTCCTGTGTCGTCTCGGTGAGCTCTAAGTGCAATCACAAGAGTCTTTATAAGAGAGAGTCACGTGATGTGACAGGTAAACAAGTGCCATTAGAGGGATGAGGCCAGAAGCCAAGGGATTTCAGCATGGAGCCCGGTGTGGTGCTGCATGCCCATAATCCCAGCACTGTGGAGGTCGAGGCAGGAGGATGGGGAATTCAAGGTCTGCGGTAACCATGTGACAAGTCAGAGATGCTGTTTAAGGCAAAAACCAAACCAAATCAAATCAAACCAAACCAAACCAAACACATGCTCATGTTGGCCTCAGCTATGTGGCTTCCCTGGCCAGTAGAACGTGGCCCGCAATACAGTTTCCAGTTTGAGTTCAGCAATGACAAGAAAAACAACAACAACAAAAACCTGTGCTTTATGCTACTAGAAACTTCTGAGTTGTTCCATGCCATGAGGCTCCCCTGGGAGCTGCTGCCCCTGCAGCCTGGGTGGTAAAATGCATGTCTTTCACAGAGGTGGAACTATGAGGCCAAGCCTGCATTCCAGCTGAGAAAGGCGGCCAGGTTCTGGGTTTATTCTGGGTGGTTTATTCTGCAGGGTTGATGTGGGCACTGTTGCTGACAGCTGAATCTGGAACCCAAGCCCACAGCCTGTGGCGCTGTCTCCAGAGCTAGGGGCTGTTGCAGGCGGCTAGGAAAAGGGTGGCCTGAGTCGGCTGAAGCCATGGCTTCCGTCAACTTCTGTCAAATGTGCCTGGCCTTGGTTGGATGAACTCACAGACAGGGAGAATCACCTCGTGTTGCCTGGGGCAGGGGATTGGGGGTGGGGTGGGGGTTGGGGGGCAGGGGGTTGGGGGGGCGGGGTTGGGGGAGGGGAGGGTGCGGTGGAGCGCAGAAGAAGAGTCAACCTTGAAACAACCATCAGCCACTTCTCAGAAGAATGGAGAAGAAAAGGCTGGGGGGTCGGCCCAGAGGGGAAAGTGCTTGCTGTACAAGTAGGAGGACCCGAGTTAGATTCCCAGTGGCCACATAAAAGCCAGGTGGTGGCACTTGTTTGTAATCCCAGTGCTGGGGAGGCCAAACCAGGGGGACCCTGGGCTTGCTGGCCAGTTAGCCGAGGCTTATTGGAGAGCTCCAGGTTCAGTGAGGGAACGTGCCTCAGAAAATAAGGTGGCGAGTGACCGAGGAGAGCATCTGACATTGACTTTTAGCCTCTGCCCACACACGAGCACACGTGTACACTCATGGACTCATGTGTACCCATGAACATGTTCACACACTTACGTGCGCAAAAACGCTTTGAAAAAGAATTGAGAGGGGACAGGGATTGGAAAGTCAGAGAGTAGCTGGGTTGGAAAGCTGCTGGAAGAGATTCTCGTGTGTGCATAGCTGCAGCTCGAGACAGAAGCTGAGTTGAACATCAGTCTCACACTCAGTAGGAGGATTCAAATGGTGGCCAAAGGGTGGCCCATACCAGCCTGGGGCCAATTATTGAGCACGTACAAAAGGCTGGTCTAGAAATTCACTGACAGTGTGGCTTTTGGCACCCGATAGCAAATGTGTAGGAAACCCACAGTTTGTGAGAGAACTGTATCAACAAGCCCTGTCCCCCCCACCCCACCCCACCCCCTGCCGCCCCAAAACAAAAACAAAACCCTAACCCAAACAGACAAACAAACAAAAACCAAGCTGAGCTAAAGAGAGTAAGATAGGGTTTGGAGAGATGTCTCAGGGGGTTAAGAGCACTTGTCGCTCTTACAGAGGACCCGGGTTCAGTTCCAGGACAAATGATGTTCACAAGTGTCTGTAACTCCAGTCTCAAGGGACCTGATGCCCTCTTCCCAACTCCACAGACATCGCATTCAACGTGGTGCATGTACATATACGCAGACGAACGCTCAAAACGTCAGCAAGTCCTTCGTTTTTAACAAGGAATAAGGACCACTGAAGATGGAAAAGACGTGCGGGCACCACTGGCTTCTCAAGGTGGGACAAAGGCTGAGGTCTGAGTTACCTTTGCGTCTCTATGACAGAAACAGCTTAAGGGAGGGAAAAGTTATCTTGGCTCGGGTTTCAGAGAGCTTATCCCGTCGCTGTGGGAGGGTACGGCGGGGTGGGGGTGGGGGCGTAGCGTGTGGTTGAGACTGTTCACATCAAGGCAGCCCAGGAAGCAGAAAGTGGGAGCCAAGGGTTAGATGGATTTTTCAAAGGACACAGCTCAGCCCAACTACCTAAAGGCTCCAGTGTCCCGGAAGAGCACTACTTGCCTGGGAACAATAATTCAAAACACCAGCTGTGGAGCGCAATTCACATTCAAACCACAGCAGTCGGCAAATGCCTTCAGCTGCCACGAGGGGGCGTACATTCAGGCGTCTTGAAAAAGAAGCTTCTAGAGCAGTGGTTCTCAATTTATGGGCCGGCAACCCCTCTGTGGGGGTCAACCAACTCCTTCACAGGGATTGTGAGGATTCGTAACAGTAACAACATTACAGTTATGAAATAGTAATGAAAATAAATTTACGGTTGTGGGGGTGGGGTTGGGGGTCGGGTGTGTGTCACCAGACCATGAGGAACTGTATTTCAGAGCTGCAGCATTAGGAAGGTTGAGAACCACTGGCCTAGGATTTGCTGACAATGATGCTTTGGGGATGGAGACAGTGAACTTGGAGCTTCCTGTGATAGCAGTCCCCTCAGCCAGGCTGGGGGTGCTGGAAATAAAAATTTAAGTGGGCTCTGACCCTCCCCAGGTTAGGTTGGAGTGTTGACTGTGTGTATTGTTTTCTTAATTGCTCTGAGGAAAGAGTTGACAATAGCAACTTCAGGGAGGAAGTGTTGCTTTGGGCTCACAGCTCAGCGGTATAGTCCATTACTGCGTGGGGGGGAAGGGGGGAGAGGAGAGCCTGGCAGCAGGAGCCCGAGGCAGCCGGTCATGGTGCATCCACAGTCAGGAAGCAAAGAGAGATGAAGGCTGGTGCTTAGCTGCATTCCCTCTTCTTCCTCAGTCTGGTCCTCAGTCGACAGAATACCGCCACCCACATTTAGGGTGAGTCTTCCTTGCTCTGCTAAATCTTTCTGAATACACCCTCATAGCCACACTCAAATGTGTGTCTCCCGCTGAGGGACAATACACCAGCCTCCCACCTTGTGGTGGGCTGTGTTAGGACAGGGTGCTGTGTAATATCACAGGCTCAGTGGCTCAACCACTAGACTCTTACTTCCTCATTGTGACACATGTCTGTAGTCCCAACTCACAGGAGTTGGAGTCAAGTGTGTGTGTGTGTGTGTGTGTGTGTGTGTGTAGTTCAAGGACAGGAGTTTAAGGCTGTTCTTGGCTATAAGATAAGTTTGAGGCCACCTTGAGCTATATGGGACTTTATCTGGCAAAAATAAAGAAAGCAAAACTATAAAACAAAAACAAACAAACCAACAAAAAACAAGAGGGAGGGAAGGGGAGAGAAAAAGAAGAGAAAGAGGAAGGGAGGGAAGAAGGGAACTGAGAGAGGAGAGAATCTTCTGGTCAGCTATACTGCATCAGGGGTCTCCCTGTGACCTCACTTAACTTAAATCCATGAAGACCTTATTTCCAAATGAAGTCCCTTTCTGGTATTCTGAGCGGATGTGTATTTTGAGGGGCACTATTCTAAGCCGGAGGGTGATGCAATGAGTGTGGATGCAGAAGTGCGTTCTGGGTAGACTAGTACGGGGTTGCAGATGTGCCCTACTCTCTCCAGCTTTATGTGGGTTCTGGGACTCTTGACCTGAGGTTCTTACACTTGAGTGACAAGCACTTTACCCACTTAGCTGTCTTTCAGACTCATTCGAAGCTGCTGACCTCTTCCCAGGGTTCCATGGGGCTGATATGCCTCAGAGTTGCCCAGATGCTCCTGCCGCCCAACTTGTGGAGGCAGAAGCCCAAGAATGACCCTCGTGCTAACTATGATGTCCTGGGGCGCGGGGGGGTGGGTGGTGGTGGCTGTTGTGAGTCATTGTCTTGTGGCAATAGTAAGGTGATCCAGTGTGGACAGGGTAGAGACAGAGGGACAGGCTGGCTTCTTTTCAGCCCCCTAGGACGGCAGCTGCCACACTAGATTTAAAGACCTGTGTTCCCAGCACACGTTTCCTTTAAACCAAAGGGAGTCAAGACTCTGGAGCTCTGGTGTTTATGTGCATGCTTCTACTTCAAGCAGAAAATGTGAGAGTGTTGCCCTAACCCAGCAGTGCAGGTGCTGCCTGCAGGCCTCTAGCTTGTGGTATGAGAGGTGGGGCTGCCAGGCCTGGTGGGCCCCTCAACTCCGCAGGTGTCATCCGGGAAGATGCTGCTTCCAGAAGAGAGCTTTATAGCATAGCACACAGTCCTGTCATATCAAACAGAAGTCCCCAACCGGAGGAAGTGTTGGTGGCTTGTGGCTCCTTGGGTGGGTCACTTGTCACCTTGTTTCTTTTCTACTCCAGAGTGGGACATCTTGGTTTATATTGCTAAGAAGTATCTAGCATTCAGACTCTTAAAAGTCTCAGTCAAAAGATTGTCAGATAAAAATAAATACATAAAAATAAATTCAGACCAAAATAATGGCAAGAAGATGCACATAGAATTTCTGTAACAAAAAATTATGGAGTCTGGGCTGCAGCAGCTCAGTAGGAAGAGTGTTTGCCTACAGTGTACAGAGCTCCGGGTTCGATTCCCCAGAACCTCATGAACCAGATGTAGGGGTGCAGGTCTGTAAGAGGTGGAAACAGGGAGGTCAGGTATGCAAGGCCAACCGGGGCCTGTCGTGAGCATGGGATACCTATTCTGTTTGTGTTGCTCTAAAATGGTACCTAACAGTGAGTTTGTATAAGAAAAGGGATTCGTTCAGTTCATGGTTCTGGAGGCCAGAGAGCTCCAACAGCCTGGTAGATGCAGGAGGAGCAGAAGTTTGAGGTCAATCTTTCACTACATTATGAGTTCAAGGCCAGCCTGGGCTACTTGAGACCTAATCTCAAAGGAGGCAAAAGATGGAGTTTTAAGGATTGCTAAAAGGAAAGAAGAAGAAGAAGAAGAAGAAAGAAAGAAGAAGAAGAAGAAGAAGAAGAAGAAGAAGAAGAAGAAGAAGAAGAAACACAAAAAGAAAGTAACTGTATGAAAGAGGAAAATCAAACCCCACCAAATTTGAAACTCTACTGGGCTGATATCTCACTTAAGGTTTAATTGAGTCCAAGTTCTCTCTGCCTCCCAGACATTCTAAATGTTTACACTTTGTTTCATCTGCCTTTTCACTGAGTCTCGTTCCCCCACCTCCTCCCTCCACTTCACACTCGTCCTCACACTGCTCACATATGCTCATCTTTATATTTACACATATATTATCATCTTTATATATGGCTCATGAAGTCTGCCAGACGAAGAAATGAAATAGTCCTGAAAACAGCTGGAAAATTATGCAACTGTGAGGAGACTGGGCCCCGTGTACGTTCTGTACTTCAGGCTTGCACAACATACTGAGTTTGTTATAAGTGAGGCTGGGAGCTTTTTTTTTTTTCCCCCTTTCTTTCTTTCTTTTTTTTTTTTTCTTTCTCGAGGACAGCAGCTTGCTTGGTGGAGTAGGCCTCCTGCAGAAGGCATTTCCTCTGGGAACCTTAGCTTCCCTGGCTGGAGGAGAAAGGGAGAGTGGCTGTTGGTGGGAGCTAGCTAACAGGAGGGAAGTCGACACCAGGGGCCAGTAGGGGCCTAGTAAATCTGAGACCTGGGGTCCATGAGGCCTCTGGACAGTGGTGGCTTGTTTGAGAACTCCCAGGCTCTGCAGTTCTCACACCAAACTACTGTTCCATCCTCAAGAAGGACTCAGGTGAGCAGGGCCTTGGCTATTAGAGCAAGATGGGTCATTCCTGTAGTTGCCTGTTCCTGGGACTTTGTCCTCTGTCAAGCACACATTCCACCGCACAGGGATCCAGCCCCTAAGGGAAAGCAATGAGGTTTGTTAGTCAGGCTTAAAATCTCCACTGCTGAGGCTGAGGTGGCTCATCCAATGAAGTGCCTGTCACACAAGCACGAGGACCCGAGTTCAATTCCCAGCACCAACAAAAGACTCCGTGTGTGTGTCTGTGTGTGTGTGTGTGTGTGCTCGCGCGCGCGCACGCACGTGATGGCAATCACCTATAATCTCAGAGTTTGGGAGGCAGAGACAGGAAAATCCCTGGCTGACTATTCTACAAACTCAGCAAGCTCCCTGTTCAGTGAGAGATCCTGTCTCAAAAACTAACAGAGAAGTTGAGGGGATACCTGCAGTTGACCTGTGATGGCCACACATACATGCACATGCATGCATGTGTGTACACGTAGGCACATGCACACGTAGGCACACGCACACACACACACACACACACACACACACAGAATATTACGACTATAGTCAGCTGTCATATGGAATAAGGGGTGTGGCATGGGCTGAGGGGAACTCTCCTTCAGAGGAGATCCAAATGGGAGGAACTGTAGGAAGAGAGTAGCCAGTGGTGCAGACAGGTGGAAGAAATACTGGGAAAGTAGCTGTCTACCTCTGGCACAGGGCTTTTCAGGAACCTGGGCTTCATAGGGCTAGAAAATGATGTGACTCTGAGCTCTGGGGCTCTCTGCTACTCTCTCGAACAGACCAGTAGACCCACTCTCAGTGCCGACAGCCCCCATCCATAGCTGTCAGACACAGGGCAGGTAAGGACACAGCAAAGCTGGGCTGGCCACTGTCTGAAGCCGGAGACAGCTTACAGCACGGACCCCGCCGAGGGTTGCTAAGGAGTCTGGAGGCTCGGCTGAGAACTGGAGGCTGCCCTGCTGCCTGGCCCTTCAGAAAGGAGATGGGAAATCGCCATGGGGGAACAGCGGCAGCCTGAAAGTCATTCGATTTCCTCTTTCTCATTTTCAGAAATGCAATTAGGGAGGCCGGAGCACCATGTGGGCTCTGCAATGCACGGCTGCCTAGCTAGAGCCGTGGGCGCTCACGGGCTGCAGGTTGGCGTGCATCTGTAGGTGCGCTACAAATGCATCATCACACAGGTGTGAGGTGGTCTGTGCATACCTGTGTAAATGCGTGTTCGCTCCAAACCTTACTTCCAGTCTCTTGGGCAGGCTGCCTGTCAAGGGCTTCTAAATGTCTTTCTGTTTTTCACTCATATTCCCCCCCTACACTCCGAAAAGGCAGTTGTCCTGGTGAACCCCAAATCTCTTGTCTTCTGTCCTACCTCATCTCCTTCCTTCGCAGAAGCCCCCCGCTTCTATGCTCAAGTCTGGAAGAGTCTGGAGGCAGTTCTTTCCTAAAGACGGTCAAACTCTAACCAGGTACAGTTTTCTCCACGGAGGCATTTTAGAAAGTTCTGGCAGTCTGATGCTGCAATGGAGGCTTTCGCGAGGCGTGGTGCAGGTGCCAAACATTGGGATCATGTAGAGGCTACCGAGGGGGTCAGGCTCCAGTCCCTGGCCACCCTGGGCTGAAGTGGCCAGTACCAGAGCCAGCCTAGGATAGCTAGATGTCCCTTCCCTTCCCTGAGCTTCCTTTCTCTTCTCCCCACTCCTCTCTCTTCCCTTCCCTCATCCCTCAGGCGGAGTCACACATTTTTTATGGAAAATCTTTGGATTAAAAAAAAAAAATCCAAGCACATAATTCAAGATATAAAAACCACCACCACCACCACCACCACCAACAACAACAACAAAGCTACCCCAAATTCCATGGGACTCCAGTGGGGAGCCCCAATTCATCAGTTAGCATCACTGTATTTTAAGCAACTGAAATGACTCTACTCCTACCTCAGGCTTGCCAGAAGTAGGCTCCAGTTCTCAGAGGGAAGTGTCTGGGCACCATCTTGTTGCGGTGAACACTAGGGATGATGAAGTGGCTATGTTAGGTTTCACCTTGGCGGATGTCATGAGGATGATGGCCCGGTGGGGTAGGGAAGATCTTTCACCCAAGAGTGATTGGCAAGCAAAGCTGACTTCTGGGGGCTCTGCAGACCACATCTATTCCAGCCAGAAGAGGAAACCGGAGGCCAGCCCAACAGTATCGCACGGACCAGAACAGAGACAAACAAGAATGGTGTGAGGCAGGGATGTGCACCATCTTTCTTCTGAAAGAAAGCACTGGGAAGCCCCTAACCAGTATCCAGTGAAGGTGCCTCCTTCCCAGAGACAAACCCAATCTCATCTTATTTCCCAGACTTTAAATGCAATGCTAATGCTAGAGACTGGTGTAGCCATGCTCTGCCTTGCCCTGCCCTGCTCTGCCTTGCCTCTAGCCCCTTAGCTCCTTCCATCCCTAACTTCATGGTACTTTCTTCAGTCTCCACACTTCCTTACTGCTCTTGCTTCCCCTGGAGCGTGGAAAGCTCTTTTCTGCCACAGGACCTTTGCACGCTCCAGTCTCCCTCCTTAAGATGCTCATTTCTTGGCCAACCCATTCTGGTAACCTCTCTTCCATCAGCTGTCAGCCCACACCTCTCCCTGGCTTCTTCCTCTTTGTCGCATACGGTCCTTATCACTTAAAAAAAATTCTACATAGAACACAGCTTTGGGAATTTTCTTACCTTAGTGACTCATTCCACAAAAATTTCCTAAGCATGTACTTTGTGCTTGGCTGTTTGGCCGATTGCTTGGCCTGACGTTCCTTTCATCAGTGCTAAGGTTGGGTCTCTAGGCAGTGAGGGGAAGTCAAAAGCCATGGTCAGCACAGCTTGAAAAACATTAAAGGTACAGGCATGAAGACTTGGCATGTCTTCATGTAGGATTTCTCTACCTTGCTGCAAACATGATGCATATTCAGTAGACGCCATGATTTGAGTTTTGAATTTGGATCTTTTCCTGGGCTGGCGAGATACAGGTCCCATCCTCTCTCACGATGCTGGAGATCAGCCATAGGCATTTTTTTTCTCTCTCTTTCTCTCCCTGCCCCCTTCCCCGTCTCTAGACAGGATCTCAGACTGGCTCCCAAATCACTACAGAACTGAGGTTAGCCTTGAACTCCTGATCCTTCTGCTTCCACTGTGGGGATTGTGGGTGACATGGGCCACTGCATCCTGGTTATGTGGTTCCAGAGATCAAACCTGGGCTTCCTGCAAGCTAGGTGAGCGTTGTGCCAACTGAACTATATTCTTAGCCCTGAGCCATGGGTCTCAATCTCAGTTTATAAAGGGTCTTCAGAGGAGACCCTGTGTAAGTTCAGCAGTATCTGCAAGGATCCCTGTCTCCAGCTCAATCCTTCACGGTGTGTGCAGCCACACTGTTGTACCCTCTTTCCGCTGTGGATCAGCTCTGAGCCCTTCACGTTATGTCAAACTAGTTGAGTGTCAAAACACACTGCGATGCAGAGGAAATCATCATACCCACATAGTTAAAGAAAAGGCCCCGTGGGGAGGTCAAGCAAGTGTTCCAGGGTCTGTGGCACAGCTCGAGCAGCCTGCCTCAGGATCTCTTCAGCTGAAACCACCTATGCTGGCAATAGAGAAGGGACTCTCCTTTCTGTAACCTCATGAAGAAAGACCCATGATGCCCTGGGTCAGCAAAACTCCAGTGGGGGAAGAGAACGTGAGTTGGAAAGTGGCCTTTTCCAAAGGAACCGCCGCACAGGAAGCACTCTGACTGGGGACTGGTTCTCATCTGTCCTCTGTTGGAGAGGGACATGAGTGTCTGATCTTACTGCTATTATATGGGGACAGGGCCTCTTCCCTAGCTGAGTCACTGTGGGGTGTTATCCAGGCGCCACCACATCTGAGAGAGAGAAAGCGCAGTGGCTTAGTTTCAGGCATGTGGCACCAGACAGGGAAGACTGTGTGTATGCAGGTCTGGGAGGGATGCTCATGTGTGGGGAGAGGGTACAGGGTTATAGCAAGGAGGTGGGGGGGGGGGGACAGATTGCTGGGCTAATTAGAGAGCAGAGGCAGCCGAGGACTGCTTTGATGTGTGTGTGTGGGGGGGGAGAGGGGTAAAGAATGGGAAGGGCCTGAGATGTTCTGGGATCACTCTGGCTGAGAGCCCACCATGGCAAATGTAGTGGGGCCTTGCGGGGTTGGAGATGGAGGCTGTTCTGGGTGGCGTGTTGGGCGAGTGGGCCCTGAAATACTCTGATAGGGATGTCTAGAGGGGTTGCATTTACAGGTGGGAATAGTCCTGCCTGGGGTCACAAATGTATAGCATCGGCCATCCCCCTGGAAAAAGGTGAGATTGCCCAAGAAGGGGGAAAGCCCCCAGGGATAAGACCTGAGACTCAGGGGACAGCATGAAAAAATGTATTACCCCCCCCCAACTCCCTCCCCAGGGTTGCCTGGAGCCACATTTGCAAAAACAGTAGGCTGCAGGGGTGACAAACAAAACAAAGCAAACTGAGTCCGAAGAGATGGCTCAGTGGGTAAAGCGCTTGGCATGCGAGCCAAGCATGAGGACCTGAATTGTATTCCAGGCACCTAGGGCATAGCAGTGTGTTGGTTGGGGCTGCAGGTGAGGGGGGTGGGGGTGGAAGTAGGGGTTGGGTGGGGGGAGTGGGGGTGGGGGTGGGCAGTGACAAGAGGATGGATGCTTGGGGCTTGCTGGTCAGACAGTTCGGCTCTAGGGTCAGTGACAGATCATGCCTCAAAAAATAAGTTGGAAAGTGATTGAAGAAGACACCCAACATCAACCTCTGGCCTTCACACACATGCACACACACACACATACAAACATATGTACATGCCACACACATGTGAGTATAACACACACACACATACACAGAGAGAGAGAGAGAGAGAGAGAGAGAGAGAGAGAGAGAGAGGAGAGAGAGAGAGAGAGAGAGAGAGAGAGAGAGAGAGAGAGAGAGAGAGAGAGAGAGAGAGAGAGAGAGAGAATATATATGTTTCCTTATTCCTATCATCAGAAAACGAACACTATTTTACTAGAAGCAAAGATGGCCAGCTCCTCTGTGAGACCACTTCAAATGTCACGGTGACTTTGTGGGGTCCTGGGCCTTTTACCAAGGAAGTGATGCCTGAGGCTTTGGAGAAGGGGGCAATCCGTGTTCAGGAGGGATCTTCCGATGAGTCATGCATGGGCCTGGGTTGGGGGAAGGGCTCCGAGGCATCAGAGAAGCAGGGATAAGTGTGGTTCCCCAGGAGTCCTCCGTGGCTTCAGTAATGACCAGTGAGTGATTCTTGACTTTGCTTCTAGCTTGCCGTGGGGAAGGGTGGGTAGGGATGGGGTGGGGGAGGGGCAGGGGTGGGGGAGGGGCAGGGGTGGGGGGAGGGCTGGTACTAAGGCTTCATCTCAGGGCCTTGGCCAGCCCCATATGGAAACTTCAGCCCCTTTAAGACTCACCTTTTTTGCTATCAGGAATGGAGCTGGATAAGGCTTAACTAGGGCTAAGGGACTTGGTCTGGGAAAACCAAAGCCCTAAGGACAAAGATGAGGATGTGTGTCTTATTAACGCCCGGGGCCTGGGCCACACCCTGAATGCCTTAGCCTTTAAGAAATGATGAAGTGACCAGAAGGGCTTAGAAAAAAAAGTGTTGTACACAAAACCCCACAGTGAGGTAGAACGGGGCCTTTACATTTTATATATACACAATCTACAGCTGATGTAGTGTGGAAGAAAATAAACACAAAGTCACACTGGGAAACATCTTCACCAAGGAGGGGGCTACCTGGGATTGTGTGGCATTCTTTTTTAAAATTTATTTAATGATTTTTATTTATTCTTTGGAATTCTCATGTTTATACAGTGTTTTTTGTTTTGTTTTGTTTTGCTTTTTTTTTTTTTTTGAGACAGGATTTCTCTGTGTAGCCTTGACTGTCCTGGACTTGCTTTGTAGACCAGGCTGACCTCGAACTCATAGCAATCCACCTGCCTTTGCCTCCCAAGTACTGGGGTTAAAAGCGTGTGCCACCACGCCCAGCTATACAGTGTATTTTGGTCGTATCCACCTCATCACCTTCTGATTTTCTTTGTGCTCCCACCACATCTCCCTCCCAACTCCGTGTCCTCCATGTTTTGTTGTTATTGATAACCCCGGAATCCCAATGGTGCGTCCTGCGTAACATCCTCACTTGGAAGGAAAGGCAGATAAAGCAGGCACTGCAGCATGGGTACCTAGCATCCATTCTGTCCCAGGAGGGCCCTTGCCTGCCAGCAACTGGTTGAATCAGCCTCAGTCCTCTGGTCAGCCAGCTTTCCAGGAGGGTGACCAGACACCTGTTGTTTGGCTATTTTCCTAGTCATTTAGGACAAGGATGATTTCCCAGTGTCAGGACCCTGGATGTCATGGCTGAGTGCTGGAGCTGCCAGCCCCACAGACTTCTTGTAAGGAACAGATTATATCTACCTACGTGCACATGGACTGGGTTGTTTGTGGTTGGACGCATTTGAAGGGAACCAGAGGCCTTTCAGAAAGAAAGTGGTAGACCAGATAGCCCTTCACCCTTGACCCTTGACCCCTATGAACAGCCAGACACGGGTGAGATTAGCGGTATAGACCTTGTCCCAAGTGACCCCAGATGTCATTGCCTGCCCGTTTAAAGTTCTTCCATGCTTTCTCTGCTAGGTTGAGCATATGAGGAAATCATGGCTCAGTCACAAGTCAGCACTGGGCGGTATCGTTCCCTGGGTCCTTTATTGCTTAGATTGAGACTTGTTGACTGAGCCTAGATCCCTATGCATCCAGATTTCAGGCTCTTTCAGTTCCAGGCAGCACTGATCCCAGTGACCAAGGGATACCTCGGTGTGGAGTATAACAAAAAGAAAATGCTGTGTAAACGCCACCACCCACGTTCCTTCTCTTGCCTGACACAGCTCCCTGTCAGGGTGTGTATATGTGGGGGTGGCTTGGGAGGCAGCAATAGCGACACTCCCAGAAGGCCACCAGCCACCACTTTCTGTTCAATCAGCGTTCCCTTGACATATTGCTTACCAAAGCCACTCCTGGCCAGAACTCTTCCAGTGCATCTGATGGGGCCACCGCACCTGCTGTTTGCCAGCAGTGGAGTTGGATAGAGCTGCTGTCTCCAGAGGCTCCTGGACAAGGTCACTAACTCCTCTCACTTGGGATGCTCTGTGCATGGGTCCCAGTGGGACAGGAAGGGTCTGAACCCTTTTCCACAACCACTGGAACCTTGCTGTTTGGAAAGGAGAGCTGTGAAGCACCACTGCCCCCATCCACTTGGAAGGCCTGCCAAGGAAGGCGACCTTGAAGTGGAGCAGAATGCCTTCTGGGAAGCTGCTTTCTGTCAGACATCTGTGCACAGGGATGGTTCTCAGAAGGACTCCTGTAATCTAAGGAAGTTTGTCCTGGCATCTGTGATCAGAAAATCTAGGGCAGAGTAGAGATCCTGGACCCTTCTCTGCAGAGTAACTTGAACATCCCTTCCACTGGGGGCTGAGGAAGTCTCCTTCCTTCCTTTTTTTCTTTCCTTCCTTCTTTTCTTCTTTTATTCATTCATTAATTCTTTCTTTCTCTTCTTTTTCTAAAAAAAGATTTTATTATTTATGTTTATTTTGTGTATTTTTGCTTACATACATGTCTGTGCACCATGTGCAGGCAGTGCCCATAGAGGCCAGAAGAGGGCATTGGATCCCCTGGATTGGAGTTACAGATGGTTGTGAGCCATTATGTAGGTGATGGGAATTGAACCTGGATCCTTTGGAAGAGCAGAAAGTGCTTTTGAGTGGGGAGCTATCTCTCTCTAGCCCTCATATTCTTCTTTCTTAATGCCCCTCAAGATGAGCAACTGGGAAGGGTCTCCATCTCTTTCTGTACGTTGAGTTATTCAGATTTTAAAGAATTGGCGTAGAGGATCAGATCTGAGCATGAGTTACCCTCTTCCCGTCCCTCACACCAGGGTGTTCTGGATCACCATGCTACCCTACTGCCTTCAGGGATCAGGCTGTTTGCAACAAGTGATGAGCAGGTGGAGGACAGGGAGGGGTGGGGACTGGGACAAGTGGGAGAGGGAAGCCGGAAGTCAAGCCATCCAAGCCCTGATGACAACAATGGCGGAACCCTCCCTGCTGGCTTTTAGTTTTTGGCTTTGGTATTGGGATTGAATAAATAAACAGGCTCAAGGGACTAGAAGCATTGGGGATCTTTTTGTTTTCTTTATTCTATCATTTAGCTGATTAATGAGTTAATTAATTAAGTTAGTTATAGACAGGGTCTCTAGCATAGGCTGGCCTCAAACTTGAAGCTTTCTTTTTAATTTAAAGATTTATTTATTTACATATGTAGGTGGCTTGCCTGAATGTACATTTGCACACCAGAAGATTGTACTGGGTCTCATGGATTACAGTGATAAGTGGTTGTGAGCCACCATGTGGGTGCTGGGAATTGAACTTAGGACCCCATTGCTCTTAACCACACTGAGCCATCTCGCCAGCCCCCAAACTTGTGACTTTTTTTTTTATCTCTGAGGCCTCAACCTCTGAAGTGCTGGGGATGGTAGGCCAGGACTATACTCACTCAGCCTTGCAGGTACACAGACAGACAGGCAGGCGCACACACACACACACACACACACACACACACACACACACGCACGCACGTGCGCTCGCCGTCAGCTGGGACATGCCAATAACCCTTGGTCTCTACCAAAGTGTTTAAAATGTGAAGTTTGCATGCCTGATTCACCCATAGCATCTTGCAGGGTTCTGCTGTGAGGACCAGGAGATGGGCGGGGCTGGTGCAGGGCTTCCACTGCCTCTGTTTGGGAGTCTTTCTCACACTTGTTTATCAGCTTCCGCCTCCCCTCAGGACAGGCAGTAGAAGCTAGTGTCTGGCAACCCTTCTCACTTTTCACTTCATTTACTTGGGGGACAGTCATCTTTGAAATGGAGAGATGCTGACTTCTCTTTTATGTCAGCAATTTAAAGTATGCTTCAATTTTTAAAAGTAAAACATATAGGAAATAGCAGTAGAAAGTAGTAGGTGGTAGAAAAAAATAAAACTGATAATGACCATCCACAGGATGGGACTGAGGGGGAGAGGATGAGACCCCTGAAGTAGGCAAAGCTACTGGATTGGTTTCCTTCATCTTGCTTGGAGAATCACAGGATAGAGCTGTCTCCAGCAAGGCAGCTCGGCTAGCCCAACCCTAGCCTGTCTGGTCCCCTTCATCCTCCAGATCCGGTGCATGCCGCATCTCTCTTGAAGTCTTTCAGGGCACCCTGCTCCAGTATCCTCTCCCTTCTGCCACAGTGGGATTTCAGCTCCCACTTTGGGACAAGCTGGATCATCAGGCATCAGGAATCATGCCTTCAGGGCACATGTGTGGGGAGGGGACCGTTAGCAAGCTGACAGGAAAGTATCAGAATTGTGGGTAAGCAGGAATGTGGGCCCAATTTTGCTACACCTTTCACATCCTCCAGAAAATTTAGAAATATAATTTAAAAACAAGAAAGGTCACAATTTTACCTCTCTTCCTTTCTCTTTTTCTTTTTCGATTTGTGGGACTTTTTATTTTTCCTTTTTATTTATTTATTAATTTTTGAGATAGGGTTTCTCTTGTAGTCTTGGCTGTCCTGGACTCACTTTATAGACCATACTGGCCTTGAACTCACAGAGATCCACCCGCCTCTGCCTCCTGAGTGCTGGGATTAAAGGTGTACGCCACCACGCCCGGCTGAGGTTTGTCTGTTTTAAGAGAAAATCTCACTCTGTAGACCAGGTTGGTCTCAAAGTCAGGGCAATCTTCCAGTCTCAGACTTCCCAGTGCTGGAAGTACACATATTAGCTACTACACCCAATAATCTCATCATTTTCAGTGTTGACAATAGGAATCTGCTACATCTGAAGGCTAGATCCAAGCTCAGGTGTCCTTGGGAGACAAAGAATCTTCTGGATGGACATGGCTGTCAGGCTACAATGCCTGAGCCCTCACACCGTGTCCCAGGAATGACAGACAGTACGAGGACTCTGAAGTCATGATTAGAGCCAGTTGTGCAAATCACATATTTCCCCACAAGACCAGGGCCTCCTGTTCGTAGGGAGTCATCTCTGTGTCCTCTGCCGTAGGTCCTACTTCCCAGGCCTAGGGCAGGATAAATGGAAGAGCAAAGAGACAGGTGCCCACTCTGGGACAGCAAAGCAAAGACTGAACGTGGCATTGCATAGATGTTCCTATAGAGGGGAGTCTGAGGGAGATACCCAGGAAAACAAGACCTGAGGGAGAGTCATTGGGCCCAGGGACATCAGCCTTGGCAAGACAGTAACTCCTGAAAATATGAGAAACTGAACCCTGTTGGAGAGGATGAATTCCTGTTGGCAACTCGAACTCACAGCAAACCGGCAAGGATGTTTGCTTCTGCCTTGCACGTTCACTTGGAACGGTGGAAAGGTGTCAAGAACCGTTTCTGGTGAGGACCATGGTAGCCGGCTCACTGAGGCAGGCAAAGGCAGGAACTAAGCTGTATTTTTTAGAGATGGCCCAAGTCTGACAGGAAGAGGCTGTGCCAGAGGTTGCAATGAAGGGCTTGGAGGGACCCAGAGGTTGATGAGCTGAGAGTGAGATAGAGAGGAGTTGGAGGCTGAAGGGACCTTTTAGTGAAAGAAAGTTGATCTTTGCAGTAGCCTAAGGTAAGTACTGACCTGCCCCTGGAGCAACCATGGGACCAGGCTCAGTGTTCTCCCAGACCCTCTTTCCATTTCCTGTGTCTCATCCAGCTACAAAGCACAGAAAGAGGGTGAGATGGCCTCAGGAGTCCCAAAGCAGCAGGGTGGGACCCGCATTCCCAAGGCCTTTCCGGGTAGGGTGCTACTCCTTCGAGGTGACTTGGGACGTGCAGTGGGCTCTCCCTGGCAGATCTCCAGCGCTTCTCTGCCGCCGCCTCGGGGAAGCGAGGAGCGGAGCGGGCGGCGGCCGCGCCAAGAAGCGCCGGGTCACCGCAGGCTGAGGCGCCCGCCGTCCCCGCCCTCCCCCTCGCTCGCCTTCGCCTCTTCCTCCCGCCTCCCTCGCCCGCTAGCAAGCTCGCTCCTTCGCTCTCCCCGCCTTCCCTCCGCGCTCCCCGCCCTCTCCTGCGCGCCTCGCCTCCTCCGCCCCGCGCCCTGCGGTGCTGCAGCTGCGGGCGGCTCCAGCTGCCCCCAGATGTGGGCTGGGCGGCGCGCGGGGAACTTTCGCGCCGGCTGCGAGTGCGGGGCCCCGGCTGCGGTCGGGCTGCCATGGATCTGCCGGCGGGAGCCGCTCGCCGCTTGCTCTGCCCCACTCTACTGCTGCTGCTGCTGCTGCCGCCGGCGCCTCTCCTGCTGCTGCCGCCGCCACCCGCGAGCGCCCGGCTCGCCGTCGCCACCGAGCCCCCAGGTAGGTGCCAGCCGCACCTCCATGCCCCACGACCCTCAGGCCACACTCTCCCGCCCTGTGCGCCCCGCTGCCCCCTCCTCAAGCATCGTCTGAGGCGACTTGGGCAAACTCCGCGCGCCGCGCCCGGGGCCAAGTTGGCCAACTTCGGGGCCGGGGCGGTCGCGCAGGGGGCGCACCCCAGGTGCCTTGGGGAACAGGGAACCTCGGAGCACTTGCCGCTCCGGGTGTGCAGAGTGTGGAGCTGGAGGGCCGGGAAAACCCCGCGGCGGGTCGCACAGAACCAGCACCAGCGGGTCCGGGGGAGCCAGGGTGAGGCGGCTCCCGGGGACGCTCGGGAGGAGCCGGTTCGGAGCGCGCCGCCTGCGGGCCCTGAGATTGGTTGGGGTTCCCCGGAAGGGTTTCCCTAGAGATCTGTGGGACCCTGCTCCTCCCATCCCGGGGCTTAGGTGGAAGGGGATAGGGGGTTGGCAGTGGGCTGACTGCACGCTAGACCGAGGTCAGGCCGCCAGTGAGAGGGCGAGCCCAGTCTTGGTTGCTCAGGAGGCCAATGGTGAGGACACTTGGGCAGCAGGGACCACTAAAGGGTCCGGGTGCCTGAGCAGGGGACCAGCGTAAAATGGTTTCTGAGAATCCCCATGTCCTACCAAGGACGATATAATTAAGGAGCGAGGCACTCTGGTGGGATCGCCCTTTAGGATAACAGGCGAGGTTTCCCCGGAACCTCAACTGGGAACCCACTGGGGCAGCTCTTTAGCTAGCATGGTCCTCTAGCGGGAACGGCCCGCAGGCGACGTGGTTCCGGACTGGTGGTCCTGTCAACGCCCCTTCCTGGAGGCTTCCTGGTGGAATGCCACTTCTTTTCATCTGAGGCAAGATCTGGGGGTGTCTGGCTTCCGCGGACAAGCTCTGAGGTTCCGAGATCTCTTCCAGTCTAACGCCCCTTTCTGTTGCAGGCGGGCCCCCGGGGCATGGAGCCGAGCGCATCCTGGCGGTGCCGGTGCGCACTGACGCCCAGGGCCGCTTGGTGTCCCACGTGGTGTCTTTGGAGATGGCCGGGGCGGGGGTACGAGCCCGCAGAGCCGCCCCAGTCCAGACCTCCGGCTTGCCCGGAGGCGAAGCGCAAGACCCCGGAGGACGCCTCTTCTACAACCTCACGGTATTCGGCCGAGACCTGCACCTGCGGCTGCGGCCCAACGCTCGTCTCGTGGCTCCTGGAGCCACTGTGGAGTGGCAGGGTGAGATGGGTGACACCCGGGTGGAGCCCCTGCTTGGGTCCTGTCTCTACGTTGGAGACGTGGCAGGCTTACCTAAAGCCTCTTCGGTGGCGCTCAGTAACTGCGATGGGCTGGTGAGTACTCTCTTCCAGGGGTTCCGCTCCGTTCTATTCTGGCCCTGGCTTGGGCTTTGGAAACCCAATACTAGGGAGTCCCCTGGGAGGGCGACATAGCCCGCGCTCAGACGCTCGGGACTGTCTTCTCCCCAGTGCTTAGAGAAGCACTGGTCTTGCTGCAGGGGTTGGCGGGAAGGAGCGATTTTTTGATTGGTCCGAGAAGGGTTATGAACCCCACCTCCAGCCCCAATGCCAGGCTGCTCCTTTCTGCTTCTTGCATACAAGCATAAGTTGCGGGGTGTGTGTGTGTGTGTGTGTGTGTGTGTGTGTGTGTGTGTGTGTGTGTGTGTGTGTGTGTGTTTTGGAATGTATGCATGCTTCTTCTGGTACCTGTATAATCGTGTGAACATGTGCATTGCCTCAGAAGCACGGAGGTATGCATGGGCTTCAAAAATGCGTGTCAGAGTGACTTTGAGCACGTGTGTATGTGCTGAGCTTGTGGTATGCATGGAGGCTGACAGTTTCCTTGCTTCTGTGTGTGCACAGAGCCTGAAGAGCAGGTGGTGATGTGGAAATGCCCAGCTAGACCCCTTTGTCCCTTGGCTGACCAGGAACCAGTGAGTTTTCTACTGTGGTTTCCTGTTGAAGTATTGTAGGCTACTTGAAAGATCGGCTTTCTCCCTCTAATGTGAGCCAAGGGGAGCATCAGGCAATGAAAGTCCTGGTGCCCATGGGCTGTTTGATTTTGTGGGGCAACTCCTGTTGGACCGTTAATGGGAAGTTCACTTGCCACTGGGTGTCCTCCAGGACCATGGTTGCCACAAAGGGATTCTTGGAGAAAGCCTGGATCGATGCTCACGGCAGAGGCTGACATTGGTGGTGCTGTCCTGCCACCCAGGGGCCTGGCATAGCAGAACTTATGGCAGCTTTCTATTTTGGGTTGAATGTGTAGTGGTCAGGCCGCCTGTGCTGGCCAGACGTCTGAAGCTGCCCACCGTGGGTTTTGTTCTAATCGCTGCTCCGGGTACTCTGGCTCTGGGCAAGTGGCCATGCTTCTAGCCCTGCCAGCCCTGAGCAACGCCCGACCTCAGGGAGCCCAGGTTGGCGCTGCCATCTGCAGAGCTGGCAATTACACCCCAGCCCCACAACCACTGGAAATCTTTTTATGGACACACAGGAAACATCACTTGTTGCTTCAGAAAAATCACTGCCTTTGGTCGGATTTACTCAGAGCCCTAGCACACTGCAAAGGACTCTTAAGTGTCCTTGGAGGAATCGGGTTAATTTAGAGCAAAATTTTTCTATTTTCTGTTGTCTTACTAGTCCCAGCCCCTCAGGCAAGTCATCTTTAAGGATGGCAGTGAATTTCTTAAACATGAAAGGAGATCACTGCTGGGGACATGGGACAAAGTGGTGGGGTTAATAGGGATCCCCTCTCTGCTGACATGGTGGGCCAACACCATTAGGCTTCCTTTTCTTTCTTTTTTCTTCTTTTCTTCTTTTTTTGTCTTCCTTTCTTTTCTCCCCCATCTTCTTTCTCCTCCCCTCTCTCTTCCCTTCTCCTCCCTCTCCTCTTCTTTTTCTGTATGTACCTGTACCTGGTTTTCTACTGAGTAAATTCCTTAACACTTTAAGTTCCTCGGTGCTTTCGTGGCAGGCTCACTCCTGCCTGGGGCTCTCCACACGGTGCCTCTGGTTATCACAGTGGCCCTTTAGGGGAGGTAGTAGCCTCATACCTGCCTTACAAAAGGGTCACTACGGCTTTGAAAGGGTGAGTGACTTGTCTTAGCCACACAGCCAGGGATGGTGGGTGTCTAGCGTAGGGCTGACTGGCTTCATTTGCTTCTGCTTCAGAGCTTCCCAATTCTGGGGGGCAGGAGCATAGAACTTCTGAGGTGTAATAAAAGGGACAAACTGTGCCCAGCCAAACTTCAGCGTGCTGTAAGTGGATACATGTATTTGACCCACCAAGCAGGCCATGCCCCCTTCTCCATGAACCCCTCCTCTGATGCCAACACGCTTTCTTGATAATTGCCCAGATATAGTAAAGCGGGTGAGCCAGGCTATACTGGGTAGGCAGCTCCCCAGAAATCTTACTAAAAACAGATTCAACTTCAACGCAGGGTGGCCCCAAGAAGTCTGCATTATGGTAAGCTCCCAGGCCCATGCTCTTCACTTTTGGACCATTTCTCCAAGAATAGTCTGCATGGCTGCATGAGTTTCTCTGAGCAAGTGGGGTTTAGGGGGAAAACCATAAACCATACTGGGAAAGGCTATAGTTGCATTCATCCTAGGAGTGATGTGTGTGTGAAAAGCTCTATAGTAAAGGAGTCTCACCAGTTATATTTCATCCCACATCCTGGAAGATGTAGCCTGAGCCCCCTGTTTTTTGGAGAACGCAGCTAGCACCCAAGCACATGTGTGCAGAAACCATGGTGTAGACAGGATGTGCAGGCGGCATGACCCCACTGCTTATGTATAGGTGCTCAAGGGGCCCTATCTCTGCTGTCGTAAAGTCACGTGGGTATCCTTTTCTACTTAAAGGATGAGGCAGCAGTAACTGATGACTGTGGCCACCGCTCTCTGAATCTGTTTAGTACAGCGGGACTCTAATTGAATCCACCCACTGCCTCTCTTAGTTGGGCCTCTTTAATTTACAAGTGACAGAGAATTCTTAAGTCAAGTTAGTTTAAACAGAAAGGGGAGCCTATTAGCTGACAGGGTGACAAATCTTCAGGCGTGGCTCATTAGAGGACCCTCTGCTGCCTCTCCCCTTTGCTTCCTGTGGGCAGGCCTTGTTCTTGGCTAGAGTCAAGGGGCCCCACCAGCACCCGGCTATTTCCTTTTGTGAATCACTCTACTACTCTCAGGTAGGATGATACTGACAGGGTTGGGATATGGGGTTTGAAGATTCCCATAGGGCTGAAAGAGTAAGCGGGACCCATGTGCTCCCTGCAGCGATTTGAGATTGTTCTGGCCAGAAATGAAGACCCCTGGACCAGCCAAGGGGCAGATTCTACTGGAGTTTGGTAAAGGCAGAAGATGTGCCCCATGAAGACTCATGGCATAAGACATGCCACGCATTTATGCCCAGACACACTGATGGGTTCTTGGCTAGACATGGTTACAGGCACCTCATCGTTATTTACTGGGGAGTGGGGTTGGCGGTGGTAAAATTTTTTTCTTTTCACAGCGAATGAGGGAAAAAAATGCCTAGGGAATATATATCACGTTGCTATGGAAGAATGTTCTAGTGTTTCTTGGGTTACGCAGCAGGCAAGCTAATTCACACCAGTTTTACGCACTCGCTAGAAAAGAAGCCTGCTGGTATGAGGAGTGGTGATGATGAATGACAATTTGGTGCAGTCCTACTATGTGCAGGGCTACCTACTAAGCACCTACTATCACAGCACATGCAGCGCATTCATTTACAGCCTATCTACAGATGAACAAACCAAGCCTCCAAAAGCCGAGAGGGAGCAGGCCGTTAAGATCTTGGAATCCGGTATCAAAACTCCTCTCCGTCTGATTCCAAGCCACACTCACCACGTTCTACTTTCCTTTATGTTTGTATTTGCACATCAACACAATAATAGTTCACAACAGTGGTAGCAGAACTGCATTAAAAAAAAAAAAAACATTTCTAATCTTTCCTATTTTTTTTCCCAGAGACCTCAGTCAGCAGCACTGACCACTGTCCGTGTGAATAGGGGGTGGGGTGAGTGCCACCTTGACTATCCAGGAGTCTGCTCTGAGCCGGAGCTCATCATTGGTGGATATCTTGACTCCTCACTGGTGAAAGATCACAGTGGGGGCTCTAGGAGGATGGAAACGGGCCCTTCCTACCCCTTCTTGCCGTTCTGGAAGCCCTGGTGGACTTCCGTGGCCTGTTGTGTCTGTCTAGGCAGGACCACCAATAACAGCCTACTGGCTAGTCTGGGGTGGTATCTGACCTCGAATGTTCTAGATGAGCCTGGCATAGTTCTGGGCTTTGAGAGAGGAGGCCCCCATTCTTTCCTAGGGGCCTCATTACAAGCTCCCTGCTGTGCCTGGCAGAGCCTCTGAAGTGTATCTAAGGGCTTGTGGCAACAAGGAAGTCCCTGTTGTGGGAGGTTGAGCATCTTTTCTTGGGGTTTCCTGTTGGGCTCCCATCCTGGTCAGACCTTTGGGATCCATAAAAGCCACAAAGAAAAGTGATATTGCTCCAAGGACCTGGTGCCTTCAAGGTCACATGCTGGGCTCAGTCAGTTCAAGTGCTAGGGTGAGGAAGCTCCTAGGGCTGGTCCTCATAGGGGGATCCTGTTTCCTTCCTCCCTGCCTTAGTACTGCCTGGAGGGCAGGGAGCCCATAACAGGGGAACCAAAGAGGTACCCTAGGTCAGAGCAGAGGCATCTGTTTGGCCCCTACTGCGAGTGACCTACCTAACCACCTAGGGTGGCTTCTGCCTCCTCCTTAGCCTGCCACCTTACCTAAGACGTACTGAGCTTAAATGATGGAAGGCCAGCTCACATCGGAGGGAATAAACAAGAGTCTAGTTATTTGAGAATTCCGAGGAGTGTTGGCTTCAGCCTTGGCTGGACCCAGGGGCTCAGATCATTCAGTCTCTCAGCTCCTCCATTCTTGGTGTCTATTTTAGAAGGCTCTTCCCCTCTCACCTGCACGAGGAAGCCATCCACAGCCCCGGGGCTCATCTTTAAAGCAACCACAGTGATGTGGGACTGGTATGCATCTCCTGCTGCTATGGAGGGTGGGCTAGATGAAGATCTCCATAAGACTTATGATCTGTGCTACCCACGGATGCAGGTCTTCCCTGTGTGGCCAGGAATTGTAGCACGGCCGGAGACTTCCAAACCTCACCAATACTCCATGGCAGGCCTGTGAGCTGCACCTGATCAAGAGCTGCCCTCCTTCCTTGTGGTTTTCTGCTGCTTCTGATTGGTCTTGCAACTAACACCCCAGCATCCCTTCTTCCACCCAACACTCAGAGCAGCTTTTACAAACCACTCCTTCGCCACTCCTTTGTTTCTCCTTCTCCTTCTTCTAAGATTTATTTATTTCTTATGTATACAGCACTCTGCCTGCATGCAGACCTGCAGGCCAGAAGAGGGCACTAGATCTCATTATAGATGGTTGTGAGCCACCATATGGTCACTGGGAATTGAACTCAGGACCTTTGGAAAAAGCAATCAGTGCTCTTAACCTCTGAGCCATCTCTCCAGCCCAACCTCCTTTGCTTCTTATTGCTCTCAAAACACAATAGTCCTAACCCACTGTCCTGCGGGAATCTGGCCACATCCGTCACTGTGCCGCCACTCTGGGCTTGTTGTTCCTCCAGCATGGGGTTCTCAGGGCCTTTGCACAGGCTGCGCCCTCTCTGAGGCCATCCACACTGACCTTCTCTTTACCCGCTTTGCTTTGTGGGCTTTGGCTGAATGGCACTTTGTCCTGGGAGCCACCCTGCACATACACATAGCGTGTCACACTTTGTGCTTCTTGGCAACCTGTAGTGTGAATGCTCTTGGCTATGTCTACAGGGCTCAGCTCTAGACTGGGTGAGGTCAGCTGTGGGCTGGGAAGTGACATGTCCAGGAAGTGGGTTCTGGAAGCCCCGAGTAGGGAAAGGCATGACATTTTCCCCAGAGACCCAGTGCTCCCCCTCGGCCTGCTCTGATGTCAACCACATGGTGTCTTATGTTCAGGAAGTGAGCCTCTGAATGGTTCATGCACATCCACTGTAGTTTTGCATGGCTTTCTGGCCCACAAATCTGATTTCATACCTCCTGATTTAAATCAATTCAAACAAGGTAAGGAGGTACCCCGTAGGTACCTGTGGGAAAGGCTTAATAGCGTGGGACAGGGGCTCAGGGGTCAGTCACCGTTAGCCTGAGCTCAGGGAGGCTGGCTCCTCAGGCCATCGTAACTCATGTTTCTTGCTGGGCCCTGCTCACCACTGTATGGTCAGCAACATTCCTGGTGCTGGTGGCTGATGGCTTCTGCTGTTTGTTTAGAAGGGCCCTCCTGCCCACAGCCCATCCCCCATGCCCCTAGCCATTGCTGGGTGATGAGGAGTGGAAACAGCTAGGTCTTCATTCAGGCCTGCTGTGGGTGACACAAGTGTCATGACTGCCAGGGACTCGTCTGTCTTGAGTCTCCCAGATATGCGAGGGCCTGACACAGCACTGAGGCTGACTTTCTTTTGTGGTGGCCTGAACCATGGCCTGGCACATCTCACTCTGGTCTTGAAGATCTTTAAGGATGAGTATACGTGAAGCCCTTTCTGGGAACCTGAGTCTGCATGGAAGGACAGGTGTACCCTTCCTTACTCTTAGCTTCTTTTATGGCAGGGAAACCTTGGAGGTCCCCGAGTTATGCATATATGTATGCACCTTGCCCTAGAGACTGTGTGTATGTGAGTGTATGTAACTAGCCATGGAGACTGTGTGTGTGCCTGCATGTATGTATGCATGCATGCATGCATGCATGTCTTGCATGTAGGAGCATGCACACACAGATATGTACTTGCATGTAAGTTTTTATGTGATTGCATATATAGTTACATGTGGCCATTCAAGTGTGTGTGTGTTTATGGGTGCATGTGTGTATATGCATGTGTGTGTTCTTAGCAGAGATTTTTTTTCCCCAGAGTAGGTTGTCAGTTGGGGTGGAGGTACTGGGGAGAAGAAGACCCCAGCACCTTGAATTTTAGCATTGCTTTATACCACCCCTCCTTCACTGGCAGGCGCTGTGCAAGGCCCAGGTAGGAGCCTCTCACTCTGCTGCATGTGTTTTATATTAAATGTCAGCTGTTCACGATTCTGCAGTGCTGCCATTAATATGGAGAAGTTATTACCGATCCTGGAGCTGGCTCCTTGGGTTCATCCGTGAATTTCAATTACACTGCACATCGACTTCAGGGTGGGTGAGTGGAGTGCACAGCTTCCCATTTGCTGGCAAAGGAAACTCTAGCATCCAGGACCATGGATATTGTGTTGCCGAGAGGCCAGGCAGGTTCTACCTGCTCTGACCTGACCCTCGGCGTTTCCATTGTTGACCAGGAAGGATGGGCTTAGTGTGTGGGCTGGAGGCTGCTGCGGGATCAGCTGTGCTCAGCAAAGCTGTGCAGCCTGGCAGAGGCTGTGAACTTGGTTGGTCATATGGGAAAATGGGACTCCATCAATACCCACCTCACTGAGTGTTGGAAGATGGGTGTACTGTAATCATGTAGCCCAGGCTCAGGGTTTCAGGGGTGTTGTTCATTTCTTTGAGTCTCTGTGTAGCTCTATTGGGACCAGAGCATTGTTGGCCTCAAACTTGCTGCAATGCGCTTGCCTCCCAGGTGCTGGGCTTACTAGCGTCTCTCACCACACCAAGCTGCAATGTAGTGTCTTACTCATGCTGTACCCAGCGGTTCTCACACTCCCATGGATGCAATTGCTGTCCTCATCGTAGTGAATGGAGCATTTCTTCTGCCTCGAGCTTTTTGGCTCGAGTTTTATCTACTTCTTAGTATCTTCTCTTGGAGAAAGTATAGGTGGCGAAAGTGACCATCAAGAGCCACCTTGCCAATGACAGAAATATGCATTCTGCCGATACCCCACCTTTTGGCATGTATCCATTTTGCCATCACAGCATGTGACTTTCTGGAGATATTTTGAATGGCAGGGCATCTCAACACAGAGAAACGTTAACCTCACAGGTACCCAGTCAAAATGGCCATATGAGCTATCAGTGTTGAGTTAGCGCGTGCCAAGGAATGCTATCATCTCTGGTGACCCACTTGTTTTATTAGGACTTTAGAGGTTGTGTGTGTGTGTGTGTGTGTGTGTGTGTGTGTGTGTGTGTGTAAATGTGCCTTAAAATGTTTCTTCTTACAGTTCTACAAATGTGGTTTGCTTCTGGTGATGGTGATGATGGCTGTAATGATGATGGGGTGATGATGATGATGATGACGAGAATGATGGAGATGATAGTGATGGCGAGATGGAGGTGACAGTAATGGTAATGATAGTGATGGGGTGGGGTGATAGCGATAATGACAATGGTGGTAGTGGTGGGGGTTACAGTAGTGTCTGGGATAGGGATGATGGGGTGATGATAGTGACTGTGGTGACAGGGATGTTAGTGATAGGCAGTAAGGATGAAGATGGAGACACAACTAGTGATCCCAAGGCCCTGAGAGCTGACACACAGATTTCACACAGGGGACATGCAGGGCAGCGCCAGGGACTGGAGTATGTGAGCTAGAGGGCTCTAGACAGCTCTACGAACAGGACACTGAAGGATTCATCTTTGAACCTGGGTACCTCACCTCTCCTCCTCCTCCTCCTCTTCTTCTTCCTCCCCCCCTCTCTCTGTCTCTCTCTCTCTCTCCCTCCGAAAGCAGACCATAGGGGAAATGGGTATATTGATGTTTTATGCAAGTTTGTTCAAGTCTCCGCAGTGGCCAGCATGACTGTCACAGAGCTTCTGGAGGCATAATAAGAAGAGCTGGGAACACATGGCATTTGTAGATAGTTGTGTACCGTTTGAGGGTAGGGATCTGTTCCAAGAGCAATGTCATCAGGCAATTGTGTTGTGAAAATATCATATGCTAAGCTGGCTATGACACTGCTAGGCTATATAATCTTATAGGACCACAGTTGTGCATGGCCAAAATAGCATTGCATGGCATGTGACACACATGGTACATGTATACGTTGGAATATGTGCACATAGAGGGCAGAGATTGACTCCACGTGTCTTCCTCCATTACTCTCTCTCTTAATTTTTGAGACAGGACACTTCATAGGACCCAAAACTTGTCACTCACTGATGCAGCTACACCGGTTGGCCAGAGAGCCCCAGGGACTCATGTGTCTCCTGCTCCCCATCTCCGGGCTCACAGGTGCATGCTACCTCACCTGGCTTTGAAAACGTGGCTGCTGGGATCCAAACTCATGTCCCCGTGCTTGTGCGGTGAGCACCGTCTTCCCAGACTCTCACTGTATTTTTATTTTTAAATAGACTTCACCAGAAACACCAGTTAGTTATCAAGAAAACCTCAATTTAAGCAGTACCGCAGATGAACTCCGATTTTTCCCCCTGCCGTCTGTTCTTGTAACAATGCTAAGAGGTGCGCATTATTAGAGCTTCAGGAGCCTAAGCAGTTTAGTGCTTGGATGCTGCACTGCCCCGTACAATAGCTTCAGGCCCAGGAGGGTCCTGAACATTTGAAATGTCATTGGTCTGCACCGGGAGGCACTGTACATGTAAAGTGCAATACAAACTGGACTTCCAAGATTTAGCATTGCTTCGACTCCCACAAAAAGCAAAAAATTTTACAGATTTTCAGTGTGGTGTGGTGTGTATATGTGTGTGTGTGTGTGTGTGTGTGTAGTGTGCATGTGGGTGTGTATGTGGTGTGTGTATATGTGGGGTATGTGGGGTATGCATGTGGGGTGTGCATGTGTGTGTGTGATGTATGCATGTGTGTGTGTGATGTGTGCATGTGTGTGTGTGTGATGTGTGCATGTGGGGTGTGTGGGGTGTGCATGTGTGTGTGTGATGTGTGCATGTGTGTGTGTGATGTGTGCATGTGGGGTGTGTGGGGTGTGCATGTGTGTGTGTGTGATGTGTGCGTGTGTGTGTGTGATGTGTGCGTGTGTGTGTGTGATGTGTGCATGTGTGTGTGTGATGTGTGCATGTGTATGTGTGATGTGTGCATGTGTGTGTGTGATGTGTGCATGTGTGTGTGATGTGTGCGTGTGTGTGTGTGTGATGTGTGCATGTGTGTGTGTGATGTGTGCATGTGTGTGTGTGATGTGTACGTGTGTGTGATGTGTGCATGTGTGTGTGATGTGTGCATGTGTGTGTGATGTGTACGTGTGTGTGTGATGTGTGCTTGTGTGTGTGTGATGTGTGCATGTGTGTGTGTGATGTGTGCGTGTGTGTGTGTGTGATGTGTGCGTGTGTGTGTGTGATGTGTGCGTGTGTGTGTGTGTGATGTGTGCATGTGTGTGTGTGATGTGTGCATGTGTGTGTGTGGTGTGTGCATGTGTGTGTGTGATGTGTACGTGTGTGTGTGATGTGTGCATGTGTGTGTGTGATGTGTGCATGTGTGTGTGTGATGTGTGCATGTGTGTGTGTGATGTGTACGTGTGTGTGATGTGTGCGTGTGTGTGTGTGATGTGTGCGTGTGTGTGTGATGTGTGCATGTGCGTGTGTGATGTGTGCATGTGTGTGTGTGATATGTGTGTGTGTGTGATGTGTGCATGTGTGTGTGTGTGTGATGTGTGTGTGTGTGTGTGTGTGTGTGGTGTTAAGAGTTCAATCAAGGGCCTTGTGTTTGCTGGACAAGCACTCTGCCACTGAGTAATAGCCTGTCCTCATACATAGACTTTAAGTACGGGTTATCATTTCAAAGAATAATTTGTGAATAAGCCGAGTTCAATTATATCTAGCCTAGAAATTGTTTTTATTTGTGTTTTTTCGTTTTCCTTTTGAAAATGTAGGGGCCTAGCGGAGATAGCTCAGTCAGCAAAGTGCTTGCCATAGTGAAGACCTGAGTTCGAAAGCCCAGTTCCCAGGCAGAAAGACAGACTTAAAGAGACATGCCATGCCCCGAGCCAGGCGGATCCTTAGGGTTTGCTGTATAGTCACAATAGCTAAATTTGTGAGTTCCAGGTTTGGTGAGAGACACTGTTTCTTTTTTTCAGTGGTGTGTGTGTGTGTGTGTGTGTGTCTAGTGTGCATGTGGGTGTGTATGTGGTGTGTGCATGTGGGTAAATAAAAAATATTTATTTATTATTATTATTATGTATACAGTGCTCTGCCTGCATGTACACATGCAGACCAGAAGAGGGCATCAGAGCACATTATAGATGGTTGTGAGTCACCATGCGTTGATGCGGGGAAACTGCACTCAGGACCTCTGGAGGAGCAGTCAAGTGCTCTTAACCTCTGAGCCTCTCTCCCAGCCTGAGAGACACTGTTTCAAAAAAAAAAAAAAAAAAAAAAGTGGAGAGTATTGAAGATGTTGCCTGGCGTTGGTTCTGCCATCTACACACACGTGTAGGAACACGCGCATGCGCGCGCACACATACACACACACACACACACACACACACACACACACACACACACACACACACAGCCAATTGTTCGGCACTGTTCAGGAACGTGTAGCTGGGTTCTTCATCTTTAGCTAATCACATCTGTTTATTCTTTCCAGTGAATTTCAGAATTGTTTTGTCAGGTTCAACAATCCCTTGTGAATTTGATTGACATTAAATTAAACTTAAAAACTAATTAAAGGAGGAATTGACATAATCCATTGTATTTACTGGGAACACAGAGCATCTTCAGTTCATGTAATTCTGTCTCCATGTGGCTTAGTAAAATATCGTGAATTTTTGCATACAGTTCATCTAATTTTTTTTTTTTTTTTTGTAAATCAGGGTTATTTCAAGGATTTTTGTTTTCTTTCCGCCCCGGCGAATTGAATTCTTTCCCTCAGTTGTTACTTTTTATATACTTATCTTTCATCACGCGGCTTGATGCATTAATTCTAGCTGATCTCTGTGGACTCCTTTAGGTTTCTAGGTACACAGTTGTACTGCCTGTACTGCTTGGTGATTTTAGATTCTTATTTTCAGCCTGCACTGTCTAGAACCTTCAGTGATGGTAAGCAGCAGCTTGGTGCACGCTCCTTTGTGCCTGACTATTGGGAACGCCCCTGGCGGTTCTCTGCTTAATGTAATGCTTGCTTGAGGATTAAGATGGATTTCATGGGAAGGCAATATCCTCTGAATTCCAGTTTTCTAAGATCCCATTTTTATCAGCAAAGGAGCAGAAATTAAGATAAAATGTCTTAACACACTGTCCCCCAAGCCAGTGATGTTACAGTTATGAGTTGTTGGGGGTGGGTGATCTCAGTCTGGGAGTTTCTGCCTCTTCACAGTCATCTACTCCGCTAGCCCAGAATTCCAACCCAGTCCCAGTTTACAGCAATTTGAACCCACTCACAGGGAGTCTTTGTGGGGAGGTGAGGATGTTTTTCCAAGCCAGGTGGGGTAGGCAACTCCCAGCCTCGTGGCTAGGGCCACTGTCTTCTTGACTGGACAGCCTCCCCCCTCCCCCACACCCCACACAATGGCATGTCTACCCTCCTCTCTGGAGGACCCACCGCCCCCATCCTCCACTCAGCCCTCCAGACAGAAGTCCGCCCTGGTGTTCCAACCCGCTACTAGTGTTTGCAGCCTCTGCCCTCTCAGGCCACAGGCACTGTTCATCCCTCACAAGCTTCCAGAGGAGATTTTTTTCTTTTTTCTAAAGACAATTCCCTGGTGCTGGAAATGTGTCAACAGTCCTGCAAAGAATAAAATTGTTTTCCCACCGTGGGGGTCTGCCTGTCTGCTCATGGCTGGTATGAAATTTGGGAGGCTTTTGAGCAGGTATGAGGTCTAGGTTGTACCCTGAGGTTCTGGGGTCTGCATTTGTCACAAGCCACCTCGACCCAGGGAAAGGCACCAGGTAAAGGGTCTGAAGTGTTAGCCTGGCTTTCCTCTTCCTTGTTTGTGATTCTGTTTCTCCATTTTGGAGGCTGCTCGCCTATGGAGGCTTGGATAAGATCTTCCTCCTTAGTCTCAAGCAGTTGAGACTAATTTGGTTCCCAGTTGGTGGCACTGTCTGGGCAGGTTATGGAGGCGTGGCTGGCTGGAGGACACATGTTCCTGGAAGCGGGATTCCAAAGCCTCTTGCCATTTCCAGGGCACTCTCTCTGCCTTGTGCTTTGTGGTTCAAGATGTGAGCCCTCAGTTTCCTGCTCTAGCCACCAATCGTTTCCCACTTCACCACCGTGACCTCTGACCCTCTGGAACTGTAAACCCCAATAAGCTACAAGTTGCCTCAATCATGGTGCTTTATCAGAGCAACAGGAGAGCAATGCCAACAGGCACATCACAGATGAGTTGGGACGAAAGGAAATGATGACCTAGAGGGGCCCCTTACCTGGCAATTTTGAGCCCTGCCAAGGGAGACATTTTCGGTGACATGGTTGTCTCCAAGGCTGTGTGCAGTTGAGAGGAGCTAGCAGGTCAGTTGACATGGAGCAGTGGCTAGTGTTTTGTGTTGGGCTAGTCCTATCCAGGGCTCCTGGACATCCCTGGGTACTGGGTACCAACCCTAGAGTGCTAACGGGGGCTGTGGTGTGGTTTTCCCCTCTGCCAGGTCCCCAGGCCCTATGAGGCTCCCTCCCATCTCTACACCCAAGAACAGGCACATTCCACTAAGTCTGAACTTAATAGTTGTCAGCCGAAGTCTAGATCTCAAGGCAGCATGGATCTGTCCAGGCTGTGCTTGTGAGGAAATGCACGTGTGTTTGTTCTTTTTCCTGGTTCTTGACTCAGGACTCTGTAATTTCCGGAATGATAAGGGGCAACGGGAGCATCTTTTATTATAATTATTCTAAGACCCGGTCTTAGTGCCCTGGGTTTTCATGGGATAGCTTCTAAGAGTCTTGGGGTCAGCCGAGGGATAAGACTGTCTTTTGTACGCTAATGAGATGTCTGGTGGCTGACCTCTCGCATAGCTGCGGATGGGGCAGCTGGTTGTGACAGTGTCCAGGACAGGATTGGTGGGTTGCTGATTTTAGCTCTACTGCTCTGTACTATGACTCCCTTGTGGGGCTCGTCAAGCTACATGGATGTGGGGGGAGGGAACAGGGGGTGGGGGTGGGAGTGGGGGACAGTTATGGATGGAACCTTTCTCCCCTCCCAACATCTGGCTGGGTAACTAAAAATGAAATGCTTTCTTGTGAAAGTCTTGTGAATCTTTCTAGCAGTCTACTCCCCCCCGCACCCCCCCCCCTCGCTAGCATCTGAAGGCACCGGTCTTGTGGGACCTCATCGGAAGGTCCTCTGCCTGCGTAGTTAAGCTCAGTCCCGACCAGGCGGTGTGCAGGACATTCAGAGTGTTGGAAGATCCGTGGGTGGGAGGGAGACAGCCACACACTGGGTGTCAGAAGTCTTCTGAGTAAAAGCAGATCCTGGAAGAGATGCTCACAGCCTCAGGCTGTGACAGAGGGTGGTGCCAGGCCAGCCCCAGATGCAGCAGCACCAAGACCTCTCTCTCTCTCTCTCTCTCTCTCTCTCTCTCTCTCTCTCTCTCTCTCTCTTCCTCTCTCTCTCCTCTCTCTCTCTCTCTCTCTCTCTCTCTCTCTCTCTCTGTCTCTCCCTGGGTGAGTACATAAGGGACGGGAGCTGGGTCCTAGTGCTCAGGCTTGTCCTCCATTTCTTCCATCTTTCTTTCTTTCTTTTCTCCTCATCCTGTTCCCTCTCTCCCTCCTTTCTTTTATTCCTTCTTTACGTCCTCTCTCCCCCTCCAGCTCACTTTCTCTTTCCTCTCTTCCCGCCCTCATGCCTCCCTGCTTTCTCACTTTCTTTTCTCATCTTCCTTCCTCCCATTTCTCCTTTCCTGGACTCCTTCATCACCATCACGGTTAGGGATGGGACACCCTTTGCTGCTACTGCTGGTGGCGGTGGGGGAGTCTGTGCCTACATCTTCTTACAGACACATCAGCTTGCAGGAGCCGCCCCCCCCATCCTCCTATCTTGGGCCCCCAGTGCTCATGGGTACCGCAAGGTGTAATCTCTGTGTGCTGAGAGGAAGTCCAGCTGGGAAAGAGAGGTGAGCCACCAGATGGCAGAGCCTGTGTTCCTCCCTCCACAAGTGAAACCTGAGGGGAACTCCGTCTCCCTCCGTGGTGCACGTCACCCACTCCTGCCACCCACAGGAGCAGGGTTATGCCACCCACAGGAACGGGGTTAATTGTTCAGGTGTGCTAGACATATCTGGGAAGAAGAACTATGAGAAAATACCACCATAAGACTGGCTGGTGGGCAAGTCTGTGGGGGGCATTTTCTGCATTAATGGCTGATAGAGGAAGGTCCAACTTTCTGGCAGCAGTGGCGTCCCTAGGCAGGTCCTCCTAGGTATATAAGAAAGCAAACTGAGTAAGTTAGGCAAGGAGCAAGCCAGCAAGCAGTCCTCTTCCATGGCTTCTGTTGCTTCCTCGGCTTCCTCGATGGACGGTGGTCCAGGGCATGCAAACCAAAAAGTCCCCTCTCCTCCTCAGGTTGCTTTTGGTCCTGGTGTTTTATCACAGCAATAACTGAGACGCCAGGGGTTTCCCTCTTCTCTCCTTGGCCAGCCAGACACTTTATCCTTGGAGTAGAAAACAAGGCAAGTCCACATCCATCCCCTCATTGCATTGGCTCTTGCCTTATAGGGTGGTGTGGCCTGTGGGTGTTATCTCTCCTGTGGAAGTGGGGACAACAGGCCGTCAAGACTGGTGAGTCCTCATTTGGGACAAATAACCTGTCATGATTTCTCCTCCATCAAGGTCACCAAAGTTGTTGCTTTTTTTTTCTCTCTCTGAGGAGTGTCTACGAGAGCCGGAGCTAAGGGTAGTTGGGTGTGGAGGGGCTTCTAGCTGTACTTGGGGGCCTTCTTGTATAGACACTTGGACCCTGATTTGTGGCCTCTGGTGGCTGAAATGGATACTCCAGGACTGGGCATGGCCAAGGTTTGGCACAGGTGGGAGATGCTTGCTCCTTCTTAATGTTGGACTTTACTGCTGGGTCCCTAGCCTCACAGCCTTTTTTGAGGTCATCTGGGTTCCTGTGGACCTACAGAGGTTGCTGAGGCTGGGCTAGCCTGAGGTTGTCGGCCCTGCGTGCACCATCTGGCTGTTAATGTAGGCTAGGAAGGCTTTGATATTGATGAGCCTGATGTTTCTGTGAGACCAGTGGTTGCTGTCTTGTATCTTCCCTCCTCTGAAACCAAAAGGACCCTCCTCAGCACTAATCCTTTGCTGACTTGAGTGGATTTGTAGTTACTGAATTTCCCTGGTAGCTTCCATTGTGTGTGGCCAGTTCCCCTGGCCTTTTAGTTTATTGCCTCTGTTGCTTTGGTGTGGACAGTGACCAGCCTTTCACACACCTGCTCCTTCCACTGCTTTGGTGTGGACAGTGACCAGCCTTTCACACACCTGTTCCTTCCATTGCTGTGGTGTGGACAGTGACCAGCCTTTCACACACCTGTTTTAGGCTTGCTTCTCTACGGTCCCTTTTCTTTTTTCTTCCTTTTAAAAGCTGTTTTTAACTGTGTGTCTGTTTATCTGTGTACATGAGTGCAATATCCGTGGAGGCCAAAGGTGTCAGATCTCCCTGGAGTTACAGGCAGTCATAAGCTACTCAATATGTGTCCTCAGCAAGAACAGTGAGTGTCTGCTCTTAACCATGGACCCATCTCTCCGGAGTCCACCCCACTTGCTCTTCTTTGAGATGGCTCACACAGCCCAGGGCAGCCTTGAACTCCACGTTTAGCTGGAGGTAGCTGGGAACTGATTTTCCTGGAGCCACCTTTCAAGAGCTGGGATTGCGAGTATGCAGCACTGTGCCTAACTTCCACTTATTGTCTTAAAATCCGTAGCCCATTTAATTCCAATGAAGTACTTTTCATCTACTCTATTTGAGTTGGCCTTAAACAGGGTTGTTTGTTTGTTCCTGACTTGCCAACTTTGTTATCTCAGCACCACTCGCTGACCAACGACTTGGGAAGGATGCTCCAACATCCACAGGGTCTTAGGAGACTGTTGCTTTAGTTTAGTTTAGTTTTTGTTTGTTTGTTTGTTTGTTTGTTTGTTTTTTGGTCTTATTTTTTCTTTTCTTTTATACACACTAGTTCTGGTCTTTTTAATTACTGTTGCTTAAAGATGTGTTCAGATGCCTGAAAGGGCAAATGTCACCATCAGGGCTTAAAAGCTGTTTCGGTTGTTTTCTCCTGGTCTCCAAATGAGTTTTGCGTTTATTTTCTCACGACCTTACATAATAAGCTGAGGAGACCTTGATTTGGGCTGCTAATGCATGGCTACAGTTGTACCCAGTATGCAATGGGTCCTCGGCAAACCTCGGCTAATGAGCTAGTGACGTCTTCATGGTGTTTAATTTTCTAAGGGAAGTAAGAACGTTGACTCAGATCTCTCTCACTGCCTCCCAGGAGGCTTATGGGAGAGAGTTTTAGAATTTTGCTGGCACGGAATAGGGATCTTTTCCATTGTGTTTTATAGCAGCTTATTATAGATATTTAAGAACACTGAATTTATAATTCACACATGACCGTTTACTCTGAACATGTTGTAACTATTTGGTCCAGATTAATGACACTGTCCACTTAGACATCTTCATTGTCAATGAGCCAGAGCTCAGAATGATCTGTTAGTACAAAAGATATGCACACTGCAGCTAAATACTCCACAACCACAGCTGAGGTGACAACTCTAAGACCCCCGTGATTGCTATTCTTACAATGAGCCGCCCCCCAGCCCACTTTACTTTTCATCAGTTGCATCCAGTAACTTTCCCTTCCCCCTGTCTTTCAGCCAAACAGTGTGCTCTCTCTGCCTCCCCGTCCTCCTGTCTCTCTCTCATTATAAAAGCACAAACATGAAACAGAGAATCATAAAAAAAAAAAAAAAAAAAAAAAAAACCCCTTTAAAATAAACCCCTTCTTTGGCCGCTTCCCTTGCATTCCTAGATCTACAAGTAACTGCATTTATTTCATTCACTTCTGGGTATTTTTGGGAACTTCTCGGTGTTGTTTTCCTTTTGTAGTGGCTTTTTTTGATGGGGGCTAAGTATGCCGTCACCTGCAAATTGTAATATGTTGGTCTGTTCTTTTTCCATGTTTATTCGTTTCGCGTCTTATTGCATTTGAGTGGAAAAAGAATGGCAGTCATTTGGCATGAGAACCTGTGCCATGGCCTCAGCCCAACATGTAAGGGGCTTGCTTACAGTCTGAGGCCCTGCTTCCCCTTGAGAGCTTCCTGTGGGGATCAGGCTTGGTGAGGGCCTCTTGGTGAAAGCCTGGCAGGAGATGCAGTGGTGTGTCCTGACAACTTGAGATGATTGTGGACCTAGGCACCCTTGTGGAGTCCCCGGGCCTTGCCTCATACTTGAGGACACAATTCTCTGACCTCTAGTGTTCCCATCATGCAGGGCGGAGCTCGTGGGTCAGAGGTGATGTCTTCTGTGCCGTGTCCACCCACCAGTGAGTTTTGTTTGGCCATATCATTGTTTGACAGGTTGCTTGTGAAACCCTAGATTTCTATTGTCTTGAGAATCTGGGAGATCTGCTGGGCTTGTGTCCCTGGGGTTGGAAGGGAGTAGAGATGGAGTCCTCCAGCGGGGCAGAGCGGCTCCTGGTGCCGCATTCCCACCATTCCTCATACGCACGCTGCCTACCTCTGCATCCGTTCCCTGCTTAGTCCTGCGGTCCGCACCTGAGGCTTTTCTCTTACATTGAGACAGGTGCCATGTGCGTTTTACAGCTGTGGTTTCTCACTAGCCCCTCCCTCCTTCCTGCTTAAGAGTTCAGTTGATGGACTATCAGCTCCTGCAAGCCTCTGTGCGCGGAAGTCAGTCTTGGGCCTGCTGCATTGCGTGTGCTTGATTCTGGCTCCTTCCCTTGCTGGTGGACACGCCAATTTGTCATCTGTGAAAGGTAAAAGTTGAGTACAAACAACTGTGGTGGGTTACGGATGAAGATTCGGTGAGGTAAAGCCCACAGCTCGCATTCGGTAGCCAACAGCCTTTGTCACTGCAAGGTAATATTTTCCTTGCGGCACTGGGAGAAGGAACAAAGTGTGAAAGTGGCTGGAAGCATACAGAATGCAGCAAGGATATTAATCACTTTGGAGGGCTTTATGGGCGGGGCCTGCGCTGAGTGTGGGTTGAGGAGGCAAGACTAGAGGAGGGGCACCAGGCGGGAGAGGATGCCGTCCCTGCCCCAGACCATAGTCAGCCTGGGACTCACTGCCAGATGAGGCCATGACTCTTCTGAAATGGAATTCCTGGGTCAGAGTAAGGAGAACAGATGTTTACTGGAAAACGCCAAGGACGGCTGACATCACCCAGGGCCCCCAGGACGCAGAAAGAGGCCGGGGTCCTCCATCCCTGCCTGCCAAGGAGCATTCCCGGGGCGGGTGCCAGGGCTGGGGGTGGACATGCACACAGATGCAGGCACTACACACCAGGCCTCCCCACCTGAACACAATTAGCCAAGATGTGGAAACAATTTCCATCTTGGAAGGAGAGAAGAGCGGCTGGCCGACAGACTCCTTAGTGTGGATTGGTCCTTTGCAAAACTGCAGGAGCTGCTGGTGAGCTGTCTATAGTCCCTGGGGGGACGCGACCGTGTTTCCCTCTCATGGACAGAACCCATGCTTTAATTTCTATTTGGGGGCAGGTCTGGAGGAGGGCTTGCTTCCGTCCTTCCTGTTACACCTCTGCAGCCTGTCTCTCACTGAAAGCTGTCCCCAGGCCCAGATTCCTGAGACAACAAGCGACAGAAAACCTAGTGCAAAGCGGCTCGGGCCGAAGGGCTCCATCTTGTATCACTTCCGCTTTCTCCCTAGGGTGGCCTGCCTCAACAGCTCACCTGCGCCACTTGGCATCAACAAGGCCACCAGAGCACAGAGAGGCTCGCTTTTTCTGTGAGGCTGCACTGAGGCTGGTTTTCATGGGTTCATTTTGGGTCACCTGCGGAGGTTTGTGCACAACCTTGATGCTGAGGCAGGAAGGAGAGCTTTGATTGGTCAGGCAGGTCACATGACCACTCTGGGTTGGTGGTTGCTATCTGAACCTCAAGGAACTGAGGCGGGAGGGTTCTGTTGCGGGTAGCGCGTTCTTGGGGGCTTGGTGGTGTAGAGATCCTACTTCCTTGTGGGAATCCAGACCTCTACCCGCTTCCCTTCAGCACCCCTTCCCTCTTCCTCCCACTCTGGCCCACAGGTGGAGAAATATCATTTTGTATGGTGTGTAGTTTGTGAGCTGAGGCTCAATGACCCGCCTTCAACTCCATGTATTTATTGCCCTGTGCGTCTTCTGCCCCTTTAATTCATTTCGCGAGTGCATGAGGAGGCCACGCAAGTGTCATTCTTCAAGCTCTGCCCACGTCTGAGGGGAGAGGGAGCAGAGCCTCTCACTGTTCCAGAAGCTGAGAAAATTTCTAGTGGACGGTGCCCTCAGGACCCGCTTATCTCTACCACCCCGATGCTGAGATTATAGCACATCTCATCACCACTAACTTTTTTCATGCGGGTTTTGGGGGGAATTGAACTCGGGTCCTATACACTTGCAAGGCAAGCACTTTGTCACTTGAGCCATCTTAGACCCGGGTTTCTGCTCGCCAGTGGAGGTCAAGTCTAGTGACTGACCTAGACCATCTAGGTGTGGGGAGGTGAACTCTGAAGATACCTTTCCCACCATGTGTCCTGCCTCAGAGCACAAGCATCACTGCCTTTTAAGTTGGTGCAGAATGGAGCCATAGTGAATGGGGTTGAATCTGCAACAGGTGGCTGGGGGCAGCTGTGCACAGCTGTGGTTGTGGTTGCATTGGGCACAGGTGCTGCTGACTTCTGGGGCTGGCTGTCTCCAGCTTCTTTTCCCAGTTTGGGTAAGAGTTCTCCAGGAAGGTTCCTGAGCCAGTAATAGAAGACTGGTCCCTGGAGACCGTGATGGGCGCTGTGGTAGGACCCAGTGTCCAGGTGAAGGTATGGGCCACTTGATGGCGACTGCTGCCAGCCAGCCTTTGGGAAAATGTGTGTGTAGGGGGGTGATGAGCTCCCTCGACTTCTGGGACACCCTCCCCCCACTGTCTTTCTTTCTGCCAGGCCATTTCCCTTCACAGCTACTTAGGAAGGAAGGCAGCCAAAGGACTGTTAGCGGGGGGTGGGGGGGGACAGCCGGTGGATTTTAGTTAGACATAGACCCAGCTCTCTGCCACCGCTGGCCTGTGCTTGCCTCTGGAGGGCACCAGGCTTCTGTCACTTCCTGAGCAGCCCCTGGCAGCCATGGTGCCAGTGAGGGATCCCAGCTTTGCAGAGGCAGGTGGTTTTCACCCTGAGGTATGTTGAGCCCAGAAGCTTCAGGTCTCAGTCTCTGGCCCCAGGTAGGCATAGGATTCTGAGCATCTAGGCCGCTTGCCGGCGCCTCTCCTCTCAGACCCCTGCAACGGGGTTGGGTCCCAGGCTTTTGGAGAAGATACCAGTTTCTCCTTGCATTCCTGATCACCTCACCAGCCAGAAGGAGCCATGGCCCATGAACAGCAGCCTCACTGCCTTTCACTTCTCCTCTGCCTTCCTTGGGCTGCTCCTCGCCTGGCCTGTCCCCCCTCCCCCTGTCCCGGAGCTGCCAAGGCCTTTGTCTCTGGTGCTTTCCCCTCCTGTCCTGCTTCTTGGATTTCAGAGGCAGCCAGAGGCTTCCCTGATGCCTTGGCTGGCTGGCGGCGGCCTTGCCTAGCAGTTCTGGAATTGGCTCCCAGCCTCCTCGTGTCTCTTGGGTGTCTTATGTGGCAATGCGGCTCTATTTCGGGGTCTGCGGGAGCACCCACCATTGCCTCGGGGTTTGTACTGAATGGAGGAGGTGGCTCACTGCCTGCTTCATGGTCCTGCATAGTGGAGGGGAAATTGGATCAGGAGTCCTGTGTGACCTTGGGTAGATTCCATCGCCTCTCTGAGCCTGAGGTTTCCACTCAGGACGAATACAAAGAAAGTATGGGTGGGTGTTACCTACCTATCAGGCTACCCTGCCCCCACCCCATGCTGGATCTCTGCACATCCTGGGAGCGCAGTGGATTTGTCCTGGGGTGGCTTTCCAGTGGCTTACAATGCTCTGTCTTTCTTAAGTCACAGAATGTCTTAAATGCCCTTGTAGAGAAGAATCAAATGCATTCGTAGAACAAAAGGGAGGAATTGAAATTCCATCACCAACATTTTAGCATGTAACTCCCACTTCTGGCATGTTTGTGCAAATACTCATACAGAGAAGGGTCATGCTATACACTTTTGATATTGCTTTTGCTGTCTATCTATCTGGCGCACAACATCCATTGTTCTTTTATGAGCATAATCAACTTGGGGTGTGTGCAGAAGGCAGGGTCCTCAACTTCTGAAAATTCATGGGCCCAAGAAAGAGGGAGCTATAGGTGGGGTTGAAGGTAAAGTAGGGGAAGCCTGGAGGTGTGTGGCTGGGGCCGTCTCCCGGGAGGCTCTGTCAGGCCTGGGGAAGTGAGCTGTTTGGGTGCATGGGCTACAGTTGAGAGCCTTCTGGATGGAGGGCTGTGCATGTGAGAAGGAAAAAGGGTGGCAGGAAAAGCATTCCTTGGTCCCCACCATGCGGGGAGACAACAGATTAGCATTTCTCAGCCTGTGGGCCGTGACCTCTTTGTGGGTTGAACGACCCTTTCACAAGGGCCACCTAAGACCGTTGGAAAACACAGATAGTTATATTACAGTTTACAACAGTAGCAAAATTACAGTTGTAAAGTAGCAATGAAATAACTCTATGGTCAAGGGGTCACCGCAGCACGAGGAACTGCAGTGAAGGTTCACAGCAACAGGAGGGCTGAGAACTGCTGCAACACACAAAGCAGTGGCATCTTATAAGAGAAGCAGCCAGCTCTGTGTTGTGGAATAAATAAGTTGTGTGTGTGTGTGTGTGTGTGTGTGTGTGTGTGTGTGTGTGTGTGTGTGTCTCAGGATGGTGGGGGGAATGGGGCCCCTCAGCAAAGAAGGAACTTTGAGGACTTGAGGTTAGGATGGGAGATAATGTTTCTAGACTGACAAGGGAGGGTCTCAGGAAGAGGCAAGGAAGTGGAGGAGAAGACCACACTGTGACCATGAATGCTGCTGCAGAGGGTATAAACTGCTAGCTCCCAATAATGACGTGGAGACTTTTTAATATTTATTATGAAAACTTGGTCTTAGTTAGGCCTGTTCTCAACTAGCTCTTATCTTAAATTTACTTCTTTACCATAATCTATTTTCTGTCACATAGCCCCGTTACCTCTCAATCTTAGTTCTGGCCCTGTTTCTTCCTCCTTGTCTGTCTGGTGAATCTTCCCACCTTAGACTCCTTCTCAGAGCTCCTATCTCTGCCCGGAAGTCCCGCCTTCCTTTTCTGCCTTTGCAGTAGGCTGTTCAGCTCTTTATTAAACCAATCAGAAGGTGTGGGAGGGAGTGTTTACAAAATAGGATGCAGCCAAAGAATTCCACCAAAGTCCAGCCTGTGCTCAGATCTCTGCCAAAGGTACGGAGATCACCACGTGAACAATATGAAGACAATCTTGTACAGTGCACGAAGAGGTCACCCCGGCAAGACGGAGATATCAGGTCGGAGGGAATTTGTACTCCTTGGAAGGGCAGTGTACACATTTGTATGTTTGAAGTATTGACGTGTGCACATGAATGTATTTGTGTGTAAACTCGGTCACATTGCAAAAGAGATTTTAGGACGTTTCAGTTTAGACCAAGAACAAGACTTGAAGGGGGAAAAGAATTTGAAGCTATAAAAGAAAAGATATGTTTGGCATGAGTTATTCCAGGTGAAGTTGGCTTAAGCAAAAAAAAAAAAAAAAAAAAAAAAAAAAAAAAAAAAAGTTGATTGATGAAGAAGAGGAGGAGGAGGAAAAGGAAAAGAGTACTGGAGAGATGGCTTAGTGGTTAAGAGCACATACGGCGTTTGCAGGAGATATGAGTTCAATTCCAGGCACCTGTGTCAGATGATTCACAATCACTTAACTCCCTTGGATCTGATGTCCTCTTCTGGCTTTTTTTTTTTTTTTTTTGGTACCTGCATTCATGTACACATACACACAAACACACACACACACACACACACACACACACACACACACACAGAGTTAAAAATAAAAATAAAATCATAAAGTTAAAAAGAATAAAAGAAAAGAGAGCTCAGATTTCCTGGTTCCAGGCATGTAGGAGCAAGAGGTTCATACATTTTCAATCTTGCCCACTTTCTCCAAGCCTCGTTGGCTTGGTGCTCTGCGCTGATTTTCTTCTCAGACTCACTCAGGGAATGAAAGAGTCATGGCTGAGCCAGTCACTCCACATTCTCACAGTTTTGCCCTTGGAGGGAACAGCTTTTCCAGCAACACCAGCAGTAGTTCCTGGATGTAGCACACTAATGTCTCAATCTGTTTTGTGTTCCGGTAACAAAACACCAGAGACTGAGTGATTTATAAAAATAAATAAATATGTAAATAAAAAAGAGGTTTATTTAGTCTCTTAGTTCTGGGGACCCAAGAAATCCAAGATCAGATGGCTGCACCTGGGAGTCTGTTTGCTGCTTCAGCTCACTGTGGAGAGCAGAGGAGCAAACAGAAGCTGTTATTTCCTACCACCTCCTAGCACCTTCCAGCACCTTCTAGCACTTCCCAGCACTGTGGGCACATGATCTCAGCCCCAGCTGCAGGTTGGGGAGTGTGTATTCAAATCATTAGGACTGACTTGTGCCTGCTGTAATCAGATGTTGAGCCATTCTGCTTGGCCTGGGCAGGGCTATGGTTTCCTTCCTCCCTGTGACAGAGAGGTGTAGAAAGGTGGTTCCTGAGGCCTAAGAAGGAGGGGCTGGTTCCAGGTAGGCTCATGGCAACTAAGGAAGAGGCTAAGGCCGACTTGGGTGACATAGAGGAAGGACAGAGAGAAGATCAGAGGCAGATGGGGTCAGGAGAGCCTTTCTTAGCAGCCCTCCCTCCTTCCAAGGCTGAGAAGGATGGTGAGGCGGCTGGCCAGCATTTATGGGAGTTGGGTAGTCTAGAAGCAGAGAGGCAGGGGTGGGGAAGGTAGCTGGCAACTGCCACTGGAGCCTTTAGGCTAGGAAGCAAGATGGGAAAAAATATGTCCTGGGGCCGTCTAAGCCTCAGGAGGCAGGACTTCTCACCTGGGGGTAGGCTAGAAGCATGGCAGGTGAGAGATGAGTGGATGTGGCCACCAGAGCCCTCAATGAGAGTAGTGCTTGGGGGAAGTCACTCTAGTGTTTAGATATGCTTGGTGTGGCACATGGCTGAAAAGAGGGCCACAAGCTGGGTGAGGGCAGAGGATGGGTGAGTGTGGGTAGAGTGGGTGGGATAAGGATGACGGAGAAGACCACAGCCAAGAGAGCAAATAAACTCCCTTTTAGATGATGGTAAGAAACTGGAGCAAAATGCCCACAGGTAACGAGGCCACACACCTGACAGTGGCTGTGTGAGTGCGTACATGTGTGTGGACGATGCGTGTGTTTCCAGGACAGCCAGGGCTACATAAAGAAACCTTGTCTCAGCACCCCCCCCCACCACCACCCAAAAAACCAAAGCAGCTGCAAGAACAAATACACGCGTACATGTTTGTAATGCATGGGACACATACATGGGGGCATTATGTAATGCATGCAAACATGTGAAGTTGTGCGCATGTTTGTATGTGCAATGCATGCTTGCACAGCACACTGGGGGGGGCGCATACAAAAGAATGATCACTTGTGCACACATGTGTGACATGTGTGGTACATGCATGTCTGTTTCAGTACACATGGTGATGCATGTGTGTACATTGGCATGTGAGTGCTTGCATGGTGTGTGGGGAGTCCACCTGAGTGTACATTAATGTGGCTGAGCTCCTGTGCTGAGGCACAGCCATCAGACGCCTGCTGGTGACTGAGGCCCATCCTGGACTTTGGTGCTTTATCCCACAACTGGAGAAAAGCGGAAGAGAAGCATGTAGTTTTGGGGTATACAGAGGTAAGTGATCAGATGGATGCCCCTTTGCAAGCGTAGAGGGCTTTTCTGCCTAGTGCCCAGTCCCCTCCCACCCTGCCCACTGCTTTGGAGTTAGGGGTTTGACTTTTCTGGAAGGCCCTTCCTCGCCTTACCCCTACCCCCAGGCCCACCCCTGCCCCACCTACCACCCACCCAACCTCTGCCTCCCAAAGGCCAGTGTTCCATATCTCAGAACCAGAGATGAAAATGTGTGATCCCTCCAGAGGGGAGGGGCTTGGCATTTTTCCTCCCACCTGGTCCTTGGCCTCAGACCTTGGGAAATGTTGTTGTCGGCCTGACCATAGTCCTTGTCTTCTAAGCATCAAGATTCTAAAGGTCCAGCATCTGCCTGGTGCCTATGGGAAAGCTTCATGTTGCTGGGTCTGAAGGAACTGACTTTCCCGTGGCCCTCCTCAGGCATGGGTTGGTAGGCCCTACCCTGGGCCACCTTCCCTCCTCTCCCTACCTCTGGCTCCTCTCACAGCTCCTCCCTCTGCTCCTCCTCCTCTGCTTCAGCCTCCTGCAGTTTTAATGAGTGCTCAGCCTCCTGTGCTCCTCAGCTCAGCGGCAGTACGTTTAATTAATAATCCGTCACCGCCGTTTCTCAGTGGAAATGCTGCCATTTTCCCCGCACTAATTGGAAGAGCTGGTTAAGCTCCAAGATGAATGACCCTTTTTGCTGGGATGTCTTTGCCTGGAGTCTCCATCAGTGTAGCTAGGCTAGGCCAGGCCAGGCCAGGAGCTGCTGGTTGGCCTGAGTGAGGATGTTGGGCTCAAAGGACAGGAGGCCAACTTGCCCCCTCCTACCACGTACAAGGACAGCCCTTTCAGAGCAGAAATCTGGTCCAGCCTGGAACCCATCCCTGACCTTTGGAGAGGACATGCTCGTGGGAAACCTCGTGAGCAGCAGAGCCACACAAACACACACACACCATTGCCCAATCCTAGAGTCTCAGCTCCACCCAGCTTGAGCAAGCACCATTGTGGGTTTCTGGAACCTTCTCCCTGCCTAGCCTATACATGCCCCAACTCACTATACATCAGGTCCACCTTGGCCTGAGCTGCTCTCTATCCTTGGCACAGTGCTGACTGGCCTTGGTCCTATGACAGGTCCTTAGTGAGATGTGTGCTTCGTTCCCTGTGAGCACAGTTCCTGTCCCTCAGACAAGCAAGGGAACCTAAATTATGCAGTACCATAATTGTGGTTGGTCATGGGTTGGGCAACTGATCAGCGTTTCTGAACAGTATCCTGGTTACTCTTGGTTGTCACTTGGATGGGGTTTAGAATAACCGTGCAAACATACCTCTGGGTATGTGTATGAGAGCATTTCACAAAGGTTTAACCATGGGAGCAAGATCCATCCTGAATGTGGGTCATGTGATTCTATGATCTGCGGCTTAGATTGGACAAAAGGGAGAAAAAGAGACTCAATTTCTCTCTCTCTCTCTCTCTCTCTCTCTCTCTCTCTCTCTCTCTCTCTCCCCTCCTTCCTTCCCTCCCGTCTTTCCTCTATAGATGCAATGTGACCCTACAATTCTACTGCCAAGCCAAGTCTACCCTAGATTATGAGATGTGAGCCCTAAAACTGTGAGCCCAGATAAAACGTTCCTTCTTTAAGTTGTTGGGGTCAGGTATTTTGGTCACAGCAATGAGACAAGTAGCTAATGCAAGCAGCCACTGGCACATCCCCATAGAATGTTAACAAGCACACTTGCCTGTCCCACTGAGGCAGATCTTGGTGTCTCCCCTAGATGTGACTGTTAGGCCCCCTGAGGTACATGACAGAACACTGGTCATCACCTGTCTGTCTCAGGGAGAAAGATGAATGAACCATGATGCCCAGAAATGGAGCTGTGGGCTTCTGGGGGCTCCATGGTGACAGCCATCAGGATGAGATGCGATATCTGAGCAGGCACTGATGGGCGTGTGCGCTGTGATGTCATGCCCTCAGGCAGCTGACTTGGTCCTTGGGGATAAGAATGCCTTTGGTCTGAGCACCAGCCTGGATAGATGAAGACCTAATGGGAAATGCCTGAAGGAGAGATACTGAGAGCTCAGGCAGGAGGCTAGATGTCGCCCCACAGTCCGCTCTTCGGCAGAGCTGGAAGGTGTGTGTGCAGTGGAGGAGGCAGGTACCTAGCACCATAGACTGGCTGGGGCTCTCAGAGAATTACTTAGAACCTATCCCTCTTTTTCCTTCTGTTTCTCCCTCCCCCACCCCACACCCCCCCCCTTTTTTTTTTTTTTTTTTTTTGAGACAGGGTTTCTCTGTGTAGCCTTGGCTGTCCTGGACTCGCTTTGTGGACCAGGCTGGCCTCGAACTCACAGCGATCCGCCTGCCTCTGCCTTCCGAGTGCTGGGATTAAAGGCGTGCGCTACCACGCCCAGCTTCCCTTTTTCTGTTTAGAGGTGCTGAGGATGAATCCCGGGGCCTCAACCAGTGAGCCCCACCCACTACCCTCTTTTCTTGCTTCCCTCGTTCTCCCTCCTCTCTTTCCCTACCCTCCCCTGATTCCTTGTTTTCTTTCCCCTTTCTTCCTCTATCTAAGGCTTTGTGGGGACACACTTGATGCCAGGTGGTGCTGCCCCGTTCTCTGGGAGCCTATGAATTCCTAGCAAGACACATCTGGAGGGTCCAAAATGGCATCCCCTGGAGTAAGGAAGGTGTCTTTTGGGGGCAGCAACCTCCCAGAGGAGGCAAGCTGGAGCCAGACATGCCCACACGGTGTGAGACCTTTCCTGATTCTGTAGCTGGGACTCGCCCTGCCACCCTCACCCCAGGATGGCATTCCATTGGGTGGGTGTAGCCGATGTCCCTCCTGAGGAAGCACAGCTGTCCTCCAATGCCAGCCTCTGTCACTGACCTCAGGGAATAGGGCAGCTTCTTCCCTCTTTTATCTCTTTGCAGGTGTCACTTCAGTTCAGTTCTTGTCTCTTCTGGGCAGCCTGACTCCTTCCCCGAGGGCGTGTCCCCTCTCCAGATCCTAGACTTTGATGTTCAGCCGATATCCTCCTTTGTAGGGACCTGCCCTTTCTCTCTGGGAGCCTTTAGAACTTTCTCTTTGTCTTTGATGTCCCTGGGTTGGATTATGGTCTAGACAGAGCCCAGGTACAAGCATTTTCTTAGCAATTGAGGGCTCTCTGTAAGACTACTGAAGTTGAAATCTTTCAACCAGTCTCGGGACCTTCTTGGCTGTTATTTTTTTCAACTGCTTACTCTCCATCGCCCATCCCTTCTGGGATGTATCCATCTTGCCTAACTTTCCCCCTTGTACCTTCTCCATCTCAACACTTTCCCAAAGCATCCGGCAAGCTTTCTCCTCAAATCTTGTAGCTCCTGGGTTGGTGCTTTGGCTCTTGTGTTCTGTTGCCCAGTTCAGCCATTAAGTGCCCTTTGTTTTGTGCTAACTGGTTCTTGGTAGCTACACATCTCACCTCTGCATTTCAGACATTTCTCACTATCTCGTTGGGATTCCATATCCAGTTTAGTTCAAGTTTCTTCTCCTGTACTGGGTGTTCTGTCATGGTTGTGGTGTGTCTCAACGGGCTGAAGAGCTCCTGCCCAGCTTCCAGCTCATGTCCCTTCTCCTGGTGAGCAGGACATGGTAGGTGGCAGGGAACTCCCCAGAGCTGGCTTCCTTCCAACCCTGCAGGTGAACTGATCTGAGTTTGACTGCCCATACCCAGTATCCCAGTCCCTCTGTTAATGATGCCCCCACCTCACCCACAGAGGTCCACTGGGTGTAGCGCCCTGGTACTACCTTCTGTCTTTTGTACATTGTGAAGGTGACCTCTCGTCTTGCCCTTAGTTGCCATGTGGCGTGTGTTTTAGGATGTGGGTGGATAGGGGCTATGCTAAGTAGGGAAAGTCACAGTTGGAAGAGCTGAGGAGAGCAGAAGAGAGAGGAGGCAGTGAGGCCTGGGAGGGATCTGAGCAGGCCAGGAAGGCTTTGGGGAGCAGTCTCCAATGGGAAGGAAGGCTCCTATCTACAGAGTACCTGGGCCTAAGGCTCCCAGGCAGTGCTGAAGGGCCTACCGTGTGTCCCTTTTGACTCTTGGTAGGCCCTGCTGGCTGCTGCCAGAAGGCTCAGGGACAAGAAAATGTCTGAGCTTGGGGGTTCTTGTTGGCATGGAGGCTGGTGGGCCCTGTGGGCTGAGAGTGACACTTCTGGGTACATGCAGGCTGCAAGGACTTGGCACAAGAGAGCATTCTTCCAAAGCACAGGGCATCCTGGGTCACCCATCTTGAGCTCTGCCACACATGTCAGCTTCCGCAGGCTTTGTTTTCCTCATGTGCAAAATGGGACATAGTCTAGTGATGACATGGCCCTGTCTGGTTGATGAGGGAAGGACACTACCTGGGGTGCCACAGAAGAATGTGCAGGAACGAGTGGTGAGCAGGAGGGCTTGGGAGGAGGCCTGGGCGCCCAGCGGATTTACTACTCTTGTTTCAAAAAGAAAGGGAAAATAGAACATACTTGGCAGCTCCTGTGGGTTGGGGGAGGAGCCTCACCCGTGACCCACTCCCTGCACACCCACCTCCCGAGCTCACTTAGCTCAGAGCTGGCGGCCACCCAGCTCCAAGTGAGACGTGGCAGCCAGGAGGCCGAGGCCCAGCCAAGCCCCAGATGGCTGGCGCGAGGTGCTTCCCCGCAAGCTGAGAAAGACAAGGACAGGACCTGACCTGGTGGGAGGGGAAGGAAGGGGACAGAAGTCTGTGAGATGCCGTCTCTGGCCCCGGTTCTGGCCCAGCCCTGCACCCCATCTGAAGTCTCCATGTAGACAGAGGGGCCTGAAGCTTGGGGTTTGGACTACTGGGGGGTCCATGTGGCAAGGGAAGGTCCAGAGGTCCCTGCTCAGATTCTGATTGGGAACACTTATTCTGGTGCGCCCCGGCTCCCTGCCAGGCCATCCTCCATCTGTGACTGCACATGCATTTCTGTGTGTGTGTGTGTGTGTGTGTAGTGTGCACGTGTTCACGTATGCACATACGAGGGTGTATATGTGTATTTCTTGCTTCTATATGCCATTCTCCAGAGGACAGCCCTTGTAGGGTTTTAGGTTGCTGATCAGTCCACATAGTTGTCATTTTTAAATATTCTTGTTGTTACTGAACTTACTGCTCCATCCAAACCAGCTCACCGTAAATGAAAATATTGTAAATAAAAAGTGTGGTAAATACTTGTGGGGCCTGAAAAGATAACAGGGGACCAGGGTTGGGATCCCACCACTCAGATAAGGAGCTGGAACTCTCATGCATAAGGAGGGCAGACACAGGACTGCTGGGGGCTCTTTGGTCTCCATCCCAGAGGAGAAAACACAAGTCCCAAGCTCAGAGAGACTCTGCCTCAAAGGAATAGTCAGGGGTGATAGAGGGGGACAGTGACACCCTCTTCTGGCCCCTCGTGTACAGGCATATGAACAGGCGTGCACATGTGTGCACATACACACATGCACATAAGTAAACACACATTAAAAAATGAAACACACTCATAAGCTAGGAACCACCACAGCTTTTCCCAGCTTGCCTTAAACACACACAGAGCTCTTACGGGAGCCTACCAGAGTGTGCCCTACACAGTCATCCAACAGCCCGTTTTAAAGCGCCTCATGCAGTTACAGGTGTTTTTGTGGTCACATGATTGTCAGCTGTTGCTCACTGTGCTGCACAGTACTACATGAGAGGCGTTTCCGACAAAGAGCCTACGTGGGAGAGGATCCAAATTCAAAGTTTAGTTCTTGCAGAATGCATGTTATTTTTGCACCACTGTAAAGTAAAAAAGAAAGTAAGAAAGAAAGAAAAAGAAAGAAAGAAAGAGAAAGAAAGAAAGAACTGTTAAATCATAAACAGAACCACTGCCACTGTGAGTCTGGTGCTGTTTTAAAAATAAATATTATTATTTGCATGTATTTGTATAGGTGTGTGTGTGAGGGGGGGTACCATGAGCATGCCGTGGCTCACACATGTAGGTCATGTGACAGCTCTATAGACTCAGGTCTCGTCTCCCACATTTATGTGACCCCGAGAGTCACACTCAGGCTATCAGGCTTTACCCATCTGGTGTCGTTTCTTGACTGGTCAGGTTTCCACACTGTCTCTTGGCTTCCTGTTGTGGGAGATGGGACGGACCCATCATGTGCCCCTCCTCTGTCTATTCTTCTGAAAGGATTCTGTCCCCACACTTAATCCTGGCTGCATCGGTTTCCTGTGGCCACTGTAATGAGGCACCATATACTCACTGGTTTGAAACAATAGATGCTTATTATTCCTTCATAACTCTGGATACACACTTTTCACTAAGAGAGAACTGAGATGTGGATAGGCCCGTGCACTCCACAGGCTCTGGGTGAGAAGCTGTTCCGTGCCTCCTTTATTTTCTGGTGGCCGCCACCCTTCCTTGGCTTGTGGGCATGTCTCTCCCTGCTGTTTCCCATGATGCTCTCTGTGTATCTATCTATAGAGCCAGCCACGCGCAGAGTGATGCCTCTGAAGCCAGGAGTCAAAATAAACCTCCCTTCTATTGCTTCTCTCAGATACCTGTCACAGACATGAGAGAAGAGTCTGTCACAGTGGGTTTAACCAGAATCCCATGCAGTTGTCATATTTCTGCCTAATGTGACTTTGCTACAGCAGCCTGCACTCAGCCATTAGGGAGGTCAAAGAAGAGTAGACAATCTTTACAAGGCTATGAGCAGAAAGACTGGGGCCTGATTCCAGTTTGGCCCAGTGGAGAATCTCTGACACTATCTCCTACTTGCGTCCCTTGTTGTAACATGCCTTAGGCTCTTGTGAGTCTTTGCCTGAGCCTCACAGCCGTTCACTGAGCAAGCAGCTGGGCTACACTGAGCCTGCCCCAAGGGATGCCAAAGGGTGCTATGGGGGTGGAGGAAGGGCTTGGTTTGTAGCCCGGCACAGGGTAGATGTTGGACAAGGCCCTTCCAGAGAAATATCCAGCCAGAGGCAACTCCTTTTGGACTGAGAGAGAGCCAGGCCCTGGGTTAATACAGCATTCCTGGTTTGCAGGGCTGGGCATGAGGGCTGCGGAACAAGCATCTCATGTCTCTCTCCTATATGATCTGGATTGGGGAGTAGTTTGAGAAATGGTTTCCTCTTGCTGAAAGGGTGGAGAACAAAGCTCTGCTCTGCCATTGGGGGGTGCTTCTGGCTTGGACTGCGCACGGAAGGGAAAGTCCAGGGGGAAGGAGTTGGTAGGTTAGGATGCAGCAGCCTGGGGCAAGAGGCAGGCACTGGCCTTAGTGTACTCAGCTGGGCTACAGCTGCTGTCCTAAGCAAGGTTTCCCGGGTGCCAGCAGGGTAGCCTTGGCCTTTCACTGTCCCCAGGAAGTGGACCAAGGCCCAGTCACCTCTGTTTCCTCAGGGCTTCCCAGCTACCATCTCCCTTATCTTCTCCACATCTTTGTAAGACCCCCCCAGGTCACACGCTCTTGCTGAAGTTGGGGGATGGGTCAGAAGGTGCTTGAGCAAGCCAGGTTCCTCGCGTTAGGTCTTTGGGTTAAGAGTTAGGCCTAGGCCACTGATGCCAGGTGGAACAGGCGTCTGCAGGTATCTGACTCAGGATTGCTTTGGGGGACATCTTATGACCTGGACTCCAAATATATAGCCTTTCCTCCAGCCCTGGCTACAGACCGATGGCCCTGGGCCTGTGGCTGCTGAAGGCTGTGGACCATGGGGCTGGTCTGCCTCCAGCTATGGCTTGACTGGGCTCTCTCTACATAGCCCTCCATTGTATTCTGCCTCTTCGTTGGCCTAAGTTAGGGGAATGGTGAGTGAATAGTCTTTATACTTACCTGTTGAGCATGCCTCACACACATTCCTGTGGACAAGGAAGCCACGGAATCCCAGCCCACAACCAGACCAGGGTACGCCAGGAGGGGGACAGAGAGCTCTGAGAGCTAAGGGCAAAAACCTGCTCTTCTCTGTCCTCCTTGTATCTTCCTTGGAAGCAGGAGCCTCACCTGTGTCTAGACCCATAGAAAGATTAACGGGTGTCTGAGTTAAAGAGCAAAAGTGATACCCCTAAAGGCTTGTGATAGATGCCAGGTTCGGGGATAGACAAAGCTACTGGAGGCCTTGTGGAGGCAGGAAGAGGGGTGCGGAGCCCTCAGGAGGAGAGGGCCCCCCAGCAGCCAGCACCCTACAGATCCACTCAAGAGCTCAGTGGGGGTGTGGGGGTGCTGGGGAGGCAACTCAATTGGTAAAACGCTGGCTTGAGGGCCTGAGTTGGATCCTCAGAATCCATGTAAAAAGGTTGGATGTGGGAAACAAAACAAACAAACAAACAAAAACAAACCCAACAAAAATGTTAGATGTGCTTGGGCGCACTTACAATCCCAGTATTGGGGAGTCAAAGGCAGACAGGTCCCTGGGGTTTGCTGGCCAGCCAGTCTAGACAGATTGGTCAGTTCCGGACAGTTGGTAGGCCCTATCTTAACAACAACAACAACAAAACCCAAAAGTGGGGCTGGAGAGATGGCTCAGTTGTTAAGAGAACCGTTTGCGCTTCCAAAGGACCCGGGTTCAATGCACAGCACCCACATGGCAGTTCACACCTGTCTGTAACTCCAGTCTCAAGAGATCTGATACCTTCATACTACTGCACATAAAATTTAAAAAGAACCCAAAAGTGATACCCTGAGAAATGACACTCTAGGTGGACCTCTAGCCTCCATATGCACGTGCACATAGGCAGCTGCACACACACACACACACACACACACACACACACACACACACACACACACACACACACTTTATAAAGCTAGCAAATCCAGTTTCAAGGAATTAATCCCTCTACACATCTTGACCTAGAATGAAAAGATGAGATGCATATTGTGGGAGGCTTGCCCCGTGGGGTGGTTATCATGTGGCAGTCTTCCGTCCTGCACCCCCCCCCCTTACCCTTCCTCTATAAGTAGGGGTGGCCCCTTCTGCCTGTCCTCCCGCCTGCGCCTGTGTGGAGCCAAATAGCTCCCTTTCCAGCTGGTGTGCCCGACCTTTCCAGCTGGCATTTCGAGGGCTCTCTCTTGGTACCTCTGAGTTCTGCGGATCCCCGAGGCGGTCATTTGTCAGATGGTGCCGACATCCCTTCAGAGTCTCCTGCTGGGAAAACAATTGTGTCAGACAATCCCAGCGGCTCTCTTTCCCCTCTCCAAGCAGGCAACCCAAATGCTCTAAGCCAGAGAGAAATCAGAACCCTAGTTCTCAGGATATATGCTTTATTCTTGAGCTTTCTCCTGGAGGCTGTGAACTGTGTGTCCCAGAGACCTAACAAGGAAACCATAGGTCATTCTAAAGTAGGAGAAGAAGAGGCTTCAAAGCCAAGTGACTTTCTTATTTGTGACGTATTTGAAGGTGCCAGGCACTGGTTGGGCGTTCGTTAGGATTATGCTAACTTTGTGTGGCCGGTATCTCAGTGCCACAGGCAGAGCAAGGGATATGGAAGGGAGGTTCATTTTGCCTCCTGGATGTAGAAGTTCAAGGTCAAGGAGACTTGTCTAGTGATGGCCTTCTTTCTGTAGCCTACATCATAAGGCCAAGGTAATATACCCATACATGCATGTGCATATGAGGGTCTGTTAGTCTCTCTTCCTCTTCATATGAAGCTACCAGGTCTCAGTCTTCCTAATCACCTTCAAAAGAACCTGCTTCAGCTGGGCCTGGTGATGCCTGCTTTTAATCCCAGCACTCGGGAGGCAGAGGCAGGCAGATTGCTGTGAGTTCGAGGCCAGCCTGGTCTACAAAGTGAGTCCAGGACAGCCAAGGCTATACAGAGAAACCTTGTCTTGAAAAACAAACAAACAAACAAACAAAAAAAGATAATAATAAATAAAAAATAAAAAAAACCTGCTTCTGCTTCTAAACTCCTTGGTTGGGTTAAGGTTGCTTCTTCTTCTTACACAGTGTCCCTGCTTCATTTCTGTTGTGGTAAAGTACCCTGGCCAAAGCAGCTCAGGGGGCAAAGGGTTTCTTATAGCTCATAGCTCCCAATTGCAATCCACCATGGTGGGGAAAGTCATAGTGGGATGAGCTTCCGGGAGCTGGGTCACATTGCATCTGTAGTCAAGAAGTAATGAGTGATGGATTAATTCATGTGCGATCAGCTTGCGTTCTTCATCCTTAGACATGCCAGGATGCCCTGCCTAGGAACTAGTGCCACCCAAACTAGGTAGGTCCTCCTACCTCAATAAATTATAATTAAAAACTCCTGCCCCCATTCCAGACATTTTGCCAGGCACCCTAATCTGGACAGTTGCTAATCAAGACTCCCTTCCCAGGTGATTTTCACACTGCATCAGGATGACTATAAGTACAACTAGCCGTCATACACAGTGAGGCTTAAACTCCAGCATGAGATCCGCAGGGAATAAGCCGTGCACGGAGCCAATGTGGAACCCTCCTGAGATCAGGTCAACAGGCAGACAGTGACCCAGTAAAGAAACCAGACGTCACGATTGGGAAATAGTGTCACGAAGAAACAGAATGGGATGGCAAGACAGAGCATGACCGGGGTGGGGGCAGGGGCAGGGGCAGGGGCGGGAGAAGGGTGCTTGTAAGCCAAGGTCCTTCTGAAGGGGAGACATCTGAGTGGAGACCTGGCCTTCTGGGAGATGCTTGCCCCAGATGGAACTAACTGCAGGTGCAAAGGGCCAGAGGCAGGAGCTAAGCTGAAGTGTGCCAAGGACATAAGGAAGACCTCTGTGGCTGGAGCTTAGAGTGAGAAAGAAATGAAGTAGTGACGAGGGCGGTGACATGGTAGGAAGCCCCTGGAGGGCTCTGAGCAGGTGGGTGACAGTTCTGATTCCCGTTTTAGCGATTCTCTTGCGTAGCCATGCAGAGAATGGAGAACGAGGTCACAGAGGCTCGGCTACCCTGGCTGCTAGCCTGGCACGCTCACGGCACTGTGGGCAGATGGTATGGCCTGGCCTGGGAAGCCCCTGCAATGGCGAGCCTCCAAGCCCTGGCTGTCAGACACTCATGGGTAGAGTTTCTCTTCCTCCGCACAATGGTCCTGGTGGGATAAGTGCCTGCCTTGGGGTTGGTTGGGTGCAAGATCCTTGAGAGGGCCAGAGGGACTTGTGGACCCCAAGATCTGGGTATCCGTAGGATGAAACTTGGAGGGTAACGAGGCCTGTACAGCCTCTCTATTGGGGTGCTTGCCAGTACACAATGGCACAGGGATGCTGAGGGCAGGAATCTGCATCCGTGGTGTGGGTGGCTGCTTGCCCATGCCAGCAGAGCAGGGGTCCGTGCTGGGCTCCGGTTGGCTGACCACAGGCTTTATAGCCCCCCTTTCTTAACTGTGATCTGTCAGGAATCTTCGCTTGAGGTGCTGGGCTCATACCGAGGAGTCAGGCCCAAGGCTGGTACAGATTAGAGCTCAGCTGACCAGCCTCTGCTGTCCTGTAGTGAGTGTCTCTCACAAGAGTTCATTCCTCCAGCCCCTGGGCACTCACTCCTGCCCGATTTGTACTGGCACAAATGTTGGGCTCTCAGTGCCCATAAAGTGTGTGGTCATGGGAAACGTATTGTCTCAGACTTGCTTTCTTCTGGGGTTGCTGTTTGGATGTCAGGAGTATCTGCCTGGCTCGGCTGGCATTGAATATTAGAGTTTTAGCAAGGCTGACGAACAGGAGGCACGTCTTGATGTGTTTAGGATCAGCTGCCTTCCCCAGCTATCCTTTGCCTGGACCAACGGGGAGCTCTCTACTTGTTCACAGCCTGCCCTGGTCGTGAGGGGTCTATGCAGAACCCTGAATGTGTAAGTGTGTGAGTGGGTGCCCTGTGAGTCTATGCATGTGTTTGAATGGATATGCAAATGTATACTTGAGTGTCTATGTGAGTGAGCATTCAAGTGGTGGGTACGCGTGTGTATTTGCATGTGTGTTGAGCTGTGAGCTCACATTGTTACTACAGTTGAGTGTTTTCAAGTGGTGTGTGCTCTGTGCATGAGTTGTATGTAAGAGTGTTTGCATGGTGTGTGTGTGTGTGTGTGTGTGTGTGTGTGTGTGTGTCTGTCTGTCTTCATTTTCTGTTGCTATAACAAAATACTCGAGACTGGGTAGTTTAGATAGGATAGATGTTTATTTGATCTGGGTCTCTGGAGGCTGGGCACTTGAAGAGCACGGTGGCAGCATCTGGCCAGCTTCCTGCTGCGCCATCACATGAAAGGAACAAACATACTAATTCAACTCTTCACCCTCTTCAGATAAAGCCACTAATGCTGTGGTGTGCTCCCCACCCCTATGACCTCTTACTGCCCTCCCCAAAGCCCACATCCCAATGCTATTAGCAAATGACTTTGAGAATTAACTTTCCAACACATTCTAGCTATAGCAGTGTACCTGGGGGCCCCATCCAGGCTCCCCTGACCTCTCATTCTGGGGGTAGTGACTTTTTGTGGGAATTGTATAGGCACATGGGTATAAGTGTGTGTGGATGAGTGTGTGCCGTGGATACATGCTCATGAGTGTGTTCCCAGCTATCAGTTAGCTCACTCCCAGACAAGTGCCATTGTGCTAGCCGGCTGAGGCAGAGCTGTTGCCTCTGAGCCTCTCTGTCTTATGCTCCAGCGACACTGTTCTCTCTGGTTCTAGAAGCCGGACAGGCCTGGACTCTTGCACATGTGTACTGCCAGGTGGCCTCCTCCTGACATCTACCTGTGTCTCTCTTCAGGTCTTTCTGGCCACCAGAATAATTTTTAAAGATTTCAAAGAAGATTCTTCATTCCTGAAGAAAAAAAAAAAGGATCTAATTTAAGTGAATCTATCACTTTTGTACTGTTTTAGTAGCTATTTGAATATATTCTTCTTGAAGAAAAAACCTCAGTACACTAGGGAAAATTCTGGGGGTTCCACTCAGCTACCCCTAGCCTCTGCCCCTCTGTGGGGATGGTCATGTCTAAAAATTTCCCCATTTAGACCTCATCCCCTGTGATAATATGAACTTCAGTGCACTTAGAGAAATATAAAGCGACATTTGTATATTTCTTCCTTTACTTTAAAAATGTTACATACGTGTCTTTGAAACACACTCTGTAATTACCTCCCTATAATTTGCATATTTTACTCAAAAAACACATCCTGGAATCCTAACTGTGTTGATGTGTAGAGTTTGGGCTTGTGCTGTAAGCCATGGCTCAGCATTGCCTCACACGGAGACCACACAGACTCCTTAACAATCCCCCACAGCTGGGAACGTGGGTTGTTTTCAGCCGTTTGACCTCAGAAACCAAACTTGGTGAATCTACTCTCTGCATAGCTTGGTGGTGGTGTTAGTGATGGTGATGGAGACGGTGGTGAGAGCCTGGAGTGGACCAGTAGTGTAAGGTTCATAGCATCTTTAACTGTGAGAGATGGAATGTGTCGATGCTGGCTTCAGCGTGTTTGGCTTCTTGGCACACGGCGACTTGGGGCAGAGCCATGCATTTAGGTCTCCTGGCTGTCTCCAGACATTCCCAAAGACATGTCACTTGCTTGCTGGCTTTTTCTCATCACTGCCCCTCTCCACATTTCCTCCTCCCCAATCTTTTCACCAGGCTTGAGAGTGTTTTTTCATTTACTTTTATTTTATGTGTATGTGTGTTTTGCTTGCACGTGTGTCTGTGTACTGTGGGTGTGGTGCTGGAGGAGGCCAGATAGAGAGGGAGTCAGATCTCCTGGGCCTGATGGTTAGCAGAGGGGCCATTGAAGTTGGGCTTGAGAGAGTGAACAGGAGTTTTCCAAGCAGTAAGGATATTCAGGGAGTCCTGGGATCCACACAGAGGCAGCTGGGGAGTTGCAAAACTTGAGGGAGCTCAGGAGGCAAAGGCTGCGTGCTCAGCCGAGGGCTGTACCCATGCACACTCTCCATTGGTCAGGCCTCTGGTCACTGGTGAACACGTGGAGCTCATAGGCAAGTTCCATCCATGGACATCTGTGAGTATCACTTGTTTTCTCCCTCATATGACTCTGGGTAGTGCCTAGAAAAAGCCAGAGAGTGAGTTGGTGGCATTCCCAGGACATCCTCATCTCTCTCTCTCTCTCTCTCTCTCTCTCTCTCTCTCTCTCTCTCTCTGTTCCAAATCAGGCCTGGCAGTCCATGTCATAGCTAGCTACATCCTGTTGGGGTCCCCAGGTGTGTTCAGGTACATGAACCTGGGTTGTGACTCTGCTGTCTACAAAGCCCTGTCAACACCACACATCTTAGTTTCTAGAGCGTTGTATTTTGGATGGTAACTTCCAATGTATGTAATTATTCTAGTTCCTTTAATGTGCCCTATACATTTTAGAATAACTGAAAACATCCCAAGTGGTGTATAGCTTTTAATACTCATCCCTCTGATAATTTGATTAGACTTGCTTTATACCAACAGACCAGTTTGTGAAGAACTCACATTCTTACCATGTTGAGCTTTAAAAATCCATGAACATGATATGCCTGCCATTTAAAATTGCTTTTATTTCTCCTTTTCAGAATTTATACCATACAAATACAGTACATATATTTTAGATTTGCACTTAAATCTATATATTTAAAAGTTTTTAAAGTTACGTGTATTTATTTGGATAAAGAGGGTGGGGGCAGGGGGTGGGGGGAGGAGAGAGGCAGCATGCCAATGGAGGTCAGAGGACAACTTGAGGAATCAGTTCTCTCCTTCCATCATGTGGGTCCCAGGGATTGAACTCAGGTCGCCAGGCTTGGTGGCAAGTGTCTTTACCTGTTGATCCATTTCAACAGCCCCCAAGTGTATTGTGGATTTTTTTTTTTAGCTTTATAAATAGTTTAGAAATGCATTTCACTTTCTAAGATTTTATTGCAAGAACTGGTTGATTTTTGTGTTTTGACCTTCCTGAACCTAACTTGCTAGTTCTAGGAATCACACTCATTGCACAATCATGCTGGTGGTGAGTGGTGACAGCCCTGCATTTCTTATCTTCTGTATTTGTTTTCCTTATTCTGCTGTTCAAGACTGTCAGTAGGATTTCCAGTATTTATTTGTGATAGACACATTCCTAGTCTTTCAAAAACCAGTTTTTCCCCCCCTGAGGTTTCATAAAGCTATAGTATTTTTTGTACAATCTCTTTATTAAGTTGATAAAATTTCTTTCCATTAGTAAACTGAAATTTTATGTTATAGCTCATGAATAAATATTAAATTTTTATCATATTTCTCTAGATCATGTATATAATCATATGTTTTTCCTTATTCTGTTAGCATGTGGTTTAATTGACATTAATAATTGATTAATTAAGTAATTAATCAGAGTGTACTCCTGCCTTCACCTTATTGGATATTACACTTTGGGTATAGTGCTAGATTAGATTGCCAGGTTCTTTTCTTTTCTTTTTTTTTTTTCTTTTTTTTTTTTTTTTTTTTTTAGGACTTTGAGGAATGACTGTTCTGTTTGCTTTTGTTTTTAGTGGTGAAGCAGGGCTTTACTATGTATCCAGTGCCTACTTGGGAGGTTTGAATTATAACTACATGAGCAATACTAGAAGATAAAACATTAAACTCAGATCCAGACAGATGGCTTTAGTGGCTAACAGCAGTTGTTGGTCTTCCAGAGGACCAGAGTTGAGTTCCCAGCACCTACATTAGGCATCTCACACCCATCTATAACTCTAGCACCAGGGGTCTGACTCCCTTTTCTGGCCTCGGAAGGTAACTGCACTCACATGTGGACATATGCACACACACACACACACACACACAGTAAAATAAATCTTTTTTTTTTTTTTTGGTTTTTCGAGACAGGGTTTCTCTGTGTAGCCTTGGCCATCCTGGACTCACTTTGTAGACCAGGCTGGCCTCGAACTCACAGTGATCCACCTTCCTCTGCCTCTCGAGTGCTGGGATTAAAGGCGTGCGCCACCACGCCCGTCTCAAAATAAATCTTAACTCTTACGGCATTACTGAATTCAACATGGCCCACTGAGTCAACTACGCAGGGCTCATATGGGTTCACAGACTGAGGTGGCAAGCGCAAGGCCTGTTAAGGGTCTGCACCAGATGCTCTGCTTATGTGTTGTGGATCATAGCTTGGTGGTTTTGTGGGAGTGAGCGTGTCTCTGACTCATTTGCCTGACTCATTTGGTACTCTTGTCCACCTATTGGGTTGCCTCGTCCAGCCTCTGTAGGAGGGCTTACGACTAGCCTTATTTGTAGGTTCAATTTTCTTAACCAATATATTTTATTATAACTTATTAACTGAGCTTACATCACTTATAACCCGACTAACCAAAACAATAGTAAAAGAGGATTAACAGACACAATAACAAAAACGTAAGGCTATCAGTTCCGAGGAACGATTCTCCCAGCATAATTAGCAGGATTTCTTCTGCTGGAACCTGGAGTAATCAGAACCCGGAACCTCACCAGGAGCCGGAGCCCCGAAGCCTTCCCTTGAGCAGTTCTTTCTAGGAGCATCTCGAAGTGGAGCGATGAACAGCCAAAACTATCCCAAGTCTCCAAAAGGCCCCGCCTCCAGTTCTGGGCTCATTTATATATCTCCTCCCAGAGTCTGTTCACGGGATCTTTTCAGCTGGCAACAATCAAGCTCCCACTCTTGGCGGTTGGTCTTCGAGTGGATTAACATCACCTGTTCTCTCACAAGACGGTTCCAATCCCACACTTGGGATCCTAGAAAACAGGTTTATCTCTCCTTCACTTAGTGTATCTTGTTTTGTTGTGTTTGGTTGTTGCCTCCTGGAGGCCTGCTCTGTTCTGAAGGGAAATGGAGCGGGAGTGGATCTGGAGAAGAGGGGAGCTAGGGAGGAGTGGGGGAGGGAAAGCTGTGGTAGGGATGTAGTGTATGAGAGAAAAATCTATTTTGCATTCATTGCTGATGTGGTTTTCCTGAGGGTTGTGGTCTTCTGCAGTCTATGGATGACTGGCTTCAGTGCCCTCGCCCAGCTGCCCTGCATTCTCAGTGCACACTGCATTTCTGGACTCTGTCCATATGGAAACTCCCCCATGTCTGTATGAGGGCTAGGTAGATTCCCACTATGGGACCAACTGACTGGGTTACATAAGCCTTAGGTGTCAGGTCTTGAATGAGTGACGTAATGACTTGGAGTGTCAGCTTCACTCTGTAGAATCACGATGGTGACAACTTACTCCTACTGTCTTCATTTTATTTCTCATTCCTTCATAACTCTATAAAACAATCATGCCCTGTGCAATTTATTCCCCAAATATTGTCATTTCAATCTGTAACAACACCTCAGAATTTTTGGTGAGATATCGTCTTTAAAAAATTATTTTATGACTGTATTTTATGTGTATGGGTGTTTTGCTTGCATTCATGTATGTGCACCATGTGTGTGTGCCTGGTGCCCCAGAGGCCAGAAGAGGGCACTGACTGCCTTGGAGCTGGAGTTACAGAGGCTGTGGGCCTCCATGTGGGTGCTGGGGATTGAACCCGAGTCCTCTGGAAAAGTCAGCCCATGCTCTTAACCACCGAGCCCCATTTTTCTTTTCTCTCCTCTTCTTTATTTTTGGTATTAAGCCTTTGAAAGCCTGTTCTGCATCCTCCACGCAGAGCATCTTTCAGTTCGGGCTAGTCACACATCAAGCTCTCAGTAGCCTCCTCTGGCTCGTCGCTGCAACACTAGATAACACAGCTCTCATGATGCGTCTGACACTTTGACATTTCTGCTGTGAAGAGCTAGTAATATACAAGGTTAGCCTGGTCGAGAACAGACAGCCAGAAAACAATCGAATTTATCTGTGGTATTGCTTAATATGAGGCTTCCTTTACAACTATCTGGAAACAGTTTGTGGTGTAATCCATAAAGAAAACACACACACACACACACACACACACACACACACACACACACACACTCACACTGCAAACCACACAGTGACATTTTAATCATTGTCAGATCACATGTACGATGATGGTCCCATAAGCTTCTGTCACCTGGTGATGTCATCTGGAATGAACAATGGCACACATGCCTAAGGATGCATTTCTCAGGATGTGTCTCTTCAAGTGACACAAGACTGCTCTGTGCACTTTTTAGGTGAGAAAGCAGGCTTGGAAAAGCCATGTTTCCCGAAAGTAAGAAAGCAAAGATAATTTCAAAAGAATGGTAAGCTGGCACAATGTTGACTAAACTATGTGTGTGTGTGTATAAATATATATATATTTAAATATACACAGTTCTTTTACAATCTCTGTATATTTTTAAATAACACATCATTTTCCACAAATACATAGGAATATATATATGTATATACATGTACAAACATATATATATATATATATATGTATGTATATACATACACAAATACACACACACACACAGAGCCCACTGTTGGGTCTAATTCTTTTCTTCAGCCCATGAGATCCAAGAATGGTGGGAAGTTAATGTTGACTGTCAATTTGTTGGGTTTAGAACCACCTAGATCACCTACCTCAGGACGAAGCTGTGAGGGTGTTTCTACAGAGCTGTAACCAAAGTGGGAAGACTTGCTTTGAGTGTGGATGGCACCAGAGTGAGCCAGGCATCGGGACTGACCTCTGTCTGCTTCCTGACTGCACACACGCTGTGACCAGCTGCCCTATGCTCCTGTCACCACACCTTCCCTACATGATGGACTGTGAGCCTTCAGACTGTGAGCTAAAGCCAAACCCTTCCCTCCTTAAGTCAGTTTCGTCAGATATTTTGTCACAGCAGTGACAAGATAACTTAAGTTGGTGAGATGGTTCAGCAACCAAGCCTGACAGCTTCATTTGAATCCCTGGGGCACACAGGGAGAGTGGAGAGAAACGATTTCTGCAGACTGTCCTCTGAAGCTACATATGCACGTAGCATGTCTGCAGACACATGAAAACAAGTAAATGTAATAAGCAAAATAACAAAAGCAATCTAAAAGACAAAGCCATTGGGCCTCTTAGCAATGCCCTTTGCTTTCTTATTTCTTTTTAGAAAGAAGGGGCAGGCAAGGCCCCCAGAGCTTCTGCCCATCTCAGGCAATGCTCTTGTAGCACGGACTGCTTTATCCTGCTTGGCCAGGGTGATGGTCTTGAGTCTAAGCTCAGCAGGAAGGTCTGGCCAGAGGCAGCTGCTGTCTGTAGCCTGGGGAGGCCCATGTTCACGGCTGGCCCTCAGCTCATGGAGAACGCACACTCCTGCCTCTGGCCTGTGGTGCCTGTTCAGCTTCTCACCTCCTTCTTCAGGCTCTGTGCTTTTGAAGGGTTTTCTCTAGGGCCAAAGCAATAACACTTTATCTGTCTGCTGGCTTGCATTTCCCAGACTGTTTCCGAATTAGGTTTTATGTATGAGGATGCTTAAATAATATCATTGTGTTGATTTGGATCTCAGCTTTAAAGTGCATATTTGAGCACGCACATCATTCTTCCAGAACCAGGGCCCCTCTGTAAAGGGTTTTGTCCTAAATTTGAGAAGTATTTTTTGAAAGCTTATTATGCCAAAAGCTCAGTGCTAGGGAACAGAAACGAGAGGGATCCATTCTGTCCTCAGGCAGGTCATAGGCAAGAGGGCAAGAAAGACCATTGGAAAAGGTGGTGCATGTCTTCAATCCCAGCACTTGAGAGGCAGAGGCAGGCAGATAGCCATGAGTTCGAGGCCAGCCTGGTCTACAAAGGGAGTCCAGGACAGTCAAGGCTACACAGAGAAACCCTGTCTCGAAAAACAAAGAAAAAAGAAAGAAAGGAAAACGGGGGCATGGGGAGTGGTAAAAGCAAATCAAGAGATGCCTGAAAAGGATCCTGTGCCTTTTAATTCTCTCCCATCCCCAATTAACATGTTTTTGCCCAGCATACAAAATACTTGTTTGTATGAGCAAAATTACTCTAGGAAAACAGAAAGAAAAAAAAAAAAAAAAAAAAAAAGGAGGATGAACTCTCCTATTTTGGAGTAGCCAATGTGGGAGACAATAGTCTCCCCACGAGGATGTTCAGGTCCTTGACCCCGGAATCTTCAAATATGCCTTGTTAGGCAGTGTTGAGGCCGAGGGCGGCCAGTGGAGGGGGGACGGCGGCAGTGTCAGGAGGGCGGCCAGTGAAGGGGGGTACAGCTGTTCCTTATTTGACTTTAAGAGAGGGGGTATCTTGGATTGTCCAGGTGAGCTCAGTGGCCATGAAAGGCTTCTTAAAAGTGGAGGTCAGAGTCAAGGGGAGGCCGGAAGATCTGAAGATGGAGGAAGGGGCTCCTAGGCACGTAACGCAAGAAAGACATCACTAGAAGCCGCAAGAGAAAAGGATAGCAGTATTCCTTAGAGCTTCCAGAAGGATCACAGGCCACGCCCACCCTCCTTCAAGCTTTATCGTAGCCTAAGGAGACTCATTTTGGACTTTTGAGCTCTTGAACGACTTGGGTTGTTTTAAACCAGTAAGTGAGTTTCCATCAGGAGTGGAAGCTTTTTTTATCGCTGGACCATTGGTGACCATTTTCCATCTCAAGCATACATAATTAAATTTATTATTGTTATCATCATCATCATCATCATCATATGGGAAGTATTACACATGTGGAGGTCAGAGGGCAGCTTCATGGAGTCAGTTTTCTACGTTCACGTTTACATGAGTCCCAGGGATCAGGTTCAGGTCACAAGACTTGCATCGTTGAGTGGCAAACACTTCTAGCCACTGAGCCATCATCTCTCTTGCCCAATGGCACATACAGATACTTTATAAATGATATCCTGTTATTCATGCCACTTTATTATCTCACTTTTGATATACTTTTGGTCTCTTTCTCTCTTCTTGACTGTGCTGTGATAGCTGGTGTTGGGGAATTAGGGCGGCCAATGAAGTGACACTTGTTTATTGTTTGGCGGTAAGAGAGGGAATTATCCAAGATTATTCAGGTGAGCTCAGCGGCCATGAAAGAATTCTTAAAAGTGGAGGTCACTTTTAATGTTCCATTATTTTTGTTCCGTTTTACAATCATGAAGCGTTGAGGCCATGAATTTGCTTCTGGTGACAGCTTTGGTCTCACCTAGACATGCTGATATGTTGGCGTCTCAATTGATATGTTAAAAAGCACTTGTGATTTGGATTCTGTTAATCCAAGAACTGTTTATGGGACGGTTTAAAAACTCCCAAGTGGTGGAGTTTTATTGTGTTAAGCAGTCATGCTAATTTCTTGTGAGTCCTCAGTATCTTTGCAAGTTGAGATCAGACCTTGTTAGCTTTTATACTCAAATTTCACTACTGCGCTGACTGATGGTCCTTCCTAGCTGGCACAGATTTCCTACAAGAATCTGTTTCCCTGCCACTCTTCCCATCAAACATTTCTGAGTGTATGGAGACTCCATCTTTGTTCTGTAGCTTTTCTCCATCCCTCTGGGTAATCAGCATCTTCCAGTCAGCATCCAGGCTCTTAGGTTGTCTTGACCCATCTGGGCTGTTGTATAGCTGGGCCTCATCTCTCCCAGATTTGGAGGCTGGAAGTCACAGATCAAGGTATCAGCTGTTTTAGTCACCTCCTAGTTCATAGAGACATCTCACTTTGTTCTCATAGAGTAGGTGGGACAAACAAGCTCTTTTGGATCTTTCTTCATGAGGGCTGGACTCTCAGTACCTCATCATCTCCCAAAGGCCCAAGTTCCTCATCCTGTGATGTATGTATGAACTTTGGAGGGGAGGCATATATCCAGACCCACTGCGACAGGACCTCAGTCATCTTCCACAGCTGCCAGGCTCTAGGAAGAAAGGAAGAGTCAGTCTCCATGGAGACTTGGCAGGGATGTCCTGGTCCAGACCAAACACCCTGAATTATGAGCACAGAGGCCACCTGGGTGCTCTGAGACTTGGAGAATTCTGAAATTGCTTCATTTGCTGGTGTTTGCTCAGCTTCTGTAAATGTTAAGTGGGCTTTTGAAGGGAACACATAGTCTATGTTATAGGGTCAATGGAGTATGAGGAAACTGGTTGCCTCTGATACCATGGAAACTGAGGAGGCTCCAGGAGAGGCCAAAAGCAAGGCGGAGGGGGGTGTTTACAAAGGTTCCCAGTGGCCTTTGGGAAGAGGGGCAGAAGATGTGGATGTCGGGTATGGGGAGGGACAACAGCAGAGGACAGAGAAGGGCGTGCAGAGGAAAGGGGCTTTATTGGCCCTTGGAAAGGGGACACAGACTCCTATTGCTTAAGACTGGAAGATGAAGCATGTGGTTGGATGGAAAGAAAGGACTCTGGGAGGAGGCAGCTGCAGGTTCAGCAGGGGGAGAGTGTTCATCTTCTCTGTTTATGGGACTAAGTGAGCCAGAGGAAGGGCACTGGCTGGCTGGCTGGCTGGCTATGTTTCTAGGCTCTCAGCTCTTGATTCTAGCTTAAAAAAAAAAACAAAAAAACAAACAAACAAAAAACCAAACGGCTTGCATAGGAAATTATTTAGCCCACTCACCCTCTTCTACTCTGAGCTGTCGTATATTGACAGCTTGGTTCCCAGCTGGTGACACTATTTTAGAAGGTGCAGCCTAGCTGGAGAAAGGAGGCCACTGGGTTAGATCTTTGAAGGTTATGCTTGTCCCCTGACCCTTTCTTCCCAATTCTGTTTCCTGGTTGCCATGAGGTAAGCAACTGTGGTGCTCCACCGTCTTCTCTGCTGTGATGCTCTGTTTCTTCTCAGGTCCAAATATATGTAGGAAGAGGGCATGAGCTAAAACCTCCGAAACCATGAGTCAAAAAATGAGTATTTATCCCCTTTAAATCATGTCTTTCAAATTGACCATGGTGGCGCATGTCTGTAATGCCAACACACTCAGGAGGTAGAGGGGAGAAGATCAGAAGTTCAAAGTCACCCTCAGCTATATAGTGAGTTCAAGGCCAGCTAGGCTTAATAAGCAGTAAACTTTTAAAATGTCGCCCCTCCTGTGTTTGTCATAGCAACAAGAAGTCTGGCCAACACAAAGTCTCACACATTCTGTCAGCACGGTAATATATCAACAACAGAGAAAAAGACCACCCTGGGAGGCCATTTCCTCTGCCCATTGTAGGCTGGATCTCTTAGGCTATTGGGATGTTCTCAGCCATGATGATGGTAAGCTAAAGTCCCTGTGCGTCCTGGGCTATGATCTGATGCCATAGACACATTCTTGTCCATGGTAACAGGAAGTCCTTGCCCCGGTCTGTGATCTGGCAGCCACTGACATGTTGTTACCCTTAGTAACAGAAAGGTGGGTGTCCTGGCTTGTCCTGGGTTGTGCTTTCTCAGGACATTGGTACCTCCTTGTCCATGGTAATGGAAAGCTGATGTCCTTGTATGTCCTGAGCTGGGGTCTGTTAGCCATTGGCACCTTCTTGTCTGTGGTAATGGAAACCCGATGTCTTTCTGCATCCTGGGCTGTGATCTGCTGCCAGCAGCATCTTCTTGTCCATGGCAACAGAAGGCAGGGCTCCATGCCTGCCCTGGGCTAGGACTTATCCTCCATGGTTATTTTGTTGTCCTTGGTGATAAGTAGGCGATGTTCCATGTGTGTCCTGGGCTGATAGCCACCAGCCACTGGCACGTTCCAGTCCATGGTGAGGGCAGCCTGTGTTATGAATTCATTTAAGTCTAAGGGCCCCATGCCACTGAGGGGAAAGGGGAGTTGCATTCCATGCTGAGAGGTCAGTTTTTGCTTTAAGTCTAACCCTGATCTGTAAACAAAGCCTCCTGAAATAAGAACCCTAATGTGCGAGTCGGAGCATTCATCTGACTTACTTAGGGGACCAAGTTGTGTGCCAGCCTCTCCGGTGAGGAAGATTAGCACTTTGCAAGCAGGTGTGAGCCTGTCGGGACAAAGCAACACAATATTGTGTCCCTTCTCTGGCAAGAGCAGACGGTCTCCCTGAGAACAGGAGGGGAGAACTCTGGGCTAGCACTTACAAGGAGTGCAGGGAGTGAGAAACCATGGTGTCACCGAGATGACAACGTCCTGGGACTGCCTGCAGGCTGGACAGCTCTCATCACGCAGGGAAGATGTTACAGTCCTGAGGGACACAGTGAGTATAAGCTGATTGGCTGAGCTCACAATCTCTAGGAACATGGGAAGGCCTTTATTGGCTTTTTAACCCCAGTGCTGGGGTTGCAAGCCACCATTGACATTCGTGTGTGTGTGTGTGTGTGTGTGTGTGTGTGTGTGTGTGTGTTTAAACATGAGTCCTGGGGATTGAAACCTGGTCTTTGTACTTGCACAAGCATTTTACCCACTGAGCCCTCTCTCCTGCCCAGGAGGGGTTTTCTTTTGATACAGTGGACACAGTCTAACCCTGAGTCACAGGAACAGAAGGGGAGTAAAGTCAAGCTACGGGGCAGTAGAGTGGTTTGGAAGTAAGATGCTTTGGAAGGATCCAGCCAGAACCTCTCAAGCTGCTTAAGCAGCAGTCACGGCTCTGGGGTGCTGCCCCTAGGCGTGACTGGAACTGTCTCAGATGCACATTCCAAGGAGAGTCACGCAGAGCATGGCTGTCTCTATGGTGTGTGTGTGTCTCTGTGTGTCGTGTATTGCAGAGATTCTTCCTGTATAGACACGTTGATTAAAAGATGCACAGCACGATTCACAAACCACGTGGGTTTTTTTGCACCATGGATCAATAGAGACTTAGAGGGCCAGAGGAGGAGAGGTGCTGACAGTCCTGTTTATTGCCCAGTCACTGTCCATGAAGGTCCTTGTTAGTGTGCAGGTCCAGGAACTGTCTCATCTTGTCATGTAGAGTTGAGTGTGCTGTTCCTGGCTGATTTCATATGCATATCTCCCAGAGCTGAGGCAGTGGTGGGAAGGGGGATAGGAATAGTATTAATCCCCCACGGGCCATAACTCTCTGGAAGCTCTTTGTATGAAGATGCAGTCGATAGCTTTTGCCACCGTAGTCCCTAACTCCATATACATGGTGCTGGTTGCAGCCTCCCTTCTGCTTTGTCCATTCACTGAGCCCCTCCCTGGGAACACTAGCATCCGTGGCTCCCTCAGAAACCATTCTTGAACCTGCCAGTGCAGACTATACCCAGAAGATCCAGGAGAGAGTGAGCCATCTTTCCTTTTCCTGGTTATGTTAAATCCATCATTTGGAACTTTCTAGCATAAGAGAAGAGTGATACATCCTCTTGCCACCTCTTTCTTGCAATTTTCAGGATGCCACCACTGTCCCCCTAGAAGCTGTCTCCATGCTGAGCACATCTTTGCCCTTCTCACACCATCAACAGCAGCTTGAGCAAAAAGATGGACCAAAGAGAACACAGGGAGAGCGTTGTAGTGTTGCACTACAACAGCTCTGAAAACTCTCTTGGCTGATGGATGCAATCAATCTAGGGGAGACTACCCTAGTGAAACGCTGTCTTGGAGCCAAGGGCAGGGGACATACAAAGGACATGACCTAGGTGATATCACTCTGTGTCTATATCTTGGAGCCTGGGGACAGTACTGGAACAGGAGCAGAGGTGGGGGTAAGCTGGTGCTCTCATATGTAGCACAGGCATTGCCTCTGCTCAAGGCCTGGACGCAGCATCCTGACCTCATTCTGTACCCATTGCAAGTAGGAGTCACCAAAACCCTGTGTCAGCATTCCTGGGGGCCTGGTCTCACCCTTGTGTATGAAAGCAGCACCCGCTGGCCATCAGGAGCAGCTTGCTCATAGTGGTGCTCGTTCTGGACTTGGGGACAATTTCATAGTCAACAGTTCTCTTGGGATTGGGAGTGGGAGACCCAGCGGGGTCCAAAGGGAGACATCATGTCACCTTCCCTGGGGAACACAAATAAATGTCTGCTCAGCCTGAAGTGCTAATGGCTGATCAAAAGTCCTAATTCCACCCAAGTCTAACTTGGCTAAGCAGTTAATTACAGGAGCATGGGTGAGGAGTTCCTGCCAGGAGTGTGGGTGACCCCAAACATCTGTGTCACCACAAAAAGTCCCACCCTGTCATGGAGCTGCATCATGGAGTCCAACCTTTAGTTAGTCTACTTCCTGCGTACTCTTGTCATTTTCCTCTTCCCGAGACTATTTGCAACCCAGGAGGCTGGAGGGAGTGAGGGGTGGGATCTTAGGTGAACGCTTGGTGTCTCTCTTTTCTATGTAGGGAATATTAATAACCATACATATGCTTATTAATAATAATTGGCTATTATTATTCCTGTAGCTATAACTGTGATGGTTTCCTTATTTGGTTGCTATGACTATAGGGCCAAAATTGTCTCTGCTTCCTGATGGCTGAGGTATGATCATTTTATGTGGCAAGGAAAAAGCTGCACAGTAGCAGGGTAGAGGGTCAGAGGAGGGGCGCGATAGGGCAGGCGAAGACCCTCTGTGCAAGACCGCTGCTTTGGCTGTACCAATACGTTTGTGCGCTTATGCGTGCATATATATGTGTGTGTCTGTCTTTCTATCTGTCTGACTGCACTTGTGTACACATGACCTGCCTTATTTGTTTGAGGCAGTTTCTCACTGGCTTAGAGCTACCACATAGGCTGGGCTGGTTGGCCAGCCAGCTCCAGAGATCCACCTGCCCACACCACCCCAACACTGGGATCACCTCCGTGCCCGGTGCTCTCCTATGTGTTCTGGGATCAGATTCAGGTGCTTGTTTGTGGGACAAGCACTTTATGACTAAAGTGTCTCCTTGGGGCCCTGGACTCTTGAAGAGCGCTTTCATCTCTTTTGAAGAATTGGGCCTCTGCATGGGTGCTGTGTTGTGCCATGGATGTCTGTGTGGTAGGGTTGTAGCAACCAAGGGCTTGTTCCTGTTACGACCATTTATATCCTGGGGCTCGCCTGTCTTCTGGTGTGATGCCTGGCATCCTGTCCTCTGTGAGGGCCATGATCCCATGCCACACCCTAATCCAAGGCACAGCCTCTCTTCATCTTTAACATTGTCCCGTGAGGTGGAATGTACCCAAGGCTGCCATATTTTGGATGCAGGGCTGTTGGTCATCATCCAACTAGACCATGATGACCAGAAGAGACCTTCGTTCCATATGTAGTACTGTCCTTCCTCTGGGATAAAGAAACATGCCAGTGTCACCTGTGTGAACTCTCTAGTGCTTGGAGGTCCTGCTTTCTCACATTTTTCCCAGATCACCACACACCAGACGAGGGCACATGATGGACAGCCTCTAAAGGCCCACAGAGCAGCCTGGCCCCAGCCCAGACAGCCTGGCCCTGACACTCCCGTCTCTTCCCATAAATAAACCAGACGCGTTCTTCCGTCAGATGGCGTGGCCTGGTTTTTGTTTGGGGAAATCTGGACAAGAAGAGGAAGCAGACAGTCTTGGATACTGGCAGGGCTGCCTATCCTGAGAGTGGCAGCTGGGCAGGCGGGCAGAGGACGGTCGGCGGTCAGCCTGCCCCGGATACTGTGGAGGGCCCAGAAGACCAGAGCAGGAAGGGTGGATCAGAAGGGAACCAAAGTTGGGCAGGGCACCAGGCCTAGAAAGGTATTCAAGCCTCCGAGACCCAGGGAAATGACAATCCATAGTGACAAATGGACATCAAGGTCTCTTGAGAACATGTTCACACTTGGGTACCCTTGTGTACTGAACACAGAAGGCATATCTCCTCTGTACTTTAGCATTACCCTCGAAGACACTTCCTTCTATCTCTGGGAAAACTGAGCCTTGGGGTGAGGAATGGCTGATCCCATACTCCGCAGTGGAACGGCAGACTGTGTCCCCATACGCACTTTCTCTTCAGGGTTTGTGTGTTCACTCTCGCTTCTGTGAGCGCATCTCTTAGACAGCACGCCTTCTCCTCACTTCTGAGGCCAGCATCTCCACCTCCTGCTGGGACCTGGGCTACTTATCACCTTTCCCCACTGTAAGGAAATTCTGGGTTGGAGGCGAGGCTGCAAACTCCCCACCCATCAGTGAGCCTTTGTCCACCAGCCAGGCAGCTGGGCCCTCGGTGTGCACATATCCACCGGACCCTCCTGGAGGAAACTACACGGGACCCAGCAGGGCATGACCGCCTTGCCTCTCCACTACTGAGCATCCCCCATTTAGAGGGATGGTCTCCAGTAAGACAAGCTGTGTCTCTAAAGGTATAAGCCATGGCTTCCAGATGCGCTATGTGAACTCTGCCTTGAGATCACTTAGAAAATTCTGGGGTGTATGAATATGTAGGGAATGTCTTAGCAGGAGCCCTAGACACCTCTAGAGACAAAGCCATCCTCCTAACAGCGGTGGAGGGGACCAGTTGCAAGTTGGCCCCAGGCGTGGATTCTGGAATAGGATTCTGGCACATACTCACAGGAAGTAGAGCTGGGCTCATCCTGTGTCTGCTGGCTGCCCATTGGCCATACAGCATCTGGGCCTTTGTCTACACTTCTGTGCCCTGTGAATGAGAATGCTCCATTTTGGAGGGATGGGGCTCCATGTGACCATCTCTGGGAATGCTCAGCTCTTGTTAGAGCTGTAGCTGTTGTATCTGTCTAATTTTAATGCTCAGGGAAATGACAGGGAAAGGACGCCTTCTTTCTGCCTAAGTTTAGCTTTGTGCTGGTGCTACCGCTAGCAACCAGCCTGGCTTCTGTGTGTGTGTGTTTGTGTGTGTGTGTTTTCTGTGAGTTGTGTGTGTCTTCTGTGTATTGTGTGTTTCTTCTGTGTGTGTGTTGGTGTGTATGTCTTCTGTGTATTGTGTGTGTCTTCTGTGTGTTGTGTGTTTCTTCTGTGTATTGTGTGTGTCTTCTGTGTGTGTGTATGGCTTCTGTGTATTGTGTGTGTCTTCTGTGTGTGTGGCTTCTGTGTGTTGTGTGTGTCTTCTGTGTATTGTGTGTGTCTTCTGTGTGTGTGTCTTCTGTGTGTTGTGTGTGTCTTCTGTGTGTTGTGTGTGTCTTCTGTGTGTTGTGTGTGTCTTCTGTGTATTGTGTGTGTCTTCTGTGTGTGTGTGTCTTCTGTGTGTTGTGTGTATCTTCTGTGTATTGTGTGTGGCTTCTGTGTGTGTGTTCTGTGTGTTGTGTGTGGCTTCTGTGTGGCTTCTCTGTGTGTGTGTATGCCTTCTATGTGTTGTGTGACTTCTGTGTATGTTGTATGTGGCTTTTGTGTGTTGTGTGTGACTTCTGTGTGTGTTGTATGTCACTTCTGTGTATGTTGTGTGTAGCTTTTGTGTGTGTTGTGTGGCTTTGTGTATTGTGTGTAGTGTCTATGTATTGTGTGGCTTCTCTGTGTTGTATATGACTTCTTTGTGTGTTGTGAGTGACTTCTGTGTGTTGTGTGTGGCTTCTGGGCAGGGTGACTGTGTGGGCTGAATCTTGCCTCTTCTCCAAGTTCATGTGCTGCAGTCCCTCCCAGCTCGCTTTGGAAAGGGAGGATCTTTAAGGATCTTAAGGAGGTGATTAAAACGTGAGGCCACTAATCAATGATGTCAGTGTCCTGAGAAGAAGAGAGCAGAACACAGATACACACAAGGGAAGACCACAGCCATGTACAAGCCAGGTAGAGGGAACTCGGAGAAAGAAACAGCATGCTGATACCACGGCCTTAGACTTCCACTTTTGGTGCTTTGAGGTTGAGTTTGTTCTACTTAAGCCACCCATTGGCACTTTGACATGGCAGCACAGACACAGCAGTACAGAAGCCCTCTCGAGGTGGTGTAGGTAGTGGTCTCCTGTTACTGACTTCCTCCTGAGTATTTAACAGAACCACTAGGGGTGAGGTGAACCTGCAGCCAATGTCAACAGGGTGGTACTAAGCTAGCCAGGCCCGGAGATCCTGGATTGTGTCCTCGAAGGCTTTATCTGCTGATACTGACTCACTGGGGAAGGGGGTGTCCAGCCTGGGATCAGACATATTTGACCTCCAGGACACAGTCAGAAAGGAAGCCTGTGCTCCGCTTGCTGGGAGGCCGATGATGGCTGCACAGTGATTTGGGCTTGAACCAGCATGGGCTGCCCAAGCTGGGTGCCAGCCCAAAGAAGGACCTGTGGACTGTAGCATTTGGATACCGTCCTGTGCGTGTTCCCGCACCCTGCATCTCAAGGCCACGGTCTTCCCTGGCCCAGCTGGTAAGATGTGGGAGTTCAGAAAGAAAATTTGCACTTTTCAATAGTGTGGCAAACGTTCCCGCAGCAAGACTCATTTTTCTTTCTTAGTGGCGGGCGCTCCGTTATTTATGTGAATGTTAATTTGCGACTGGGGACATTCCCCGACGTGGTCCTCATGCTTGATAGAGACCTGGGAAATGTCAGCGGGAACATCTGGCAGGGACAAGTGTCACCTCGTGATGGATGGGCAAGCTTGTTGTGGTCTCAGGGTCTGGGCCTTGACCCCTTGACCCCTCTGTCCTGGCTGGGGATGGCAGCCTGGCTATACTTCCTGGAGGTGTCTGTCCCTGGCTATGAAGCTGTGGGGATGAGGGAGCTGACTGTGGGCACTTGAGTGTGGGACATTATAGGTTTTTATAGACTGAACAGGTCAGGTCCCATGGGAGCTACCTTAGTGTTACTTGATTTACTGAGGGGCAGGCTAGCTAGCCCCTGCCCTCGTCCCTCTAAAGGCACCCCAATTGCTGTCTTACTTACCCCATTTTCTGACTTCTCTTTCTGTCCTTTCTCATTTGCACCCTCCATCTCCTTCAAAAAATTTATCTGTTCGATATTTATGTTCTTTATAAAAATTTTAGAAATAGAACATAGGACTGGGCAGATAGCTCAGTGAGTAAATCACTTGTCACAAAAGCACAAGGACTTGAGTGTGGGACCCCCCCCAAGACCCACATAAAGCTGAGCATGCTTCTCAGAGCTTCTGCAGTGAGATCGGGGAGAGCAGGAGCCCCAAAAACTCATGGACACACAGAGTGGTGATGTGTAAAGGAATAAGCAAAGTGGGAGGCAAGGGTTGACACCTTAGGGTGCCCATATTCACACAGAGCAATGCACATGCACGTGTAAGGTGTACGCGGTGTACACACACACACACACACACACACACACACACACACACACACACACACACACCCCACTTTAAAACATTACCCCTTCATCACCCCATGTTTCTAAGCAGCTCCCACGTCACTGTTACTGTAATGTTAATGGCCATGAGTTATTTTGTTGGGGCACTCCACACATGACATCTCCTGTCACCCCCACTTAACTGTGTAAATTGACTGTCATTTCACCCCAACACCACTGAGACTTAGAGAGGCCTCACAGTCAGCCAGGGATGAGGTCAGTACTTGGGTTGAACTAGAGCAAGCCAGAGGCCCGCACTCTCCGTGGTCAGCTACATGGATAATTTTCCTCTCCGTAGATGGGAGGTGCTTTCTCAGACACCCATGGTTCACAGACACATTTGTTCCTGGTGTAACACCCACAAATCCCTGTGCCTCAGCACACATATATGAATTCAGTGACACTGTTTTGCGAGGCATAAGGTTCTTGTTTTTAAAACAATTCTACCATTTATATTTATCATAATAGAAGGTATTGCTTTCTGTCATGTGACTTACGCATTCTGATGTATGGTTTTTGCTTTGTCTGTCTTCATATTTACTATGCAGCCTGGCTTTAGTGACTCAGAAGGTTATATTAGTTTACTAGTGGTGACTTTTGTGACTTTAAATTAAAAAAATTTTTTTGAGACAAGGTTTCTCTGTGTAACAGTCCTAGCTGTCTTGGACTCTCTTTGTAGACCAGGCTGGCCTCAAAGTCACAGTGATCCACCTGCCTCTGCCTCCTGAGTGCTGGGAATAAAGGCATGTGCCACCACACCCAGCAACTTTTGTGACTTTAAATAATATTTGCTTATTTATTTTTGTCTTGCTGAGACATAGACTCATGTAGCCCAGGCTGGCTTTGAGCTCTCTGTAGCTGAGGATGACCTTGGATTCACGATCCTTTTGCCTCTGTCTCTCAAATGCTGGGATTACAGGCATATATCCCCATAGCCACCTTATTTTTTCCATTTCTTTTAAATAAACATATATTAAATGACATTTGTAACTTTTTGGTAGTTGTTAGCCCATCTATGGAAGATGGAGGCACTCAAGCATGTCTCCGTTTTTCTATTCCTTCTTTGTTTTTTGTAAGATTTTCTTTGGGGGGTGGGGTAGGCACGTCTCATTCTCTTTCACTTATTAAATTAACTGAATGTGAACTATTTTTATGTTATATAGCTTTCCTTCCCAGACTTCTGGTTTGTAATCCTAATTATCACAGGGAAACAGATATAGGAATCAGTTCCTATTCTTCAAACCCGTGATTTTCCCTTTTAGAGAGAATAGATATTGAGAGATGGCTCAGGGGTTAAGAACATTTCCTGCTTTTCCAAGGGACCAGACTTTGATTTCCAGCACCCACGTCAGGTGGCTCACATTCACCCGGACTCCCGCTCCAAAGGATCCAGTGCCCTTTTCTGGCCTTCTTGGACACCTGCAGTCACACACACACACACACACACACACACACAAAATCATGTCTGAACTTCATAAAGTAGAAGTGAGGAGCTATGGCAAGGGTTGAAAACAGCCCTTGAGAAAACCTTACAGCAGCAAAGGAGAAACAAGGCCCTTGATGTGTCCCATAGCCCTAGGCTGTGACTTGCACAAGGTTCCACACTTACATGGGAGAGGAAGGACACCCACCTGAAACCCTGTTTCTAAATGGAAAGCCATCCAAATATCAATTATGTAGAGGATGGACACATAAAATGTAGCTTATACATATGGTGGAATTATTGCCTGGCTGTAAAAAGGAATGAAACACTGATTATTCTACAATATGAATCAACCTTGAAAACATCTTACACAGTGAGTGAATTTAGCCACAGACTCGGTATCACATAGCTTCATGTACAGAAAACATACAAAATAGGAATATTCATAGAGACAGAAAGTAGAGTAATGGTTGCCAAGGTAACTAAAGGCCGATCAGGGTAAGAGGAGTTGGAGTCAATGTGGTGAGATGATGGCCAGCATGTGGGCTTCCTTTGGGGTGAGGGCAACGTACTGACATTGATAACAGGAATGGCTTATTTGTACACATTTGATATACTGTTTAAATGCATGAGTTGTGCGCTTGTGAATTATAGTTCCATAAAGCTGTCATTTTTTAAAACAGTATCGAAACCTACAGTGAAAAGTTATTCCCTTTACACTTATGTTTTAAGCTTTCCATTTAAGTCAAGGGGAGTCTCATTTAGTGTGAATGAGAAGTTAACAGCTCTGATATTTACTGTATGCGTGTGTGTGTGTGTGTGTGTGTGTGTGTGTGCGCGCGTGCACACACACACACACACACCCCCAGATGCATGCATACACACACACAAAGGCCAGAGGAAAATGTTGGATGTCCTGTTCTTTGCTTTATCCCCTTGAGACTTTCACTGAACTCAGGGCTAGTCTGGTGGCCACCGAACCCCCATTCATCCATCTGTCTAGGGACACAGGGACGCACACAGTCACTTCTGGCTTTTTATGTAAGTTCTAGGGATTTGAACTCAGGTCCTCAAGTTGGTATAGCAAGCACTTTTACCCACTGAGCCACCTCCCCAGTCACTACAATCCTTCCCCCCCCCCCCCAGTAAGTGGCGATGACAATTCAGACTTGAGGTCTTAAGGAGATAAAGGCATTTGGCTGGAATTTAATGACATTGGGTAAGATGAAAATCATGGCGGTATTGAAGAGAGGCTGCATTTTGGTGATCTCCCTGCCCATATGTATTGCTTTCCTTCAGGGTGGGAGAAGCAGGCCTGTGCCTCAGCTTGCCTTTTCCCTGTGGGGAAATTTATATTAGTGGCTTAACTTCTTTGAGCCCCAGAGGCCTCTGTAAATGAGGCACTATGCCCATTTATAGAATTTTAGTGGCTTTTGAATTTCCATCATCATGTCTGGCTCACAGGGGTCCCTTCAGTGATACCAAGTGTCGTGGGAATGGAGAGCAGTGCCGCTAGCATTGAGGTACCAAAGAAGGCCAAGTGTAGAGAGGGAAGGATGTGTGGGGATCCTCTAGGGGCAGAGGGGGTAGGTAGCTGCTGTGGTTGTTGGGAAGCCGCATGTTCTGGGAGATGGAGCTAGCTAGCCTTCATCCTGCAGGGAGCAGGAAAGCTGGGAATGTGTCTGGTTACCCCCCCCCCCCCCCGCCCAGTGCTGTGCTTGGTTCTGCTAGGTTTACAGAGAGGCAAAGGCATCTAGTTCAGGGGTCATTGGCCTGACCCCTCACTTTGCAGGAGAAGCAAAGGGACTGATCCATTGACAGGTGCTTGAGACTGGTCACCTGGCTCTCTGTCCAGTTCTCTCTGCCTGCTGCTCCCTCCACCTGGCCCTTCAAAGTGTAGCCCAATGTGCACCCCACTGAGCAATAGAGGAAGTGCTGGGGGCATATGACTTTTGCAGACTCTTCATCTGAGCCCCAGAAATCGACTGGGCTGGTTTATATCAAGAGAGGAGTAAAAGTCCCAGAGGACATCCAAAGACAGACCGAGGTCCGACTGCCTTCAGGGCTCTGTGGAGCTCAGACAGCCCGGTCTGAGTCACTTCGTGCCAGTCAGCCCTGGGAGGCTCAGGTCCAGCCACAGCTCTCTCACTTCCTGGGAAGACAGAGACATGAACAGGAATTGCTCCATGGGAAGGAGGAGAGTGGCCAGCACTTGACAGGGACCACACCCGGTTACCCCAAATGCTCAGAGCGGGCCCGCGAGATGGCTCAGCCGGTAAAGGTGCTTGCTGCGCAGGCCTGATGACCTGAGTTCAATCCCTTGAACTGACTCCACAACATTGTCCTCTGACCTGTTCATACAATGCTGTGATACATGCACGTCCCCCAAACCAGCCAACCAACCAACCAATAAAGAAATGAATGCTGAATGCTGAGAGCTGAGCAAGCATGGGCTCCAGTACAAGGATGCTTGACAGACAGATCTTTCCAGAACGAGTTGCTCCAGAAGGCACAAAGCAGGAGCTGTCAGAGGTGTGTGGGAGGGGGGCAGAGGGAGTTAAGTGTCTTCTGACCCCATAGATTGTGTTTGCCCACCCCTTCCACACTTGCACACAGTGCTGGCCCACTCCTTGCCCACCCCTTCCACACACAGCTGTCAACTGTGTAGATCAATATGCAAAAATACTGCCTACGATGCATAGCTAGACCAAAGGCCCTCTCTGGTTTCAAGGGAGTGCCTCAAAGCAGATGCAGCCCTGTTGTGATTTAAACAGGAAACGTTTCTCAGAAGCCTGTGTGTTAAATGCTTGGTCCTCAGCCAGCGGTGCTATTTTGGAAGGTTCTGGAAACTTTAAGTGGGGACTCCCTGGGAGTGCTCCTTTTGGAGGCTATACCTGGTCCTCAATCCTTTCCTTACTCTTTGTTTCCCATCCCCCTCAAGTTGAGGACACGCCTGTGCCTTGCACTCCTGCCACCATGAGATTCTGTGTAAGCACACGCCTATGCCTTGCACTCCTGCCACCATGAGGTTCTGTGTAAGCACATGGGGACAAGCAGGGTACACCAAACCTTCTAGAACCGAGAGCTAAAGCAGGTCTTTTCTCCCTTTAAGCTGCTCTCTTTGGTATTTTGGTCATGGCTAGTGCACAACTTTGTAACTCCTTAGGAAAGTGCCACTCCTGTCCCACAGAGCTCCCAAGGGTTTCCTGCTCCTGGCCCAGCCTCTGGGAGCAGTATGGTATGTCCGACTGAGCATGCTTCCTCAGGAGGGGCCCCAGGAGTGGGAGTTCCTATCTGTGTGCTGCTGCCTCTTGGACAGCAGGAGGCTGGGCTTGTTGCTGAAGGGAGGCGCATGGTGATTGCTGCTTGGTCCAGTCGGACCTCCTGGGACCTTGCCAGGGGCATTCACGTTGGCAGAATTCTGGTGGCAAGCACAAACAAGGTGTATGTGTGTGTGTGTGTGCGTGTGTGTGTGTTTCAAAACAAGGTGGGTTTGGCAACAGTAAGGAGCTAAAGGTGACCCAGTCTGCCATGTCTTTCATCCAAGTCAGGTTCCTTCTAAGTTTGGATCAGCCTTTCTTTATTGTTTTTTTTCTGTGCGTTCTATCCCAACCTTCTTGTATCTGTGGGAGTGGCAGGCACAGTGTGTTGCTGTGTGCCAGTGTGCATAGCTGTGTGCAGGCCGGCAGAGCCTAGAGCAGGAAATCAATTATCTTCCTTTGTCACTCTGCACCATTGCTTTGAGGCAGGAGTTTGCCTTAGTGGGTCAGCCTATACCTTCCTCTTTAATCCTGGGATTACAGGATTCGAACTCAGGACTTCATGATTGCAGAGGGAGCACTACTATCTACTAAGCTGTGTCCCAGCCCCTGTTCCTTCTCGATTGCCACCAGCACAACTCAGATCAATACATGACAGTCTTTGTGCTGGGAGTTGCAGAAATGATGAGTTTAAGCTACAGACCTGGTTGGATTTATGTGTGTATAGGGGGTACTGAAGCCTCTGGCTCCCATGCGAGGAGGTGCTGAGGGCGAGCACCCAGCTTTACCAGTGCACATGAGATGCCCACTTGCATCACCTCAGCTATGAACATACCAGAGTTTTAAATGCTTTAAAATTCAAAGAAGCAGAGGGTAGCCTTTGGGTTGCAATACATTTTTTTAACTTTAAAATTCCATTTCCAGTGACTGCTTTGCCATCAGTCAAATAGCAAAGGAGCTGGGCTTGGAGGAAAGGAGGCGGAGTCTCATTTTGTAATATGCTGAGATCTGAGCACTGACAACTTGGCTTTGTGTCCAAAGTATGGCTGGGCTCAGGGCCCTTGAAGTGACACGAGGCATGAGACTGAGTCCTCTCCTCTCCCTCTTGCCCCACAGCCGAAGCCTAGTTGGGTTTGACAAACAATCACAGCCTTGCTGAGTGAGAGTCAGCACCAAGGTACCAGGCCTTCTGCAAGACACCAGGCTGGACAGACATGGGGTAGGACTCGGACCCCCGGCAGACTCCCAACAGAGTGCTCTCCAGGCTGGCGTGCATGAGAGATCTTTTTAATATTTACTGAGTTGGGAGAGGGAACAGATTTTTATTAATAAAAATTGCATGTAAAAACAGATACACTTGGCCACTGGCAGCAGGAAATCAAAGTCCTGGAGAAAAAAAAAAAAAACAGCGAAAATTAGTTCATAGTGTGTGCCTTGCTTCCTTGTCAATTTTCGTCTGCCGGGTTTTAGACAGCTGCCTCTGGGATGCATACTAAACTGTCGATCCTCTGGCATTCTGCTCATGAACACTGCCTTCTTTGGGATGAGCCCCTTGGGTCATTATTCAGGTTAGTGGTCTTGTGGGAAGGTCAGCTGATGACCTCAGGGTGATCAGTGAGCAGCCTCTGGCTGGCCACCCATTAGTTTGGGGATGATCAACCCTTAGCCTTGGAGGCAACTGGCCTTCGGGTTCAGAAGGGGTCAGCGTATTCGTTATTTGGGTTGTTGCTATGACAAACACCTGACCAAAAAAAAAAATCAACTTAAGGAAAGAAAGGTTTGTTCTGGCACACAGTGTGAGGGTGCAGTCCATCATGGCAGGGCAGGCATGGCAGAAGGAGCTCGGGGCTGTGGTCACCTTGTGTCCTCAGTCAGGAAGCAGAGAGCCTTGAGTGTACTCTGCTCTCTCTCCTTTTTACTCAGGCCGGGACTCCTGTGTGTGGCATGGTAGCGTTTCCCTTAATGTCACTTAACCTCATCTAGGTAACCCCTCACAGACAGCATAAAGATTCATTACCATGGTAATTCTGAGTCCCACATAGTTGACAAGATCACTTATTACCATCAGCCTCTGGTCTTGGTGGTCATCTATCCTTAGAAGTCATTATGTATTGGTTTTCAGGATGATGAACCATTGATCTTGGGGACGGTTATCGTTTGTTGTCAGGTGAGGTCTTGCATTGGTGTTGGAGTGGTCACCCATTGGTCTTGGAAACACCTTCCCGTTGTATTTACACATTGGTCTTAGAGCTAGTTGCCCCTTGACTTAGGGTCTGGTCACTCATTGACTTTGGAGGTGAATAGCCACTTCTCTTGGGAGTGACCGTGGTGCCCAGGTGATAGTCTCCCAGTGGTTTGAGAGGACTAAGTTTCACACAGGTTTATCAATATGGTATGTGTGTGCATTTCACAGCACCCAACAGAGATGCTTTGTAGGCTCCTAGTTGTAAAGGACCATGTCGAACACCTCTATCCAGAGCACAGGAAACTCGCCTCACACTTCACACTTATCTCAGATTCATTTCTGGGTCCTCAGAACCCTTTCTGTCTGTCTGTTTGACTCTCGGCCAAATGCCAATGTCCCTCCCCTGTGCCCCGCCCCCCCCCCCCCCGCCCAAGTCTCCAGTTTCTTGGCTGTTAAGTGGACCAGTTGTTGTTTCCTTTGTACGAGTTGCTGAAGGAACATGCCAGAACCAGGTCACCCATGATTCCAGTGCGCTTCCTGTAGAGAAGTGTAAGGGCTCCTAGGCGAGGAGCTTGGGCCCTGGCCTCCTAATAATGACATCAAGTGGACACGGTGTCTCACTTCAGCCCGTGACCTTCCACTAGGAGCCTGGCCTATAATATGAAGGGAGCTACTTATCATCAGGCCAGCCATGGTTCTCCAGGCTCAGGGCTGCACTGCGCACGTCTCCCAGCCTGGGATACAAGGATCTTTCCAGAAGAGGGGACATGATGCTCTAGTGACCCTTTCTCTAATTGTTTCAATAGACTCATCTTTCCTAGGATTTCACCTATGAGAAACCCCTTCCAGGAGGCCTGAGCTCTGATTCCTAGACAGTGTGTATCCCTGGCAGGCCCCTTCATCCTCTGATCCTTCTCCTTGGAAAGCAAACAGTGAAGACGAAAAAAGCTTGACTTGCGGCCCACCAACAATGTGTGCCCTGGTTCTAAGGATGTCCCAAACCTCCTACGCTTCTATAGTAATTGTGGTCAGGGAGTGATGACAGACCCACCCCACTTACAGCTGAGGAACAGGAGACCCAGAGAGCTTTGGTATCCTGCTTGAAGTTATGCATCCAGAAAAAGGGTGCCAGCAACCCAGTAAGCCACACTCCCAGGCTAGCGCATCCTCTGCCAACCCCACAGGGGTTGATTCCCATGCTCACTCAAAGGCTTCTATTAATAAAGATGGCTCTGAGATGCCCATCTCCTCTAAAACCACGTACATGAGAACCATCCATAGAAGTAACCCTCGCTGTCACAAAACTCACAGCACGCACCAGTGGACAGTCTGTGCTCTTGTCCTCAGCGTCATGAGTCCCTCAGAGGATATGTCCTGATGCTTGGGGGTCAACTGTACACTCAACCTGGAAGCATTTGCTTGGTCCACACCGGGACTGGTAGTGCCCTGGAACCCAGGGATGAGTCATAAGTGTGGGGCCTGAAGAGTTCCCACCAAACCCTCATCCCTCTGAGCCCACTGACGTTAACCCACTTCCAGGCCTCCTGGCCTTCCACCCCGCTGTCGTGTAGGCAGTGGATCCTTCATGGTCCTCTGCTTTTCCTCTTCCCTCCTCGCTCAGAGTGACTCCTCTTTACCAGGCCACCCATTTGGCCCCAGAATTTATTTCTTGATGCTGCTGCTTTAACAAGTGACATGCAAAGATCAAAATTCATTCCCTCATAGTTCGGATGGCTAAAGTCCGTACTTAACATAGCCTGCTTAAGCTCCGGGACTCTGCAGGGCTGAGCACTCCCCTCTTCCAGATCTGCGTGGCTGCTAACACGTTGACTTAGCTCCAGGATCAAATCTCCACCCCCCCACCCCATCCCACCCCACCCCACCCCCTACCTATGCCCTGTTTTCCTCTGCCTCCTCATACATGGAGGTAGGCGCTGGCTGTATTTTAGGACCACCCTGATAGGTAGGGCGGCCTCCCAAGCTGTAGAGCCTCAACTTGGTCACATCTGCAGAGTCTCCTTTTCACCATATATGCTGCCTTGTGATTAGGGGCTAGGTAGATTGGGGTAGGGGGACTTTTCAATCAACTCCAGACCTGGAAATACTTCTGCCTCTGACATCGCTCTCCTAGTAGAATCAGATCTGTCCCCAAGTCTTCTTCCAAATGGGACTTCCTCATTTCCCTGGAATCTACATGCCTCATTCATGCCTTGCTCCCAGAACTCCCAGGCACCTGCGGCTTGCTCTCAGCTCCCCATACCCACTTATATTCTTCTAGTCCACCCTGCTTACAGCAGCTGCGAGTCACATGGAGGTCTTCCCTGCCCAGATGCTTTCAGGCTGCCGATACCCTCCCCACGGACACCTATTTCGTAGTATATGCTATGAGCATTACCCGCTCCCAAACCAGGTTCCCAACCTCCCAAACAGCGAACTTATTCTATTGATGGTGGCCCTCTTCTCCAGGCCTTTCCAGGTGCCGTGTCCCTCACCTACACATGGCTCCCACCTCTGACTTTTCCGGCCGACAGGAAGGGTTGGGGTAGGTTTTGGCTAGACACTATCCTTGTTTCTTGAGTCTGGGCCTGATGCTGTCCTCTGTGCAGCTGGCCCTTCCACCAGCCCTTGCTTGTGATGGGAACTAGTCTTCCCCAGTGAGCATCAACCCCTGATACCGGGCTTTCCCAAGGTGAAGGCAGCAGGTATATGGCTACATCTTGCATCCTACACTGGGAGAGTGATCTATACAGCTACTCTGGCCCTCATGGTCAGGGTGATGATGTGACAGATGGTGTTTGGGTTACTGGGGCGTGGGGCGGATAAGGAGTAGTTTCTGAACATCTGTAATTGGTGATACTGGGGAGTGGACAGGGAACCCCGGCCAGCTAAATTCAAGCAACAGAAATGCCAACCCTTCTGATTGGCTGAGAGAACCTGTCACTGGTGTGGACTCCCCTGCTTCTTAACTCTGAACAACCAGTGGAAGCTGGTCAAGTCTTCTGTGGGTCATAACTGTGTGATGTAGAGGGATTACATCCCTAGGCTAGACAGTGTGAGACTTTTGACTCCCAGATGACAGACCAAAGAAGCAAAGGATGGCAACTGGAGTGTGGGGCCAGTGAGCTGGGTGACACCAGGTGCCTGCATCAGAGGAAGGATCTTTGGGAGGCTCTGAGCCTGATGTGAAAGAGAGAATAGGGGTTTATTACCAGGTGGCCCAGGTGGATGATGGGAGCAGGGACTCCTATGCTAGTATATGGCAAGTTTGGGGTCAGTGGCTCAGCCATGTCCATATTTAACCTAGTGACCCTTGTGAGGCTCAAAACACAAGTGGGCTGAGAGCCTCAGGTGACACAGAACACATGTTCCAGGACAGCCAGGGCTACACAGGGAAACCCTGTATGCTTTATTTTCAGGTGTATTTTTAGTTATGTGTATGCAAGTGTCTGTGTGGGGTATGTCTGTGTGGATGGGGTTTCCTTAGAGGCCAGAAGAAGGCACTGGCTCCCCTGGATCTGGAGTTCCTGGGTGTTGGGAGAAGTCGACCACGAGTGCTGGGGACTGAACCTGGGACTCTGCAAGAGTAGCAGGTGCTCTTAACCGCTGAGCCACCTCTCCAGTTTCTGCAGTTTTGTTGTAAAAGGTGAAATCTCATCATTTTAGTGGTGGGGTTCGCAGCATTAAAAAGCATTGTTTGTGGCTTTAGAGGTGGCACACTGAGTAAAAATACTTCCTGTGCGAACCATGAGAGCCTGAGTTCAAATCTCCAGAATCCACAAACAGCTGTGTGTGCATGTGTGACTGTCTATAATCCTTGCACCCTATGGGAGGGGTGGGGTGAGAGGGAGAAGACAGGAGAATCTTCAAAAGCATGTAGGTCAGCTAGCCTGATACATGCAGCGAAAAGACAACAGAGGGGACCAGTTTAAACAAGATGGGGAGGCATTGGAGGTTGTCCTCTGACCCCCACATCTGAGCTTGTGCCTGGGGCTGTCACTCAGTTGAAAGAAAGCTAAGAAAGCTTGCCTAGGACGTGTAAAGACTTGGTTTTGTCTGCCTAGAATAGAGCGTGGTGGCATACATCTGTAGTTTTTAGCACTCGTAAAGTAGAGGCAGGGGGTTAGGAGTTCAAAGTCGACCTCGGCTACATAGTCGGTAAGAGAGCCTATTCCCCTTTCTTTCTTAAGAAAATATGGTTCGGACTGAACTGAATGTGTCTGTGGGTGATTCCGTTCTTGGTTGATAGTTTTGACCTGTGTCTTTGGGCGACTCTGTGTTCCTGGAGGTGGCCTGTATTTGATGTGTCGTTGGGTCCTCTTGAGCTCATATTGCAGCTGTGCTTGAACTCCTTCAGGCTACTCTTGACATTTGGGCTTTAGAAAGACTTTTCTGGAAGGTGAATGGAGATGTGAGGTGACGAAGATGGGGGCACAGAGTCTCTCTTCCCGGACAGGGTTCAGCATCTTTTCTTCCACATGACCAGAGAAAACCAAAGGAACACTTCCTAGTGGAGTCTGAGCAGATGAGGACCACTCTGCCTGTGTCCTCCAGCTGATGAGATGTGCTAGAGGGAGGTACTACCCCCAGAGGACCCTCCTTGCTGCTCTCCATCCTCTGTCTATGCACCGGGAGTCTGAACTTCTCTTTTGCCTCTGCAGGCTGGTCTGATCCGGATGGAGGAGGAGGAGTTCTTCATCGAGCCCCTGGTGAAGGGACAGAAGGATCAGGAGGCTGAACAAGGCCGAGTGCATGTGGTGTATCGCCGACCCCCAACTCCCAAACCCCCTCCTGTGGAGGAACAACAGGCTCTGGACACAGGTAAGGCTGCTGCACAGGAGCAGGCTGGGTGGGGAACACTTCCCAGGAAACATCTGGGGGAAGCTCAGTCCCCCTTGCAGGCCTGATTGGAGGCTGAAGCTGAGCCCCAGCTTACTGGATTAGAAAGGAGTCAGCTGCCTGCCTGGATGGATGCACAGGGGCTGGGGGGGGGGTGGCAGGGGGCATGGGTGTGTTGGTGTGTTGGTGTGCTGGTGTGTTGCCACAGAGGGCTCTGAGTACGTGTGAGTAACCAATAGTGGAGGTCCGCACTGCTCATAGGTCTAGGGCCCTCACAGATGGAGGGCAAGGCTGTCTAGTGATCCATCTTCTGTAAGGAACAGGAGAGAGCTATGTCAATACAGACAGTGTCCTGTGTCCTCCAGACAGCTCCTGTCTCCTGCTCCTGTACTGCCCAGTCTCTGTGATGGTGCCTTCTGCTTATCCCAGAATTTCCCTAGTCTCTCAGAAGAAAAGGCCCTGAGCGTTCTTTCTGTACACCCCACCCCCACCCCAGCACACACTTTGAAAGAAACCTAGGGGCTGGAGAGATGGCTCAGCGGGTTAAGAGCACTGACTGCTCTTCCAGAGGTCATGGGTTCAATTCCCAGCAACCACATGGTGGCTCACAACCATCTATAATGTGATCTGATGCCCTCCTCTGGCCTGCAGGTGTACATGTAGGCAGAGCACTGTATACATAATAAATAAATAAATCTTTAAAAAAAAAAAAGAAGGAAAGAAAGAAACCTAGACTTTGGGTCCAGGGATATGGGAGGCGCTACTGAGTGGCCTGAGTGACCAACTGGCCGCCTGGCTGTAGCCTCACATACCTTGCCAAGACAGCCTGACCCTCCCCAGAGGTCTCTGGATTTGGGGTACTGCATTGTGCAGAGGCCTGCGGCAGGACCTGAAGTGCTTTTGCACACTGTGTGTGGATGAGGCCTCCTTGCCCGTGCCTGGTTTTTGCCAGGCAGCTGGCCAGCTGGGTGCTTAGCCCTTGGCCTTGGCCCCGGACCCAAGGCTGAGGAAAGCCATGAAAGATGGCAACAACAATGAGTGGGGGGCCCCAGAATGTTGGACCAAGCACATCTGCAGGCAGCTGGTTAGTAGCCTGCCTCCCCTGACCGGCGGCGAGCCCCTCCCTGGGCTGTGATTTATTGAAATCGTCGCACTGTTCTAAAGTGGCCCCAGATCATTTATTTTATTTCCATATGACATTCTGGCTTGACAGATCAATTGGGCACAGCCTGGCAGGGCACCGTTCTAATTTTTAGGCACCATGTCAGGTCCCTCAGTAAAGGAATTGTTCATTGGTACGCTGGCATTCCTGGAGATAATTAAGTTTTCTAGCTGTCCCCTCTTCCCTGATACTGAATAGCCAGCTACCTTAGCTGTCAAGCTGGGTTTCTGGGGCTGCCTGCTCAAACTTCCCCAAGCCTTAGCCTCACCCCCACCTTTGGGCTTTCATGCATGACAGTAACCCTAGAAGGCTGGAAAAAAATGGGTGCAGGAAGTTCCCCAGACCTAGAGCAAGGCCTCCCCCTGGCCTTGCTCTCTTGCCAGCCAGTTGCCTTTGAACCAAGTTGGCTTTTGTTCCCTTATAACAGCTGATAGGTGTTAGAAAATTCTGTCTCTTGGAAAACTCAAGGCTGGCCACTTTGGCCTTGGTATTACTTTCAGTAGGCTGGCCTCTCTCTACTGGAAGAGTCTGGGTGGTTCTGGCCTCTCTCTCTCCCCACCCCTGGGCTCAGGCAGGGCGAGGTGGAGCCAGTACTGTGGAGCTGGCTGGGTGCCCTTGGCTTGTGTCTCCAATCCCAGATTCCGTATTGGGCTTATCTTTCTGCCCTGGAGCCCTTCCCCCCAATGATCTAGCTGGCTTGGTTTTGTTTTTCCTGACTGTGCTTAGCATCTTGGCATCTTCTGTTGTGTCGTCCCTCTGCCTTGCAATCCCATGCACACATCCCTAATGAGAACTTGGAACTGAGAACACAGGAGAGAAATTTCAAGCACAGGATCAGCCCAGAAACTACTGACCCCAGATGGTGCTGGATGAGGCCAATTGCCCTGGTCAGGATGAAGTCGAGCTAGAAGGTGGGGTGGGTGGGGCCTGGCCATCAGTCATCAGAAGAGGAGATGAACCTGTCCAAGGCTGAACGCAAGGCTACAGTCTCAGGCTGCAGGCGCACGCACTCCAGCTGGCAGCTTAGACTGCGAGTGAGTGTAGGTGGGGGCCATGGGCTGTAGCATCAGACCACAGGACTACGCTCTGGAGGCTAAGCCTCCCTATGCAGGGTCAGCGTGATAAGACCCTGTATTCCCTGAATGTGTCTGATGGTTCCCAAATGGCCCATGGCTAAGGTCGACTCACTGGCTGGAGGGGGTCCAGACAGTTTATGCCGGAGCTGGGCCAAAGGCCCAGAGTGACCTCAGACAGTTCAGCTTTCCATCAGCCTGGGCCCTGACAAGGCACAGACTTATAAAATCTGTGTCCCGTGGCTGGGTATAGCAAGCCAGGATAGCTTAATAGGCCCAGGGCTCTGGGGCCTCAATACCAAGGCTTTGTTTGTATATGTATAGGAGATACTATGGGATATCTCCTATACAGCTACACAGCCTGGAAGCTTGGTGCCCCACCCCCTCCCCACTGTGTAGCTAGGCTGAGGAGGCAAGACATTTAGGAGGTGGGGTAGCTTGTAGAGACTCTAGCCTCATCAGGGGACTCATGGAGTTGGTTGGGGCTCACAGGAGTGAATTCATTCTTATAAGTACAGATTTTTATAGACTCAGCTCACTATACATGCTTGATCTCTTTCTGCCTCTCCATTGTGCTATGACTCAACCCAGGGAGTTTGTATGAAGACACTAGCATGATGCCAGTGAACACCATGAGCCAAATACACCTCACGGATTTTGTTATAGCAGCACACAGTAGACTCATACCCCAAGGAGACCTTATTGGTCCATTTTATGTTTTGTTTATTGTAATAAAATGCCTGAGTCAGTGTAACTTTATAAAGAGAAGAGTTTTATTTAGCTGACACTTTTGGAGGCTGAAAGTCCAAGATCATGTGATCCTATTGGTTAGGTCTCTGGAGAGTTCTTTATGGGCAGTGGCAGGACTGCCTGCTGAGGTAAGAGAGCACATCTTCAGGCAAGAGGCCAAAGAGTGACACACCGAAACCAAAGCAGATCTGGTGGGAACCTGATTGATGCAGGCTCTAGAAGGCCAACTGCCTAGGCTCGGGCGAAGCTGGACTGGAGGGTAGAGTAGGTGGGGTCTGGTCACTGGAGGAGATTATACTGTCTAAAGCTAAACTCTAGGCTGTAGTTATGGCCTGTAAGCCCATACTCTCCCAACGAGAGCTCAGGCTGCTGAGGGTCTGCCCCAACAGGATACGATCTCAAGACACCCCAATAAGTATTGATATGGAGGGGGTAGAAATCAAGACCCCAGAGAAAGGGAAACTAATGTTTCAATAAAAATGTGAGTTCTGGGTCCATCCTTGGACTCTATCCCAGCTTCTATCTCTTGTCTTTGTCTGGGGTTCTTAAAGATAGAACTGGTGCTGGCCAGGACAACAGCTGGAGCCCTGGCCAGGCCAGAAGACCTGCTCTGCACTTGGAACTGGGTGATCTTGCCATGTAACTCATCCTTAAGCATAAGAGAGCTGTGCAACACTAGCTGGGTAGACATGCATTATATCATACTTTGGGGGAACCCAAGGCCAGAAGTCACTGTCACTGAGCTGAAATGGAGATGCAGGCAGGGTCACACTGCCTCTGGAGATCCTAGGAGGGAATTCATTGGCTGTCTCTTCAGGCTCTGGGCTTCTGGCTTCCGTTGGCATGAGGGTGTGTCACTCCAAGGCTGCCTGTATGTCACTTCTCCTCCTCTGTGCATGTGTCTCGCCTCCCTATGTCTCCCTCTTGGAGGAAGGTTGATTCCAATTAAGGTTCCTGGGTGGCCCAGGAGCACCTCCCCATCCCAGGAGCACCTCCCCATCCTAGGAGTACCTCCCTATCTCAAGATCCTTGATCCAGTCGCCAAGAGTTGTTCTGTCATGGAAGGTGCTAGTGACAGGCCGCTGGAGTCAGAACCCCCTATCTTCAGTGACTCCCTTTCAGCTAAGTGCAGAGGGAGAATCTGAGCAGGATAAGCCATGCATGGTGCTCTGGTGGAGCATCTGCACACAGGAGTAACTTAGGCAGATGTCAGCCCACATCTGGAAAGGCCAAATGAGGCCACATACACAGAGCAGCTGGCCTCACTGTTGGCATCGAGGGCCATGTCTCCACTCAACTTGGGATTCTATGGAGATCCCTGTGTCAGAGTCTAGAGATCCCACTTCCTTTCATACCTACAGAGCTGTCTGCACGGTGTCTCACCATTAAGACAAGAGCTGCGCCTTTAATCCCAGCACTCGGGAGGCAGAAGCGGGCGGATTGGGGTGAGTTTGAGGCCAGCCTGGCCTACAAAGTAAGTCCAGGACAGCCAAGAAACCCTGTCTCAAAAAAAAAAAAAAGAAGAAAGAAAAGAGCTGCAAATTCAGACGCTTTCAATGAGACAGTGGCAAATAACAACAAAATCCATTCTTGGCTCCCGTACCCTGCCCCCGCCCCAGTGTTGTGGATGAAACTTGGGCTCCCGTGCATGCTAGACAAGCATCCTACTCCTGAGCTGCACCCCCAATCTCCTTTCTTCACTTCCAGGATAACTAAGGACAACAAAACATCTCTGTAAAGGTAACAGCAGCAGCATGGATATGGCAATGTGTGTCATATGCCCCTGCCTTATCTCTGGCACAGGGCAGAACCAGAGACCCCCATTTGAAGTGACGGCTCCCCTCTTCTCTTGACTGTATTCTCCTAGGTAGCCTCATGGATTTGGAGCAGCTGCGTATTTTAGCATCAAGAGAATTCAGACAACAGTTTTTATGAGAACTCTCCAGTGTTTTAAAATGTGGCTTCAAATTTTGGAAAAGCAGCATATGGAGCAAAGAAAACAGGCCCCTCCCATTGGCCGTGGCTTCTGAGATGCAGAGGCTGAGGCAGTTTCGGTTTTCCCAGTGGGGCTGCTTCCCTGGGGTCCTCCTGATATACCTCGGAATGAACAAAAATGAGACAGGTGGTTCCTGCTCTGCAGACTTGCTTCTGGGCTGCTGTGCCCTCAAGGCCAGCTGTACACCCTGCCCCAGGGCTGAGAGAAGTCAGCAGTCCCGTGCCAGTGACCTTGGCTGCCGCCGCCTCCTTTTCAGAAGCAGCGGGTGCCAGGCCTCTGCCCGCTGCTGTCAGGCTTGGGCGTCCTCCCTGACAGGCAGAGGAGGCTCCGTACCACAGGAGCTGCTTTGCCCCGAGGCTGCCAAGGCGAGCCTGCAGAGAGAGGATGAGGCAAAGCGGCTCCTCCACGTGGCTGAGTGACCTGAGAAGTCTCCACCTGTTGGCCCACAGCCAGCCCTTCCCCTAGACAAGGAAGCTAACCCATCCAGACCAACCTCATCGCGTTACCTCTCCTTGACCTTAGACAGACATTTTTTCCAGGCTGCAGGGAGCCGTGCAGGGCAAATAGGGGTGTGAGAGGTGAACAGAGCTGGTGCCCAGGGGCTTAGTGGGGGCCGTAAGTACAGCTGACCCAGGATCTGAAGAGTGTCCTATATGCAGTGGACAGCCATAAAAAAAGTCTCTTGGGATCTGACCAAGCATCCTGCATGTTGGCAAGCCTGCGCAGGCTGCGGTGTACTAGAGATTGGAGGTAGGGATGCCTTGGGGGTGGGGTAGTACCGAGGTATGGAGAATAGAGCTGAGGCTGTCTGGATAAGCCTCGGGATAGGACAGGAGATGTGAGGACTCAAAGGCAGGCAGATCACCAGGACTCAGTTTCATGTAGATAAGGCAGAGGACTCAGCCAGGGGGGAGGGTCTGGGTGTGGAGAGGGGCACGGAAGGAGATTTGAGAGACCTGAGAGGAGGTAGAGAGAGTTGGGAGGGGCTGCAGACTTGCCGGCAACCAGATGAGGGAGCCATTTGGTCCTGCAGACGTTCCCATGGCTCTCAGCTTTTGGGGGCCTTTGCAATCGTACCACAAACCCAGTGGCTTAAAACAGCATAGGGTCGTCACCCAGAGCTCTGGGGGTAGGGAATTAGAAGATGGGTCTGTGAGAGCGTTTCTGGCCTTTCTCAGCATCAGCCTATCTCCCTTGGCTGGTGGCTGCTTCATGCTGCTCTCTGTGTTCACTTTACTTCCTCTTCTGCTGAAGGCAAGTCCCCCTCCTCTTCCCCACTGTGGAGATGTCTGTGATGGCTTTTAGGGGCTTCTAAAATAACCTTGGACAGCCTCTCCATCCCAAAGTGCTCAATCTAATCTCATCTGTAAGGGCCTTGGCATTAGACGGTGTCGGTGGTGGATTCTGGGAATAAGTTGTGAACATCCTGGGGGCAGTGATTCAAGCCACTAAATGTTGAACCACAGGGGCCACACAGTAAGCTAAAGAGAGACCTTTGGCTGGGTTTAGGACCGAATTCTGGCCTTGGGTCATATACACATGCCAGGACCCTTCTACCTGAATTCATTTCTTGAGCTTCTTGCCAGAGCCCTGGGTTCAAGCTCTCGTGTGTGGTGACCCGTTTGCCTCCATGTCCTGTCATGCTGTCCACACTGGACCTTGTCCTCAATGCCCCCTCCTCCACTCCTGCAGCTTCGGGGACACAAGGGGAACACTGGTTGTGAAACCTGAAGCAGCTGGCCTGGGCACAGGGAGGTGTATTTCAGAGCTGAGTACACCCTTGGCAGAGGCGGCAGTGAGTCCGTCCTGCAGGCTGGGCCCTTGGGAGAACTTAGGAAGATGCCAGGGTGGTGACGTGGCCTCACGCTGGAAAGGGTAGGCGGGGCCTGCCTCTGGGAGAGCCAGAGGCTGTACATTCCCTGAGTCCCTGAATTGTCTGGGGCCAAAGCTGTCAGCAGAGTTGGCGGGGGCCCAGCCGCCTGGCCTGGCTGGCTTCCTGGGTTAGGGATCTGCGGTGTGGGAGTGCTGTCCTGTCCGTTCTTCCGAGGCTATAAAGGCGGAAGCTATGCATGCAACAGCTCAGGCCCCTCCCCATCCCTCAGTAGAGATAAGACGGGGGTGGGGTGGGCTGTCTTCATAACAGTCTATGCCTGGCACCCTGTCTGACTGGTGCTGACAGGCCTGCATGCTTGGTTGCTCTCTTCTGTCTCCAGCTTAGATTTAACCATTCATGTGCCTCAGGCCCTCCCCCCCCCCACTTCCTTTTATGATTCTGTGGGCACTGGTTGAGGGTTAAAGACCATCGGGAGACAGTAGCCCAGGAAAGTCTTGGATAGTTGGTTCCTGGAGAGATGATGATCAATGTCACCTAGAGGATGACAATCTCAGTCCTGGCTTGGCTGTAGCCCCAACTCAGATGCAAGAGACAGTTCTTAAAATGACTGGCATCTCTTCAAAGAGCTGCCTAAGCATTCACAGCTGCTCCCAGCAAACATGGGGGCAGTTTGGTAGAGGGCACAGCATTGTGTGGGAGCTAATTTGGTGAAGGGGAGAGTGTACATGGGTAGACCCTACCTGGCTGACTGAATATAGGGCCTTAGGTAAGGTGTCCAACTCCCCTGTGACTCAGTTTCCCCATCTCTAAGTAGGTATAATGTTGAACCGTTGGGATAAGGCAAGATCATCTGGGAGTCTTTTGTCCAGAGCCCCTGTGTTGCTATCGTGTTAAGATCCCAGGAACAGTCTCTTGGAACCTCAAGTCCCCTCAGCCCTCGCTGTCCCTTCTCTCTTGCTGTCTCTTCTCCAGACACAATGAATCGATGCTTTGCCTTGCTTGCCCTGGATTTGGGTTGCAAATGTCCCCCAAAGAGCTTTTCTGGCGGCACACAGTGACCACGCTGGTTTCCAGACAGCACGCAGCTCAGAAACAAAGCGGCATAGGGTTCACAGGTGTGCCTGAGTTTAATTAATAAGGCTAGCGGTGTCTGCTGGTTATGCTGGCCTTTAGCTCGTCATGCCTGCTCTCTGCGGGTCTCTAATACAGCAGATGCCAATTCCTGGAAGAGATGTGACGTCTCTAGGGACAACTCTGCATGTGGGTAACGTTTGTGCCCGAGGCTGGAATTTTCTAGGTCTACTCAGACCACACCTTGGAGGGGTAGGGAGATGGCTGGGAGGATAAAATATAAGCCTCACGTGTGTGAGGAATGGAGTTCAGAGCCCCCACCCCCATATAAACAGGAGGTGCACCTTCGTACCTGGCCTGTAATCAAACGTTTCAGAGATGGAGATGGGGGTGGCAGGGTGGGGTGTGGAGGGGGAATCTCCGGACCAATATGGTGGTAGACTAGCCAAGCTGGTAAGCTTCCAGTTCTGTGAGAGACCGTCCGTGTACCTGGTGCCTCTCATGGACACCTGTAAAAGATTCATGGGCTTTGTGTGTTACAAAGACATAGGCAGCAAGCATCTATGAACTATTCCTGGACAAGGGCCTTGGGGAGATACAGAGGGTCCCACACCAGCCCTGAAGTCAGCCACCATGATGGCAATGACAAAAGGGCAAGGGCAGGTGCAGCTCAGACACAGCAGCACCAGGGCTCAAGATCTGCACCCTGCCCCTCCCCCACCACAGCTGGAGCCCTCTGCCCAGAGGCCCAAATTCCTCCTCCCCAAATTCTCGGCAGGACAGCGGGCACTTCAGCCAGCCCCCGAGCCTGAAGTGTTTTCTATAAAAATTTCCAATTTTCCTTGACCCATTTCTCTCTGAAATGAATCCCAAGCAGCACTGTGCACTTGGCCCTGAAGGAACTCTGAGCTGGGGAAAGGTCGCGCAATTAGGTGGAAATGCTGGTGTCTGGTTCTCTTCTCCCTCCTCTCGGGCTTTATTTTTCTTTCCTTTAATCACACCCTCTCTCTTGAGCCCAAGCTGGAGCATCATGGAGCCATGGAAGAGTGAAGATGGGAAAACAGGGTCAGACCCCCTAATCTGGCTTCTGTAGGCTAGGTCTTGGAGCTTGGAGATCATGTGAGCCCCAGGGCCACAGCCCCTACTGTTCCTTCTGCTTGCAACACTTGTCCTGGCACTTGTTGTCACCACCCCCAGCCCAGAGTGCCTCTCTCACCAGTCCTCACTGTTAGCGTCCAGGCCCTTGCAAATGCGGTTCACCAAGGGGGGGATTTGCTCAGGTTTGCGGGCTGCAGCCTGCTGTCCTCCCCCCCGGCCCTCCCCCCACCCCCTCCCCTGTTCCAGCTTACACACACAGAAAATGAACACTAAGCAAAGTCAGGCTACACTCTGGAGTCAGGACACCTCCGCCAGAGGTCCAGACTCAGCCTGGCTGTGGTCCTGGTGTGTTTGAGTCTGGAGAGGTGGTCATCATGGTCAGCATGTGACACTGTTTGTGGGTGGTGGCTCCTTTAAGAGGTAGGGCCTGGGAGGGGAAACTTAGATCACCGACTGACTTGTATATCTTTGGAAAGCACACTAGGACCCAGCCTCTTGGTGTTCCCTTCTTTTGCTTGGCCACCATGAAGTGAGAAATCTCTGCCATAAACTTCTATCGTAATGTCCTGTGTCATCACAGGCCAAAAGCCACAAGCCAAAGGCCTATGGACAGAAGTCCCTGAAACAGTGAGCTAAAATAACCCTCTCTTTCTCTGAAGTCCATTGCCTCAAGTGCTTTGTCACAGTGATGGAACGGTTAAGGCGTCAGAAAAATGTGTCCAGAGCTGATGGGAGGAGTCCAGTCAGAGTGACTTCATGACAGAAAGGCACATCCCTGGAAGAGGGTCTGGCAATGGCGAGGGCTTGCAGGACAGGGCACGTTTGCAGAAGCTGGGCTGGGAGCTGGGCTTGTAAGGGAAGGCATGTGGAACCCTGGGGACCATGGAGGGCTCAGTAACACCTGAGGCGTGTGCTGCTCCCCAAATCATATTAGTAGCTAGTCAATAGAGGAGTCTGGAATCCAGGGGCGGGGGGGCCTTCTTTGGTGCCACATGTACGTTCTCGTTCATTCATTCCTTCTCTCAGCATCTCACCATTGTGTTCATCCCCCTCCCTACACCCCTGCCCCCCAACCCTACCCCATCCCCCACCCCAACTCACCCCATCCCACCCTACCCCACCCCACCCCACCCTACCCCACCCCACCCCACCCCACCCCCACCCCACCCCTGCTACTAGATATATCTAAGCAAGGCCCTCCTCCCTTGGAACTCACAGTCCGGCAGGGGAGACACCATGGGCAGAAGATTACAGGGTGCGAGATCCCTATGGTCAAATGTAAAAAATGAGTCAAAGAAGAAAGAGAGAGGTGGGTCAGTGAGGGCTGTGTTCCCCATCTTGGGAGTGGACAGCTCAACTGAGACCTGGGTGATGGGGACGTCCAGTGCTGCCAAGAGCTGCCAAGAGTGTTCCAAGCAGAAGGAACAGCAGGGCCTGCAGCCTTGAGGCTGTCTCCTGTCTGAGCATTATAGCCTTGGCTAAACTCCTAACAGGCCCTGTCATCCTGATGCCTTAGTCACGGCTCTCTGCAACCCTGCCTGGCTCAGTGGGGGCTGTTTTCCCTGGACCGTGGACCAAGCCCCCATTTGGCTCTGGGTTTGTGGGGTGGGACACAGGGACCCTGGATGCAGCGGACTCTGGGGTGCTCTGGAAGTCCCTCTTGCCTTGGATAACAGATGTTCTGTTATCTCTTCCTAGCCCAGCCTGCTACTTTGGGGGCAGCAGTCAGTCACTGAAAAGAAGATGGACGTATAGAAGTATGCAGGCAGGGTGGGTGGCTCCAGGCAGCTATCTGATACCCTACCCACACTCTTAGGCAGTGCTGACTAGAGGCTTCTCAAGACCATTTGGGAGTTCCGAGGGACCCCTTGCCCATGGTGTGGCCTTCTCTGAAAACTGAAGTTGGGGGACATTCTGGCAGCTAGCCTTGGGTTCTGTTCTCTGAATCGGAAACCATGACTGACCCCTCACAGGGGTGAGCTGAACCAGCCTGCCCGTCTCTAGCTCTGGCTCTGAGCATTGAACCCGCAAGTGCTGGCTGAGTGACTGGCTTGCCTTTCCAAGCTCTGAGTGCCAGCTCACACTCAGGAGAAGCCAGCCTGTTCCCCAGGCCCGGTTTCTCAAGTCTCCTGTTCCAGGTGTAACAGGGCTGATCCTTGCTTTAGCTTTCAAGTTTTTGATTACTGTCAGCAATGGAGTGGTTCTCCATCTGAGGCCTTTGGAGATTCCTTCCGTTTAAGTCTCTTGTCAGTTTCTCTCCCAGGCTCATGCATCAGGACCCACCTTTGTCAGCGTTAGATACTGACTCTGTCAAGTCTGATGTGAGCCTCTTCCCTGGGCTGTCCTCCCTGTTTCTGGATTTGGTAGTGAGGGCTGAACAAAAGCTTGGTCTTTCCTTCTTCAGGGATCTGAGACTGATGCTCCTGTCTCCTGGAGCTGAGTCCTCCACTTCAGGGATGGGCACATTCTTCAGGGGCTCTCTTGAGGATGAGTGTGTGGTATCACGGTGTGATTTCATCTGCAGGCTTATCCTGGAAGCAGGGGAGTGAACCAAGGCTGCAGAGGGGGACTCTAGGCAATAGGTGAAAAAGGACCATGACAGCATTTGGCAAGTGCTCCCCAAGTGCTCCTCACCCATCAGGATTCCTGTAATGAGCCCCGGGATTGATTGGTGCTACATATGTGTCTACTGAGGAAACTGAAGATCTGACCCTTGTCCACGTCAAAGGTCATAGGTCATAGGTTGTAGAGTCACAACATAGTTGTAGAGCCAAGACATCCAACTGCTGTATGGACCATGGAGTGGGCCTTGATGCGATTCAGGGCTGCTGAAGCCCTGCACACAGAGCCCTCTTGGCCAGCTCCAAGGCTGGGCAGGCAAGACTCAGCCGGCTCAGACCCAGCTGAAGGCCGGCCATGCCTGAAATGTTTCTTAGCACCCAGCCCGCTTCTCTGCTTCAGAGCTGCAGAGGCTGAAACCCTGCGAGACTGAGTGAGGATGTCTCCAGGTCACAGAGCACATTAGCTGTGGGGAGACTCTCTCGCTTGTAGGGAATTCCCAGCATTGGACACAGTGGTTGGCGCACAATCGTAGCCTAAATACCCATGAAAAGAAAGGACGAATGGGGCTGCCTAGAAAGCCTGGCCATGCCATCCTGATTCCTGAAGCACATTGTCCCTTGTACGCATTTGCAGGCTCGCTAAGGAGGTTGGTTTTCATCCCAGTGATACCAGGATGCAGCCCACACTTTTGTGGCTCCTGGCTGCAGGTCCCTAAGTTTGCAGGGGTGGGATGTTGCTGGCGCCACGAGACATGGATGTTCACGTACCTTTATCGGCCCTGTCTCCTCATCACTGACCAGGCCGGCTACCCATCCCACAAGGCCCCAGACCTGAAGGGCCTCACGCGTGCCATAATACTCTCTTGCCATTGTCTTGGGATGCTTAATTGCTTTTCACACGAGGTGCTTTGCATTTTTCATTTTGCAAACAGCATAGTTGGCCCTATTCATCACTCTGTTCTGTGTCACCTTCGTCCTTGTGGCCTCCTGATGCTGTGATCCAGACTCCAAGGTAAAACCTACCACTGAGCACTACCCAAGACATGCTGGCTCCCTTCCTTCTGAGCCTAAGAGCCCAGCCTTTTTAAGGGTTAACTTTTAACTTGTTTGGGAATGAACACCACAGGTCTGTTGAGGACAAGAAAGGACAGGCCTGTTCTTGTCCCAGGCCCCTCAGAGATATGTCTGGGGATGGCAGTGCAGTGAATCTCAGGCTCTACCCCAGGATACTGTAGAACTGAGGAGACAAGCCAGGGCAGCAGAGGGCATGGGCTGGGATGGTGGCCTTGCTATCCTTAGCTAAACTTACCTCTACTCCATTGTCTTTGAACATAGACGTTTCCATGGAAACCATATTCTTTACTCATGCTGTCATTCAACTCATCAGACAGACATTCACGGAGCTGTCATAATAGGACCCAGCGCTGTTAGGATCTGGGGCCACCCTTCTGTTGAGACCCACAGTTTTCAGCCTGTGGGTTGTGACCCCTCTGGGGATGGAATGGCTCACATATCAGATATCCTGCATTTCAGATAGTTATATTTTTGATTCATAACAATAGCAACATTACACTTTTGAAATAGCAACAAAAATAATTTTATAGTTGGAGAGGTCGCCACAACGTGGGGATCTTAATTTGTATTAAAGGGTCACAGTGTTAAGAGGGTTGAGAACCATTGGTCTACAGGGTAAAACATGACGGACAGTGCCATGCTGGTGTTGAGAGTTGGTGTAGGTGACAAGTGACTTAAAGGGGAAAGGGGCTGGGAGCATAGGATGAGAGGATTTTGCTGGATGGTGGTGGCACACGCCTTTAATTCCAGCACTCGGGAGGCAGAGGCAGGCAGAACTCTGTGAGTTCGAGGCGAGCCTGGTCTACAGAGTGAGTTCCAGGACAGCCAAGGCTGCACAGAGAAACCCTGATTTGGTGGGGGGCTTGGGGAGGGGCGGGGGGAGAATTTGATGGCGGGATGGTTTTGATTAGAACTGGACTCTAGGGGCTGGAGAGATGGCTCAGAGGTTAAGGGCACTGACGGCTCCTCCCGAGATCCTGAGTTTGATTCCCAGCAACCACATGGTGGCTCACAACCATCCATATAATGTGATCTGGTGCCCTTTTCTGGCCTGAAGGTGTACGTGCAGCCAGCACACTGTACACATAATAAATAAATCTTAAAAAAAAAAAAAGAACCGGACTCTACTTGTTGGGGAATTCAGCATGAAGGCCAGAGTATAGGGTTAGAGGGGACTGCCTGAAGGGCAAAGCTCAGTGGTCCTCATGGGCTCAGCCTTGGGCTAGGGCTTCTGTGAGTGGCATAGTCTACTCCATGGAGGAGGGTGAGGGAAGAAGCAGTGAACCAGGAGGAGGCTGCCCTGTGGATGAGTGTGTGGCCTGGAGCACCATAGCTGTGGGAGAAGATTTGTGAGCAACATAGAAGAAGGTAGCAAGAGTACTGGGGTCCTGGCGAGCCATTCCTGCATCGCTCAGGGATGATGCTACCCGCCAGGCATGCCCACATTCCCCTTCAGGATCAACCAACGCTAGGAAGGAGACTGCGAGGCAGCTCAGCTCTCCTCCCAGTCTCAGGCCCCACAGACCAACCAAGCTGGTGCTTGCAGGAATCCCCTCTTCTATTCCAAGGTGCAGAACTGGGCAGGCCTGTGTGTATCTGGACATTTTCTCAAGGCTTCTGTGTGAGGCTCTCTGGACACATGTTTGAGTCCATCGGCAGATCCCCAGATGGAAGAAATGCTGCCTGGGGTAGGGGCCTTTCTTTGGCTTAACTGCAGGGACTCTGGGCTGTGCCATCAGGACCTGTATCCAGTCTTTTGATACATAGCTTTTTGATAGTTCATGTGGCAGGGCTAGGGCCAGGGATGGAGTGGCCATGCTGGGGAGGACAAGTGAACTTGGCAAGTGGTGGGGTTAGGGCAAAGAGTTGGGATGGGTAAGGTCCTTGAGAGTTCCAGACCAAAAGCATAAGCTTCCAGAAGTAATTAAAGAATGAGATTCAAGGGGCTGGAGAGATGGCTCAGAGGTTAAGGGCACTGACTGCTCTCCCAAAGGTCCTGAGTTCAATTCCCAGCAACCACATGGTGGCTCACAACCATCTATAATGAGATCCGGTGTCCTCTTCTGATGCGCAGGCAGAACTCTGCAAGGCAGAGTTTCATTTCCAGAGGGCTGGGGACCCAGCCAAACCAAACGGCCGCCTTCACTCCAGTCCTCCCATCTCCATCCAAGGTTCTGTTCAGCCTGGATGGAGTGTTCCCATGCCCATCTTCCTTCTGAAAAGGAGGAGGAGGAGGAAGAGGAGGAGGAGGAGATTCAGAGAGTTGAATTGAGGAGCTCATGGGGACTCAGATGAGGAATGAGAGTCACACTGGCTCTTTGAATCTGTCCCTCATCCAGGAGCCCATTGCCATGGCCAGTCATGGGTGGAGACATATGGATCTGGGATGTAACACCTGGGCTCAGAAGGAATACAGCTTAGGGAAAGTCAGAGCTCCCAGTGATGGGAGATCCATCCCTGATACATTGTCCAGAGCCAAGGGTTGGACATCCACAGAGGGCAGAGGAGGTGTATGTGGACACAGTGAGGACTGGATGGGCAGTGAGTGGAGTGGGCCTGGCGTAGGGGCCATGGGTAGATATAGTGTGTGTATCAGGAAGGCCTCTCAAGTTTTAAGGGAGGCTGGAAACCACAGTTTTACATAAAACGTCTTTTTCAAATGTTGGCGCTAATTTAAAACAAACAAACAAGCAAATGCAATGACAGGCCAAGCTGCATGAATATGTGTGTTATATGGTGCCTGAGGACCTTCACCCAAAGCCCATTCGCTCAGGCAGCAGTCAGGTGCCCCATGCTCTTGAATGTGGCTGGTGCTGGCTCTGAGTTAAAATGTAGCTCAGAAGTGTTTTATTTCATTTTGGGATCATCACCAGAAATCTTTCCAGTGGTTCCATTTCTGTGAAAAGAAATCTGTGGTTGTCTTGTTTGTCTTGGAGGCCTCAGAGGAAGCCCATCTGTGGAGCATTAGCGAGAGGCGGTGGGGGCAGGGCACGGGGGACACTCCATCCAGGCTGGACAGAACCTTGGATGGGGATGGGAGGACTGGAGCGAGGGTGGCCGTTTGGTTTGGATGGGCCCCCAGGCCTCTGGAAATGAAAGGCTCTGCCTTGCCCAGGGCAGCATGAGGCCACTCCATCGTTCCGGCCAGACAATGCAGGGCAGGGCAGACAGGGCCTGTGTTTGTTTCATTTGGCACTTGAGCCCAGGGGACTGAGTTTCAACCTTCTTGCTCATCCTAGACCCTCATGCCAGGACATTGTTTAGACCCCGCAGCGTGAGAAGTAAATAGTGCTCTGCAGCCATAAGAGAATCGTGCCACATGTCACCCCAAGGCCTGATGGGAAGGTCACACGACTGTGTCCCTTTTCTCTGAGCTGCAATCTGGAAGCTTTAGCCTCGATTAACAAAGCTGAGCACAGATTCGTCCCAGTTCCTTGGACTGGGAAAGGACATGGGTCCCTCACACACCCTGGAAGCAGCAAACCCAGAAGAAACCATGTTGAGTCACTGAGACACCTCACATCTTAAACCCTCAGTGGAGGGCAGGGTCTAAGTCTAGTGGTTCTAGAATTTGTGGGTGTCCCATAAACTACAGCAGGCAGTGGGGAGCTCCGCTTGGCTTTGGCTCTTTGGGTCCTGGCTCTGGTTTGGCCTTGATTTATTCATTTGGAAGATCGGGGGAAGGGAGTGCTAGATGGAAGCCAGGCCCCACCCACAGCTCACAGGCTAAACCCCTGCATCTTCCTTCCTCTCCCCTCCCCAGCAAATTTTATTTGACTCATAAAATGTCTTCAAACCCTTTAAGCATATACTTTAAAACCAGGAGATTACATTAAACTCCCAGTGTTCGTTGCCCCCAGAAAGATCAGAAAATATGGCAACTGGATATGAGCCTGTGGGCTGTGTCAAGACAGCAGGCCCTTGCCTCTAATGGATGGGGTGGACACAGCCCCTCTCTCCCTGCTATGGATATGTTAGGGCCTTGTCTTCTCTGGGTGGATGTGGTGGCTAAGGCTCCCAGACAAAGGTTACTTCTGATTTGGTAATCTTATGCACATAGTGTCTCTGTCTCCATCTCCGACTCACTTTCTCTTTTACATTGTGCATGTGCGTGCATGCGTGCATGCATGTGTGTGTGTGTGTGTGTGTGTGTGTGTGTGTGTGTTATTCAGAGCACAACCAACTACGTCTTCAACTGTGTGGGAAATGCAGATATAAAGTGTGCTACCCTGACAAACTTCCCTGAGCCAAAGCTCCAGGACACTCAGGTCTGGCCTGTCTCTAGGTGAATCCTGCTCCCTTTAATAAACCTCAGTCAACACCCCAGGCCCCGGCTACCAGGAAGCTACGTGTTCTACAGGATTCTGCTCACCCATGTGACTGTTCTGTTTGGTTGTCTTCCTCCAGGCCCAGGCCAGCTCAATCTCACCCGACTCCTGTGGGTGCCCTCTTCCGCATATCCTTCTACCCCGAGCTCTGCCAAGCAGTTGGCCTTGCTGTCTCTCAGAGCGACATGCTTGTCCAGGTCCCTGGTTCTTTCTCCTGACTTGCTCATGTGACACATGCTGACTGCCGTCTCCATGGTGGAAGTGGGGTAAAGTCTGCTGAGACCCTACGTCTCTCCAGAACGGAGCTACATCTCACATATTTCCTGGGAACGCCCAAGAGTGTGAGGCGGTCAGCAACAGAGAGACTCTGCCCTCAAACAATTCTGCCATGCTTCTGCCTAAGGGGTAGCCTACTCTAAGCTCTTGGAGGGAGCTTACTGCTGGCCCTGACATGACCGTTCCAGCTCCCATAGAGAAGGCATTTTGGCAAGGGCCATAATTTTCGGTGAGCATCTCCAGCCAGGACATACAGAATCAATGTGGGACATAGTAAAAGAAATCTGTCCTCACATCTTTATCCCAAGGAGAAGGCATCCCACCTGGATCCCTGTATCAGCTGAACTGGAGTACACATGCAGATTCTGAGCTCATACGGGCATGCATGTGTATATATGTATACATGTGTGTGCATGTGTCACTGGGGCTGGAACCAGGACCAGGGCAACTGGCACAGCTCAAAGAGAATATGTTAGGGAGAAGGGGGCCTTTTTCTTATAAGACAAGTGAGAAAAGAGAATGAAAGAAGTTGAAAAACTAAGGCACACTGAAGTCATAGATTATGATAGGGGAAAACTACAAATTTCTTAGTAGCCAACGCAAGTGAGTATAAGAAGCCCTGCAGCCCAAGACAGAGGCATTATTTTAGATAAACAAGATGAAGCCCAAACCGAGCAGGAACACGCTATCATCAGACAGAGAGCAAAGCATAAAGGCAAGAGAAGGTTGAAGGTGCAGGGATGAGGCAGAAATATCTGGCTGCCAGAGACAAGCCGCGTAGCCCTATCAATCCCAGACAACAGACTCGAGACAGGAGACGCGGCGAGGGAGAGACAGGTCAACGTTTAATGAGAAAAGGTTCGTTTCCCCCAAGACGAAGCTGCGCTTGCAAAGGTATATTCATTTGGAAAAAAAAAACGGCCTCTATGAATCTAAAGTAAACTTTCCTTTCCTGAGATGGAGAAAGGGCCAAATCTATTATCCTTTTGAGGGGACATAAGGCCTTTTTCTCTCTCTGTCTCTAATTAGTATTAGATTAAGTGGATTTAAAAAAAAAAGAGTCAACAAAGATAAGGAATTTCTGAATAACAGGACACAAACAGCTCGCTTTAACAGCCACAGATGACTTTCGCTTGGGCTTCTCGCAAGCATATGTACAGCATTGTGGAAAATATAGCCCTCAAGTTCAAATCTCACAAAAATGTCAACGAACGATTATAAGACAGATCTTGCTTCCTAGCTGCTGTGCCTCAAAATTAGAAATTAATAAGATTCCTCCCATCTCCCTGCCCAGGACGAGCTTCTCATTATTTGGAAGTTTAGAGACAATCTCTTAAACAATTTGTAGGTAAATGAAAAACCAGCAAGAGAGATTGGAAAATACTTAGGAAATCCAATGATCATAAAAACACTGTATATCAAAACTTAGATGGCAATTTATATGAGAAAAGAAACCTGTAAGTAATAGAGATCAGTCTCCAACTCCCAAGAACTTGAGGATTAATCCAAAGGACATAGAACGCATTGCCTCCTAGGGCCAGAGAGATGGCTCAGTGGCTAAGATCACTGGCTGATCTTCCATGGGACCTGGGTTGAAAACCTGGCTATGGCCCTAGGGGATTTGTCACTCTCTTCTGGCCTCTGTGGGCATTGCATGCATGTAGTGCCCAGACATACATAGCAAGCAAAACACATATACATATAAAACAAAATAACAATAATAAAGTTTTTTTTTAAATCATAAAAACCGCTGGGCGGTGGTGACACATGCTTTCAATCCCAGCACTTGGGAGGCAGAGGCAGGTGGATCGCTGTGAGTTTGAGGCCAGCCTGGTCTACAAAGCAAGTCCAGGACAGCCAAGGGTAACACAGAGAGACCCTGTCTCGAAAACCACCCCCACCCAAAAAAAAATCATGAAAATTTCCCCTCTGGCCACTGTTATTGGTAGGAGGTTACTGGTCAGCATTGACAGATCTTTTGTGGTTTTTTTTTTTTAATGCAAAATACATAATTCTGCAAGAAATTTCAGGAGTGTGTGTGTGTATGTGTGTGTGTGAGTGAGTGTGTGTGTGTGCACGCACACCTGCCTCCTCTCTCGTACTGAGGCTTACAAACATGCCCATGCAAGGTTTTTCACATTTGTTCTAGAGATCTAACTCAAAACCTTTTACTTGCTAAGCAAGCACTTTACAGCTGAGCTATGTCTCCGGTCCCCAGAAATCTCAGAATTCAAAAGCCGTGATGTGCGAGGAAACCTTTGTGGAAAAGTGGGGAGAAGCATAGAGGGACCCAGAGGGGACAAGAAGATCAACAGAATCAACTAACCTGGGCCGAGGGGGGCAAACGGAGACTGAAGCACCAACCAAGGACCATGCATGGACTGGACCTAGGCCCCTTACACATATGTAGCCGATGGGCAGCATGGTCTACATGTGGGTCCCCTAGTAAGGGGAGCAGGGGCTCTGACATGGGCTTGGCTGCCTGCTTTTCGATCACCTCCCTCTGCTTGGGCTCCCCTTTTCTGGGAAGTAGCGGGGACAGGGGGAGTAGGGAGGGAGAGTAGCGGCAACAGAGGGGTATGGTCAGGATATAAAGTGAATTTTTTAAAACCCACACAAACCTTGATGTAGGGGATGGTCTGGAGGCTTGCTTCGTCCTGCGTACCTCTCCCATGACTCCTGCCTTTTTTGCAGCAGGATAGGGTGGAACCGTTCACCTGGGATTTCACTGGTAATGACCAACTTGACTCATTCAGAACACTAGAATCTGGTTGGAACTTGCCCAACTCAGTTTTCAGCAGTGATGTACTTGGGGCCAGACCTCTGTTCTCAGCTCCTACTCCCTAGGACCCTGAGGCTGCTTCTGTGCATAGTGTCTCCACTCTGGGCCATCTCCGCTCCGGTTAGCGTCGGAGTCTGTTCTCCGTTGTCACTAACACAGACTGGATAAGTTCCAAGGGAAGAGGATTATTTTGGTTGGCAGTTCTTGTCCAAGGTCAAAGGGCCGCATTTGGTGATGCCCTTCTTGCTGGCTGAGTCCCAGGGCAGCACAGCGGGGGGTGGGGTGGTGGTTAAGGTACAGGGAGCACATGCGTGTCCCTTCTGGCTTCTGTCTCTGTTAAGAAACCACCGGGATTCTAAACTGGGGATCCACCCTGATGACGTTATTTAATCCCAATTGTCTCCCGGAGGCGCCAGCTCTGTGCACCGCAGCCAGATTAAATATCTACCTTCCTGGTCTTCACAATGGGGATTCAGCTGCAGGGAGGGAGAACAGACAGAGCCCCCAGCTTCTCCCCAGAGGGCACTAGGGACAAGCTTTTGTATCACCATCTTCTTGCTGTACTCTGGGGCATATACCTAAGAGGAGAGTTGCGAGGGCCCAGGGTAAGTTCCTGATTAACCATAATTAATTTTAGATTTAAAAAAAAAAAAAATCACTTCAGAGTAACACCAGCTTTAGTTTAGTTTCCTTTCTGTTGCTGTGATAGAGCACTCTAACCCCACAAAACAAAACAAAACAAATAAAAAACACCAAAAAACACCAAAAAAAAAAAAAAAAAAAAAAAAAACAGCTTAGGTGAGAAAGGGGATTTTATTTCAGCATACAATTTCAGGTTACACTTTTGTCCAAGGTCAAGGTGATGCCCTTCTTGCTGGCAGAGGCCCACCCAGGGCAACACAGGGGGCACATGGCAAGAGGCAGGGACCACGTGTATGTCCCCTCTGGCTTCTGTCCACATTACATGGCCACAAGGACTCTAACCTGGGGAGTCCACCCGATGACATTATCTGATCCTAATCATCTCCCCAGGCGCCAGCTCTGAACAACATTGTGGGAAAGTCAAGGCAGGAACTTCAGACAGCCCGTCACACAGCATCTACAGCCAATGGCAGAGGGAAACAAGCACAGGTGCATTCCTGGGCCTGCTTGCTTGTGCTCAGCTTGGTTTCTCTGCTCATACAGTCCAGGACTCCCTGCCTAGGGAATGGTGCCACCCACAGTGGGCTGAATCTTTCCTTATCAGTTAATGTAAGATGACCCCCTACTGATATGCCCATGCACCAACCCAAAGTAGACAGTCCCTCAGTGAAACTCACCTCCCAGGTGATTCTGAGCTGTTATCAAGCTGATAATTAAAACTAACAGTGAAAGCATTAGTATGTATAAACTATACATAGCAGTGTGTTTCTGTGAAGCAAAACTGATGAAACAAAGAAGACATGATGTGAAGTGAAACAAGCCAAATAAGCACGGAATGTTTAACCTTTTGAGAAGTGCCCCTGCTGGAGGGCCAAGCCTGATGGCCAAGCACCGGTCACAGACGGATGCTTCAGAAGACTGACACTCACTCCTTATTAGCGGAGACTCATCTCTCTCTCTGAGTGTGGACTTTCCATCTTTGTCTGAGGACTAAGGAGGTTTCTCAGGAACTGGCCTACCTGCTTTACTCCTAAGGTGGAGAGATACTAGGGAAAGCCTGGGTACCCCTTCTTTGCGCTGCAGAGTCATCTCTCTCCTGGCTGTGTGCCAAAATGGATCTCCCACTGGCCAGAAGTGCAAAAGGGTCAAACCCTGCCTGGCTGGGTTGGCTTTGAACAGTTTCACTTCCGGTACCACGTGGATGTGATTTTCACAGTCATTATCGCCCGTGGTTTTTTAGGGAGATAGAAGAACCCGCATCTGTAGATGTAGAAGGCTCAGAGATGACACTGCTGGAAAGTGGAGATGCTGGGATTTGAACCTGGGTCTCTCTGATGCCTTTTTTGCTTTTGTTGCTGGCTGAGCCTCTGTGGGGAATGGGTGGGTGGATGGATGAAACACTTCCTCTACAGAAACAAGATGGCCAAGGGGTCTTCTCCCATCTCCCTGGTGTGAGAAGGAACACTGGGTTTCTCCTGTCCAGGGCCCAGTAGGAAGAAGTCATGAGTGAGGACAATATGGACGGTGTGAACTGTGGGAGTATGAGCGGTGGCTGTTCACATTATGGATCAAGTGTGATACTGGTCTCTCCTCAAACGAGCCTTTGAGCAGTTGTTCAAAACTTGTCACTAATTAGCTCTTATTCTCCTTCTTGACAACTGCACAACTAACTCAGTGGCCTCCTAAGAGTCTTGCACCATGGAACACTGGGCAGTGGAAAACAGGACCTGGGGGTCAGCAAGATGGCTCCACAAGTCTTGAGTTTGATCTCCAGAGCCCACATAAAAGTAGGAGAGAAGTGACTGCGCAGAGTTGTCATTTGACATCCACACAGGCTCTGAAACACACATACCCACCAAAATATCACATGCATACATACATGCGCACACCCACCCAACACACAGTCTCACGCACATGCTGTCAGCTAATTAATAATTTTTTAAAACCAAAGAACTATTCAATGTATGAATAGTTTTTAAACACCAACACAAAGGACCTGAGTGATTTGTCACTTGGTGCTTAAATTAGGGGCAGTCACCCGGGTGACTCTTGAAATATTACCTGGGGCCAGAGGCTGACTGAAAATGGTTCTGAGGAGTAAGAGATCAAGGGGAGACAGTTCTTTTCTTTTCCCTCCGTGATGGGTTTATTGAGCTGGAGTTCGCCAAAGCTGCAATTCTGACATTTGAGGTGCACAATTTATGTTTTTTTTAGAATATAATCATCTTGTGATAGCTGCAGGGCACTGGTCTCAGGACTCCTGAGAATACCAGAATATGAGTCTCTCCTATAAAATACTGAGGCATCTGTCTGCACATGACCCCGGTGCATCTCCATGCTCTGACAGTCTCTCAGGACTCCAGGCACCTAACACAGCACATCACTGTGTCCACTGTTGCTATACAAATGGGAAGCTGTAACTTGTTTCAAATCTTTTTGATTGCTGTACAAATGAGGAACCTGCTTATATAATGGGTCAACTTTAAAGCTATTTCACTGTCCCCCAAAGGAGCATTGCACCCGTGCGTCCTTGTCTCCCTCGTCACTCTTGGGTATTTTTATTTTTGTGTGCTCCGTGGCCTCAACACCAGGCAGGAGCCTATGACTCCCAGATTCCAGGCCAGATGTTCCCTGACACCTCCTGTTGCTCCCTCCCAGGGAGGAGTGAGGGTGTGACTAGTGTTTGTGCTCCAAGACTCTCTCTCTTACACAGACTTTATGACATGTGGGTGACCAAGCTTTGACTTCAGCCCACACCACCAAGGAGCTCTCAACCTTCACACAATGCCACTGTCCTGCCGCCCTGAGACAGCCACTCACTCCTCCTTAGACAATGCCTCTGAAGCCTTGTGGCCCTCCACCACTGTGATGGGTCAGTAGCACCAGCTAGCTCCCGTGCCTACCCCACACCCCTGCTCAGCTCCGCAGAACCTTCAGAAATAACATCCATACCTTATCAATGACTTGATCTTTCTTATCTGTCAGGGGAAATATGAAGGAAAAAGCCACCCCCCTCCAAATGGTCACAATCCTCACACTTCTCCACATAGGATGCTTTATAGCTAATTTCCAGTGACCAACTGCACCCAACCCAAAATTGCCAGTCTCAATGAAGATAAATGGTGCTGTAAAAGTTACTGAAGATATTATGAAATATCCTAATTTCTCTTCTATTGCTGTGATAAAACACTGTGACCAATACAACTTAGGGGAGGAAAGGAATTGGTAAGCTTGCACTTTTAGGTCCTAGTTTATCACTGAAGGAAGTTAAGACAGGAACTCACTCACAGTCAAGGATACAGCAGAAATTATAGAGGAATGCTGCCTGCTGGTTTACTCCACGTCAGGACCACTTACTCAGAGAATGGCGCCACCCACAGTGGGGCTTGGCCCTCATACATCAAAATTAACAATCAAGATACCCCCCACAGACATGCCCATAGGACACTCTGATTTGGGAAATCCCTCCATTGAGACTTCCTTCTTTTTCAGGTGCCTCTGGGACAATCAGCCTGTTCTCTCAAAAAAAATGTACCACATACAAATGGCTCATGAGATGAGACAGAGTAGCCTCCTCCTCAACTGCTACACTAAAACAAAGAAACAAAGAAACCCTCTCAGGAGTGCTGTTTTTTCTTCTAGGACTTGCTTGCTGTGGTTGTATTGCAGAGAATTTAACTAATTCCCTACCTTGAATTTTATAAAATGGTTCTTTCTAGTTTGCATGCTCTTAATTTCTTTTTCTTGCCTAATTGCTCTGGCTATAACTTCCAACAACATGTTCAATGGCTGGATAAAGGTGGATTTCTTTGTCTTTTTGAAAAGAAAAAAAAAAAACATTATTCAGTTATCACCACTGGAGGAGATGCTGGCTTTGGACTGTTCTGGAATGCCCTTTGTCATGCCAAGGCAGTTCTATCCATGCCTAGTTTCTTTGTAATCGTGAATCATGTTGAATGTGCTCAGAGTCTTCCTCTGTGTCAGTTGAGGTGCCCATATAGTGCACTTGCTTCTTTTCTATGAATGTGCCATAATATATGGACTGGTTTTTGTATGTTGAATCATCCTTGTATTCCAGGGATAAACCCCACCTGGTTGTAGCATGTAATCCCTTTAATATGTTGCTGGATTCATCTTGCTAGTGTGTTACTGAGAATTTTTTTATTCTATATTCATAAAGGAGGTTAGTTGCAGCTGTCTTAAGATGTCTTTCTAAATCAGTCTCTTGTTCAATTTTTCTATTTCTCCTTCAGTCAAACTTAGTTTGTTTCTAGAAATTTCTTTACTTCATCTCACATAGCTTGTCAATATGTGATTACTCAGTGTAGTCTCTAATAGCTCTTTTATCTCTGCATGGTTGCTAATACTGTCCACAGTATTTTTCTCATTTTTGGAATGTAGGCTTTTATTATAGAAAATTTCATAGACATTTCTTTCTTTCTTTTTATTTAAAGATTTTATTTATTTATTATTTATACAGTGCTCTGCCCCCATGTGTGCCTGCATGCCAGAAGAGGGCACCAGATCTCATTAAAGAAGATTGTGAGCCACCATGTGGTTGCTGAGAATTGAACTCAGGACCTTTGGAAGAACAGCCAGTGCTCTTAACCTCTGAGCCAGCTCTCCAGCCCTTCATGGACATTTCTTTAAAAACTGACTTTCGATTTCTTTTTATTGTTCTCTGTTCTGTTCATATTTCTTTCTTTCTTTCTTTCTTTTTTCCTAGCTCTGACCTTAGTTTACTCCTCTAATTTCTTACAGTGTACAGTCATGTTTTTTGATGTAACTCTTTCTTATTTTTAAACATGATGATTTACAGCTGTTAACATCCCCCTGGGCTCTGCCTTTGTATCACCCCCATGAGTTTTGGTTACTTTGTGGCTTTCTTTTCATGGTTATCTCAATAGACTTTCTAATTCATCTTACAATTTCTTCTTTGTCCTAATTGTTTGAGTGCACTAGTCACTGAAATTCCACATTTGTGACGTTTCCAGGTTTTCTCCAATCTTTTAGCTTACATATTGTTTCTCCCAGGTTGGAAAAGATACTTTGTATGGTTTCAGTTCTTTAAACTTGTTTTGTGACCTGATGTGAGGTCTATACCAGAGAATAACTTGTCTTAGTGAAGATGCTATTTCTCCTGCTGTGATGGGGTAGGGCATTCTGTGTGCCTCCAACGTTTATTTGATTTATGATTTCTTTTATCATTTTCGGTATAAAGATTTACTTATTTTAGTGTGTGTGTGTGTGTGTGTGTGTGTGTGTGTGTGTGTGTGTGTGTGTGTGTGTGGTACCTTCAGAGGCTAGAAGAGGGCACTAGATCTCCTGGAACTGAGTTACCATGTGGGCACTGGGAATTGAACCTGGGTCCTCTGCAAGAGCAGCCAGCACTCCCAACTGCTGAGCCATCTCTCCAGCCCCCAGTTTGCCATTTTTTTTTAAATTTCTATCTATGCATATGTGGCTTCCTAGATTCCCTAACCACACAGGGAACTCTCCGAAGTTCGTGTTCTCCAAGTATGACCTCCTCCAGCCTCTCTTCCCCAGACTTCTGGATTTGTCTATCACAGTCTTACCTTATATCTTTTGACTGTCGCTCCCAGTGGCTGGAATATATTTTCCTTCACATTCTCTTGACAAGAATCAGGGAACTCACTTCAGCCATGGGAGCCTACTAGCCAGAGAAAACAAACTAAGCTTCTGGAGGAGCCCATGACTGCAGTCCTTTGGGAATAAGGTTCTTACTGTTTTCTCTGGTACCATTAACTGTGTTGGTAACACGGGCTACCATATTTATGGAACTCCTGAGTTGGAGAGTAGGGGTGTGGCAACCAGGAAGTAACACACACAGCACTTCATTACTGAAAGCCAGCAGCTCCCTTATTCATCAGCATTTCTAGGTTTTTGTACGTTTCTGATTAAATTTTGGCCACCCCCCCCCAAAAAAAGTTGACTCTGACATATTTACCAGTTTGTTCACTGCTTTTATGGAAGGGCAGAGTTTCGTCATTTGCCATTCTGTCATGCTGGCCACATCCTCTCCAATGTCATATACATCTTCACATATCAGAATTGTATATACAGGAACTTAACGCTAGTGAGGCAAAGGCTGTCCCCTCCCCGCTAGCATGGCCATCGCTCCTCTCTGAGATGGTTCTTCGAGTTCTGTATTGCTCTTGTAAAAAAAAATTGTCGTAAAGTTAGTGGCTTGTGCAATATAATTTACACAGCTTTTGAGGTCAGAAATCTGAAGTGGGTTTCGTTGACCTAGAATCAAATTGGCAGGACTTTGCTCCTTCTGTAGACTCGTTGGAAGATCAGTGTCCTTGGCCTGTCCAGTTTCTGGAGACCATCTGCATTCTTTGGCTCATGAAGTGGCCCCTCCGTCTTCAAAGCCAACAGCATCAAGGATGTCTCTTGCTGCTGCCTCTCCAGTCTTTGTTCTGTACCCTTCCTGGAGTATCCAGGATAACGTCTGCATTTCTGATTGACAACCTTAACTTTCCCCCTTAACAATACATATCCACTGAGCCTAGGGGTTAGGACACTGACGTCTTTGGAGGACCACAATGCTGCCTACTACGTGTTACATGCCCAAGGATATATTTTATGATCATTATCTCGCATAATTAGATATTTAAAGAATCTAAGAAGAGCAAGCACCTATAGTTTGATACAGTGACCTTTTTTATTGATTGTTTCCAGCTCACTTTATTTCATGCCTGTAGATTCTGCTACCATCCAGTGTTATTTTCCAATGTAGCATTGCTCTCACCCACATTTGTGTTATGAGTAAATGTATTGTATTTCTATATGACACAGGCCCAATGATACATTTCCTATGTGTGTTTTGCATAATTACTTTCAAAGTCAGTTGAGGAAAGAGAGGAACTGCATTTGTGCTATTTTCATAATTAAATCATAATTTTATTAATCATTAATATTGTGTGAGCATATATATTCAAATTATTATCATCTGACTGTCTTAGTTAGGGTTTCTATTGCTGTGGTAAAAAAACATCATGACTGATAAGCAAGTTGGAGAGGAAAGGGTTTATTCAGTTATACTTCCACATGATTGGAGGAAGTCAGGACGGGAACTCAAGCAGGGCTGGCACCTAGAGGCTGGAGCTGATGCAGAGGCCAAGGAGGGTGCTGCTCACTGGCTTGCTCAGCCTGTTTTCCTATAGAACTCAGGACCACCCACAGGGGGCTGGGCTCTCCCATCTCAATCACTAGTTGAGAAAATGCCCTATAGCTGGATCTCTTGGAGGCAGTTTCTCAACTGAGGCTTCTTCCTCCCTGATGACTCCAGCTTGTGTCAAGTTGATACACAAAAGCAGCCAGCGCAACTGGGATTTACAACCTAAAACTTTCTTCTAATACGTCTTGTAATATAGGTTTATTGCCAACAAATTTTCTCAGTGTTTTGTTTGTTTGTTTGTTTGTTTAACATCTAGGACAATCTATTTCACCTTTGAGTGACAGTTTTATAGGACATTGGATTCCTGGTGGATGGCCATTACTCTGGCTGTGCTATCTCGTGCTTTTCTGTCTTCCATTATTTCTTATGAAAAGTCAGCTGCTGGTTGAATGAGGCTCCTTTGTACGCCGCCAAGTTGTTCTGTCTTGCCGTCCTATACAATTTCTGTCTGTCAGTGTTTTCCTTTGATGTCTTGGGAATCTCTGCATTTATTGTATTTGAAGTTTATTGAGTTTCCTGGCTATGTAGAGTAATATTTTCCTCAAATTTAGTACGTTTTTGGCAACTATGTCTCTTTGCTCTTTTCTCTTTTGCACTGATAGTTCTGATTCCTTGATTCTTCTACCTCATTTATCTCCTCTATGAGCTCCCTCTCCCCCTCTTTTATGCTTCCTAATCTCTTCCTTCCAGCCTCCTCCCTACCATCTGTCCCCTCATCCCTTCCTTTCATCCCTCTTCCCCTGTCTTCTTTCATCCTTCTCTCTCATCATCCTTCTCCCAGCAGATGGAACCTTCTCCAAGGGGACCTAGTGAGACTTAGAAACAGAAAAGAAGCAACAGGCTCCGGCTTAAGTACCAAACTCCTGCATTCTTCTTGAGACTTTTCTCTGCAAAATTTAATGATTTTCTTGCAGAATTGGTGTTTCTTTGCTTGCTATATTCTCATAGTACAAATACTGCAGAGTTAACATTGTTTCTTTTAATTTGCTTTGCACCCATGGGGCTCCTCTGGCCACCGTTACAGGAATGGAGCTCTTGGGGCCTTGGTGCTTGAAAACTCTTCATAGGACCAAGGCAATATGCAAAGCAGAAGACATTGTATCTGTCAGGGTCTAATGAGGTGTAGTTGTTGGAGACACAAATCTAGTTACATCACAGGAACAACCATGCTGTCACATGAGTGGGACTACAAGCTTAGCTGGCCCTTACTATGTCAAAGCAGAGGCTTGAGTCTCCCCCATTCTACTTAGCTTATGTCAGCTTGGTGTAGGCTAGAGTCATACGAGAACGGAGTCTCTGCGGAGGCATTTCCCAGGTCAAACTGGCCTATGGGCATGTCTATAGGGGATTTTCTTGAATTATGGTTGATGTGCGAGGACCAAGCCCACTGTGGGCCACACCATTTCCTGGGCAGGTGGTCCTGGGTTGTACCAGAAAGCTGGCTAAGCATGAGCTGTTGAGTGAGCTAGCTAATATCCGCCTCCATGGTTTCTGCTTCAAGTTCCTGTTTTTAAGATCTGCCTTGACTTTCCTCAGTGATGGATGGTGGCCTGGAAGGGTAAATCAGGTAAATTCTTTCCTGCCCTAAACTACTTTTGTCATATTTGTTACAGTAACAGATCGAGGCTAAAGCCTTTTTTCCCTCTTGACTTGGCTTTTTTCTGTGTAGACTTTCTTCCAGGATTTTGCTGGACGCTTTACAGGATTAACAGGAGGGAAGATCATGTTTGTTTGTTTTTCTTATTATCCAGATCTCATGGAAGACTAGATTATTTTTTTTCCCCTTAGGTTTTGTTGTTACCGCTGCTGTGATAAAATACCTTGACAAAAGCAACTTAAAGGAGAAAGGGCTTACTCTAGCTCACAGTTCAAAGTCTACCATGGCAGAGTAGTCATGGAGCCAGGAACTTGAAGTAGCTAGTCACATCATGTCCACAATCAGGAAGTAGAGGAGGAACAAATAAATGACTTCTGTCCAGTTCCCTTCCTCCTCTTCTGTAGATCAGGATCCAAGCCAGAGAATGGCGTCACCTACAGTGGGCCGAACCACTGTCTTCCCATCTCAATTAACAAAGTCAAGAAGATCCCCTAAAGATATGTACAGAGCCCCATCTCCTAGGTGACTCTAGAGTGTGCCACTTAATACTAAACAATACAAATATTGATTAGACCACAAGTCCACTCTCTGGACAAACCATTGTGGTGAGGGATGTGGCTATGGGCCCTTTCCTGTAGTAGCCCTCTGAGGGCAAACTAGATATGATGTACACACCCATCAAAGTCACATCAGATGAACAGGCCCTTTGGTGAGCAAAAAAAGAGAGGGGGAATCAAGCCATCACAATGGACCCCCATTTTTCTCCTTTAAAAAAATACATTTAGTGGAAAGATGGCTCAGCTCACCACTGCTCTTGCAGAAGACCTGGGTTTAGTTCCCAGCACTGACATAGTAGCTCACAAGCATTTGTAACTCCAGTTCCAGGGAATTGGATGTCCTTTCCTGACACCTGCAGGCACCATGCACAAATGTGGTGCACGTACATACTGGCAGAACACTCGCACACGTAAAATAAAATACTCCTTAAAAATAGATGTAGATAAGTACTCGTGCAATTTTACACACCCAACAGTCCCTCCCTTACAAATGTTGTGATTTTTGATACTTTCTATGGTGGCATAAAAAGCGATATCCCCGCATTATTTTGGAGATGGGAAAAGGACTCAATGGATAAAGACCTGAGTTAAGATTCTAGATACCCAAACAAATGTGGGGTAGACATAGCAGGCTGCCTGGAACCCCAGTGCTCTGGGTCCCTGGAACAAACTGGCTGCTTGACTAGCCAAGTAGGCCAGTGATAAGTTCAAGCGAGAGCCCCTCCTCCAATATTTAAGATGGGGAATGATCAAGGCAGTCAGCCTGTGGCCTCCACAGACACATGAAGATATGCATGCATGCACACGCATACAGACCATAAACAGGGAAAAAGAAAAAATAATGAATTTGCATTTAGTTCTTGTGCCCAATTAGGTAGCAGTGAACCAAGCTTCCTGTCAGCCATGCAATCACTAAGGGGAGAAAGGGCCCACACTCCGTAGAATGCCACTCTGCTAGTCTAGGCTACTTGGCAGGCTTGCTATACTGTTTTCTGCTCCTCCGTAGTTCCAGCTAGGAGGGGAGTTTGTCCAGCCCTATCATGGGCAGAGGAACATCTGCAGTTAATCTTTGTGTCCTCTAAATCTCTTTGACATACTCAGAACTTAAAACTCAAACTTCCTAAGAGCCATCTCTTTTTGACTGCGTTCCTTGTGGGAAAAAAAAAAAATGAATGAGCACTTCCTAAAACACTGAAGTGAATTTGGATGTGCAAGCCAAGGGAAGAGCACACTTGAATTGTGCCCAAGCAGTAAACTTCTCCAAGGAGACTGTGCTCATTGGGCCTTCATAAATGAAAACTGCAGAGTGGCCTCCGACACGGCGATTTTCACATCGCCTTTGAGCGTCAGATTGAATTTGACTCTCTGGATGACACTGAGGCCGAAAACTCTGACTCACAGAAGGGCAGAATAACAAATCCAGCTCGCCAAGCCTTGCTGGCTGATGGGAATCGTTCTGGGTCGACCCGATGCTTCCTCATTTTCCACAAGCTTGAGCTCTCCTCTGGCAGTGTACACTTGCAAAAGGCTGGCTGGGGCAGCAGGCGGCGGCCGCTCGTCTGTGTCACGTATAAATTCTGTGGTATTTCTACCTCACATGCTGTCCCTCTGGACACAGCGGCAAGGCCTATAGTGGCACGTGGCCTCTGGGTTTACAGTGTTCATGTCTTGAATTATATAGGAAAGCAAGCCAGTAAACACATTCTTCCACGGCCTTTGCCTCAGTTCCTGCTCTGTTTAAGTCCCTGCCCTGACTTCCCTCAGTGACGGACTGTTACAGGAAATGTAAGATGAAATAAACCCTTTCCTCCCCCAAGCTGCTTTTGGTTGTGGTGTTTCCTCACAGCAGTGGAAACCTAACTAGGGCAGAAACGAACCCAAGACTCGTGGCAAGTCTTTGCATCACATTCAGTTACAGTCAGGTTTCCTCTTCTGCCTTAAATTGGAGACACCATCCTGGGTCAGCACAAACTCGTTCTATAAGCTACTTTTCCCTGTTGCTGGGACTAAATACCTGACAAGAAGCAGCATAAGGAAGGAAGGAAGGGGAAGGCTCACTTTGGCTTGCAGTTTAAGGACACACAGTCCATCATGTCGTCAAAAGCATGGTGCTGGAGTATGAGACAGCTGTCCACTGCCTATGCAGTCAGGTGGCAGAGAGCAGACAGGAAGGAGGGTCAGGCTGTAACTTGACGCCCTCCAGCGATCCCTTTCCTCCAGCAAGGCCCTACCATGTAAGACTTTCACAGCCTTCCAAAACAGCATCACTGGCTAGGGACCAGGTGCTTAAGTAAGAGCCTGTGGGGACATGTCACACTGAAACAACAACAGTCTCCGAGACTGTCCTCTGCTTAGGCGAGTTGGACCCTGTGTTCCTTTTAACCCACTGATGAAACTCCCAGAAGCAGTGGGGATCTCAGACTCCAAGTAGGACCAGTTTTCAGGTGTCCACAGCAGTGACCAAGAGCTCTGTTGGTGACTGTGCTAGCACTGCTTGCCAAGGGTCAAGGGTAGCAAGGCCTAGAGTGAGAGAGTTCTTCCCTTACCAAAACAGTGGAGTCTACCTCTTGGCACGTGCCTCGGGGACTCACTGGATCATGGAATCACGGTCTGCCAAATCTCCCACCAGTGTAACCATGGCAACATCATTCAAAGTTTCTTAAAAAAAAGACTCACCAACTGACTTTTTCTTTGATGACGCTATTTCCTCAAACCTTTTGTCTTACTGTGTTTTCTGTTGCTATATAACAAAAATACAAAAGACTGGGTGCTTTATGAAGGACAGAAATGTATTTGGCTCACAGTCCTGGAGGTTGGGGAGTCCTAGAACATAGTGCTGGCACCCACCAGTGTCTGGTGAGGGCTTGCAGCTGTATCATAATGTCCCAGGGTTGTTGCATGGGGAGACAGAGTTGGTATGCCAACTCAGGTCCTCCTCTTCCTCCTCTTCCTCCTCTTCCTCCTCCTCCTCCTTTTCCCTCCTCCTCCTCTTCTAAAGCCACTGTTACTATTATGGCAGCTTTACCCTCATCACCTCATCTAATCCTAGTGAAGGCCCCACCTCCCAGTGCCATCACCATGTGTTTGGGATGATTATGTTTTATACATGTGAACTTGTAGGCACAGTGTTTGAATGGCAGCGACCTTTGGGCAGCGGTTCCTATCCCTGCAGTCTTTCTCAGTCTAACACTCTCTGCCTCTCTTTTGCTCGGACCCATGGGCATGCACTTCTGAACCCCTTCATCCCAGTGAGGACCTGCTCCATGCTGAAGTCATGGCCTCGCTCATCCTGCCGATGTGTCCCCATCCCTGGCCCAGCTCCCTCATCTCGAAGCACACGCCCATCGTTGCCAGTGCTCTGGCTTTGTGACATTTGCAGGACAAGCTATAGTCCTGCTGAGAACAAGACCTTCCGCCAGCCCTGCACCTGGTGGAGGGGCCCCCTCAGCCCTTCTGCTCCTTACAATAGCAGCCATCCACAAGCACCCCACCCCACCCCCATCTCTTGTCTCAGCAGCTTTTCCTATCTTTCCTCTTTGCATGCCTCTAACATCTTGCTGTCCTCATCCGTGCCTGGTGACTTGCCTTTGCTATCAGCCCAGGCAAAATTCCCACAAGAGTGGCCGCTGTCTCCATTCCTCAAATCCCACGAGTCTCACCACCATTTCTGCAGACATCATCCTGCCCAAGCCATCTTCTTCAGGGTCACTGATGACTTCACTGCTATTGAATCCGCAGTCTGTTCCTCACTAGTTACTCACGGCATGTGATGGGGCCTCCCCTCCTGCCTTCATGAGATGCTTTACAGAACATTATTAACGCTTTCTTGGTCTCCATTTGACCTTAGTTTCCCTTGGTGGTCACCTCCCTTCTTCCCACAGGCCCTATACCCCTTGTCACACTAAGGAATATTTCAACTGGAAACGAAAGTATATAGAGATGCCTCTCTGAACACAAATACACTTGAGAGGAATATGCAAGAAAGTTACACAAGCTTAAGGACCTCAGTTTGAGCCCCTGTGAGACACCCAGGACTGGTGGCGTGTGCTCGGGTCCCCTAGTGTTGGGCAGGCAGCGACAGTTGACTCTCTTGGACTCAGTGGTCAGCCAGCCTATCATAAGTGCTGAATTCCAGGCCAGTGAGAGACCCTGCAGACAATACCTGAGGAGTGATACTCAGGCTTGGTCTCTGACCTCAGGCCTCCATGTATTTAATAAAATATAGACATATGCACATTTATTGGTCTTTCAAAATGCATGAGAGCCTGGCTGCTTCTCCGCAGCCCCACCACTCTGTCATTGGGCCCAGCCACCACCATCAACTTCTCCTGGCAGGTAGCAATGCTTTTTCTGCTCTTCCCTTCCCCTCTCTGCCCCTCTCCCCTTCCTGCCTACCCGAATCAGTGATTCGTTTCTTTTTTTTTTTTTTTCTCTCTAACAGCTTTAGTGACATATAATTCACACTTAATCAATTCACCCAAATTATACAATTAATCAACATATCAGTGTCTTCTCAGAGCTTGTGAGTGTCATTATGGCAGACTCAGTGATACTCCACAAGTCCCTTCCACATGTTAGCTGTCAGCCTTCATTCCTATCTCTCTACCCCCGAGGCAACCACCAGTCTACTTCCTGCCTCTGCGGATTTGGGGCCCTTAAGTCAGCAATTCTTTGATGCCTTCCATCAGATTGTGTGTGTCCAAGCACTCAGACCCCTCAACAACCTCGGCTTCAATTTAGAAGACAATGTTTTTGTCACCCACTACCCGTGATGGTTAATGTTGTCAGTGTGGTGAGATCTAGGACGCTAAAGAGGCACATCAGCGAGAGATTTCTTGATTAGAACAACTGACCCTGTGTGATCCAGCCCTCCCTCTGCCTCTGCCTCCTGTCACCTCTGTTCCCATTCATTCATTCATTCATTCATTCATTCATTCATTCACCTTATTGCTGGCATTTTTGATTCCTCACCCTTCTTTCCCATACCCCTGCACAGGGTCTTCTTTCTGCCTGGCATCTCTTTCCTCAGATGTGACTGGGACCCTGTCCCCCTACCCTCACCCCCATGCCATGCAAATCTTTGCGCATGCGTTGCCTTTTGGTGTGATCTACCCCGAGCGGTCGGGAACCACCCAATTTGTCTTGTCTCTGGTATTCCCAGTTCCTCTGCTTTCCCGTCTCTCACGTGTGTTCTGTAAGTGATCTGGTGGGAAGCTGTTGAGGTTTAACGCCCAGCCTTGCTTTCTGACCTGCCCAGAACTCAGCACCATCCCACTGCTACAGCCGTGATCTGCTTCTGCCCCCACCCCCTTCCTGCCACGATCGACTGTACCCTCCCAAACTGTGAGCCAAAACAAGTCCTTCCTCCCTTAAATTGATCTTTTTCAGGAATTTGGTCACAGCAATGAGGGAGGTGGCTGATTTAGGCTGCCCGGTGATTGTCCCTGGTTATCATCCCTGGGGCATATTTAGCTGTCAGTCAACATGTCGTAGGGTTACTGGGTGTGTGTCTGAGGAGGCCAAACCAGCTCACTAAAAAGACATCTGCCCTCTTATCTCCATTACATCATTCACAATTACAAAATTCAGAGTCAAATCTGATGCTCATCAACGGGGAGGAAGGGCTAAAGGAAACACAGTACTCAAATACAATGGAATGTGATTTCCACCATAAGAAGATGAACGAAATCTCATCATCGTGGCAGCCGGGATACAGAATATTACAGAGTGAAGTAAACCAGGCACAGCAAGGGAACGATGACATTCTGTCACTTGTGCGACAGCTGAGAGGGTTGTCTGTACTCCCAGCACTCAGGAGGCTGAGCCAGGAGGGCCGTGAGGTCAAAGCCAGCCTGAGTTATGTAGCAAGAAAGGGTCAAGGGGAGAAAGGAAAAAGGAAGGGAGGAAAGAGAGTGTGAAAGATGGGGCAGGGAGAAGACAAGACTGGACAATAGTTACCAAAACGGATAGGAGTATTCCTTTTTTTTTTTTTTTTAAGTAAAAATAATTATCTTTATTTTGTGTGAATGAGTATTTTGCAAGGATGTGTGCATATGCACCATATGTGTGCAGTGCCCACAGAAGCCAGAAGAAGGCGTTAGATCCTTAGACTTAAAGCCAATCGCGGGCTGCAATGTGGGTGCTGGAAACTGAGTCTGGACTCTCTGGAGGAGCAACCAGAGTTCTTAAACTGCTGAGCCATGTCTCCAGCCCTCGCTGTTCTATAGTCTATAGCACAAGCGGTTGACTGTAGTTTACAACAACTTCAAAAATCTATTTACTCTGTTGAGTTAGAGTCTTGCTGAGTAGCCTAAGATGTTCTCAAATTTATGATCCACCAGCCTCAGCTCCCTCATGTGCTGGTGTTATAGGCAAGAGTTAGCATGTCCAACCATATTATATGGTCCATGAAGAGCTATGAGTTCACAGGTTCACAGCCCAGAGAAATGGGAAATATTTAAGGAGCTGGTGATTTTCATTTTTCTGATTAGACCGTGACTTGTGGTATTCAGGATGAACAGAGAACAGGCCCTTAGCCAGAGATGCGGTGTGTGCCATCAGCACACCGTGACCAAAACTAGGCACGACATTTTCATGTCAATGAAAACTAAGCAGAACAGAACTCTGCAGTATTAACGTTGAAGGTAGATGACAGATGAGTCACAGATTCCCAGTCGGGGAAGCCAGGACCGGGCTCTCCGGGGGACAGCAGCTGCTTCACCCGCGGTGTGTTCCAGGGAGCCAGTGCCTCTTCAGTTCCCTTGTGGGCTCCTCCAGGCTTTCAGGGGAATATCTGTACCCCAAGTAGAAGGCCAGTTTTCGCTCTTCCATACAGGTAAGTCTGTGTCACATAAAGCTCCACCAAGGTCTCTCCACACACCCACACCCAGTGTGTTCGTTGTGGGACGTCCAAGGCCTCTGTGGGTTGAGAAGCCAGCCACCGGAAGTTCTGGCTAAGCATCTGTCCTGTAATATCTACGAGGTTGAGAGTGCAGCCAGCTAAGCTGTCCCACGTGCTTTAGAGGGGGGGCAGGTGCTTTCTTAGCTTCGCCTTTTCTTTGCTTTTGTCAAATACCTGGCATCTGAGCTTTGGCAATTTCAGAGAGGACAAAACCAGGGGACACAGGTGTTCCAAACTGCTTCCTTCCCCCTTGATACTCCCCCAACAAAGCCTCTGTGCAGAGAGACGGAGGGGAGCCCAGAAGGCCCTCACAGGCTTCGCCTTCATTAATTCCATAGGTAGAAAAGTCGAAAGCCATGTATATTTTGATGTATATTTTTCCTCGCTCCAAACAGCACTGCCCCGCGCTGCCCTGTACATGTGAAGCCATGCTCAATGGGTCTAGTTTGGTTCACAGTTATCAAGACTTCAAAGCAGCTGAACTATTAGTGTCTTAGTAAGCTCGAACTCCTGGTACAAACATCCTCTAAGTCTGGGACCCTTAGACACATACCTCATAGTTTTGGAGACTGGGAAGTTTGGTACAGAGGCATTGATTGATGTCTGGTGAGCACAGTCCCTAGAGAGTGCCATGTGTTCTTATATAGTGAGAAGGAAAGAGCCTGTTGGAGGGTCCCCTTCATGCAAGCACTAGTCCTGTTCGTGAGGCGTCACCCCTAGGATCCAATCACCTTCCAAAGGCCCTGGCACTGGCAGCTCGAGCTCTCCAAGCTGCTGCTCAAGTAGCCTGAGGAATTTTGGCTTTTTTGAGACAGGGTCTCTCTGTGTAGCCTTGGCTGTCCTGGACTCACTTTGTAGACTGGGTTGGCCTCGAACTCACAGAGATCTGCCTGCCTCCACTTCCCAAGTGCTGGGATTACAGGCATATGCCATCATGTCCCGCTTCTGAGGAATTCTTTTCAGGGACTTCTAAGTTCATGAGACACAGGGACTCTTGATGGTGCCACAGAAAAGAATTTCAGGGCAAGTCAGGAGGAAACACAGAATTTATTAAGAAAATACCTTTAAAAAATGAATTATGGGAAGTCGGGTGTGGTGGCGCACATCTTTAATCCCAGCTCTTGGGAGGCAGAGACAGGCAGATCGCTGTGAGTTTGAGGCCAGCCTGGTCTACAAAGTGGGTCCAGGACAGCCAAGGCTACACAGAGAAACCCTGTCTCGGGAAAAAAAAAAAAGAATTATGTGTATATGTGTGTAAGTGGACTGTGTGCACCTGAGTGAAGGTGTCTCAGAGGCCAGCTAGTGAGTGCTTCCTCTACAAGAGCAGCAAGCACTCTTAATCCTTAAGTACTCTTTCCAGATGCAAGAAAATGTTGTTAATGCAGATTTAAGAAGGGACAGAGACAGAGACAGAGATAGATACATAGACAGAAAGAGGCAGAGAGATAAAGAGACAGGGCAAGACAGAGAGACAGACACAGACAGAGACAGAGAGACACATAGAGAGAAACAGAGATTAAGAAAGGGGTGTCTGTACATAATTTTGGACAGCTGTTTTATGGCAATTTTTAATGGAGGGGAGGATTATTCATGCATTAAGGGCAGAGACTTCCAGGATCAGATCTGTATTTTTCCAGACTAGGGTCACTCCCCTCTTCTGTCCTCACGTGGGTTGTTTGTTGTGGCATGGTGTCAGCTGCATGATGGAAGCAGGCAGTTCTGCAAAGCGCATGAGCTGTAGGATGAAGCAAAGGACACTTGGCCTCATCTGGTTGGCTGGGTTGTTTCCATCTTGTTTGAGTTCGTCCAGTATCTGCTGCTGCTGGAATGGTCACATGGTGTTTTGTGTGTCGCAGCTCTGTGGTTGGGTTGGTTGCATTAGAAGTCAGCCACCCGGCAGTTGGCCCATTCGTCTAATTATCCTGCCTCAGCCCCACCCATCCCATCCCATTGAGGAACAGAGGATCAGGTTTCTGCATATGAACTGGGCATACCAAGGGATGCCACACTTTATCAGTCTCCACAGCCAGCCCTATTCTTTTGCAGGGCCTCAGGGCCTCAGAAGGTCTTTGAGGTTGCATTTCTTGGTAGAACTAGCATTAAGTCTCCTTGTGTGTCCTCATAGGAGTGTCTGGGACAGTTGGGACTGATGTCCATCTTTTCCTGTCTTTATGTTCTTAGAGACAAGGGGGTGAGCATGGGTCCTGAGCCTGAAGGGAGGGAAGATCCCAAACCCTGGGGAGAGAGGCAGATGCCCTCACTATTGGCTCCTTGCGTGAGTGTGCTCAGTGTCCCTCAGGAGGCTGTGCAGCTGGGAGCCAGGATGTGACTGGTCTTGAGGCTGAGCGGGGTCTCTATTCAGGGACTGGAACCACATGGTTGGTGGTGGCCTTGAATACATGCTCAACAGCAGCTGAGGCAGGAGGGTATCTGAAGCCAGGGTTACAGCCAGGGTGGGAACAGGAGGCAGGGATGAGGTATGAGCACCTCAGAGAAGGGATGGAGCCAAAGGAGAGGGTAATCTTTGTCTTGGGAAGAGAAGGATGATTGGAGCCATGCTGGTCGAATTTGGAGCTCTGGCGCTTAAGAGTTTTATCTGGGGAGAGGGACCCAGTAACAAATGGGACCAAACTGGTGAGTGTCAAAACTGGATTCTGTCTTTGGTCCAGGAAGAGGTGATCTTATTCCCACCTCTATCCCTGTGCCTTGCCTCTGAGGCAAGATCTGACATGGGAGAGTTTCTCTGGTCCTTTGCTGGGGGGCAGGATGGGAACAAAGCCCCATTAGCCGAGGCTGTCACAGTTGGCAGAGTAAGAGCGAACATACAAAGGCAGCTGGTCCCCTTCACTTCAAATTCTCCAAGCCTCCTCTTGGCCAGGGCTCAAGTCCAAAGGTCAGTCTGACCCATGGTCCTTCCCTCTGAAACTCATGGTCTTGGTGGCAGAGCATTGCAAGTGGGTGATTTATAGTTCCCAGCATCCAGCTTTAGTGGAAGGGAATTAAACCCAGGTGCTGGGAGAATCTACACTAGATTCTACAGGAAAAGAACTGCAGAGGCAATGAGCCATGGTTTCCAAGCTCGAATAGGAGTCTGCCAGTTCACTACCACAGGTGGGATAATTTATTTAAAAAGAAAAAAACACACACGCATTCATTTGCCCTGTCGTTCTAGAGTCTAGGAATTTTAACAACACAACACTGGCACCAGGTGAGAGCCTTCTTGCTGCATCATAACATGGCAGATGGGCTCCCATGATGGACAGTAAGCGTACTAGCTCAATAGGACCTCTTTTTTATAAGATCACTGATGCCATCACAGGTACCTCACCACTGTGGCTCCAACTGGCCCTAATTATCGCCCCAAAGGCTCCACCTCGAGACACCACCAACATACAGATTCTGGTATTATTAAATGCCCAGTACACTGACTTGGGAGGCTGCATTCATATCGTAGCATCCAGGAAGGACAAGGTTTGGACACTCTGGGCAGAGCAAGCCATGTTTCCCAGCATGTTTGTGTGGTGCAGGGACCCACAGGTCTTTGGACAGGAGCTGAGCATGCCTTGGTAGGTGGAGTGGGGTGGGGAGGTGATGTGAGGGGACAAGCCCCTCAGGAGGTCACAGACAGGGTGGCTTACATTGCACCTGTTCTGGCAACCAATGTGGGGGTTCTAGTGATGAGGTAAAGTCTAGTGGGGGCTCCAGCCTCTGTGGGGAGAGGCGAGAAGCAGGAGACCACATACTGAAGTCTATGTATGAGGAGGCCTAACATCGTGGCAGACAGGAGAGGGCCTAAACTTCAGAGAATCAAGGCAGAACATGTTGAATGTTACCAGTTTCTTACGTGTGCAGATGAGACAACTGCCATGACTTGGGTAGGGAAAGACCCCAGGTTCCACTGTACTTGGCACCGCAGAAGCATCTTGTAACATCTAAGGGTGATTGCGGGCAACTGGGTGGTAGAGGCCAGGAGGGCATAGGTTGGTCCTGCTCTATCCAAGCCCCATGCATCCTCCCGTCCCTGCCCAGCACAGTGCTAGGGTTACAAGCCCATGTGCAAGCACATCTTGGCTTTTTATCTGAGCTTTGGGATTTCAAACGCCGGTCCTCATGCATAAGCAGCAAGCCCGCTGTGCACTAGCCCATCTCTCTCCTGCCCCAGCTACTGTTTCAAAGATCTGGTGGCTGTGTTTAGACAGGAGAGCCAGGGTTCTTTTTGTGTGCATTTCCATTCTCCAGGAAGTTTAAAATGTTGTATTCTGTGACTTCAATTAGACCAATAAATAAAAGGTTTTAAAGTATCAACACTAGGAACCACAGGAGTGTCGTGAAACTTTAATGAAAGAAACATAAGCTTGTGTATAAGCTTTATCGTGGCTCTTTCCCACATTTTTAAGTAACAGATTGTGCTAGCAGTAGTGTCAGAGACATAATAAGATGACCACTATCTGCAAAGCGTGTAGGTTCCTTACCAGGCTGCCGGCTCCACATAGGCTCGCACGGTTACTATCTTCACAGCTCTCAACAGTGCTCCGAGTTGCCCTATTTTCCAAATCAAGAACTGAGGACTAATTCAAAAACAATCACAGTAACTCGCTTGAAGTGTCAGGACTCACTTGAGAGGCCCCTTGAAACACAGGCTGGAACAACGCTCAGGCTCGACATTCAGGGAAATGCCCAGGGTTCCGCTTTGGGAATCTGAGATTTTAGTAGATGTGGCATTGAGTTGCCACTCCTCAGATCCTGCAGAAGGCAGGTAGCCATAGCTAACTTGTGGCACTGCTGTGAGGATGAATCAACTGGGTACTGGCAACTGGCTTAAAACAATGCCGGAGTCTGTTTAAGAGCGACGTGACCCTTTATTAGGAAGCCCAAATGGTTGCCATGGTAGCAGCCGGGCCTGTGAAGATGTGCTTATACTTGGGTTGGCCCGATCTCTCACAAATACACTTGCTTCCCCAGATGAAGTGCTGTTTCTTCATTTAACTACAGGGGGAAGTGTCATGGGGGCACAAAAGCCTGGGATAAATGTAAAGCTGTGTTCTGGAAGCGTCAATTCTACTTTAAAAAGATGTGTATAGCTGGTGAGCCCTTCATCTCAAATGCTCAAGACCAGAAATGTTCCAGATTGCAGATTTTGTTTTTTCAGATAAGATTTTTGCATTACATAGTGAGATGTCTCAGGGAAAAGACCGAGGTATATGCATGAAATTTATTTATGTTTTATGTACACCTGCATCCACAGCCTAGGATATGTTATAAGGGTACACCTGTATCCACAGCCTAGGATAAGTTATAAGGGTACACCTGCATCCACAGCCTAGGATATGTTATAAGGGTACACCTGTATCCACAGCCTAGGATAAGTTATAAGGGTACACCTGTATCCACAGCCTAGGATATGCTATAAGGGTACACCTGTATCCACAGCCTAGGATAAGTTATAAGGGTACACCTGTATCCACAGCCTAGGATAAGTTATAAGGGTACACCTGTATCCACAGCCTAGGATATGTTATAAGGGTACACCTGTATCCACAGCCTAGGATATGCTATAAGGGTACACCTGTATCCACAGCCTAGGATATGTTATAAGGGTACACCTGTATCCACAGCCTAGGATATGTTATAAGGGTACACCTGTATCCACAGCCTAGGATATGTTATAAGGGTACACCTGCATCCACACAGCCTAGGATATGTTTATAAGGGTACACCTGTATCCACAGCCTAGGATATGTTATAAGGGTACACCTGTATCCACAGCCTAGGATATGTTATAAGGGTACACCTGCATCCACAGCCTAGGATAAGTTATAAGGGTACACCTGTATCCACAGCCTAGGATATGTTATAAGGGTACACCTGTATCCACAGCCTAGGATATGTTATAAGGGTACACCTGTATCCACAGCCTAGGATATTTTATAAGGGTACACCTGCATCCACAGCCTAGGATATGTTATAAGGGTACACCTGTATCCACAGCCTAGGATATGTTATAAGGGTACACCTGCATCCACAGCCTAGGATATGTTATAAGGGTACACCTGCATCCACACAGCCTAGGATATGTTATAAGGGTACACCTGTATCCACAGCCTAGGATATGTTGTAAGGGTACACCTGTATCCACAGCCTAGGATAAGTTATAAGGGTACACCTGCATCCACACAGCCTAGGATATGTTATAAGGGTACACCTGTATCCACAGCCTAGGATATGTTATAAGGGTACACCTGCATCCACAGCCTAGGATGTGTTATTAGGGTACACCTGTATCCACAGCCTAGGATAAGTTATAAGGGTACACCTGCATCCACACAGCCTAGGATATGTTATAAGGGTACACCTGTATCCACAGCCTAGGATATGTTATAAGGGTACACCTGTATCCACAGCCTAGGATAAGTTATAAGGGTACACCTGCATCCACAGCCTAGGATATGTTATAAGGGTACACCTGTATCCACAGCCTAGGATATGTTATAAGGGTACACCTGTATCCACAGCCTAGGATATGTTATAAGGGTACACCTGCATCCACAGCCTAGGATATGTTATAAGGGTACACCTGTATCCACAGCCTAGGATATGTTATAAGGGTACACCTGTATCCACAGCCTAGGATATGTTGTAAGGGTACACCTGTATCCACAGCCTAGGATAAGTTATAAGGGTACACCTGCATCCACACAGCCTAGGATATGTTATAAGGGTACACCTGTATCCACAGCCTAGGATATGTTATAAGGGTACACCTGTATCCACAGCCTAGGATAAGTTATAAGGGTACACCTGCATCCACACAGCCTAGGATATGTTATAAGGGTACACCTGTATCCACAGCCTAGGATATGTTATAAGGGTACACCTGCATCCACACAGCCTAGGATATGTTATAAGGGTACACCTGTATCCACAGCCTAGGATATGTTATAAGGGTACACCTGCATCCACAGCCTAGGATAAGTTATAAGGGTACACCTGTATCCACAGCCTAGGATATGTTATAAGGGTACACCTGTATCCACAGCCTAGGATATGTTATAAGGGTACACCTGTATCCACAGCCTAGGATAAGTTATAAGGGTACACCTGTATCCACAGCCTAGGATATGTTATAAGGGTACACCTGTATCCACAGCCTAGGATATGTTATAGGGGTACACCTGTATCCACAGCCTAGGATATGTTATAAGGGTACACCTGTATCCACAGCCTAGGATATGTTATAAGGGTACACCTGTATCCACAGCCTAGGATATGTTATAAGGGTACACCTGCATCCACAGCCTAGGATATGTTATAAGGGTACACCTGTATCCACAGCCTAGGATAAGTTATAAGGGTACACCTGCATCCACACAGCCTAGGATATGTTATAAGGGTACACCTGCATCCACAGCCTAGGATAAGTTATAAGGGTACACCTGCATCCACAGCCTAGGATATGTTATAAGGGTACACCTGCATCCACAGCCTAGGATAAGTTATAAGGGTACACCTGTATCCACACAGCCTAGGATATGTTATAAGGGTACACCTGTATCCACAGCCTAGGATATGTTATAAGGGTACACCTGTATCCACAGCCTAGGATGTGTTATAAGGGTACACCTGTATCCACAGCCTAGGATAAGTTATAAGGGTACACCTGCATCCACACAGCCTAGGATATGTTATAAGGGTACACCTGTATCGACATCCACAGCCTAGGATCATGTATAAGGGTACACCTGCATCCACACAGCCTAGGATAGGTTTATAAGGGTACACCTGTATCCACAGCCTAGGATATGTTAAAAGGTACACCTGATACACTAGCCTAGGATATGTTATAGGGTACACCTGTATCACAGCCTAGGATATGCTATAAGGGTACAACCTGTATCCATAGCCTAGGATATGTTATAAGGGTACACCTGTATCCACAGCCTAGGATATGTTACTAAGGTACACCTGATCCACAGCCTAGGATATGTTATAAGGGTACACCTGGCATCCACAGCCTAGATATGTTATAAGGGTACACCTGTATCCACAGCCTAGGATATGTTATAAGGGTACACCTGTATCCAAGCCTAGGATATGTTATAAGGGTACACCTGATCCACAGCCTAGGATATGTTATAAGGTACACCTGTATCCAAAGCCTAGGATATGCTATAAGGGTACACCTGTATCCACAGCCTAGGATATGTTTATAAGGGTACACCTGTATCCACACAGCCTAGGATATGTTATAAGGGTACACCTGCATCCACAGCCTAGGATATGTTATAAGGGTACACCTGTATCCACACAGCCTAGGATGTGTTATAAGGGTACACCTGCATCCACAGCCTAGGATATGTTATAAGGGTACACCTGTATCCACAGCCTAGGATATGTTATAAGGGTACACCTGTATCCACAGCCTAGGATAAGTTATAAGGGTACACCTGCATCCACAGCCTAGGATGTGTTATAAGGGTACACCTGCGTCCACAGCCTAGGATATGTTATAAGGGTACACCTGTATCCACAGCCTAGGATATGTTATAAGGGTACACCTGTATCCACAGCCTAGGATATGTTATAAGGGTACACCTGTATCCACAGCCTAGGATATGTTATAAGGGTACACCTGTATCCACAGCCTAGGATATGTTATAAGGGTACACCTGTATCCACAGCCTAGGATAAGTTATAAGGGTACACCTGCATCCACAGCCTAGGATATGTTATAGGGTACACCTGCATCCACAGCCTAGGATATGTTATAAGGGTACACCTGTATCCACAGCCTAGGATATGTTATAAGGGTACACCTGTACCACAGCCTAGGATGTGTTATAAGGGTACACCTGCATCCACAGCCTAGGATGTGTTATAAGGGTACACCTGTATCCACAGCCTAGGATATGTTATAAGGGTACACCTGTATCCACAGCCTAGGATGTGTTATAAGGGTACACCTGCATCCACAGCCTAGGATGTGTTATAAGGGTACACCTGCATCCACAGCCTAGGATATGTTTATAAAGGGTACACCTGTATCCACACAGCCTAGGATATGTTATAAGGGTACACCTGTATCCACAGCCTAGGATATGTTATAAGGGTACACCTGTATCCACAGCCTAGGATATGTTATAAGGGTACACCTGTATCCACACAGCCTAGGATATGTTATAAGGGTACACCTGTATCCACACAGCCTAGGATATGTTATAAGGGTACACCTGTATCCACAGCCTAGGATATGTTATAAGGGTACACCTGTATCCACAGCCTAGGATATGTTATAAGGGTACACCTGTATCCACAGCCTAGGATATGTTATAAGGGTACACCTGTATCCACAGCCTAGGATGTGTTATAAGGGTACACCTGCATCCACAGCCTAGGATGTGTTATAAGGGTACACCTGCATCCACAGCCTAGGATGTGTTATAAGGGTACACCTGTATCCACACAGCCTAGGATATGTTATAAGGGTACACCTGTATCCACAGCCTAGGATATGTTATAAGGGTACACCTGTATCCACACAGCCTAGGATATGTTATAAGGGTACACCTGTATCCACAGCCTAGGATGTGTTATAAGGGTACACCTGCATCCACAGCCTAGGATATGTTATAAGGGTACACCTGTATCCACACAGCCTAGGATATGTTATAAGGGTACACCTGTATCCACAGCCTAGGATATGTTATAAGGGTACACCTGTATCCACACAGCCTAGGATATGTTATAAGGGTAACAACCTGCATCCACACCTAGGATGTGTTATAAAGGGGTACACCTGCATCCACAGCCTAGGATATGTTATAAGGGTAAACCTGTATCCACACCTAGGATATGCTATAAGGGTACACCCTGTATCCACACAGCTAGAATTAATGTTATAAGGGTACACCTGCATCCACAGCCTAGGATAGTTATAATGGTACAACCTGCATCCACAGCCTAGGATATGTTATAAAAGGGTATACCTGTATCCACAGCCTAGGATATGTTATAAGGGTACACCTGTATCCACAGCCTAGGATAAGTTATAAGGGTACACCTGTATCCACAGCCTAGGATATGTTATAAGGGTACACCTGTATCCACAGCCTAGGATATGTTATAAGGGTACACCTGTATCCACAGCCTAGGATATGTTATAAGGGTACACCTGTATCCACAGCCTAGGATAAGTTTATAAGGGTACACCTGTATCCACAGCCTAGGATATGTTATAAGGGTACACCTGTATCCACAGCCTATGGATAGTTATAAGGGTACACCTGTATCCACAGCCTAGGATATGTTATAAGGGTACACCTGTATCCACAGCCGAGGATAAGTTATAAGGGTACACCTGTATCCACAGCCTAGGATATGTTATAAGGGTACACCTGTATCCACAGCCTAGGATATGTTATAAGGGTACACCTGTATCCACAGCCTAGGATATGCTATAAGGGTACACCTGTATCCACAGCCTAGGATATGTTATAAGGGTACACCTGTATCCACAGCCTAGGATATGTTATAAGGGTACACCTGTATCCACAGCCTAGGATATGTTATAAGGGTACACCTGTATCCACAGCCTAGGATGTGTTATAAGGGTACACCTGTATCCACAGCCTAGGATATGTTATAAGGGTACACCTGTATCCACAGCCTAGGATATGTTATAAGGGTACACCTGTATCCACAGCCTAGGATGTTATAAGGGTACACCTGCATCCACAGCCTAGGATATGTTTATAAGGGTACACCTGTATCCACAGCCTAGGATATGCTATAAGGTACACCTGTATCCATAGCCTAGGATATGCTATAAGGGTACACCTGTATCCACAGCCTAGGATATGTTATAAGGGTACACCTGTATCCCACAGCCTAGGATATGTTATAAGGGTACACCTGTATCCACAGCCTAGGATATGTTATAAGGGTACACCTGTATCCACAGCCTAGGATAAGTTATAAGGTATTTTTAGGGCCAAGTGTTTAATAGCTGTACATCATCAGAGGTCCCAGCTGTACTTTTATTTCTTTTCTTTCTTCTTTTTTTAATTAAGATTTCCTGTTTGCTTATCTAGGTTTATGTCTGTGTGGAGTGTATGTGCTGTGCATGTGCTTAGGCCAGGGGAGGATGTTAAGTGTCCTTTTCTATCATGTTCTGTCTGTATCTTTGAACCAGCATCTCTCGCTGAACCTGGGGCTCACATATCTCTGCTAGGCTGAAAGCCAGCATCAGTAATGCACCTGCCTCCTGTCTCTAGCCCCCTTGGAACAGCCTGGGTTACATGGGGCATGGTTGGGGCACCAGACTTGTTACCTGGATGCTGGCATCTAAACCCCGGTCTTCAAGATTGCATAGCAAGCACGTGCAACCACAGATCCAAAATGGCGTTTTCCCTTTTTGGATGTCATGAGGAACTCAAAAAGTTTCTGAGTTGGGGTTTTCTGGTTAGGAACGCTCCAACCGTTGACTATTCCATGAGATAAAGCTCCTGCGTTTTCAGAGACACACGCAAAACTAGAATAAAGTTCTACTTTTTGGCAAACTGCAGTTTTGTCTTAATTTCTTAAGAAATTGCTAAATTTACGAGAATTATATGAAAATTGTATGCAGACTTGACACGGATCAGATACAGACTTGAAACAGGAATCAGTTCCCCTTGAAGCAGATTCCTCTTCAGCTTGTTTTTTAGCTCTGGTCTCTTCTGGTCCTGGACCCCTTGGGGAGCTGAAATGCTTCCTGGACACAAGTAAAAACACTGTCTGTGACCGCAGAGTCTGGGACATTCCCCTCGTGAGGAGTTTGTTACCCAACACAGTAACCTCCGGGTGCCTCTTAACAACAAGTTCCATTAGCCCATCTTAAAAAAAAAAAAAAAACTTTGTTTTTATCATTGAAAGCTAAGGAGTGACATGTGTTTAATGTGCACCATGAATTTGGATATGTGCAACCATCTGTAGTGCTACCAACACCGTCAGACTAATAAAGGAATTAGACACCACCTAGCCTTGTGCTCTAAGCCACTTTTTTATGCTTAAACGTTTAACATATCTGTCCAATTTCACAAATTCGGGTTTCTTCTTCTCTCATTCTCTCCCTCTCTCCCTCCCTCCCTCCCTCACTCTGTAGACTGTTGAGACAGGTCTCACTCTGTACCCCAGGTTAGCCTAAAATTCAGTGTGTATCCCTTGACCTTGAGCTCTAGAAGTTTCTTGAAGCAAAACTATGAGAAGTGATGTCTTTCTGGGGTTTTTTTGGGGGGAGGGGTTCCTATTTATCTCCTCTCAGAGTCCCTACCAGGAAGGTTTTCAATTGGCAAAGACCATGCCCCATCATGAGGCAGTTCCCAGCTGCCAAAGATCATGCACTCTCTCACATGTCTGTTTCCAGTGTACAAACATCACATGCCCTCACATGAGGCAGTTTCATCTCCCATACTTGGGATCAAAACAAAAACATGTTTCCATCCGCTATCCCGAGCCATCAGCATGTCTCAGCCTCCCATGTGCGAGGAGGAGTACCAGCACCGCCCACACTAGACTAATTAGTAGGTCTCCTGTTGTTTGTTTGTTTTATTGATTGTTTATTTTGTGATGCCGGGGGTTGAACTCAGAACCTGGGGAATGTTAAGTCTATGCCTTGCGACTGAGCCACACCCCCAGCGCTGAGATGGTTCACTCGCTAAGAGAGCTTGTTGCTCTGACAGAAGAGCCCAGTTCATCCTCATCACCCATATGAGACTCATAGCTGCATGTATGTTCAGCTTCAAGGGATCCGATACCCTCTTCTGGCCTCCATGAGCACCTGCATATGCACATATGCACATATGCACATAATACATATATTTAAAGAATAATCTTGGGTAAGGCTTGACGGGGGAACCTCCCGAATTTCAAGCTGTGTCCTTCTGGGACTCGCTGGCTTTAGAATGTGGGGGAGAGTAAAGAGCCACCAGTATACAAGCACAGGCTCAGAAGTGCCACCAAACAGGATGGACCTGTTTCTTTTATGGAGTGGCCTCCATTGTATTATAAGATGAATTAATATCAGTCAAGTACACAAGTGGTGGGCCTTAAAAAATTTTTTTAACTTGTTTTATTTGTATGTGTGTTTTGTCTGCACGTGTGTCTGTGTATGTACGTGCCTGGTGTCCATGGATGCCAGAAGAGAATGTCAGACCCTCTGAGACTGGAGTTACAGACAGCTGTGAGCCTCATGTGGGTGCTGGGAATTGAACCCACATCCTCTGGAAACACAGCCAGTGCTCTTAACTGTGAGCCTTCTATGCATCCCCACAGTGGGCATTTTTAAGTAGTAGATGGTTTAAAGGAAGTGTGTGCAGACCCCAATACCCAGCTGTGTGTGGTGCCAGCCGAGCCCGCATCCCCAGCTGGTGGAGGTTTCAGAAATAAAAGTTGAGGTTGGAGTTACGAAACCCCTACTCTCCTCCAAGGCTCATCCTGTGAGCCTACACACAGACACTCTTCCTGGCCCATAATGTATAGTTGATGTATATTTGAAGGCACCGTTCCCACTGTGCTGGGCCTAGAGTATGCAAGTCCAAGGCCAGAAGACCAACATGTGTGCTTTTCACTGCAGAATCTACAGAAATAGCTCAGCCTCAGAGGTCACTGGGTCCCAGATGGTAAGGTTAAGTTTTCTGGTGATCCATACTGCACACCCACCCACCTCTCTGCGAGCTCTGCCTGCGTTGCCGTCCTGCATCCCCCACCTGTTCACCCGTTCATTCTGCAGCTCTATCCACTTGCCTGGCTCAGTCTCCCTACAGTGCTGCTTGCCCACTCCTCCCACCTAAAGGTCCCCACAACTACCATGCCCTCCCAGTCACTCATCCTGCCTGTTCTGCCCTTCTGCACACGCCAGTCCTCTGCCCCACCCCTCGGGCTCTGCTCTGCTCCACCCCACTGGGACCTCCTCTCTCACTAAACCACTTAGTCCTGTGATAGATTTCCTCTGGCAAGCCCAGTTTATCGATCCTGACTCTCAGGGATTTGATTACAGTGTTTTCGAACAAAGTCAAAAGTAGATTCCACGAGAGGGCTATGGTTAAGTAATTACGGTGCTTTGGTGCTGTGTGCCAACGCCCAGGATAAAGCGGGTAAGGGCGTCAAGAGTAAAAGGTCAGAAGATGAAATTAGAAAAAAAGCAAAAACAAAAACGAGAGGGTGTTGTCTAGGGATGCCTGGCACAGACTGGCACGTACCCCCAGCTGACCTAGAACTCTAAGCGAGAGAATTGTAGGAATGAGCCATTTCACGCTTAATCACGGTTTCCCACAAGGTACTTAAGGAATGAGGAGGGACCTGAACTTGGACAATTAGTGTAATTAAACATTCATGGTCTCTGCCGCCCATTTCCTGCCTGGGGATATCTTTGGAGCAGGAGCGTGGCTTTCGTCTTGGAGGTGACTTCAAGAACAGCTGGCAGAATGCAGTTTGCTGTGGGGCAGAACCTCTGAGCCCTGAGTTGGGACAGGACCCTAGAGAGAGTTGTACTGGTGGCAACCTAGGCTGGCAGAAGACTGGGTGACACTGACCTCGTTATCATGGAGATGGGTGAGAGACCTGGCATTGCTGACACATTCCCATATTGGCTCAGTTTCAAGCCACATGAGTTTGAGAGTCTAGGTGTCACCACCTCTACTTTGAGTCTCTTACAAGAAGACCACATGGGAGCTCTTACCCTTGCCCTGCCTTAGCTTTCCGTGGGCCCTGATCTTTGACTCTGACAGCCATTTCCAGGACCATTACACCTGCTTTTCACATAGGGAAACTGAGAGTCACAGCTGGGAGGGTGGGGGCTTGACCATATCGTACAGCTGTGAGACAGGCTTGCTGGGGTCAGAGCCCAGATCACTCGCTGAGATGTCCCCTCTCACTTCTCAGAAGTGGTTGGGAACACTGGGGACTTCCTAGGCCAGCTGCTGGTACTTCTGCTCACATTGCCTTCTATTGTAGACATCAAATAGAGTAGTGGGAATGGAGTTAACATCTGAGACAGGGGACCGTGTGGATGCCACTGTGGATGCTAAGGAATGGGGCTGGCCCAATGATGGTTGTTTGCTAGGCGTGGTGGGCTGGAACAAGTCTAGAGTGCTCAGGTTTAGGACATCTCCAGGTCTAAGACTTTGCTGTTTGGGCAGAAGAGGAGGTAACAGAAAGACACAAAGCAAAGACTGTTCCCTTGAGCTAAGGGTTATCAGGCATGCTGGGACTCCTTCCATTTCACACTCAAGCCAACCACTGGGCCCTAGGAGAAAGGGAAGGAAACAGAGGCGTGACTCTAGCCTGGTGCAGATTGGGGCTATGATGAGTGTGCCCTGGTCTCACCTACTGGCTGGGAGGACTGGCGACCTGGCTGGTGCTGGACAGAATGCTGAGTGAGTGAATCAATACCGGGTCATCTGGCATGAGCCTACTTGAAGTTGCTTTGATGATCTTTTTTAAATTCATCCCAGAGGGCAGCTTCACACCTGGGGCTCCCCACACCACACAGGCCTCTGGGGGTTTCAGACTGTCATCCTGTTCCTGAGCATGCTGTGGGCATACGCCTGTCCAGAGAGTGCCCATAAAAGCCTTAGGACCTACATGCCTCTCAACAACCTCCTCTCCCTCCCAGACACAGGAAAGGGCTTCCCCAAATAGCCAGTGATACCCGGTGTCGGTTCCCCCTCCCCCACAGCTCCATTCCTAGGTCTCTGCCTCTCAGCTCTGGGTTTATCTCCTGGTTGCGCATGAGCTGGCACCCTCCCCATCCAGTCAGAGCCAGGGCTGTTCTGAAGAACACCACATCCCCTCACCTCTGCAGACTGCTCGGAATCTCCGCTCTCTCCCCATCAATCTCTCTCCACATCCTCAAGGCTTCCTTCCCACAGCATGGCCTTCCTCTGGCCTCTCCTGCCTACCTCTACAGCCAGTCTCTCTCATTCACCACATAGGCTTGCTCGGGATGTTTTTCCTTTGGTGCCTATGCTATGGATCTGGCTCTTCACTCAGCCTGACCTGGAGGAAGGTTAGAGAGCATCTTGGCCCTCAGCTTGCCTTTCTCTGAGCCCCCTCCCCTCTGAGCCCTCCTGGGCTCTGAGAAAACATTCTGGAGACAAATTTGAGTGAACATGGAGCTAGGTCACCAGTTTCCGTGTTCCAACATGGAAGCAGTTTCATGGAATAGTAACACTAGTAACAGAACAAAGAAAGTTATAAATCAAGGCATTTGTAAAATAACCTGGTGGGCAGCGCAGCAGGCTGAGGAATCTCCAGCATCCTTAGCTCTTCCATGGCAAACCTTGTTTTGTTAAGTTAACACATTCCAAAGGGTTTTAATCTGGTTGTCAGGATGTTAGGTCAGATATAAGGGTGGGCTAGGAATGGCTCTTTAGAAGATAGCCAGAGAGGAGTGGTAATTAGGGTATCAGATCAGCAATGTGTCAAACGCATCATAGCCACAGAGATTTTATTAGTCAGTCAGTGTATGCAGACAGCGTCTTTCCAGGAATTCTTTTTATGTATCTTATTTATATGTGTATGTATTTATTTATTTATTCATTTTACATCCCGGTCATAGCCCCCTCCCTCCTCTCCTCCCAGTTCCACCCTCCCTCCCTCATCCCCTATTCCTCAAAAAAGGGGAGCACCCCCCACCCCACCCCATACCCTTCACCACAGCTCATCAACTTGCATCAGGACTGAGTTCATCCTCTTCCCCTGTGGCCTGGCAAGGCAGTCCCATCAGGGGAGAAATGATCAAAAAGCAGGCAACAGAATCCATGTCAGAGGCAGCTCTCTTTTCCCCAGCATCCAGAAACTGCCTCAACTAGGGGTGAGGCCTTGCTACGCCACCAATCTGTGCTTTAATACTTTATAAGATTTATTTTTAAGTGTGTGTGTGTGTGTGTGTGTGTGTGTGTGTGTGTGTGTGTGTGTGTGTGTGTGTGTAGGTGTCGGTGGAACCCAGAGGTATTAGATTCCCCCTGAAGTTGAAGTTACAAGCCCTAAGGGTGCTGGGAACTCTGAGAGAGCATCAAGCGCTCTCAATTACTGAGCCACCTCTCCAGCTCACCCCCAGGCCCTGCTCCCTGCTGGAATTTTCAGCTGGCTTGATCTTGTGCAGATAACTACTGTCGGTTCACATGTGTAACAGCTGTGTGATGCCAGCTTCCTCCCACCCCCACTACTACCCCTACCCCCCACCCCATTCTTGGATTCTTTTCCTCTCTCTTCTGGAATGTTTCTTGAACCTTGCAGAGGGCGGAATGGATACAGATGATATCACAGCAATGACTGAGCACTCACCATTGAGACATGTTTTTGTTTTGTTTTGTTTGTTTGTTTGTTTGTTTGTTTAGTATTCATTATTTCAAGTAATACCACATTGAATATCTTTACACTTATTCCTTGGCCTGCTATTTGAAGGTACTTGAAGGATGAAATTCTTCATCTGAGTCTGCTGAGTTTGCTAGCTAGGTGGGATTATGCATGTGGTGGTGGTGGGGGGGGGGGACTGGGCATTGAATCAAGAACAGCATCCTGACTTATTTTTCTAATTTTGAAACAAAGTATCACTAAGTTGCTGTCCTTGAATTTGCCATCTTCCTGCCTCAGCCTTTGAGAAGCTGGTTTGGCGGGCCTACACCATAGTACAGCTTAAATGTTGGTAAAAATGAGCTTGTTGGCTTTCCTAGAGGCTTGTTTGATACATTTCTCCCCCAGCACATAACCCTGCCTCACACATGTGGATTCTAACCTTCTTGTACGTATAGTTCTTCTATAAAGTGTGAGGTTGAACATCTTTTTCATACATATGAAAGCAGCTTTGACATTCTTTCCTAACAACTGTCAATTTCATTCCATTTGTCGACTTCCCTTGGTGATTGTTGGGCTTTTTCTCATTGATTTGTGGAAGCATTTTACATATGAAGAACTACACGTGTTTACATATTTAAGTACATATGGCTTTGGATGAACCCCTGCCCGTGTGCAGGATCAATCCAAGGCCCCATGCGGGAGGAGAAGTCTGGTGTTAACTAAGGGTTTGTTGGTATGTGCAGACGCAAAGTGTATACTGGTTACTTGAGAAGGGTTCTGTAATAATCACATCTACCTTGTGCTGTCTTCCAGGATGGGAGAGAAATGGAGGTAAATAATATGGTGTGGGCTGTGGCCCCAGGAGCTCCTGCTAATGTGAGGGCCAGTGGGTAGGGGGCTTGCTCTGGGGTGTCAGAGTAGGCCTAGTCTCTGAGGCTTTCTGGGCAAGAAGGATGACACTCAAGAAATGGCCACCCAGGAAGCTAGCTTTGTTCATTTCACAAGCAGTGCTCTGTGTCTGTCCCTTTTAAATTGCTTGCCAGTGTTTACAATTAGAGACAGAGGGCCAGGGGGATGGCTCAGTGGGTAAAGTACCTGCTGTGCAGCATGGCAGTCTAAGTTTGGATTGCCAGATCCACAGAGGAGCTGGGGGTATTGGCTCCTGCCTGTACCCCATGGCGGTGGGGTGAGTGACAGAGACAGGAGAATACCTGGGACTCACTAAGGAAAATACACACACACACACACACACACACACACACACACACACACACACACACACCTGCCATGGGCAAGTGCACCTGCACGCGCACACACACACACACACACACACACACCCCAGCAAAATAAGTGTTTTAGAAAATCACAGATATTGATGGGTACGGTGGCTCAAGCTTGTAATCTCAACCATTGAAAGCTAGAGACAAGTTCTCACCTTGATTATACGAACAGGAGTTCAAGGCCAGCCCACACTACATGAGACTTCATCTCAAAAGTAAAAGTAAAGGGCTGGAGAGATGGCTCAGAGGTTAAGAGCACTGACTGGGTTTCCAGAGGTCCTGAGTTCAATTCCCAGCAAGCACGTAGTGACTCACAACCATCTATAATGTGATCTGGTGCTCTCTTCTGGCCTCCAGGTGTATATATACATAATAAACCTTTAAAAAAATAAAAATAAAAAAAAATAATAATAAATAAAATAAAATAAAAAGACAGAAAATAAGAGACACTAGCACAAACCCAGAGTTTCAACCTCCAAAGGTCACGCTCCCCCTTGGCTTTTCCTACGGGAGCGAAATATTTTCCAGGAATTTAAAAAAAAAAAAAAAAGATAAGCCAAGAGGAGTGCCTGTTTTAAGGAAGGGAAGAGAGTGTCTTTCTTCCTGGAAACACAGAGGACAGGCACAGGACGTAAACAGTGTGTCTGGCTCAGAGATCGCACTGTCTTGGTGCTACAAACGGAGTCCATGCAGCTGGCTCTGCAGGGACCACAAGGGTCTGGGAGGCCTGAATGAGGGTTACATTTGGCTTGGGGCCTTGGACCAGAGGCAAGTGGAACCTGTGGGCTATCAGTGTATTGGGAGCCATGGCAACCATTCTCACAAGGGAGGGAGGACAGGTCAGTGACACAGGCACCCACTGCACAGCCACAACAAGCCATACAGAGTCTACCCTGTCTTGCTAAGCCTCGTGGCCACCTCTCCCGCAAGCGATGATCAGGGAAGAGACACACATCTCCTTTTGATGTGGGCAACTGGCTGCTCCTTCAAGAGAGATGAACACCCACAGCTGCTTCCATTCCCACAGGCTCTTTCCAGCCTCTGTTTGCTCAGACATAGCATAAGGATAATGATTTTTCATTGAACCAACAGATCTCATGGGCCCAATTTTTAAATTTTCACCAAGCTTCATGTAGTTGCCTGGAAACCTGGAGAGGGGTCAGGGGTCGCTTAGGTTTTCTAGGAGTTCACCTCAGAGAGCATTGTGGGAGCGAGTGTGTGTGTGTGTGTGTGTGTGTGTGTGTGTGTGTGTACAGTCATATGTGGGCATGAATGTGAGAGAGGATGATAATACATGTTCAAGTGTGTGGCTATACATAAGTGTGTATATGTGTAGGCTAGAATGAGAGTGTGCCATTGCACGTGTCTGTGTGTGACAGTATGTAGTGAATGCCTGTGTATGTGTAAGTAGGGTTGTGTCATGTTTGTGGTTGTGGCAGCATGAACAGTTTGGTGTGAGCTGGCGTATAAAAATGGACATGAAAAAAAAAACAAAAATGAAAAAATAAAAAAAATTAAAATGGGCATGATATTAGCACGACGGTTGCATGTGAGCCTGAGTGTGGGACGATGTGTGGCGGATCCATGACCCCCAGGGAACTGTGATAAAGTGGGTACCGCACAGGGCCTGCAGTGTAAGTTACGGAAATACTGGGAGATTGGAGAGAAGTGTGGGTTTGAGGAGACTATGGTGGTTTGTCTCAGGGCCTGAAGGAGATAAATAGGAACTGTCTCAAACATAGGCCAGTCCCGGAAGGAAGAAAGTCCCCACACAGCAAGTGCTAGCTAAGTCTTGGGCTGCAGGGTGGATGCTCCCTGCTCCACAGAGGGGGTAGGGGACAGCAGATGTGGAAGACAATGGCCGATGCTGAGTCCTTAGGGTCTTAGTGCCCTGTGGTGCTTTAGTGAAAGTCAGAGCAGGTGCCCTGCTTGTAAAACTGAGTTCCCCCATCGCTATGCACAGGCCCTTTAACTCACCAGCTCCATCTCCCAGTAAGCAAGCGTGCTGCTCCCTGGCATGGCCACACCAGCTTTTAAACGGGAAAGGAAAGCTTATGATCATGATTTGGGGAGACCTGCCTAGCAGTGGTTGTCCTCTGCAGCCTTGGGCTGAGAAACTGGGCTTGGCAATCTTCAGCTACAGGGGTGAGCACTCTTTTCGCCCCTTCCCCCTGATTCTTAGGGCAGGTCTGCGATATGGACTTGCAGCATTGTGCGCCCCCCCCCCCATATGTCCCACTCCCTCCTTGTTTGTTAGGAAAAGCCCTTCCAGGCTGCCCTGCGGATCAGATTCGCTGGACTCAGCTCTGGCTCCGATTTCTGATTTCCTTCCTTCTCCAAACAGGGGTATTGAATTCAGCCTGGTCAACACTGTGGGCTGACAGCAGGCTTGGAGCACCCGGCAACCCAAGCTGTGCCTCCAGGGTTTGCAGGTGTAGGGGAGCCCCTGCTCGCCACCTCCACCACAGCCCAGGTCTTTCTCAGGCTGGAAGCATCTTTAGAGAAGGGCCTGGTGGGACCCACAGTGGTATGGAAAAGACACCACCCTCAGGTCCTTAGGTATCAAATTCACACAGGAAGACAGAGGGGGTGAATTCAGAACCTATGGGATTGAATGAGGAAGAGGCGAACAGGTGTACCTCAGGAGCCTCTAGTGCTAGCAGCCCTGTCTGCTATGGGAGAGACAGGCCCTGAGGAGGATGCTCAAAGTCAGGATCAAGTGCCTGAGGAAAAGGGAGCGCCAGAAGGATAGAGGGAGAAAGGCTTTGGCCCCACAGGGGGCTTGCTGTAAAACATGGTTTGAGGAGAGGGTGGCAGTGCCTGGCACTCTGTGGGAGAGGGAGTGGAATGCTGCCTACTTATTGTCTTAGTGTCACAGGCTGAGCAGGATACAGGAAGGGACCAGGAGAAGGACAAGCTGCCTGTGGTCTCCATGTGGGGCCTCTCCGGGCTGACCCAAGGAGCCTGGCTGCTGCCTGCCTACTCTGCCACCCATTCGCCCATCATTCCAGGAGGCACTGGGGCCTGGGAGAGTTCCATGTGTCTCCTGGACTGCCAATCAAGAGGGTGTAGTCAATTGGCAGGAATGCTCTGTGCTGTCCTCACATGGGGGAGAGGGGTGAGGACACTACTTATTCCTTCCCTGAGCAGGGCAGGGACAGACAGGGACATGGGGAACAATGAAGAGCTGGCCCCCCTCTCCCCTCAGAAAGTCTAACATGTCTCAGGTTGGCCTGGCGTGAGACCTTTGCAATTTCCCAGTGTGTCTTAGTTAGGGTTTCATTGCTGTGAAGAGACAGAATGACCACAGCAAACACGTCACTGGGGCTGGCTTACAGTTTCAGAGGCTTAGTCCGTTATCATCATGGCAGGAAGCAGAAGGGCAGCATGCAGGCAGACACGGTGCTGGAGAGGCCGAAAGTTCTACATCTTGATTCACAGGCAGCCGAAGGAGATTGTGTGCCACACTGAGCATAGCTTGAGCATAGGAGACCTCAAAGCCCCGCCCCCCAACAGTGACACACTTCCTCCAACAAGGCCACACCTACTCCAACAAAGGCCACTTCTATTAGTGCCTTCATGAGTCTATTCAAACCACCACACAGTGTTTTCACACACACACACACACACACACACACACACACACACACACACCACACGCACATGCAGATACTTGCATGCATATACTCACACACACTCTGAGGGGAGACCCCTCCCAAGGAGTTTGTTTAGAGCTATAGCCTGGGATCTCTAGCCTGGGATGTTCCTGGAGCTATGCATGGCCCCGTGGTGCTCAGCAGCCCTGAAAGCAGCCTTCATGTCTTATCTAGAAACATCGTCCGCTAAACGCTCCCTTGTGATCTATAGCTTAGTTGGTGCACTGCTTGCCTACCCTGCGCTAGATCCTGAGTTTGCCCCCCAGCACTGCATAAACTAGGTGTGGTGACACATGGCTATGGTGTCAGCGCTTTGGTGATGGGGACACCAACCTCAGAAGTTCTAGGTCATCCTCAGCTACAACAAAGTTTGAGGCCATTTCCAACTACAGGATATGGATGGATGGATGGATGGATGGATGGATGGATGGATGGATTCCAGTGATCCAGACACCAGAAAGGCAGCTGAGGCCTGCCCGAGGAGTGAGTGACACGCTATTCACAAAATCATGTCCCTGCTTCTCCAGCACGTGCCACAGTACCAACCTTGTTTTCATTGTGGCTAAAATCAGGTGACTGACTACTTTTGGTGGCCCTGGGTCACTGCGGTTTGCCTCTGAGGCAATATCCAAAGCAAAGCCAGAGGCGTTGATGCCTGTAGCTGCCTGTCGTCCAAAGGCAGTTGCTGCCTCCGAGTGGCCTGTCCAGTCTCTGAGGGCAGTACCCCAGGCTGCAGCCAGAGTCAGACAGGGACACCATGCACTGCTCTGCCCCCTGCAGTATCTGCTAGATTTGTTTCCACATCTATCCCACAGAAGAGCCCCATTTGCACCTTAGAGGGCTGCTGTGACCAACAAACACAGAAGCGTCTGTTTTAACAAGACACTTGTAAAGCCCCGCCCTGCTCCCCCTCCCCCCCCCGCCCCATCTTGCTTTCTGCCAACCTCGAAGTGCCCAACTGGGGCAGGGCATCCCATGGCCAGAGACAAGGGACTTTCGAGAGGCCAAGCCAAAGTGGCATTTGGAGCAGCCTCACTTTGTAAATCCATGTGTGACATGCGTGGGTGAATCTGTTCATGAGACGGAGCCCTCATTGAATTGAGAAGGCCCCTCAGCCCCACCTCTTAGTGTCTCCAAATGGGGACCACATCATACCATGAGGAAATGAACCACATCAGACCTGGCACCCTGCGTGCCTGACAGGCGATGTGCTTCCACTGCCAGCCTTCACGGGATGGGGCATCTTTTAATGCTATGCTTTGGCTCGGGTTTGTGAGGAATTAGCAGCCACCCTGTGGTACCACCTCCAAATCCAGGCAGCAGCCAGGAAGAGTCATGCCAGCCAGTTCCTCTGTTTGCCTGGACTCTGGGCGGGGCCAGGATGGGATCAGAGGTGTTGGGAGGGGTAGGGTGGGGGCTGAGGAACAGTCGGTCCTAGGCCGGAGATGGAGAACCAATGATGGTCTGCCATTTGAGACCTCCTGTATATATTGACCTCAAGCACCAGCCAAAAGACACGCAAGACCTGCATGGCATGGGATCAGAGCATCAAAGGTTGGTAGATAGAGAGGACTTGGATTAAGAACTCCACAAATGGGTTTGGTTAGCAATTCCTGCTAGAGCCCAGGTCAAGGCCATGGCAGAGAGGCAGAGGCTGGAATGGGGAAGGTTTCTCCAGGAGGAGAAAGGAGCCAGCTTTGTGGACTGAGGAGACGCAGGCCCTGGAGTAGGCCTGGGTAGACAATTTGTCCTGCTTTAGGCTGGGGAGTCAGATGGTGGTACCGAGATAGGTAAGTGAGGCAGTCAATCCTGAGGGTACCCAGGACATGTGGGAGTGTGAGATGCCTCAGGGCCTTGTGGGGTAGTATCCAGGAACCTACTTGATGTCCACATCTGGATCTTTAGTGTGTGCATGAGGTGGGACATGACCCTGAGCCATACTTCCACAGGCTGTGTGTGACAGAAACCTGCAGGCTAGGCTCTGGCCATGCAGGGCTCTGTAGCATTGGTTGACAGCACCCCACACACCAGTTTCCTGCTTCCCCCACATTCTAGATGAGACCCAGGGAATCTCTACGGGGGCCTGTGGGTGTCTGTTTTTATTATTTATTTATTTATTTATTTATTTATTTATTTATTTTATGTATATGACAGCTCTATCTGCATGTACACCCACAGGCCAGAAGAGGGTACCAGGTCACATTATAGATGGTTGTGAGCCGCCATATAGTTGCTGGGAATTGAACTCAGGATCTCTGAAAAAGCAGACAGTGTTCTTAACTCCTGAGCCATCTCTCCAGGCCCAGGTATCTGTTTTTTGTTCTTAAGTTCATGGTAAATATTTTCATTCAGTCGTCTGCCAGTCTCTCCCACCAGCCATGGCTCCCACCATCTGGCTGTTCTGTGCTGGGGAGGCACTGAAAAGAAAAAAAACTCGGGGCCAGTTCCCTCCCCTGGATGTGCTGCCCAACAGAGAGAATGTTTGGTGTCTTCAAGGCCAAGGCTGGTCCCAGGACCCTCCTTTAGAAGCGACCCACAAAGGATAGGGGTTTTCTGACCTCTCAGTTCCCAGCCTCTGTAGCCCTTGGAGGTCCCAGGGAACTGGTTGTTGAAGGGGTGGGGTATAGAAGCTTTCTGTCAAGTGGTACCAGGAGAATAGGTGTGTACAAGTGGCTCCTGCCCAATCCACCTGTGCTTGTTGGTAGAGCGGGACAGGAGTGTTTTGACCTCTTAGATGAGGTCTGGGCACAATAGGTCACCCATCACTGCTGCAAATAAAACTGGAGAGAAGATATGAAAACTGGGCACCCGACACAAAGGCCTCCACACCTCTATAGAGACACTGTAGCAATGTGTCCTCAGGGCACATATTTGGGGGGAGGGATTGGCCCACTTTTTAAGCTACAGACCTTAAATACTTAGCAGGTTTTCTCCTCACCCCACACTGGGCTCCTTGAGAAAACGAGAGGTGAAAGCTTAGAACAGAGAGACTGTCACACCTCAATAATCTTGGGGTGCTTTGCCCAAACTCTGCAGCTCAGGTCAGTGCACATGATAGTGTCTGTGTGGGGTCATGCTGGGGCTTTTGTGGTTGCAAGGGACAGAAAGCCAAATGAATTGATTCAAGACCTGGAAAGTTGGGGAGTTGGGGATGTCTTACCCGTGCCACCAGCTGTTTGGGTCTGTTTCCTACTGTTGTAACAAATGCCTGAGACATTTCTTTATGAAGAAAGATGATTTGACTCAAAGCTTTCTTCTCAGGTGACCCTGTCTGTGTGGCTTCTCTCATAGTCACGTGATCACAAAGGAGAGTACTGGTGGGGAGTGGGGGAAGTGGGGGGTGGCGGAGGAGGAGTGGGTCCCCAGGAAGGCAGTAAGTCAGTGGGTACAGGGCCATGACTTGCTCTTTCATCACAACTTGTTCTCATGGAGACTAAGTCTCAGCGAATGACATTGTCTTTTGTGAGATCCATGGCCCCAATGACAAACACCTCCATAGTGGGTTAAAGTCCCATCAACTCTTGGATTGCCATGCAGGGACTAAGCTTCCATCACAGGATGGTAAACCTTCGGTGGTGGGGGCGTGCATTCAGACCACACCCAGCCTCAGCACCTGCTTATCACGGTCTTAGTTTCATTTCCAGTCACCATGATAATGCATCTGACCAAAGGAACTTAAGGGAGAAAGGACTTATTTGCCTCATAAGTCGCAGCTCATCCCTGCAGAGAAGTCACAGCAACGGGAACCTGGAGCAGCTGGTCATGTCAAGCACAGAGATGGATGAATGAGCTAATGCATGCATGCGAAAGCTCAGCTTACTTTCTCCACTCGTGCAGTGCTGTGGGGAATGGTGCCGCCCACAGTGGGCAGATCTTTCCATTAACTAAGATAAGCCCATGACTAACCTAATCTAGATTGTTTACCATTGAGAAGCTCCTTTCCCAGGCGATTCCAGGTTGCGTCGAGTTGACCATTAAAGCCAACCACCATCACAACATCCCGGCCTTGGAGAAGAGAAGGAAAAATCCACCCTGGAATCACACTTCGTGGCAGCTTCCCCTATACAACAGCAATGTTCTTGGAGTTCACTGCCCTGGCTGGAGCCGGCTCTCCTCTAGGCTTGGAGAGGGAGACAGTTGCTTAGCAAAACAAATTCAAGGATGAACTCCCGGTACGGAGGAGCTCATGGTGCTAGCCTGGTTGTTGTAGCTCTGAGAAGGCAAAAACACACAGGGAAGCCAGGCGGCTCCGTGCCCTCCACCAAGAAGCATCCAGTGTCCTCGGGGCACATTATCTAAGGACTTTGTCATAGGTGGGGAGGGGAAGATGTTTTCTTCTCCTCCAGAGCCTCTTTTTCTCTCCCTTGAAGAAGCCTTGGAAGGTAGAGTGGACCTGGGACCCCCAGATACCTATTCCATGGAAGTGGGCAGTGCTTACAGCCTCTCCCTTTGAGAGTCCTGTGACTGAAGTCGTCCTCGAAACCAATCCCCCTTCCCACGCCCTCCCCCAACCCACCTCCCATTCCACCTCGAGTCATAAAAATGACACGGAATGAGCTACGTCTGTTGGAGTTGCAGGAATTAATTCAGGTTCGGTAATAAAGTTATAAAGACCGGGCCGGAATAACTATAATGAGCTCCTTTTAATAAAACTCACCAGTGGGACTCTGTGCTGATGGCCCCCGTGGGGCTGAGCCTGCTCTCTGCTTCCAAAGCCTCTAAAGAGCCTGCCTGCCGCCAAGCAGGGCCTCTCGACGTGCCCTAATTATGCATCTAGGTAAATATATTTTATCTTAATGACCATCTTTGGGGGAATCTGCAGTCGCAGAGTGATTATGTCTTCAAAGTTAACAGCCCAAGGACTGACCTTCTTGCAGATGACCTCACCCGGATTGGCACCACAGCGTATGTTCCATGCGGCTGCCGCTGCCCAGGATTTAAAGCCTGACCATAAAAGCCCCTGCAGATCCCCAGCAAGAAGATCTGGGACAGGCTGGGGAGATGTCTCAGATGAAAAAGTGCTTCCCTGCAAGCATGAGAATCTGAGTTCTAGGCCCTAGAACTCCCATAAAATGTCAAGCACAGTAAAGTGCACATCTGCAACCTCAGTGTTCCTATGGGGAGGTAGACAGCAGAGAGTGGAGACTCCCGGGAAGCTTATGAGCCCATGAGCTGGTGTAAGCAGCAATGAATGCCGTCTGCAACAAGAACTGAAACCTGAGGTTGTCCTCTGACCTCTGACCTTTGACCTCTGACTTCTACATGTGCACTGTGCATGCCTCCCTCTCCCTTTTCCTAAGCAGTGTAGTAGTTGCTGCTCTTCTTGAGCCCTAGGGAAGGGAGAGGTCTGTTCTAATTTGCATGGATGATGATGCCTTGGGTATCAGCAGCGTGGTATAGGTCATCTGTGTACAAAGTGCCTTAGCAAACTGTGCTTTCAGCCATTCACCTTGTTTAACAGAGATCTGGGGCATCCCAATGTCTCACAAGCAGGTGACAGTGAAAGGTGGGGGACCAGAGAAGAGCACACAGAGCTCAAAGCCTACCTGGTGTTGAACTATAGAGCAGTATCTTCTTCTTCTAACATTTCTATGATTTCATTCTTATTTTATTAGTCAGTTTTGCCTTACAACAAAATGCTGGGGCAGCTAACCTTATAAAACAAAGGGGTTTATGTAGTTCATAGTTTTGAGATCTCAAGGTCATGGCACTGGTATGGGCTTAGTGCGCTCTCTCTCTCTCTCTCTCTCTCTCTCTGACACACACACACACACACACACCGAGGGGGGAGAGGAGAAGAAGAAGAAGAAGAAGAAGAAGAAGAAGAAGAAGAAGAAGAAGAAGAAGAAGAAGAAGAAGAAGAAGAAGAAGAAGAAGAAGAAGAAGAAGTAGTGGGCTCTGTGGAAGCGGGGAGGGTCTTGGTCATAATAGTCTATCTCTGGGGTCTCGTTGCTGCAGGATGGTCAATTCTCTTCAATGGTTGAGACAAACTGTCAACTGGGGCTCACTTTTCATAATCTTCCCTTGTCATTTCTGTGTTGACTCTCCTGTATCCTGCGTCTTGTATTTTACACTTCCTTGGGCACATCTTTTGTTTGGATGGAACATCTCTTTCAGTAATGTTTTCAGAAGAAGTAACCAGCAGGTAAATGTTCTGGAAACTTTCAAGTCTGGAAATTTCTCTATTCCAGTGTTGTACTTCATTGAGAATTTAGGTGTAAGATTGAAGTTAAGTTTTTTTCTATCAGAATTCCAATTTTTTTTTCTTCATTGTTTTTCTTCTTCTAATGCTACTTCTGTGATGTGTAAACCATTCTGAATCCATCTCTTTGTCTATTGCTTCTGTCACCTGCTTATTCCTGCTTGTCCTCTATGGAAACTTGCAGTCTCTTCTGTCTGCTGGAGTTTTACAATCATTTGATCTGTTTTAGTCTCCTCCATTGGGTGCTAGATGAACCCCTTCTCCCCAGGAACACCCTCCAGTTAGGGGAGTTTTCTAGAATGAGTGCTATTCTCTTCCCTGGTTTTCCATGTTCTTTGCAAACCTTCCGTTATCTGGATGATTCATGCATGACCAAGCCCTCTCAATTGATCACCGTTTCCAGACTGCCTCTGACTTGCTGTTTCACTTTGTAGGAAAGCTCTCAACTTTGCTTTCCAATCCTTTCACTATGTTTATCATTCCTTTCTTTTCTTCTTCTTCTTCTTCTTTTTTTTTTTTCTTCTAAATTTCCAGGAGCTCATTTTAATGTTGTCCTCCTGTTCTTGTTTAAAGTATGTGACATCTCCTCTTAACACTTAGAGGATACAAACACAAGCTTCCTACTCTATTTCTTTCCTCTGTTATTGGAAATTGCTTCAGGTTTGTAGAAAGATGCCGGTATGAAATCACCCTTTAAATGGGCTTCACAGGCTCAGGACCACAGGGAGCCATGAGGAGCTGAGTGGGGAAAGACAGAGAGACAGGTAGCAAGGGTAGCTGCCATGTAGAGTGTGGTGGTCCTGGAAGGAAACAGCCTTTAATTCCAGAGGACAGCATGACTTTCTGGCTTTAATAGATTTGGGGGTGGGGGTGGGCAAACTTTATACCACATGACCTATGCTGGCCAGGAGTCACACAACAAAAGGCACTAGATAATAATAAAGTTATAATTAAGTGTTGTCCTTGGTCTGAGGCCAGGGGGCCTGGGCTTGCTCATAGCTGCGGAACTCTCTGGAAACGATGCAAGGTCCTGCTGTATTTATCATCTCTATCCAGGGAGAATGTCATGGGGATCTGAGCTGATTCAGGGAGAAAGAGGCAGGTGGAGGGACTGTGGTCTCACGCCCCCTTTCTTATTCCTGGTGGGGTTTGTTGTTGGTTTGTTTGTTTGTCTTTGCTTCTTGGTCTCCATCTGCAGTGTCAGAGACGCCCACAGAGAGCTGGTGGCCCTTAAGGTAGACGATCACCGTGATGATTATAATGATTAGAAGCCTGGTGTTTGTAGGTGGGTTCCCTTTGCTCTTTGGTTCCTCAGAGTGCTCCTCCAGGCTCTGTGGGAGAAGTGGGCCTTCACTGAATCTTCCTGTTTCTAGAATGGTACTCTCACCCTTAACCACACCAAGTGCTTGCATCCCAGAGACCTTTTACACATTTTCAAGGAAGTCTCCAGACCAATACCAGTCCAGCAGAGGGGCACGGGGCATGGGAGAAGGGCCCCCCACACCACTTCTAAATGATAGATACTTGATGCATCAAGGTCAGTTCTTCTGGGGGAGACTGTGGCACAGACTAGAAGAATCTGGCTCTCCTCTATACCAGCTTGGGGCTCAACTTGAATATATTGTTTATTGCCACGAAACACTCTCCTGATGCCCAGTCAATGACTGTTCTGATATTGTTCCTCTCCCGCTCACCCTGGGCTTATAGCTTTGGGATTTTAAACATAAAAGTGCCTGACTGACACTTTCCAGACATGGAATCCAGAGAGGAGTTAAGCGTGCTGCTTATGGTCAAGTCTTCTTCTTCTTTTTTTTTTTTTTTACCCAGAAGTCTGGGTGTGTCCCTGGACATTTTATTTGGTACATTTCATGATATTAGCATACTGCATTACAGTGAATATGGTTTTGTAATGTAGACTCTTAATTTGAAGGAGTGCCTTTTTACTAATCTTTTTCACACATGTCTTCTAAGTAAGTCCTGGAATTTGTTAGAGTTTAATGACTCTTCTGTGACTGTGTTAAACTATAGATTGGTTTAGATGAGAAAAACTTCCAATCCAGCACCGTAGCATTTTTCTCGCCATTTATCGTGCACTCTTTTTTTCTTGTTATTTTGGGGAGTGTTAAACTGTGTGACGTTTTGCTTGTCTTCGCATCTTCATCATTTTTGTGTATTCCTCGGTATTATGATGGTTGTGCATTCTCCGGCCCTCAGCCCACTCTCCTAGCTGCCTGTTGTTCTGGACACATGAGCTGTTGGTCACCGTGAGCCCACTTCATGTGGGATTAGATGTGTTTATTCCCTGTGAGCTGGGAGGGACTTTCCCATGGAAGTATCCAGACTTCCCCTTTGGCCATATTTTTTCCCCCCGAATCTTCTGGTTATTTCTTTACTCAGGTTCTCTACTCGAGTCAGATGTTGGGATTTTTACCTTCAACTTGGTCTGCGCTTGTTAGGACTAGAGGTTTTAAGGCCTTCCTTTTTATTGCAATTCCCAATTTTTGTTTCAACATTAATCATTGTAGACACAGATTTTTTTTGTTGTTGTTGTTGCTGGTGGTGGTGTTGTCTTTGTGACTCAATTCCTCCCACACATGCATGAAAGAATGGTGGTTGGTTTTGTTTTTTGGTTTTGGTGGTTTGAACTAGATTGTCTTATGAATTCAGATCCTTTATGTCCACCGCTTGTGTTTCCTCTAACTTGTGTGCTGTTTTATGGAATAAGTGTGTGAGTGCTCACACCTACCTGGCCCTCACCTTCTCCTCACATCCACTTGGTGCGCTGGTGAGAGCAGCAGGTTTCCTCTCACAAGTTCTCCAGGCCCTATTGGTCTTGGCAACCCAGCCCCTAGAATACCTCTGACTTAACTATAGCTCATGAGTGACATTAAGATGCCTCATTTCTTTTTGTTGCCAATTACATGCTGCACATGTAATTTCTCCACTGCGTTTGCTTTAATCCACGCTGCCCCTCTCCTCTTGGTTTTCCCTCATGCAAGTAACTCACAGCTGGCTCTTATTCCAGCTCACGCGTCTCCACCTGCCACCGCATTCCCTTCCTGCCCCTACATGCACCTGGCTCTTCTTCTAGATCAGCTCCCCTTCTGCTGGGTCCCCAGTTCCCCCTGCATCTCTCTGCCATGACTCCGAGCCCTCCCAGCCTCGCCCTTCTATGGAGCCCTGAGAAAGCTGAGGTCTCCCAACCCCACAGCCACTGTCTTCCAGGGTGAAGAAGCAGTGAATGTCGATGTAAAAAAAAAAAAAAAAGTTACATAAAAGACGAGTTAGAACTGCCGCCAATTGTCACTCCTGCTGAAAGGAAGGGAAGAGTCTTCTGACTTGGGGAGGAGTGAGTCTTAGGGTAAAATGAGTAAGGATCCTCTTGACGAGGTGACACCTCAGCCGGCACCGGATGGGAGAAATAGGAGGGTCATTCCAGGGTCTTCCTCTGTCGTGGAACAGTGTGCATCTATAGGTCACAAGCCCCTGCCATGACTTACTCCTCTTGTCCCCAGTGTTTAGTGAGGGCTATGGAGGCGATACATAGGGACTGTGTCACTAAGCTTTGCATTAAGGTGACAAAATACCAGAAAGAAACAACTTAGGATGAGGACAGGATTTGGGGTCACAGGTTCAGTAATTTCAGGCCATGGTCATTTGGCCCTATTGCTTCAGGCTATCCCCTGGCATCTCACATCACAGTGGAAGCTCATACAGGAAGAGGCTGCTCATACCATGCCCACCAAGAGGCAAAAAGGGTCAGGAAGGAGCCAGGATGCCAATAGCGTCATCAAGGATGTGTCCCAGGTAACCCGACTCCCTTTTACTAGGCCCAGTCTCCTGAAGTTCCCACCGTCTCCCAACAATGACACAGGCTGGAGTCTGAGTCTTGACCATATGAGCCTCTGAGTCATTTAAGAGCCAAACTCCACTAGGAGTGGAGATCAAACATGGCCTCCTCTCCCACAAGCTCTGAGCCCAGTGAGACTTTAGAATTGTCGGCTTAGGCTGCCTTCCCTCTGGGCAGCTCGGGAGCTCCTTCAGGGTGTGGCCATGAGCTAATGTAAGGCAGGAGCAGAAAAGTGAAGAGGCCCAGCAAAGGCACCTGCATAGACTGGGGAGGGGGGCGGGGGCAAGCCCTCAGGCATCCTAGACTTGGGGGGTGAAGGAGGGGCAAGCCCTCAGGCATCCTAGACTTGGGGGAGGGGGAGGGGCAAGCCCTCAGGCATCCTAGACTTGAGGGGTGGGGGAGGGGCAAGCCCTCAGGCACCCTTGTGCTTCAGGTCTGACATCAGCTCTGTCACACTCCAGCTTTACAGACCAGAGCTCAAGTGTCTCTTCTACCAATTTTGGTTCTCCCAAACCTGGCCCTGTGCTGGTGGAGCATGGGGCATTGTAAAAGTATCTTTTATTCTTCTGATTCTCTTATTGCCTCAGTCTGCTAACCTGGGACTAGTCCTGGATGTTTCTAGCCTCCGTACAATCTTATCTAGGCCCAGAATGTTTTTAGTCTCTAAGATTTACTGCTGAATAAGCTCACCCTTTCTAATTCTTTTTTTTTTTTTTTTTTTCCCCCTCCCTGAACTGTGGCTGGCTGGTTCAACTCAGCTGTTCTGGCTTGAACTCCTAAAAGCTAACTGATTCAAACTGGCTTCTCTCAGTTTCTGCCTAAATTGCTCTGTTTGGCCTCATACTAACTTTGGCAATATGTTCTAATCTTCTGGCTCCTAATCGTCCTCTGGCTCATTCTATCTTCACCTGAGTGTAGCTTGTTCTCTCTTTGCAACCTGTCTCTGTACAACTGTCCTAGTAAAACTGCTCTCTCTCTCTCTCTCTCTCCCTCCCTCCCTCCCTCCCTTCCTCCTTCCACCTCTCTGTACTGCTCTCTTAAGTAGCTTCTCTTTCCTCTCTGTTCTCCTGAGAGTTGGGCATAACCTATCTCTGACTCAATCTGTCAAATCTTTCTCTGATTTGTCACTTTGTCTGCCCCTCAATTAGCATCACTTTCAAACATAAGTGCTTCCTTCTACAAACTAACTTTGCCTTCATTGTTTGATATTAAAGCTGTGTAGTAAAGGCATGTCTGCATTCCAGCTAGATCACACAGACCTCAAAGGCCTTTGGATGTGATCAGAGCAGCCATGTTGCTGGGTAAGATTCTTCTACAGGGTATCCTGTAGGCCATGTTGACCTTATTGAAAAGGTTGGGCATGGCAGTGCATGCCTGTAATGCCATCACACAGGAGGCAGAGGTAGAAGTTCAAAGACATCCTGGTCTACAGAATAAGGTCTAGGGTAGCCTGAGATACAGAGGAAGACCCTGTCTGAAAACCAATCAACAGAAAACAAAACAAAACAATATTGGAGGAACATACACACACTTTACTGCAGCATATTTTTCTGTTGTTGTTGTTGTTGTTTGATGTTCCATTGGTGTTTTAACTGCATGTATGTCTGTATGAGGGTGTTGGAGTCCTGTTACAGGAGTAACTTACAGGTGTGAGCTGCCATGGAACCCCCAGGGACCCTCAGAAGAACAACCAGTGCTCTTAAGTAATGAGCCACCTCTCCAGCCTTGTAACACATATTCTTATTGCAGGGTCACACCACTCTTAAGATAATAATGGTTATTCTTTTTGTTGTTGTTATAGACAAGGCCCCATATGTCCCAAGCTGGCATTGAATTCACTCTGTAGCCAAGAATGACCTTGAACTCCTAATCCTTTTGCCTCCACGTTCTGAGTGCTGGGAGAACTGATGTGCACCACTGTGCCCATTTTATGCAATGTTGGGGGATCAGATACAACCAGGGAAGCATTCTACCAACTGCTCTATATGCCTAGATTCAGAATCATTATTCCTTAAGAAAAAAAAAATAGTATTGGATTTGGCCTGGGCTTGGGCCCTAGTTCCTCCTCTGTGGCAATATGGCTTGACTCACTCAATCTTTCTGCTCTTTTATTGCTCCCTGCTGAGTGTCTTAATCCATTTTGGGCCACTGTCACAAAATACTGGACACTGGGTTATCCATTAAGGAAAGATGTTTATTTTGCCAACCATGCTGAGGAATGAAAAGTTCAAACATCATGGCACTGGAATACTGGCAAGAGCGCCCCCTGGCAGTGTCAACATGTATCAAATGGCATCATGTGATAGAAGTATATTCCAGAGGAAGAGATTGCTTGACAAGAGAGGAAGCCAAGATGAAGGTCCAGGTTCCCTCTTTTCTAACAACTGGTCCCCCAGGGGAATAACCCAAAATCCCCGCCCCACTTCCATATGATAGCACTGGTTCTTTAATGAGTCTGGAGTTCCTGTGACATGATTACTTTGCTACAGGCCTTACAATTCTGCCATCTCACTAACTCTGCATTGGGGACCATGCTTCCAGCTCTTAAGATGTTGCAGGGACAAGCCAGAGAGGGATGAGAAAAGCAAGGAGCCCCTCCTGTTTGGAAGAAGCGAACATAATTTTGTCATTGTGAAGGGTTGTGCACATGTCTTTGTCCTTAGAGGCCACTTTGAGGATGCTCAAAAAGGTGCCCTTGGGCTCACCACCCTTTGCTGTGCTGAGCTTATATGTAGGTGTGCTTGGCCACTGTCGCCCACCCATTCTCCTGGGTAGCCACCACCTTGGTATTGTCTGGGTAGGAAACTCTGCTCCCCCGCAGGCAATGTGAAATCTTCCAATTTTCAAATGCTGTCAACCAAATTAGGTATTTAAAAAAAGATACCCTGTGGCTCCAAGGAATGCCTCTTCGGTCTGCTGTTCCCCTGGGGTTGCCTGTGTGTGACCCTGAGAAAGATAAGGGCAGAAGGTGGCGTCTAGCTCCTTCCCCAGGGGAGGACCTTTTTCTGTGGAAATCACTGTCTTCTTTGCTTCCCCAAGGTGGCTCTGAAGGTGAGCTGTCCCTGCTCACTGAAAATGCAAAGAAATAAATGCATGAAAATAGAGCAGCAATCCCTCAAGCCCTGTGTCAGGTTTAAGTCCCAGGCGGCAGCTCTGCTGGACGCATCAGGATGGCCCTGAATCATCTCCAGGCTGCTGGGCTGAGCAACACTTAGCTCTGAACAGGCCCTGCCTGTAGGGCTCGCCCCCAATGCCTAGGGTAGCCCTGGGCAGGACCTGCCACGTTTGTGCATGTGTGCATGTGGGCGCGTTGCATGCACATGTGAGCATACGGCTATGCCCTATAGATGTATGTTTGTGGGTTTTAACAAGTATGTGTCTGCCTGCAGGGTTATATATACATGTGTAAGTGTATAGTATGTGTATATATTAGTATGTCTGTCCGTGTGTGTGCCCACATGCCCGTGTGTGTGTGTGTGTGTGTGTGTGTGTGTGTGTGTGTGTGTTACACTGTCAGTTTGCTGAGTCAGATATAAGCTGTTGGGCATGGAGCATCTGTCTGGTTGTCTGTCACACAAGAGTGCTTATTTATAAAATGGGAGACAGTGATTTGTACTGAAGAAACCCACTATGTGACTGAGGGAAGAGATTTGCTGAGTGGCAGGGAACAGGATCATATGCCAAGCTGCCTCGTATCTTCACGAGTGGCTACCCTCAGATGTTTGGTCTCACCAGTGTGGAACAGATGGGAATCAAGGAAGACAGCATAGCTGTAGGGGCAGTGGCCATGGCATCCTGGGGTTGGTCCTGATGGTGCCGCACACCCAATCCTCAGCTGAGATCCCTCAGCTCGACATCCCAGTGTGACCACTGCACAGCCAGGTACTGACCATTAGAGACAGGCAGGAAGTTCCCTTGTAGCGCAGGCTGTAGAAGGTGTCATGAGAAGGGACTTGTGTGGATCCCTGAGAAATTCCACCAGCACTGGAGGAGTTGGGGCCAAAATTCTCCTGGTAGAGAAGGGGCCAGGCATAAAGATCCTGGCCCAGAATATATGGCTAGCAGACTTTTCTATTGAGAGAGAGAGAGAGAGAGAGAGAGAGAGAGAGAGAGAGAGAGAGAGAGAGAATGTTCTGGGAGGAGAGCTAGGTGTGAGGAGACACCATCTGTACGACACATGCTCCCTGGGCTGAGCCTCAGTTTCCCCAGTTATATCAAGAGGAAATGCCATCCTCTAGGCACAGCAGCCTTTTGACACCTGGGCAGCAGTGAGCCCTTTAGGGGAGTGTGAGTGTAGCCATGGAATAAAGGCTGGCACTGCCCAGCCACTCCTGACCTTTCTCTGTTTCTGTTCCCAGTGCCAGCTGTGTTTTGGTCAGTGTCAAAGGATCACCATGGTCCTTGATGCACTCTGCTGGGTGCTGGGGGGAAAGCTGGCCTTGAAGCCTCTGAGCTGTTGGCATTGAGTGTTTGTCACCATTGCCCCTCCCTGGACTTCTATTTGTTCTGGGAATGGCATGACAGCCCCGGTACTGTGAGCTTTATATGAGACAACGGTAACCCTAATGCCACTCTGATACCTGGCTGGTGACTGAGTTGTACCCAAACGGGTTCTGTTTTCCTATCATGCCCCTGGGTATGGGCTGCTAGGCTGCTGGGCTACTATCAAAAGCATTCTTTCCTTCCAGGAACCTCCCAGGGCAACCTGGACAGCCTCAGCAGAGCCCTGGGCGTGCTGGAGGAGCACATCAACAGCTCACGGCAGAGGGTGCGTAGGCACGCTACGGACGATGACTACAACATCGAGGTCCTGCTGGGTGTGGATGACTCGGTGGTCCAGTTCCATGGGAAGGAGCACGTGCAGAAGTACCTGCTGACACTCATGAACATTGTGAGTCAAGGCTGGGGGGCGGGCAGGGGCGGGTGGAGGGGAACAGGGGTGGGACCAGACTCCCTGGAGGCAAGGCTTGAGGAGGGTGGGGGAAATTGGGCTGGGTGGGTCTATGGGTTGGGTGGGTCTGTGGGTGGGTCCATGGGAGAATAGGACAAACTGGGCTGGGAGGAGGACGGATGTGATGGTCTGTGTTCATTGTCAGCATGACGGACTCCAGAATTCCGCCCCCCCCCCATCTCTCTGGACATGCATTGATTAAGGTGGGAATACTTCTCCACTGTGGGTGGCGCCATTCCCTGGTTGGGAACCTGGGCTGTGTACGTGTACAAAGGGAGCTGAGTAGTAGCATCCATCCCTCTTGACTTCCCCATTGTGGCTGGGATGTGACCATCTGCCCCAAGCTCCTGCCGCCCCTGCTGCCTTGATTTCTCCAATACGGCCAACTGTACCCATGACCTGGGAGGCAGAATAAACTCTCACTTCAGTTACTTTGGTCAGAGTATAGTATCACAGCCATGGGGAAAGACACTAAGACAGAGGAGTACTGGAGGAGTGGGCTTATGGGGCAGAGCTAAGCTGACAGGCTAAGATCTTCTCCATTCAGGGTAGTGGTGGGATCCCCAAAGCCCTGCTAGGAGATAAGAGCAGTTTGGCAGAAGGGCTAGGCTAGGACATGACTGGGCTTCTCGAATGGAGCATGAGGATGGGCTGCTTTGTGGGAGGAGGGCAGCTTACATGGCGCTGCAGTAAACAAGGACCTAGCTGGAGGTGGGCAGACAGATACAGAGATGGGCTCTGCATCTGCAGCTAGGTCAGCTGATGAGCCCCTGGGAGCTAAGGTGGCACATAGCTCAGCCTCCAGATAGGGATAGAAGGGAGGAAGTGAGTAGGGATTGCCACCTGAGTGGTCCCTTTCCTCCAAGTTGCCCTGGTTACGTCCTTGGCTCCCTGAACCTCCACCTCTCCCCTGCAAAGTTCTTTGTATTTGTACATTTTACTTTGGAGGATGCTAATCTCATATTAATTTTTGAAAAGTACTTTTAATTTAGTAATGATAAAACCCATAATTATAGAAGTTAGTGAACCCCTGAGACATGGCTGCAATAATAATAGTAACAGCAAAAATAAATAAAACCATAATTGTTGCAATTAATGATCTGCCAATGGGTGGCTGTGTGCCAGGCTAAGGCTAGCCACTTTCTGTGCAATAGCTTAGGGAATATTCACAGTAAGCCTCTAAGACCGGTAGATGTGCAGACCTCATGGCCTCCAGAAAATGAGCTCTTCCTGCAGATCCACTGCTGTCCAACTCGCAGGGAAAGAGTGGGGCTTGGAATTAGAAAGACTGGTGTGCCCGTGTGAATGGGGTTCCAGTCCCCCCAAGCTTTGGTGTTCCCGTCATTAAAAAGGGTCGGTTCCGTCTTCACGCCGCTGCAGGCTGGTTTAAATGACGTAATGGGAGTGAATGGGTTTTTCTAGTCTCTAAGTAAGGTATGATGGTTTCAAACTCCAGATGCAATATGGGTTTGCTCACACGACAGTGACCGCAGTACAGACCACATCGCTCCTAAGGCGTCTACAGGGCACCCTGCCTGAAGGTGGGCTATTCACTGAGACTTCTTCATGGGACAGATGCATGAAATCCTCCTTTTCCTCAGTGAAGGCTCCTGTGTCAAAGGGCTTGTTGGAGGACATCTAAAACTCTCTCCAAGTTTTTTTTTTTCTTAAGATTTATTTATTTGTTATTATGTATACAGTGCTCTGTCTGCCTGTACATGCATGGGCCAGAAGAGGGCACCAGATCTCATTATAGATGGTTGTGAGCCATGATGTGGTTGCTGGGAATTGAACTCGGGGCCTCTGGAAGAACAGTGCTCTTAACCGCTGAGCCATCTCTCCAGCACAGCTCTCTCCAAGTTTTGATCACAAGCTTCTCCTCATTCCTGCATACACACACACACACACACACACACACACACACACACACACACACACACACACACAGTTTTAAATACTGATGACAAGATGGTTTAGTTTCTAGAAAAGCCGCAGAGACCTAAAAATTCTTGAAATGAAGCCCCGTCTCATCACCACAACAAGAGGATTTGAGGAGATGATCCCGAGGTGTTGAGAAAGGCTGTCTGGGTCACATCTGTTTTCCTTGTCACACAGATATGCACTTGTGCACGCAGCAAGTGTTTATTGACTAAGTGCTTGTCCTCGTGGGCAGGGGTGTCCAGCCCATCAGAAGCCAAGGGTGAGACACGGGGGGGGGGGGGGGCAGATTCACTCCCCCCCCCATCCAAGTTCCTCCTGCTTCTTCAAGAGTTCCATATGGGCCATGGAGATGAGGGTTCCCCACTCAAGGAGCAGAGTGTTGCACTGGCCGTTAGTACACTGTGACTTCTGGTGAGTGTTCCCACAGCTGGGAGAGGGGCTGTGCAAGGCTACTGGGGCACTCTGGGCCTTGCAGAAGCTGTGAAGACAACTTTTGAGTGTTGCTCTGTGACAGAGCTTTCTGTAGCTGCCCTTCTGGCCTTTGAAATGTGGCAGCCTACTGGCCAGACTGGATCTCGAGTTCTTGAAATGTAGCCAGCGAGAGGAAAGAACTGATTGGTCTCTTTTATCCAATAGAATTTTAAAGTTTAATTAAAAGCGTTTTATTAAAAGATAAGCTGGGAAGGTAACGTGGTCGGTGAAGTGCTCGCCATGTAAACGCTAGGACCTGAGTCCAGCCTCCCCAGCACTGACGCAAAATGCTGGGCTCAGTGGCACATACCCACAACTGGATCAGTGAGCTCCAGGTCTCAAAAAGGAAGGTGGGAGGCGGAAATGACAGAGCAGGACACCTGACCTCCTCCTAGGGCCTTTCCACTCACACAAGGACCTGCCTACGTGCCTACACACACACACACACACACACACACACACACACACACACACACACACACACACACACACACACCTCTGCACACCCACAAAAGAAAATTTAAGGAAGATGCCTGACATCTGACCTCTCCACCTGTACACAAATGTGCATCTGCTCACACGCAGTCCACATAAACAAGGGGGCAGGGAGAGAACGGCGAGCCTAGAGGCACCGGCCTATGATCCCAGCTACCTGGGAAGTTGAAGCAGCTGGACCTTAAGTTCAAGACCAGCCTCGGCAACTTAGTGGGCTCTTGTTTCAGAACAAAAGTAGCTGGGTGGTGGTGGTGCACACCTTTAATCCCAGCACTTGGGAGACAGAGTCAGGTGGATCTCTGTGAGTTCAGGACCAGCCTGGTCTACGAGGTGAGTCCAGAACAGACAGGTCTACACAGAAAAAAAAAAAAAAAAAAAAAACCAAAAACCAAAAACAAAACAAAACAAAAAAACCCGGTCTCAAAAAAAGTGATGTGGTACGGGGCTTACCAAGCGTGTGAGAGCCCTGGAGTCATGCTCAAGTGCACAGGCCATCGTCATCGATTTTTTTAAGTGCACATTTGTGACTCTAAGGTCACTAAGGAAATACAAAGGTCACACCATCAATGCACAGGACCCTTCATCTTGTAAAGCTGAACCTCCCACCATTAGACGCTAACTCCTCGCCCGATCTCCAGGTCTTGGCTGCCACTGTTCTCATATTGGTCTCTGAATTTGACTCCTCTGGACCTGTATATCAGGGACTCAGTATGATATTTGCCCTTCGGAGCCGGTTTATTTCACTTAGTGTGATAGTCTAAAGGTTGTTCATATTATCACATGTTGGAATTCCGTGTGTGTGTTTGTGTGTGTGTTGTTTTGCTTTGTTTTTGATATAGATCTTTCTATGTACCTCAGGCTGGCCTTGAATTCATGGTGGGCCTTTTGCCTTCAACCTCTTGTGTGCTGGAATCACAAAGGGCTGCCCAAACAACCCTCCTTCCTTCCCAAGGCTCAGTAAGACTTATAGATATCTAGATATTTGCTTGTCCACGCACTCATTGGTGGGCACCTGGGCAGCCTCCACCTCCTGCCTGTTGTCAGTAAGGATACTGAGAGCCCGGGTTACAGATTTCCGCTCACCACTCTGTTTTGCATTCCTTTGGCTACAGACCTAGGAGTAGAAAGACTGAATCATATGGTAATTCTATGTTTGGCTTTTAAGAAACCGCGTGCTGTTTTCCACAGCCGCTGTATCATCTGTGTTCCCACCAACAACGCGTGAGGGTGCCCAGCTCTCCACAGCCCACAGCACTTGTCAACTTGATAGTAGCCATGCTAATGGGGACATGACTTGTAATTAATCAGCACTGATGTTGAAGTTGCCAGTGTGGCCAATGGCAACTGTCCTGAGCATTGCACAGTGGGCAAGCCTGCTGAGCACTCCTCTGAACTTAAAATTGACTGCCATGTACTAAGCAAGCCTGGGCAACTCTGGGAAATTGAGCCTCAAGCCACAACCCCAAGTAGCCCTCAAAGGCCTGGCCAGTGACTTGTCACAATCTTCTTGTATGTCTACATCTGCCCCGGGGATTCCCAAGGCTGGAACCAAAGTAGCATCAGGAAGGGATCTACATAGCTTTGGGTTGGTATGTAGCTCGCTAGATGTGGCATTGGGCAGGCTCCAACTGCACTCTGGGTCAGGTGGCCATTGCCAGTGATAGCAGGTAGAGATGGCTTCATGGCCAAAGGACAGCCTGGACAGCAAGCTGCCCACTGAGCTGGGTGTTGTGTGAAAGGCTTTTCTTGGGAAAGATGCAACACACACATATCTATTCAACTCCAAAAAGAAACACGGGACAGACCAATATAGCAACTACACCAAAATCCAACTCTGTGATCCAAATGAGTTTTTTTAAATTGGGGTTGCTAACTGATCTAGGGGTGAGGGGTCACTTATAGGAGCAGAGATGGCTGGAGAGGCTGCATCCCTGAAAAGGCTCCACCTCCTAATGAGCCCCGTAGCTTCCTCAAACAGTGAGTACAAACACATGAGCCCAGGGGAGGCATCACATTCAAATCACACTAGGAAGAGAAAAGTTGCCGATCTGCCCCCTACTGGGGTCTCAGACCTACTGGAGGGCAAGGGGTGGGGGTGGAGTGTCTGCTGATCACTTCATGAGACCTCCTTAATTGCAGACACCGCCTACCGACGCATTCTCTGACAGCCAGATCCATTTTCCCCAGTTCCCTCCCTAAATTCAGAAGAGTAATTTTTTTTCAGTTCATTAAATCAGTCTATATTTAACACAGATAATATATTATTTATGCCATAAGATTAGAACGAATTCATATAGATCTCCCCGCATTTTCTCCCCGAAGCTCCTCTCCATGACTTGACTTTAATGAGCGTGGAATGTTGCAGTGGGGAAGACATGCTTTTTGTATAACTTATTATTTATATGACATGTCCGTGGAATAAAACTCACTTCCCTCTTGGAGGTCAGATGTGCCACCTACCATTTTATAGCCTTATGGATGAACCTGTTCCTCAGCCTTAGTTATATCCTTAGACTGGGCTCCTAAAAGTTAAATCTCCCAACAGGTAATGCACGTGTAAAAGTCTTACATACCAGAATATTCTGTAGGGTCTTATCATCTGCACCTGCTCCACTGAGGAAAGACCCATGCCCCTGCCTCGTTCTTAGCTGTGGACTTCTATAGCTACAACTGTGACATCTTAATACTTTCTGTTGCAGGCTACAGCTATTCTGTTGATTTTCACTTCATTTATTTACACTGTGTGTGCATGTTCATGTACATGTGTGTGTTGTGTGTCTGTGCGCGCGCGCGCGTGTGTGTGTGTGTGTGTGCCTCTGTGTGTGTGTGTGTGTGTGTGTGAGAGAGAGAGAGAGAGAGAGAGAGAGAGAGAGAGAGAGAGAGAGAGAGAGGGAGAGAGACAGCACAGAGATGGAGGTCAGAGAACAACTTTGAAGAGTCAGTTCTTTCTTCACACAACATTATCAGCCTTTGTACAAGCGCCTTGAGCCACTCACTGACCGTTGCATGGTGAAGGGCTCAGATGAATAGCACCCTGAGGTGGCCTCTTGACACAGAGCGTGCTTAGAGTCATTTCAGACATTGCAGAATAATCAGTCCCAAGCCCAAGCCAAGACACATTGGAAAATATTTTTCATGAAAGAAGTGAGCAACTCAAACACAAGAATCTTAAATCAAGAATTCTTTTTTTAAAAAAAGATTTATTTATTTATTATTATGTAAACAGTGCTCTGCTTGTATGTACTCCTGCAAGCCAGAAGAGAACACCATATCACATTACAGATGGTTATGAGCCACCGCGTGGTTGCTGGGAATTGAACTCAGGACCTTTGGAAGAGCAGGCGGCGCTCTTAACCACTGAGCCATCTCTCCAGCCCCTAAATCAAGAATTCTAGCACAAAAAAATGCAAAGATATACTACATCTAATGCAGGCTGGGAAGTGACGGTAGGAAAGCCAGAGAAGACTTTGTTCTGGGTAATTGAATCCCTTGCTTCTGAAAGAGCATTTAGCTTGGTATGTGCAGTGACAGTGCCACAGCCCCTAATCGCGATGGTCTCAGTTCTGAATGAAGAAGGGTTTAAGGCTGGGTTTGCTGGCTCTAAGTATTGGGACAACATGCACAGTGCAGCTGTGTGTTCAAACTGAGGCTGCAGTGAGGTTGTGTCGTGCAACACAGGTGAGTACAGCCAGAAGCACGTCAGATTCCCTACAACTGCGATCTTGTGTGTGCTCAGGGACGCTTTACCAATACCAGATTGTTCGCAATCCCCACACCCAGCTCTGCAAGCCCACTGGGCTCACAACCCACAGTTTAGGAAGCTGGGGCTGCGCTTGAGAGTTACTAACGTTACTAACGTTCCCTCGGACGGCATCACGGACACACAGAGGTACGGTGACCTTGACAGAATGACCATCGTGTCATTGGTGGAGAGGGACTGTCTCCATTCCGTTGTCACCATAGAGGACCAGGTGGCCCACAGAGCTAGTATTTAAGTGATACCTGCTCTCTGGCTTTAAGAAAAAAAAAAAAAAAAAAAAAAAACCTTGAGTGATGGCCACAGCCCTGTCTGTATCCCTCCGCAATGACGTGCCTGGGTATGCTGGTGGGGTGCAGGGAACGCTTGGTGTAGAATAAGCACCTGCTTTGAAGCCAGAAGCAGTACTTCCCTGGTGAAGCTTTCCTTACCTGGACTCAGTTTCTCCATCTTTGACCCAGAGGCTTTACCTCCTACCACACCTGCCAAACTTCCACAAGAGGAAGAACGAACCCTCAGCAGACAAATTCTTCCTTGACACCGTCGATCCTCTGACTCCCCTGAAGCTGGAGCAGCCCCTTCCTGAAGGCCACCCTAGTGACCTCACACTTTCTCCTTCTCATACCCCAGGCTACCCGACACCAGCTCTATCTCCAGCGAGTCTAACTGCCTCCTAGGCTCTCTGAGGTCACTTTGAGGACTCTGTCTAAAGGAGTGAATGAACTGACTTTACTCTCCATTTGAAAACAGCTTAGTAGTTTTCTGCTCAAGAACAGTCTCTCTGAGCTGTGTGAACTGCTCACTGTCCACTGAGGGCAGACCTATTCCTTAGGCTTATAGAGAACATGGGGTCCCGGGGACCTTGTGCTGTCAGCTGATGCTGAACCCTTTGCTTTCCTCCCAGCAGGATGGAGGTCCTCAGCACAGTGTGTTCTGAAACAACTCGTGTTCAATGAACAATCTCTTTGTGCCAAGACTTGGATACGTTTCCTCTTTTCTTTTCTAATTTAATCCAGAAATTGGCCTTGGCTTGCCAAAGCCTTGCCAGGGTTTGTAAACAGTCAGCTGCTCACCAACTTTCAAGAATGCTGGGGCCGGCACAGAGGCAGCACAGGAATGTTTTGTGCTAGGCTCAGGGGGAGGAAATCTTGTGAACTGCAGAGCAGCCTGCCGAAGGCATCGCCCCTGTTTCACGTGTCTGTCTCTGCCTCCTGCAACAAAGAAACGCTGAAACGTGGCACTGCCCAGACAGGAGGGACACATTTAGTGTAGGAGCTGGGCAGAGCAAAAGGGGAGGGAGATCGGAAGTCCAAAGCTCTCTTCCTCATCTGCCTGTGTTGCCTGGGCCACAGGAGACTGTTTAGGACACTGTTTCTGGTCCTTCCATTCCTCATGCTTGTCCCCCTAGGCCTAAGATCAAGGTCCTGTGTGTCAAAGCAGTCCCATTTGTCAGGATGCTGTGCTGCATACAGAACCATCAGAGAACCATACGACCAGGTGCAAGACCCATCAGAGAACCATATGACCAGGTGCAGGACCCATCAGAGAACCATACGACCAGGTGCAAGACCCATCAGAGAACCATATGACCAGGTGCAGGACCCATCAGAGAACCATATGACCAGGTGCAGGACCTATCAGAGAACCATATGACCAGGTGCTGCCGGATGCCAGGCAGCGGTGAGCACAGGAGGTTGTGGGCTCCAGGGCATAGCAGTGATCAGGAGAAAGCGCTTCCCCTGGCAGCGGCCTCCTTGGTTCTGTTGACTTGTGGTTGCACAGGAATAGTCTGCCAGGCCCTTGCCAGCTCTGGTTTTCTTAAGTGAAGGTAGGAAGCTCTGCAGAAACCTAATCATTTTTCAGTGTGAGCTACAAATTGCAATTAAGTGCTCGTCCTGCCAGGTGAATCCAAGCACAGCTGTGGTATCCACCAGGCCCGAGGGCAGCCGGCCTGATTGTTCCTTCTGGGTTGGAGGGAAGCAGGCAACTGTCCCTGTAGTCCCTCTGTGTCCCACCTGTGGAGAAAGGTCTCCAAGGGCTGCTGTGGGCATTGCTCTAGGTGTCTGACTGACACCTGGACAGGTGTGACATGAGTAGAGGCCCTTGGGGTGAGCCATTGTGCTCTGCTCTTCCTAAACATCGTGCCTCGTTGTGGAGAGTGGGATGTAGAGACGGCAAAACCTATTCCTGTACCTGGTTGTTCAGAGTAGGAGTAAAATGTAGGGGCCAGATGAAGACTAGAACTGCACCAGGGGTGTCTGAGGTACCTGGAGCAGGGAAGGGTCCTCAGTAACTTTATCAGCTCCCAATACAGATGGGTCTGGGTGGCAGCAAAGCGCCTGTGAAGGACCAGGGGCATCTCTCTCTTCTTGCACACTTTGGATCTGGTTGAAGCATAGGGCTCTGAGGAGAGGCAGGAGGTGCAATTGGTTTGGCATCTAGAAACTTGGGGCTTTCCACTTCGTTACTGAAAAGGAAAGAGATCACATTGATGGAGGTATAGCACTGGACAGCCCTGTGCAAGGAGGTACTTTACGGCTTGTCTACCCTCTTTTAGCGCCTCTGTGAGGTTTGCTTTCTCCGATATGGCCAAGGAGGCTCAGGGAAGTTGGGCACGGGCCCACGGCACAGAAATTGAGTCACGTGCCTGTGGGAAGACACATGCATGGTCCTCTCTGACACTTCTGACCTGAAGGGGAGAATTCCTTTGGAATATCGGAAGAAGTCCAGGCCTGTTCTGTGTCTCACAACAGCACTGGCTATCCCCAGTCATACCCTCTGCCTTGCCCTCCCACCCCAAACCATCTTATCTGTGTACATCTATGTCTCTCCTGGGTGTGGCCAGTGGAGCTTTACCTGGTGTGTATTCCTGTTCTAATATTGTCACCACCAACACTGTCTTTTCGTCTGTCTGTCTGTCTGTCTGTCTGTCTGTCTCTCTCTCTCTCTCTCTCTCTCTCCCTCTGTCTCTCTGTCTCTGTCTCTGTCTCTGTCTCTCTGTCTGTCTGTCTGTCTCTCTCTCCCTCTCTCTCTCTCTCTCTCTCTCTCTCTCTCTCTCTCTCTCTCTCTCTCTCTTCCTCTCTCTCGATCTGAGCTCCTAGGATGTTGGCCCCTGATGAGGCTGTAGGCGGTGGAAGGGTCACTGTGAGCCAGTGATGTCCTGCCCTCATGGAACTCACATTCCAAAGAGCTGGTGTGGAAACCCTGGAATGCTGGTGGGCACCCCTGGGCTACCCTCACCTCTGCCTCTTCCCCATCACTCTCCCTGCATCCCAGCAGCCACTCCCCATCTCCCTCCCTCCTCTGACGCCTCCTGACAGCTGATGAGGGAGTCCAGGAGCTGCCTGTCCTTGGCTCCCACGGGAGCTGACAGTTGTCAAAGCAGGAGTCTGAGTCCCTGTAGATGGACAGAGGGCCAAGCATCGTCACTCCCCGGTGACAGCTTGAAGCGACTGTTGAGCTTGTCTTGGGCAGGTTCCAGCGAAGAGGTGACAGCTGAGCCAGACAGAAGAGATGACAGTCTCCTTTGCCGGGCTCCAGTCTGGGCAAATGTGGGCTGTCACTGTGCTTAAACCCCTCCTTGGTGTGTCCCCTGCCCCTGTACCAAGCTGTAGTCAGACAATCCCTGAGGCCCTTCTCCTCTGGGTGATGTGTCTTAGAACTAGGGACCCAAGGAAAGAAAGGTAAAGAAGATGACACTGGGAGCCAGAGAAGCAGATTTCTCTTATAATGTGGTCCCATCACTATAGGAAGCAGAGCCCAGAGGCCTCTGGACCTGTCCGTCTCTGATGTTAGGGTTGGAGTGGGCACTAAGCAGAGCAGGGCACCCCCAGCCCTGGTCTCCCTTTCCACTTAGAACATCTCCTCTATCTCCTTCATCTACCAGAGTGTGCTCTACTCCCGAGGCCATCCCAGGAACTTCCAGGAGGCCATTGGCTTCTCTGGCTCATAGTGTTGTTTTTCTTATCTTTCCTTGGGTCACAGTCTAATTGGGCAGGAGAATCTGATTTACTGAGGAATGAAAAATCCATTGTTTTCAGATTACACAGTCGTGCCCAAATGGAGGCCAGGGACAGAGCTCCCGTCACTGGGAACAGTTGTACTACACAGGCCGAGGCAGGCCCGAGTGTGGGAAGGGGGAGACTAGCAGTGTGACCAGGGGTGGTACCCCATCTTGGCACTTAGGGAATGAGAGTGTGCCCTGAAATGGAACACCACACTGAACCCCCAGTCTATGTGCTCAGGGAGGCCAGCCAGCCATTCCAACATAACACTTCAGAGACATGACATTCTAAGGTCACTGCCAGCAGGAGTCAAAATCGCTGCCATCTCTACCTTCCTCCCAGGTTGGACTGAGAGTAGCTGAGAGGCCTCTAGAGGCCCCAGGCCCACTGCTGTGCCCTGTGGCCTCAGCAGTGGCCATACTTCCTTGTCTGGCAGCATTACTTCTGATATTTGACAGGTCACCTTAAGCAAGTGCTAGTGTTTTCAGAGATGCCCCACCCCCACCCCCCTCCGTGTTACAAGTGCTAGTGTTTTCAGAGATGCCCCAACCCCACCCCCCTCCGAGTTACCAGGGAAACCAGGGCCACTTCTTTGGGTTCTTAATCTCATGAATGAAAGAATTTAAAAATAGATTCAGTAGAAGCACAAGGATAGTTTGTTTGTTGTTTTCGTTTTTGGAGACAAGGTTTCTCTGTGTAGCTCTGGCTGTTCTGGAACTCCCTCTATAGACCAGGCTGGCTTCGAACTCATAGAGATCCACCTCCCTAGCACCTTCCGAGTGCTGGATTAAAGGCGTGCACCACAATAACCTGGCTTTCAAGGATAGTTTTAAGAGTTGGGGGTGGTGGGGGAGGGGGGAGTGGGGGAGGGGGCAACAGGCAGGCAAGCTGTAACTCTTGGCAGCCCCTGGGAGAAGGGACATGAGGATGAGGAGGAGGAAGAGGAGGAGGAGGAGGGTGGTAGTGGGGCTTATTGTTATTGAGAAAACTCAAAGAGCCAGAGAGAACATGTTTGTCTGAATTAGGACTATAAATGGGACAAAATCCTCCAAGCTCCATGGCTGTGCCTCAGAAAGTGTCTACACTGAGGACAGAGCTCCTGGGAAGGACTGGTATACTTTCTAATCAAAGGGGTAATTATTCCTCTCATTTCTTTCACTCCAGTTTGCCTGCCTGAGGGATGGTCTCTTAGCCAGATGATTGACAGGTCCAATAGGATTAACCGTTAGGGCAGGAGACAATAGTGTGAAAGTTCCACTCTCTGGAGCACATCAGAATATCCTGACTCCCCCAGAGGTATTCAGGCTTCTGACCAGGACTTAAGGAATGACAGAGTGTGTATTTACCTCACTGATGCTACCAGAAAAAATGGGGGGCAGGGCCCAAAACTTCAGTGGCCTCCGAGGCTGAAGCCAAACTCTGGGACACAAAGCAACAGCTCCCATCATCTGCCCTGTTTGTGTTGGTTAGTGTCCCTAACATAGTGATGTGCACTGGGGATTTTTCTAGACAATTTAAAAAATGTTTGCATCATAACAAACTTGAGCCACAAGGATGGTTACCTCTCCGAAACCTGGGGAAACTGAGGCCCCAGCAGGTGAGTGTAGTCCTGAGTTGCAGGCAGAGATCCAGGCTGAGGGCTGGGCAGTTTCCTTTGATTATTACTAACAACATGGGGGAGTTTCTGTGGCAGTCGTGGCTTTGTTCAGAGTACCACCCTAGGGCTACCTTCAGCTGAGCAGTACTCATGGAGTGGGTACTATGTTCTGGGCATCGACAGCCTAGGAGTGGGGTAGCTCGGGCCTCACCCTAGGTCCCTTGCCTAGTGAGTTACCTCCTGGCCCTGGGGGTTGTAGACTTCCACAGGAGAGGAGGTAGGAATCTGGGCAGGGTGTCCATCTTGGTCACCATGTTCCAGTACTTGGAGTTAAAAGAGGGGCGTACGCACCTGTAGTTTTACTCTCTGTACTTCACAGCTTCCCTAAGTCCCACCCTGCCCATTTGACATGCCCGTTTATGCTCCAGAAGATACACGGAGATACAAATGTTCCTCTGGTGAGGCCAGCAGCTGCGACTCAGCTTCTGGTGGCTGTGTTGCCTCCATCTCCCTCAGCTTGTGATCGCTAGGTCCTCCGAATTCTAGTGGGTACACTTGTCTTGTCTCCCCCAAATCTCAGTATCCTCACTATCTCAAGCCTCTACCCTGGCAGCCTAAACTTGGCTTTGTCTATTTACTTCAGGAGTTTGCACAGCAGCCACTCAGGGGCTGTGCCCTCCCCCACCCTCCGGGGACTCCCCGGCCTTGCTCTCTGGGTTTTCCAGGTGGGCATTAGACCTTGCTCACTGCCCAAACCTTAGCTCAACAGAGCCATGGGAATCTCAGCAGCAGGGCTGCCCGTAGCCTGTCTTCCAAGTAGCAGGGCCAACAGCCGCCCCCATAAAGAGCCCCCTTTCCTGGACAGTACCCCCACTCAGCACCCCAGGCCCCATCCAGGAGGGAGTTCTCCTCTGCCCAGCCTCAGGCCATCCTCCAGGGCTCACTGTCATCTCAGGAAAGCTTTGCCTCCAACCAGGGAAACTTTGACATTGTCATGCAGAACCAGCTCCTTCCCAATCTATTCCACAGCAGAAACTTGGCTGCTTCTTTGCATAAACAAGAAAGCACATCACAAAGTATTTCCTCCCCCCCCCCCCCAAAATGCCAGCTCCTGGCCTCCAGCACAGGGAATGGCTGGAGCTTTGAGCCTTTTCCCCCATAGGGCTTAAAGGCTCCAAGATCAATTTCTTAAAGACAGGGCTCAAGGACATTGTCCCGGGGGTTCCCTTCCCCCTCAGAAGTCTGGACACAGATGTGCTGCTTCTCCTAGCACACAGGCCCTGGGGAAGGAGGGCAAAGGAGGGATGGCTGCAGTGGGGGAGGGGGGAGGGGGGCTTGCAGTGGGAGAGACAAGGCACCTCCTGGTTCATATCCTCCAAAGTGGTCCACTCCATCCATCCATCCATCCATCCATCCATCCATCCATCCATCCTTAACTCTACTTAATACCTTCGATGAGCTAGAATCACTGTGTAATGCTTGCACACTTGTGCTAGGGAAGGGAGGTTAGTGCAAAGGCCCTGAGGTAGAGCTGGGCCCCTTGTGCACAGAGAGACTTAGAAGAGGCAGCAGTAGGGCTCCATCTTCCTAACCTCAAGGTAAGGAGCTTCACAGTCCCTCCAGTGTGCTGGGAAAGCCTAGAGGTGGGAGGAGTTTAAGTAAGGGAGAAAATGCCAGCCCTCCCCCGCCAAACCCCAACCTTTTTATTCTTCAAATTCTCTTAAGGTGTCTAAGGAACTCAGGGCTGGAGAGAGGCTGTGAGAATTCTAGGCATGTGACTTTTCCCAGACACGGTATATGTGTGTGTGTGTGTGTGTGTGTGTGTGTGTGTGTGTGTGTGTGTGTGTGTGTGCACATGTGCGCACGCTGACAGACTGCCTTTGGAAGAAGGCCAACAGAGCTATTGGGAGCCAGGAGTCCACTGAAGAGAGCAGCTCAAATAGAGCCACCACTGTGGAGCAGGCTTAGCAGCTTCTGAGCAAGCTCCATGGCTTTGGAGTGTCACTCTCTACCTTCTCCCAGGAAGGCAGTGCCATCCCTGTTCTCCTGACACATAGAGAAACCATTCACTCTCTTCTGGGACTCCTGGGAACCCGCCTTGGGCCTGGGCAGGGGTGGGGGTGGGGGGAGAAGCCAGACCAGAGTTCTGGGTGACTCAGCTTTTAGTATGGCCAACTCATGTTGAGATGTCCCACTGAAAATCTAAGAAAGGCCTGTCACTTAGCTACAGATTCACATGCATGGTGGGGTCAACACTGACACACCGAGATCTAAACACGGGGAAAACACGGCTTGCTTTAGCCCTTCTATCTAATGTCGTCTTTCCCAAGCAGCCAGCCCTAGGAACGGAGAACACATGTCAGCTAGCTCCACTGAAAAGCCTTTGGAAGAACGTTCAGCCAGGTCAAAGTTAAGTTCTTTGTTAATCTGCTTTTCTTTGCTGTGACAAAACACCTGAGCTTTTCAACTTAGAAAGAGGAAAAGGATTTTTTGGGCACATGGGTTCAGAAGTTTCAGAACATGGTCAACTTGGGGTGCGTGTGACAGACAGAGCTGCTCACGTTGTGGCAATTAGAAGGAAACAATTGAGAAAGGCAGAAGTAGAGACAGACAAACTGACCCAGGTCCTAATAGCCCAAGCCTCCATGGCACCTGCCGTCCATGGCTGAGAGCTGACCTCCCTGTCACTCACTGTCTGAGCATGTTCTTATGGCCTCTCGCGAGGACAGGAGCCTGTCCCTCTCACAAGCACAGGCAGAGGGGCATCCAAGTGCACTCTGCTTTTCCTTCTCAGCCACCAGGGCTCCTCATACTCTCCCTGTCCCCGCCCCCACCTTCAGAGGAGACCCTGAAGGCTAAGGCTACCAAGTTGCTTTAGCTTCCCAGCCCCTTTCCGACACAGCAGGACCTTCCAGGGCCTGGGCCCTTCCCAGTCTCCATTCTCAGCTGGGAGCCCAAATGGCCTGGCCTTGCTTATCATAGACAAAGCAATTAAAAATGCAGGGAACTCCTTTCTTCCTTAAGTAAAAGATCTGTTTTTTTTTAAAAAGCTGTTTTCTCAGCACAGACTGAAAAAGAAAATCTAGATCGGGCCTCAAAGCTGAGACAGCAGCGCCTGTGGTTTAGGGGGTCCACCCACTCCCCAAAACCTCATGCAGAAGAGTGGGGCAGTACAGTTTGCCAACTATGAAAAATACAGCTTGGGTTTTCATAAACACCATCCCATCACGTGTGTGGAAATCAGATCCTCACAGGAACTTTGTGTAGACGCACTTCTAGTCTAAAGTCAGAAAGGAGACAGTGGGCGGTGGGCGGTGGGCGTGGGCGGTGGGTGGAGGGTGGTGGGCGGTGATGGCATAGCTCCCTGGGCTCTGCTTTCTGAGCTGCAGGTGCTAAAGTGGGTACTTGGGTATCCACTTGCTGATCTTCGGGGGTCTAGTGCCATGCTTCTCAGAGAGACAGCACATGCAGGGGACTCAAGACCAGTGCACAGCACAGAGCCATGATGCCCTGTCAACCATGCCCCCAGCAGCTCTGATCCTGTTACCTCTTCCCCAAAATAGAGGAGTACAAGACAACAGAAGCCAACTTACAGTCAGGAATTGCCTGCTGTACGGAAGTTCCTGATGGAGCCTGTGTGTTGGGATGGAAGGTGGCATTGGTTGGGGAACCAGTGAGCTTGTTAGCTCTATGCTCTGATTGGTTCCATCTTTATCCATAGCTGTGGTGACAGCAGCAGCCCTGGGCTGTGTGTCTCCCAAGCCCCGTGTCCCTCTCCACCCCATCCATCATCATGATGATTTGATTTTTCTCATTCCACCCAGATTTCCCAAGGCGTCTTTCTGCTGTTTAGAGGGAACAATTACAGTTGCCCAAGTAAGAAAATCTGAAAATTGGGGTGTGGTGGGTTCTTGCTGGGACAGCTTAGCTGTGTCTGCCTCTCTACTTTCAAGGCACTGCTTCAAGGGCAACCCCTTGGGCTCTGCTCTGGGGCTGAGAGCGAGGCATCCAAGGAAGGGAAGTACAGACTGGGGTTTGAGGAGGATGGGGTACCAGGTCTCCATAGCAGCAGGTCCTACCTGGAGGGCCCCTTCCACGAGGGGGAGACTCTATACTATACTGCAAGAAGGTATAGTGAAGGAAGTCCAGAAAGTGCTGAGTGTGAGGTGAGAAGATGGTGGTGACACCAAGGCAAGAAAGCCGTTACCAGCTCTGAGCCTGAGGTTAACCTACCATGTATTTCTGGATGGTGGCGGCCATGCCGTGGAGCTTAGGAGTTCTGACCGCGCCCCGCCCTGTTGTGCTGTGGATATTTGGAGCTGGGGTGGGGTGGGGTGACTACAGATGTCTGCTAAGAATAAAGTTTTTCTTTATTCGGCCCTGCTGCATGCGCGCGCGTGCGTGTGTGTGTGTGTGTGTGTGTGTGTGTGCGCATGCGTGTGTGCGCATGTGTGTTATATGGGCACATGTGTGGATGTACACATGTCCAGGTGCTGCCGAAGCCTGAGGATGACACTGGGTACCCCACTCTTCCTCTTAAGATAGAGACTCTATTCCCTTAGCTAGGGTCTCTCTCTCTCTCTGAATCTGAAGCTAGACTGGCAGCTGTGAGCCACAGGGACCCACTTGTCTGCAGCTGCCCCCACCCCTTCCAAAACTGGGCCTGCAAGTACGGACAAGGCCATTTTTCACGTGGGTATTTGGGATTTGAATTCAGGTCTTCACGCTTGCACAGCAAGCACTCTTAACCACTAAGCCATCTCCCAAGCCCACAAAATATGGTTTGTAAATGTAAAACAAACACAAAAATAAAATAAGCTCAAAATATATTTTAAAAGGGGGCGGGGGCGCGGCTGGAGAGATGGCTCAGAGGTTAAGAGCACTGGCTGCTCTTCCAGAGGTCCTGAGTTCAATTCCCAGCAACCACATGGTGGCTCACAACCATCTATGATGAGATCTGTTGCCCTCTTCTGGCCTGCAGGTGACATGTAGGCCAAACACTGTATGCATAAATAAACAAATCTCTTTTTTTAATGTAAAAAAAAAATTTTTTTTAAAGACCATGACAGGCATGACATAGAACAAGGCAGACAGAGCAAGAGACCTAGTGATAACTGCTCCCCACTAGCAGGATGAAAGTAAGACTTTCCGAAAGGTCCAAAGAGGACCACATTTTCTAGTGCAGCATCCTTAGCAGGGCTCAGTTCCAGGGCCATCTCAGGTGTTCCAATCCCCGCAGTAATATGTGTTGCGTTTGTGTTGAACCGTCACGCACGCACTCCCAGGTACATCAAGTAGCCTCTACATTTCTTGTAATACTTCATAAGGCACAAATGCCCTGAAGCTAGCTACTGTATTGTTTAGAAGGAGATGGCAAAGCAAATAAGTCTGTATAAGTTTTGCAAACTTTTCTCCAAATACTTTTGATTGGGTTGGGGGCGGGCCTTGGTTGAAAACTGTGGACACGGAGTTGTGGGAGACAGAGCGTGGAATGTAGCAGTGTGCACCGGTAACATTTCACGGTGAGCGGCAACAACCAGGGATGGCTTCTGCTCTGACAGCTTCCATTCCTTCAGAAGGAGCGCCATGCTTCAGTGAGAGGCGGTGGCAAGTGAACTCGCTGGTCCAAGTTCGGCTCTGAGTGAAAGACTCTGGGCCAGCAAGTGGGATGTCTCAGAAGGCCACTGTGGAGATCCATGCTGATGCTTGTAGCAGCCAGGGCTGGGGAGGGGCGTAGAGGGATGTACCAAGAGGCAGTTTTAGAGTTGATGGGATGTTGGATGTTAAGGGTGCAAAGAAAAAAAGACAAGTGGGAACTCCTGGGTTCTTACCTGGGGGGTTAGGGACGAGATGCCAGGTGCGCAGCTGGAACCAGTCTTTGGCCATGGTTCTTGCTCATATCTCCCCGGCTGCCTTTCAGGTCAACGAAATCTACCATGACGAGTCGTTGGGGGCCCATATCAACGTTGTGCTGGTGAGGATTATCCTGCTGAGCCATGCGAAGGTGAGTCTTCCTGTCTGATACCCCCTCCTCTCTCTAGAATGAAGGGCCCCCCCCCCGTGAAAATTGGCCCTCCTTTGAGATGGTTTGTCCTCCCATACCACCCTGCCTTTCTCCGGACACTCTATGGCCCTCAAACAAGCAAAAAGCGGAAGCCTGCCCTCCCCTCTACAGACTCCCTGTAGATGTCACCATGACCCATGATCTTTTACTATAAAATGCAGGTTTTGTTATTCAGTGTGGTAAAGCCAACAGACCAAGGAAACCTTGCTGTCGTCTCTGTATGTAGGACAAAGGGGGGCTAGTGAACAGGCTCAGGGAGGCCTCACTATAGAGTCTCAGCCGACTTAGGAACAAGGCTGCCCCCAAGGTGACTGGAAATGGCCCTGAGGGGTTAGGGCAGGTGGATGGATGGCAGCTCAGAGTGTAGACAGACACACAAGACTGAAATGAGGCTGAGCTGAGATGGGAACTCTGTCTTTGGTGGCTGAGGGACTCGGGTTCTGGATGGTTGGTTTTCTGATGAAAAACACGCTCAGAGTATCTGCTGTGTTTAGCAATGTTTCTGACATCAGAGTCTCAGGAATCCGTGGCTCATATACACCTCAGCCACCTCTGGCCTAAAATCTGTGCTCTCTCTCCTCATCAGTCATCTTATCCTTAGCTCCGCCAGGTCCCTCTGCCCCTATATTTTCTTGCTTTCGGATGTTTCTTATTCCTCTTGCTGGGCCCCTCCCCCCGCGGTCCTGGAGGATGGATCAGTTACTCTCACTACTAAGACAAAATGCCTGACAAAAGCAATTTAAGGAAGGATTTATTCTGGCTTACAGAAAATGTTCCAAAGAAAGCTATTAGGCACAAAGGAGAGGTCGGCAAAAAGTTAACTGGGGGTAGGGGGCGGGGATGTTTAATTCTGTGCTCAAGCTCTTTAAGGTTTGTGTGGTTAGAGTCTTAGTGAAGAGGGAGATAAAGTGAGAGCAGTGGGTATCGTGCCATGTTTCCTTGTCAAACAGAAGGGTGCGTCTCTTTTCTGTGGAGTTGAAGAATGCTTTAAAATGACACAAGCATTCACGTCACAATGAAAAAACATCAGTGGATTTTTTCCTATGATTGAAAACTAGAGCCACTCCCAGGCGATGTGCTCCAGTGAAGTGTCCCAGGTCTGACCACAGGTGAGAGGAAAACACAACCTTAAAAACAAAAACAAAAACAAAAACCACTGGGGGCTGGAGAGATGGCTCTCAGAGGTTAAGAGCACTGACTGTTCTTCCAGAGGTCCTGAGTCCAATTCCCAGCAACCACATGGTGGCTCACAGCCATCTATAATGTCATCTGACACCCTCTTCTGGCAGGCAGATGTACATGCAGGCAGAGCACTGTATAGAATAATAAATAAATCTTTAAAAAAAAAAACAAAACACTGAACCACTTTGAAACGTTTTGGTTTATTTGCTTACTCTTGTTTTGTTTTTGTTTTTTGAGACAGGGTCTCATGTAGCCCAGGCTAGCCTCTTACTCACTGTGTAGCCAAAGATGTCCTTGCACTTCTGATCCTCCTGTCTCCACTTCCTGGGTGTTTGTGTAACAGGCATGTGCAAACACCCCGTTTTTATGTGGTACTGGGGACTGAACCCAGGACTTGGTGCGTGCTAAGCAAGTACTCTGCCAACTGAGCTACCAGCCCTGCCCTTGAAAACACTTCTGTAAACTGACTGGAAAGAAGATTAGAACTGCGAACTACAAATGACTTGGCTTGACGAGGGACATGGACACCCATGGACTTGGGTGTCCAGGTGGGGGGAGGGGCCGAAGCCAAGCCCTCTCACCCAGATTACTGTGTGACAACTGTAATAAAACCTACATCACACTTCTCCTGGGAGCAGGGAAGGCACTGAGAGCCATCAGCTCCACCTGAAAGCTGGGAGGAGATTCTCCCTGCCATGCTGTGGGTACTCCCAATAATCTTGTACTGATTAGCTTTTTGTCAACTTAACATAGCCAGGTCATCTGGAAAGAGGGAACCTCAGTTGACAAAATGTCTCCATAAGATTGACCTATAAGCAAATCTTTTGATTGATGATTATATCAGGACTGTCTTGGACCCGCCAACAGTACGAATAAGTGACACAAGTGACACAGAGTCTCTTTAATATTATAGAGCTCTGGTGTTTTAGCAGGGCAGACTCCCAGCCAGCTTTCTTGCTTAACCTGACTAAACTTGGCACTATGTCCTGCCACATGGCCAGCTCTACCTCTCTGCTCCTGTTCACGTCCGTCCATCTATCTCTGTGTCCCACTGGCGAGTTTCCCACCTTTGCTTTCTCCTCCCAGAGACCCTCTCTCTCTTGGAAGTTGTGCCCTCCACTTCCTACCTAGATATTAGTCCTTGGCCCTTATTACATCCAATAGGAAAGTGAGGGAGGACGAAGGCTTACAAATTACGAGACCATGATAGGCCATAGAATAACAGTACAAGATCTGGCCAGTAGGCTTGCACTTAGCTCTCTTCTGGTTTAGCCATCAACAATTGAGTATAGAGAGACACACCATCACACAATGTACCCCAGCACCTCCCCCTTCAGTCCAATAAGTGGCTTTTTCTCTAACATTAGTAGATTATATGTAATAAGAACAATTATGAGAACCGTCAGATAAGAGTCACATTCACAATGGCCAGTCCATTTGTATTTAGCAACCTTGAAGGAAGTATTCGACTGTCTAGCCTATCTTGGTGAGTCCAAAGTTCTATACCTAAATCACCTTTTTATCACTATTAAAGCTTTCCTCTAACATTCACCTTCTTAGACCCTGAGACATGTTTTTAGATCCTAAACAACTTAAGCTTTTATGTCTTTAATCTTTTTTTTAATCCAATAATAAGGAAAACTGTAAAGCTGTTATTTGCTTTGTTTTTGTTGTTCTGCTTTTTGAGACAAGGTTTCTCTGTGTAGCCTTCACTGTCCTGGATTTGTAGACCAGGCTGGCCTCACAGCGATCCACCTGCCTCTGCCTCCCGGATGCTGGTATTAAAGGCATGCGCCGCCACGCCTGGTACTGTAAAACTGTTATTATCTTGTCTTCAACACCATCAGAGACCTGAGAGGGATAAATTTTACCTGAGTAAACAGAAGTGCAGAGCGAACAGCTTCCAAAACTAAAAGAAATAGCAGAGACATGCAGGCTACCTGGACAGTCATCCAAGCTTCCTCTGTGTCCTTGGGGCATTCGTCTTCAGCTGTCAGGCCCAGAATTCTGACAGAGTTTCCTGTGAAGCAGGAATTTTGAAGAATTGTCCTATCTGGTCTCAGAAAAAAATATGCAGTTGACTTCCCAGTCCTGCTTGTCCACAGTTTGGACAGCATGCTGTCAGCAGTGGAGGTAAGGGCTGTTTATTGCCCAGTGGCCAGCTTTGCCACATTTAAAGCAAACCCCGTGGAGGTTCTTTGGTGCCCATCATCTTTTTCAGAGTAGAATGGGGAGACTGCCAGGAGCTGATGTTTCTCTCTGTCAGAAAAGCCTTTTATTACTAAAACACCTAAATGACATATTCTGCAGATCTCTGAAGTGTTTAAAGACCACCTATCCATCTAAAGAGAAAAACATTCCTTGTTTCTAGCTATGTACTATCCACTTAACCTTGAAAACATATACAGGAAGCCAAACAAAGCTTATTTCTGTATTTAACCAAGATAGTACCTAATGTGACTATATATATATACAAAATAACCCTAAATTTCTATCAGTATATGAAAACCCATACCAGTCTAAAATATTTGAGGCTTGTTGTTTTCTTAGTCTAAAAGAAGATAAAATAATCTGTCCTCCTTTTCCTATCAAGGAGACACAATAATCCATCCTTTTTGTCCTTTCATCCTTTTTGTCCTTTCATTCCCCTTCCCCCTTTTCTCCCCTTACACTCTATAGGAGAGAAAGAAGGATAGTGGGGAGAAAGAGAAAGAGATCCCTGAATCTAACCTCCTGACCATGACCAGTAACAACTTGTAACCAGCCCCCCTAAACGACAACAACCCACCAGAACCTACCAATGACCAAAAACTCCCACCCCACGTCTCGGGAATGAGGGTGTCGCATTCTTTAAACTACTTCCTGCTGTCTAGGGACCATGGCAAATTGGGGTGTTGGCCAAGTCCTGGGAGATCTGGCTGTTTCACTCACTGTTCAGGCTCTGTGGGATAGGAAAGTGTAGGGATTAACTGAAGTCCTGGCTGAAGCAGTCTGTGAAGCTGGACCATTTAAGGATAGACACTTTGAAGTTGTCCCAGATGCAGTTTTTAAGGAACTAGCAACTGAGACAGTCTGTGAGGCTGGATCACCGAGGCTACTTGTCTTCATTGGTGTCTGGCTCTCTTGTTCTAAAAACACACAGACTTTTAAAGGTACCATTGTAGGCCCATTTCTGCATTAACGTATGTATGGAATGTGCGGTGTGCATAAATCAGCTAAAGATGGTTTTCTTGTTGTTGTCCTTCTCTGTTTGAGAAGGTGAAAGGCATCTTCCAATCTTTATACGTCCGTTTGGATTACGTAACCAAACTGTAATATAAACCTCCATCTGTGCCATATGAAAGGATGCCGTGAGGACCACATAGCCAACAAGATCCATTGGCCAGGGAAAGACATTCCTGTCTCAGCTGGTCTCCTGAGCTGTTCCCACATCAGGGAATCAGCAATATTCTTTCTTTCTCAATCAATTCAGCCACGTGCACATCCTGCAATCTCTTGTCTACCAGAGCCAATCCTCTCTCAGCTAAAGCTGATATTTTTCTTGGACTATTTAAGCCCAAATCCCCTTGTAAGATTTGAAATAAATTACTTAGTTCTTGAGTAGTTAATCAGTTGTGGGCTGAAGCCAACTAATATAATGAGTTATTTCTCTTATTAGGAAAAAATTTTTGAACAAAAACATCAAGCAAAGAAGGCAGGCAGTGGGTGGCTGCCTGAACTTGGGAGGCAGAGGCAGGCAGAGCTCTGTGAGTTCGAGGCCAGCCTGGTCTACAGAGAGAGTTCCAGGTCAGCCAGGGCTACACAGAGAAACCTGTCTCAAAAAACAAAAGCAAAATACGAAAAACAAAGTAGGCAAAGAAACGAGAAAACAGCTGTGTTGGCTCCTGTTTTAGCAGTGGAGCCTTGTCCACCATTCTTTGGAATTCAGGTACTGCTGCTCTGGGCTGACCGGCCTTCGAAGAAAGAGCTGGCAGGCGTCTGCAAGCCAGTGAGCTCTGAGTTCCAGCTGCCGTCAGGTTCTGTGTTTCTCTTGACAAGAACCGTTCCCTTTCTCTATTTCTACTGCTTGGAATTTAGCATTCCATCTCTCAGTCCTCTCTTTATCTAAGTCTGCTTCACTCTGTTCTTCCTTAAAGAAGACACAGAAAACTGTAATTTTACTAGACATTTATTTCTATGCTAATAATCAAAACAAACTTTTACGGGGTCCAAGTGCCCTCTGCCATAGTGTTTTTCCTTTTTTAATACAGAAAAAAAAAATTTTTTTTAAATCATTCTCTTTCCTTCTTTCAGAAACTTTGCTTTATTTATTTGTTTGTTTGTTTGTTTGTTTGTTTTGGTTTTTTGAGACAGGGTTTCTCTGTGTAGCCTTAGCTGTCTTGGACTCGCTTTGTAGACCAGGCTGCCCTCGAACTCACAGCAATCCGCCTGCCTCTGCCTCCCGAGTGCTGGGATTAAAGGCGTGCACCACCACACCTGGCCCTCATTTTATTATTTAACCAATATTCCTATGACTGTCTATACCCAGTTTCTTCTTCTTTTTTTTTTTTTTTTTTTTTTTTTTTTCCAGCATCTAAGCACATTTCAAAGCACTTCTATTTATTTCTCCTTTACTGGCTTTAAACTTAATATTTATTTCTGTATCTAAGTTTCTCTAAACTCTTTCTCTCAGTGTTGCTTGCAAGCATACATTACTGGCAGCCCAGGTCTTCTCAGTCATACACAGCTCCGGGAAGGTGTTCCCTGATCCACTGCCTGCAATAAGCTTAAGGTCCTGGTCGACCTGCCTCAGGTCTGGGAAGGTGCTTGCTGTTAGCACAGGGCCCAGGCTGAGAGCCTGCGGTCTCTGCCAGCTGCGCTTGCAGTAGCTGGCCCAGAGAACTAGGCTCAGCACACTCACTATGCCATTGCTAACAGGCTCATGGGCACCGCTGCTAGCTGGAAGGACAGGAAGGGGCACTTCCAAAGACCCATACCTTAGTTCTTTGTGGGGGTTGAGGCCTTGTGCCTGCTCCCATATGTGCCAGCATCTTGACTGCTCTGCAACCTCCATGTTTAGGCAGTCCTGTTGGTGAGACTTTGTGGTTGCAGCTTCTGAAATGAGTAGGAGACACAGTCTAATGGCGACCTTCCTGATCCTCTGGCTTGTACAATCTTTCTACTTCCTCTTCTGTAATGCCCCCTGAGCCTTAGGTGTGGAGTTTTGTAGATGTATCAATGGCGACTGGGATCTACAACTTTGCATTTTGAATGGTTGAGGTTTTCTGTAATGTTCTCTATCTCACCCCCACCGCCGCCGTCGCCACCTCCTCCTCCTCCTCCGCCCCTGTTTTTATGGTGCATATGATCTGTTCAGAAAGGGGGAAAGGGAGGAAAGCCTTCCAGGGGTTGGTCTGAGCATCAGGTGTCAGCCTGTAGTCCCTGCCTGGTCCTCATCACATTAGCTAAAAGGAAAAGTTTTAAAACTGTAGGTTTTGTTGCTGAACTCTGGTGTGAAAAAGCTACGTATCTATCTTATTAGGCCTGAAGAGTGTCTGTCTGTCTCCTAGTCTGGATGCTGAATGGAGGTAAGGCTGCCAGCCCTGTGCTGGATGGAGAGAAAGAACAGCGGGGAGTGGGGAGAAGACTGTCTGTCAGGAGGAGGCAGCAGATGCCGACCTGACCGTGTCGGTGTCATGGTGCTGGCGACATGGTCCGGGGTGAGATCACTCTGCAGTCATGAGGGCTGCAGGATCCAAACTAGAACACAATAGGCTGAGTGGGTGTCTGTGCAAATGTCTGCACCCCCAGCTTCAAGGGATGGAGGCAGGAACATTGATAAGCTTTTCTGGCAATCTGGTCTCACTCAGAAAGAGCAAGAGAGAACAGACAGGGAGAGAGAGAGAGAGAGAGAGAGAGAGAGGAGAGAGAGAGAGAGAGAGAGAGAGAGAGAGAGAGAGAGAGCGAGAGCACCTTGCCTTAAATGAATAGGAAGTGAGAGAGGAAGACGTTGGCATACTTCTGGTCTACATATGTACACAGGCATGCACACATATATGTACATACACACTCTCTTACACACGTCACTAAACAAACAAATTAAAAAAGCCAGATTAGCCAGGCATGGTGGCACACGCCTTTAATCCCAGTGCTCAAGAGGCAGATGCAGGCGGATCGCTGTGAGTTTGAGGCCAGCCTGGTCTACAAAGTGAATCTAGGACAGTCTAGGCTACAGAGAGAGACCCTGTCTCGAAAAACAAACAAACAAACAAAAAAGCTAGATTGGAGGCTGAAGAAGTAGCTTGTTTGGCAAACTGCTCACCTGATATGCATAGTTTAGTCCCCCCCCCCAGCTGAGTTAATATACAACCATAATCTCAACTGGTGAGTTGGAGTCTGGAGGATCAGGAGTTCAAGGTCATCCTTGGCTACATAGCGAGTTCAAGACCAGCCAGGAATACATGAGATCCTATCTCAAAAGTAAATAAATGAAAGACAGGTCACAGTAAAAGGGTATTCATATGCCTTCTGCCATGTGTGTGTGAGCATTTGCATACGTGTGTGTGTGTGTGTGTGTGTGTGTGAGAGAGAGAGAGAGAGAGAGAGAGAGAGAGAGAGAGAGAGAGAGAGAGAGAGAGAGAGAGAGAGAGCGCCTCCATATGCCTTCTGCCATGGAGTTAGGCTTTCTTAGGGTGATTTGCTCTAATCTGCATTTCTAATATGGTCCCTGCACTGAGGATGCCGTTGTTATTAACAGGAAGGTGTGTAGACTGGATAAAGTGTAGCTGAGTAGACGGTGGATAAAAGAAGGCAGATAAAAGAGCATTCTGGGAGGCCGCATTGAGAGCACCTGGGTGCTAGGTGGGTGCAGGTACAGATGACGTGGACCTGCTGTGGCTCACATGTTGTTTGTCATTCATTTCAAGTCCCACTACTGAAGTGTTGATCCTCAGGTGGCACTACCTGAGGAGATGGAACCTGTGGGATGCGAGGCAGGGGTGTCTTAAGGCCATTGGGATACAGGACTCTGCCTTCTGTCTGTCTCTGCTCCCAGCAGAGATGTGACCACTTATTCCTGTCATGGTCTGTCACCCTCCTCAGAAGCCATATCAACAAAGCTCTTGGACTTTGAATTTTCTTTCCAGAACAATGAACTAAATGAACCTTTTCTGCTTATAAAGTTCATTGGCTTGGGCATTTCACCACAGTAACAAGAGACTGACTAACACACTCAAGACAGAAAGTACAAGATGAAATGTTGATGTAGGGAGATCGTGAGTTTGGATGTGAGGTGTGCCAGGTGCTGGATGCCACCCCATCTTGGTGCCAGGACAGGTTATTATGTAGACTGGAATCCCACAGGAAAACCTGGAGCGTGGGGTTACAGATGAGAGTTGTTTGGGGGCACGGGCCATGTGTGGTGACAGCTGAGAAAGAGCACTTAGGTGAGATGAAGGCGATGGGTAGAGTAAGGGCGGCAGGTGCACAGAAGCTGGGAGGGTCTCTTGTTTTTAAAATTCTTGAAAAACAGTCCTGAAAGATGCTAGCTAGATGACAGCCAACATCTTATTTAAAGGTTGGGAAAGGAGTGTGTGTCCCCAATGGTGTTCAGTACAGCTGAACAGTAGTAGGTGCTTACACAGGAAAAGAGAGGGGGCAGACAGAGTGCCTATAGCTTTGGAAAATGCCACCTTGGAGGCAGCAACAGTAAAACTAGCAACATGGGAATTGAACTCAGGGTCTTTTGGATGAGCAGTCAGTGCTCTTAACCTCTGAACCATCTCTCAGTTCAATTTCCAGCAACCATGTGGTGGGTAATTAGATCTGATGCCTTCTTGTGGCAGGCAGGTACACATGCAGGTAGAACACTGTATAAATAATAAATAAGTTTTTTTTTTTTTTAACTAGCAACATGTGGGTCCTTTCATTCAAACACCAGGGCCTGGATTTGGTCCCTAGAATTTATTTTAAAACCATCTGGGTGTGGCAGAATACGTCTGCAACCCTAGCACGGGGGTAGCAGATACATGGGGATCCCTGGAGATCATTGGCAAGCCAACACTGCTGGACCAAAGAGCTCCAGGTTCAGGGAGAGACCCTGACTCAATAAGGTGGACAGCAATTGAAGAAGACACCCAACATTGATCTCCTGCCTCCACATGTATATCACACACACACACACACACACACACACACACACACACACACACACACACACACATTTATTGACACATAAGTGGCTCTCATACTGTGATTCTAAAGTTTTATTTTCTTAGACAGATTTAAATGATGTGTAGCTAATAAAAATTATAATTCTTTGCTGTTAAAACCCAAGAGAGTCTCTTGTAAAATCCGTGAAGTAAAACTTTAGTGATAAAGACAAACACAGTCACATCACTTAATGGGCACAGATCCTGAGAAACGTGAAAGCAGATAATCTTGTCATTGTGCTGACATCACAGTGTACTCAAACTAAGATGGCCATGATGTCACTAGGTGGTATCGTCTCATGGACCACTATTGTATGTGCCGTCTGACTTTCATTGAATTCTTATATACAAACATTGTGACCCAATACCACCTGCATAGTAGGGCTAACCGAGAAAGCAAAGTTCTCTGCAGCATCAGGGCTAGAGTGATGGCTTGGTGGTTAAAAGGACTTACTGCTCCTGCAGAGGACCCGGGTTTGGTTCCGAGCACCTACAAAGTGACTCACCAATGACTGAACTCCAGATACAGGGGAACTGACCCCCTCTTCTGGGTCTGTAGGATCCTGCATGTACACGGTGCACACTTACTCATGCGGAATTCTGCGTGTACAAGGTGCAAATTTATTCAAATAGACTCTCACATACACACACAGTTTTTTAAAATGTCCTCCCTGAATCACAGTAATCCAAGCATGCCTCTGAGGTAGTCTAAGAACAAACATAGACCATGCAGAAAGAAAGGGTATGCTATTCATGACAGGGAGATAACACACACACACACACACACACACACACACACACACACACACACACACACACACACACATATATATATATATATATATAGAGAGAGAGAGAGAGAGAGAGAGAGAGAGAGAGAGAGAGAGTTTATTCTAGAAAGACTGAGGGAGGAGAGGTGGCTTTCTAGGTTAGTAACTGGATATTTGATGGGGTGGTTCTGGGTTTCATAAGAAACAGGAACATTCCGGAACAGGTACATAACCTGGAGCAAGATGGTGCAGGGACAGCTTGCTGCCCTGGTCTCTGGAACGGTCCCCTCGGGGACTGTGACAGGAAGCACACCCAGCCTGGGAAGCTTGGTACCCTGGACGTAGAAGTGCAGATTAGGAAATCATGTGTAGACAAGGAAGACGCGGTGCTGATCTGCCGATCTGGAGAGCTGGTGTAGGGAGACAAGAGTGAGGCCAGAATGCTGCTGGGCTGCGGGAGAGGCTGCGGTGTTAGACAGCACAGGGGTGTGTCAGTCAGCTTTCAGTAGCTGTACCAAAACACCCGAGGCAGATAACTTAAAAGAAGAGGAAATGCAACTGAGCGCACGAGTGCAGAGGTTTCAGTACATGGCTGTTCAGCCTGTTGCTTTAGGGCCTTTGGTGGCAGAACGGCATGGGGGCGGGGGGGAGTATGGAGTGGACACAGGGTATTTACCTCCAGAATAGAAGTAGGAAGAAGCTGAAGGCAAAGAGAGAAAAGAGACTGGGCTTGCAACTCTCTTCCGAGGCATGACCCTCAATGACCTAACCTCCTCCTACTGGGCTCCAAAGGGTTCTACCACCCCAAAGGTACCTCGACTGGTGACCAAGCCTTTCACAGACCCTTTGGGGGACAGCATAAAGCTAAATAATAAGGGGCATTGTGCTTGGATGTGGACAAATAGCACCAGGCTACGATTCCAGGAGCACCATCTTTGGGGGGAAAGGATCAGCTATGTACCCCCTGGGGCCACAGGCGACACAGGACAGAGGTGCTCCATTCCAGGGCCCAGAGAGCCTGGCCAAGCAAGGATCCAGCCTCTAGCCTCACTTGATCACACACCAATAACTTCTGTAGCTGAATTATTAGAAAAGGCAAATGTGGCTGAGCCTAAGATATTAAGAGAGAGAGAGAGAGAGAGAGAGAGAGACCTGCTTTTTTATGATTAAACTCCATAAATTTCCCAAGAATCTCTCACCCTCCAGCTAGTCATGAGAGTTTCTCATTGCTACACTTATCTTGTGTGGACGGCATCTGAGGCCACGGGCCACAGACTCTACCTTGCATAGCTCTGAGGACAAGGTTCTGTGCTGGTGTCTCCAAGGAGCGCCATGGTTGTACAAGATGTACTCTGAGCTCAGGAGCTCTGAGTGTGTTCTGGGGTGTGCAGGAACAAGAGCAGCACAGCTGTTCCTTGTCAAGTGACAGATAAGATGCCAGCACGGTGAAGCCAACACAATGAGGTAAGGCAGACCTTGGGCAGACTGGTCAGGAAGAGACCTGAGGGCCAAAGGACTTGGTGTCTACTGTCGAGTGGCTCCTCCCTACCCCATGTAGGTTCAGTAATGAGGAAAGCAAAGCTGGACTGCTCGATGGAACCGTGAGCGTGGGACATGGTTCACACACACACATATGAATCCTAGGAAGGTGTTCAGTAGGGGGCCTCTGGCTTCCAGCTGGAGACCGTGATGGTTAAACTTGATTGTCAACTGAATAGGGTTTGGACTCACCATGGAAACAAGTCTCCAGTTAACTGTAGTTGGAGGACCCTCCCTGAGAGTGGGCAGCCCCATTATGTAGGCTGGGGGCCTAGGCTGAATCCAAAGGAGAAAGCAAACTGAGTTTTCCTGATTGTGTCATGTGACCAGACACCTCACATTCCTGCCATGGTGACTTCCCTCCCCCCCACCATATCATGTACCCTTGAACTCAGTGAACCAAAATAAAACCCTCTTCTTTCAAGTCGCCTTTGTCACGCATTTTGTCACCGCAACAGGACAGGTAACTAATACAAAGAATGAGACCTTATTTCTGGAAGAATTTAAGCCCTCTAAAACCAAAGTGGCTGTAGGCAGCAGGTCCTAAGCTGCCCTCTGGGGTTTATGAAGTCATGACCTGGTCTTTGGCAGAAAATGGTGCAGGTCTGCAGCTCCTACTATTCATCCCCAGTTGTCCCTGGAAATGTATCTGCCCCTTGGCCCCCACCCCACCCCTGTCCCTCCCCGCTTTGTCTCCAGGTCCCATGGTCCCACTAGGCTCTGGTAGGGGAAACTTGGCAACACTTACATGAGAGGCACAATGTTTATCTCTAGCTTATGGGAGGCCTCCGAGTTATCTCAAGTTTTTCCTAAAACAACATTTTTCTCCATTTCTTTTATATATTAAAAAAAAAGCAGAAGAAAGGAGATTATCTTATTTTATACAATATGCCACCAGCCAGGGAGCAGAGCATCAGCCGCACTCGTGGGTTGCATAGCAACTGGCTTTTCAATTGATTTTTTTTTTTTTTTTTTTTTTTTTGAGAAGCAACCAAAGCTACTCAAGTGTTCTCATTTTAAATATTTCCTTGGATGATGGAAATCAAAGGAGATGGAGATGAGAGACTTGGGGGACGTTCTGAGGACATAAGGTATCTTGTTAAGGCCAGCTCAAGACAGACTCTGGGATGCTTGTTGGAATTTGTCAGCATTTGGGTGAAAGGTCAGGTATTCGGTCTGTTCGTAGAAGGCAGGGACATGCTGTGAGGTGAGGACTCCACAGGCCAAGCCTTGGGCCAGCACCACTGTGTACTTGCCATGTGTCCCACAGTGGAGAGGGAGACTGGCGCTAGGATAAGAGATGGAGGTTTCTTCCGGATAGCTTTGGGTCAGGGACCCCGGAGGGTCCAGCTCAGTCTACACTTTAGCCTGGGAAAGGGCCTCTGTCATCCTGATGGGAACAAGACATGATGGCTAGTCCCTAGTCATCCCCGGCATATATTCTCATCCAAATGTCTTTGGGTCTGTGTGAGAGCCACGCCAGTTCTGAGGGCTTTTTCCTCCTGACCAGATGACCTCCTAGGCTCCCACATCTTAATACTATTGTACTAGAAATTAGGTTCCAACATACAAATTTCCAGTTTTAGACCAGGAGACCTAGACCTAGAGCCCTGTTCTAGTACCTTGGCTTTCTCTGAAGGGCATGCCTTCCTTCTCTCTCTCTCTCTCTCTCTCTCTCTCTCTCTCTCTCTCTCTCTCTCTCTCTCTCTCTCTCTCTCTCTCTCTCTCTCTCTCTCTTCAGTTCTAGGAGGCATCTGCACCATGGCCACCTTGCATGCCACAGCTGGGAACAGAAGACCCCAGCCTCGGGGGCAGGGGGGTGAGCCCTGGCTGCAGGACAACAGAGCAGTGACAGCATTCGCCCCAGCCCACTGGTACTTGCGGGATCTTGACTGAGTTATTTAACATCACAGAGCCTTGGTTTCTCCAATGAGATCAAGCTGTGGATCTCCAGCGCTTGGCAGCAATGACTGCAATCAGGAGAGAGAGAGAGAGAGACAGACAGACAGACAGAGAGAGAGAGACAGAGAGAGAGAGACACAGAGAGAGAGAGAGAGACAGAGAGAGAGAGAGAGGGGATGTGGACTCTTTGGGGTTTCACTGTCAGAGGAACCCCACAAGGCTGTACTGCCTTCAGCCTCCCTTCTCTATGGAGTCAGCTGGCTTTATGCATAGCCCCTTCCAGGATTCCGTGCCCTGTGATCCAAAGGTATTTTTTTTTTCTCAAGAAAGAGAGCACATATGCATAGCTGTCAGAACGTTGTGTGTTTTAGACCCTCCATCTTAGTGTCTTGTCACACTCATAGTCACTGTCACCAACTCCATGTGACAATGAGGGTGTGGCTCCATGGAGTGAGTGATCTACTGAAAGTCATACATGGCAGCCACTTTGTCCCTAGAGGATGAGCCAGATGCTGTCATGCTAGCAGGCTAGGGAGTGCAGACCTTAGGTGAGCTGCCCCTGTCTCCCTGTGACATTCTCCCACATCCAATGCTCCTAACCAATGGTGACTCTGCCACTCTATCCCCCAACTCACGGACTCAGAGCAATGTTTAGAGACATTTTCACTGTTACCGCTCGGGAGATGCTCAGAACAGAACCCCACACACCACAGGTTAACTGGCCCCAAATGTCAGCCGTTCTGTCTGCTTAGCTTCTCAGTCCCGTGCGTGCTTCCTTGTCTCCTGCCTGTTTGGGAGCGCTAATCTGAGTCCTCCCGGGGCCAGGACATTGTGGGATGGGTTTGGCACCAGCTGAAGCCAGATCTCATTGGAGCCTGAACCACTCGTTACAGGGTGGACCACACGGTCATCGCTGGAGGACAAGGGGGACGTGTGGGTATGAGCTGTATCTTAGCTTCTTTCTGTTGCTGTGATAAAATACTCTGGCCAAAGCAATTTTAAGGGGAAGGACTTTATTTCAGCTTACCGTTCCAGGCTACAGCCCATCGTGGTGGGGAAAGTCACAGTGGCAAGAGCCTAAAGCAGCTGGTCGTGTCACATGAACAGTCACAAGCAAAGAGCAACCAGCGCTTAGCTCTGTTCCATTTCCAGGCAGGAAGTGGTGCCACTGTAGGGCATGGGTCGTCCCCCCTCAGTTAACAGAATCAAGACAATTGCCCACAGGCATGCTCAAAGGTGGATCTCCCAGGTGATCCTAGAGTCTCAAATGGCGTTAACACTAACTATTGCAAACGGCATGCCCTGCCCACACTGTCTCAGGTGAAAGCCCCTGAGCTCTAGGTGGGTGCTCAGGTCAGTTCGTGTCAGAGGAGGCCAGAGAGGGAGTCAAAGTTTCCAAGAACAGTGCAGCACCGACCTGTGCCCCACACCTCCAGCTCCGGGCTACGTGTCCACGGCTGGGATTAGGTGTGTGGCCTGTGTGTTCACAGACACATGGTGGCCCCCAGTCCACAGAGCCTCCCTGTTGCCAGGCACAGAGGCTGGCCTCCGAGCAGCAGGTCCCATTTTCTTTTCTCTTTTGACTGAAGGAGGGAAAAAAAAAAAAAAAAGAAAGAAAGAAAAGAAAAAGATTCAGCTCAGTCCACAGCCAACAGTTGAAGCATTAGAGAGCAGTGGTTGGAATGCAACTTTTTGCAGAAGTCTTAATTGCTTTGTTTAGGGTGAGACCCTTGAGTCTGTCTGGGGCCTAACCGGTTACCAGTACCCACCTGCAAAGCCAGATCTGCAGCCCAGCCTGGAGGAGCAGCGGTCCCTTAGCCTGCCCACCATGCTCAGGACCTTGACTCTGCATTCTTGTAGCGGCAGTGCCACCTGGTGGTTATCTCTGGGACCTGCCCTTCCTTTGCCGTCTGTCTAGACTTAACCTGGCAGACAGAACTTCCTCCTGTGATCTCTGTATGGCCTCCACCTCCGTCTCACCCTACCTGTGGGATTTGGAGTCAATGACTTAATGACAAAAGATGCCGTTTCTCATCTGGCAATTAGGATAATGACAGTGCTTATATGTTAAATAGTTTTGAAATGTAAATGAGATACATGCAGAAGCTTAAGAGCATCCTGGAAGATTTGGTTGGTACCACCAGCATTTGGGGCCCGTTCCTACTGGTGATCCCTTTCTAGGACTTCCTGGGAATGTTCCTGCAGCCAGCCCTCTTCATCCAGAAGCTTCTGTCCTTCCTGTAGCCTCTAGGCTTTACACTCCCCTCCCTGGCCCAGCCTGACTCTTCAGCGCGCGCGCGTGTGTGTGTGTGTGTGTTTGTGTGTGTGTTTGACTTTTGCTCATTTGTTAATTCCTTTCCTGTGTGATAAACACGTATATGCCCAGTGAACAGCTTCAGCCCTGGATAACAAGCAGTGCATCTCGAGAGGACCTGTGGGTCAATAGGCTTCACTGTTGAAACGGGCATCTTGAGTAGCAAAGTACACAGTAGAACGTCCCTCCTCCTTAAGGTTCCCCATGGGGCATCCAGTGAACCTCCTCAGAGATCCCCTCTGCTTCCAGGCTTGGAGACAAGACTCATCAGTGGCAAGGGAAGGGCCAGCTGCCTCCCACCAGGAAGTCTATGCCCTTGCTCATGGGCCCAGGTGTCCACAACCCCACACTGCAGGCACAGTGGCCCTGGCCCATCTGGGATCTCCACACTGGGGTCAGAGTTATGGAAACTGTTGTCACCGTGAAGAGCCATTTCCCAGGATGCAAGACTTTACTCCCTCAGGACATAGGTCTTCCAGCTACCTACCACTCAGCCTCAGGGAATGGAAAAGCCTTAGTTCACTTGCAAATAGCACCATGTGCCAGCCAGCGCTCTGCCTCAGACCCCAGGCTGCTGCTGCTGGTCTCACTATAAGAACACCGCTCCCCCCTCCCCGCCCCTCCCCCACCTCCACCTTAAGGACTGCCTCCTGCTCACTCACCTCCCATTCCACACAGCTGAGAGCAGGCACACAAAGACTTTCCTAGAAAAACCAATGCAAAGACTGAGCAGGAGCCAGGTTCTGGATGCTTCCAGAGGTGAGAGGAAGACAGCCAGCTGAGGCCAATGAAGCAAACAACTCTCCCAGCCTGTGGTGACTTCAGCAAGAGATTCAGACTTCAGAGAGTGGAAAGTTTGCCCTTACCTTCAGTTTTGCTTTCCACTCAGAATACCTGCCATTTGTGACCTGGGACTATGCAACAGGAAATTCCAGAAACAAAAAGCTTACCAAGTTTAAATTGCAAGCTGTTCTGAGGAACTTGTCGAGATCAGGGACCGTATCACTCCATCCTGCCAGGACACCAAATTATCCAGCGTATCCTGTCCAGTGTATCCACGCTGCACCTGAGCACTATCCTGCTCATTGCCAGCAGCTGTCTCAGTTATCAGATGGGCCGTTGTAAAATAAAAGCCTCAAAGTGCAGAGCACATACTTATGCAAATGGATTAAAGAGAAGCCAGAAAGCGCTTGCAAGGGTAAAAGTTTATCAGAAGTATGCATATATATAAGAACCACATAGGGTCAGTACTCTGTGGTTTCCAGCACCCTCTGGGGACCCAGGCTCTTCTAGCAGGCTCCCTACAACTGGTCCAGTAGCAATTGGACTACCTCTGACAGTTGGTCTCTTGCCCTGTACCATGGCCAACTTGGGGCTCCCTCCAAGGACCCAGACCTGCCCAGTTGTCCCAAATATCTCTGCCTCAAGCAAAGTTTTTTTTTTATTATGTGTATACGTGTGGAGGTGGGTAGGGGTGGGTATATGTATGAGAGTGTGGATGCCCACAGAGACCTGAGGGTCCCCTGGAGCTGGAGCTACAGGTGGTTGTGAGCGCAGGACTTATGCAAGAGAGTAGTATGTGCTCTTGGCCACTAATCGATCTCTCCAGACCCTAGAGAGGAGTCTTTAAAGGCATGTCAGGTGCGACAGCTGGTGGGTCCCATGATGTAGAGGGTGAATAGAGTGAGGGAAAGGGACCCGAGGAAGGAGGCAGAAGTTTTTTTGTACCTCTAAGGCATGTCACCTGATTTTCAGTCCTGTAAGCTTCTGTTCTATTAGCTTAGCTTGAGTTCCAGGTTGCCTTTCGGCCTTCAGGCAGAGTATTTGATCAGTTCAATGTTCTGTATCTTGGGAACCAGGAAGGAGGCATTCCCAGGAGGTTTTACCAGGTGAGCAAATTGTACAGGAAAGCCCAACTCCATGATGGATTATCCCCAGCACTGTGACCAAATCACACACACACACACACACACACACACACACACACACACACACACACACGCCATGTCTCCACTACCATCCTACCAAAGCCAGAAACCACCTCCATCCTTGCCTTGTTGTGCCCACACCTGGCCCTAGCATCTCCTGTCTCCCACCCGATGTTGAGCCATCTGACAGTGCCGTGGGCCACACTCGCCCCTTCCTGACTCCCACCCTCTCTGACAAGAACCAGCTCTTTTTTTTTTTTTTAAAGTGCACTGGGTGCTTGTCACAGGCTAGCCTTTGAACAGGACACTCTGTGACCCCCTAGAATGCTCCAGACCCAGTAAGAACAAGAACGCTTCCCCTTTGGGTCCTTGGTGCTGCTTGAGATGGGCCAGACCTTGAAAAGGTTGGGAGAAAATCCAGTTGGTCTCTCCACACCCACAGCTCTGCCTCTGCCAATTCCACCAACCACAGATGGAGGATAATCAAGGAGGAAACATGACATCTGTATTGAACATATGCAGGCTTTTATCTTATTCTTATTCCCCACACAATCAGTATACGCACTATGCACCCCACACTTACACTGTGGGCCGTGGTGTAAGCCATTTAGAGTGGATGTAAAGGACGCAGAAGGACATGTGAGGTTCTATGCAAATGCTGCATCCTTTTATAGAAGGGACCTGAGCACTTACCAATGTGGGATTCATTGGAGTACTAAAATCACCCCACCCCACCCCACCAGCACCAGACATATATGCTCTCCCAGACCCCAAGGGGTGACCACCTATATCTTGTCACTTGAGATCCCTGAATGCTTTATCCCTTGGGGGTGCCTTCATGCATACCAAGGATCATAGGGTGAACGGCACCTAGTTGCTGTTTTCTGAAGTTCTGCCTTCCTGGGGTCCCCCTCCATGGTGTAGCTCCTGTCTGGGACAGTGCTCCTCAAGTCTCTCTCTCCTGTCTTCTAGAGATCTTTCTTGGGATTCCGAAGCTAAGAAGGGGGTCCTAGACCCCGTGAGTTCTGTCCCCATAGCGTGAGCCCCTCGGGGATGGGGAATGCTGGGTAGCAGTCTGCCTTCTTGGAACAGGCAGAGAACAAAACAAGACAAGAACAAAAACACAAATCAATATTTCAATAAATTATCCTGCTGCAGCAGTGAAATCACCTTGTCTGCCAAGAGAGCCTCAGGACTGGAGCCCAGTGTCTTGAGGGAAGAAGGGAAATCAGCCAGTGTCCAGTCTGCAGAGTGGCAGGGTGCTCTGTCTGCTGCAGTGCCAGGCTCTGTCTGTAAAGTGAGGAGAAGGTCCTGGAACAACTGCCTTTATTCAAAAGTTCTTAAATGAGTGACAGGGAGCAGGGTGGAGTTTTGTTCTACTAATGCCTTCCTCATCCAAGCCAACTCATACTGTTGGTTTGGGAGGTGCTTGGGAACTGAACCCAGGTTTTGGGTGAGCTGGTCTGGCACTGTACCCACTGAGCTTTGTTTGTTTGTTGGTTGGTTGGTTTTTTCAAGACAGGATTTCTCTGTGTAGCCTTGGCTGTCCTGGACTCGCTTTGTAGTCCAGGCTGGCCTTGAACTCACAGCAATCCGCCTGCCTTTGCCTCCCGAGTGCTGGGATTAAAGGCATGCGCCACCATACCCAGCCCCCACCAAGCTTTGTGAACTTTACATTTAACTGTAGGCATCTGAGACTTGTGCTCTGGCAAGCCTGGACCTCTGTTCTTGAGTGCCAGCCATGGGCCAGTGTTCAGTGGACAAGATCACTGAAGAGACCTGTTTCCAACCTCTTCTCAGGGCCTCTTGGGTGTGAGGGAGGGGTTCTGTGTGCATTTTGTTGACCCATTTGCTCTTACCCTGTGTCGACCTGGCTCCTGCCTCCAGCCCTATTCCCCTCCCCTCAAGTGTATATTCCTGACTGAATTCTTCAGTCTCTTCAAAGACTTGGCTGGAGTTCTTTTCCCACACCTGCATAGGCCATGCCAGTCTAGGCTAGCGGCTATCTTTTACCTGCCTGCCGGTTCCCTCACCTGGAGTGGTCACTGTTCCCACAAAAGAGGAAGTGTGTTGCTCAGAGTTCTTTTGGACTAAGTGATGGGTAACACACCCCAGAATTGAATGACTCATTAATGAGGCAAGTGGGAAAGGCAGCCCAGCAGTCTCTATGGCTGAGGTGTGGTAGCCTCCCTTGTCCATAGGCTAGACTGAGATTGGTCGCTAGGCCCTTCCTTTGTGTTCAACACGCATGCGTTTTCCTCCCATTTCTTCAGTCATCAGTACTAGAGGAAGCAAGCTGCTCTCTATAGAGGGGCCTGGGTAGCATGGTGAGGGTCAGCTCTCCATCCAACCGTCTAGGGCAAACGAGGTCCTGCCTCTGCCTAAGGAGTGAGCTTGGCCCCCAGAAGAGACAAGTGTGTAACCCCACTACTCAGCTTTACAGTGCCGAAACTCAGGCAGGCAAGGGTGATCAGGAACCTTCTCTACCATTCCGAAGAACAGAGCTGAATGGAAGGCAAGTCATGACTCAGCAGGGAGCTGAGTGGCCCCTGGACCAGATCCCCCAGTGACTGGCTCCTGGTCGGCCCCTAAGTGATCTGCCAGAATACCGGATGCCGAATACCCAAGCCTGCTGTCTCTCTCTCCACCCACTGCAGTCCGTGAGCCTCATTGAGATTGGGAACCCCTCCCAGAGTCTGGAGAATGTCTGCCGCTGGGCCTACCTCCAGCAGAAGCCGGACGCGGAGCACGATGAGTACCACGATCATGCCATCTTCCTCACGCGGCAGGACTTCGGGCCCTCGGGCATGCAAGGTTAGCCCTAGGCCTTCAAAGGCAGGCAAGGAAAGCTGGGGGCTGCAAGGGGTTTCGCAGCAGCTGCAGCTGAGCCTACGGAAGAGGTGTGGGGCAGGGAGGGGCGTGGCTACTTCAGCTGCTTGAGTGTCAGGGTTGGTTGGTAGTATTGACCTCCTGGCTCTAGAAAAATCCCTAAAGCCTGTATCATTTCTGAGACCCCAGCCCACCCCAGCCCACCCCACCCCACCCTCGCAAAACAAAACAAACAAACCAACAAAACTCCACACCGTAGTGCTGAGGAACAGAGGAAGATCAGGGAATGGTTACCAACTGATTCTTTGCACAAGAATTCAAACTGCATAAAACCAACAGAGTGAAAAAGAAAAAGAAAAAGTGACCAAACTATATGACTGAAGATGTTAACAAACACTTTTTAGTAACTGATACAACAGCAGATAAGAAAATGGGTAAAGACATAAAAGTTTTGGGTAGATGAAGTGAGATGGCCCAGCTGGTAAAGGCGTTTGCTGCCAAGCCAGAAGCTGAGTTCAGTCTCCAGGACTGTCATGGTGGAAGGAAAGAACTGACCCCAGGGTATTGCCCTCTGACCTCATAGTAGCCTGTGCATGCCCCCACTTGTGCACACAAACGCACACGAATAATTAGGTGTAATATGCATTGTGTAAAATATTTGAACTCAGCAACTTGACTTGCCTGATGTGTAAGGAACATTACAGTAACCATGGAAGAACAGACGCCCTTCACTAAAGCCTGTGAGAATATACCAGAACAGACTCTGCTGAGTCACAGGGAAATCTCACAAAATATACAGGATGAAATAGCACACAGGCCACTCTGGAGAGTAAGCAGCCGACACACAATATACGCTGAAGGAGAATTAACAGTAGAAATTAGATTTTTTTTTTTTCATTCATTCATTCATTTACTTTACATCCCGGTAGGAAGCTCCCCTCCCTCCTCTCCTCCCAGGCCCTCACTCTCCCTTCCCCTCCCCTCCTCCCTTGTCCCCCAACCCCCTTTCTCCTCAGAGAAGGGGGGAGTTCCCATGGGTATCAACCCTCCTCAGCATATCAGATGATGGCAAACCAGAACTGGGGGTAGGTGGGTTAGTCCACAGAGTCGGGGTAGGTGGGTGATAGGCGAATGGGCAGAAAGCTGTGTAGGTGAGAGGCCCAACAGAGACCTCTGCCAGGAATGCCAGCCACAGTGTGGGCTATGACAGGCAAAGTGGCCACCAAAGCTCTGGACTGAGGGGCAGGGTCTGCTTCCATGCAGGCAGTATCTTCTGAGCTCTACCAACAGGGGGGGGAAACTGATTTTACAGGATTGCTCTGGGATGGGTCCTATCTGGGATTTTGAGATCTTGGGCTGTCTCGGGGTAGGACTCCAGGCCTGGAGGCTGGAGCCACCTTCTGTCTCCTCCCAGGCTATGCTCCTGTCACTGGGATGTGCCACCCCGTCCGCAGCTGCACCCTGAACCATGAGGATGGCTTCTCCTCGGCATTTGTGGTGGCTCATGAGACTGGCCATGTGTAAGTGGCCTGACCATTCTTGTATGGGGAAATCAGACGCTGGTCTAGCTGACCACTTTTCCTTGTGCCAAAGAGGGACAGCCACATAGGAAAGCCACTTAGCCATGTTGTCCTGCCATCGTGGCCTGCGGTTGGCTTTCTGCTGACAGAACAAATCAAATCAAAGAGAAAAGGCACCTGGGAGCAGAGCAAGTGCTCTGGGCCATAAGACAGCCAAGGTGCCATTATCCCGTTTAAGTCAGATCAGGGACAGAGCTTCACCCCACTCTGTAGATGGGTCACTGAGGCTCTAAGGGAGGGTAACCCAGGCTCCAAAAGCCAGGACTCTGCCCAAATGTGCGTATTCCAGGCATCAGATGAGACTCAGAATCTCAGAGCCAGATCAGGATAAAAGAGTTTGCAGAGCTGGTGGAGGTATGTAAGGAAAGACACAGTAACCAGGATGCTCGGGCCTACAGAGAGCCCGGCTCCCACTGTTTATTCAGAAAATGGTGGCCCTTCTTGGGGGACAGAGTGAGGGGCCTGGCTACTGGGTGCCTGAGAGAGTAGCTCTGGCATCAAGATTCTAGTCAGAGTGAAAGCGGGTCAGACCAGAAACAGTCAGAGATGTCCACCCCAGTTGTTAGAAATACCTTCCTGGTATTGAGGTGTGGGGACATGGCAGGTCAGTGCAGTCAGGCGAGGGTCCAGCCGGGTTTCCTTGTTCCCCACACAGGCTGGGCATGGAGCACGATGGACAAGGCAACCGCTGTGGAGACGAGGTACGGCTGGGCAGCATCATGGCACCCCTGGTACAAGCTGCCTTCCATCGATTCCACTGGTCCCGCTGCAGCCAGCAGGAGCTCAGCCGCTACCTGCAGTGAGTACCTCCCCCGGGCCCCCAAGGGTGACCCCCCCTCCTTGGGTTCAGGTCTAAGAGGGCACAGTGCCCAGTGTTCTGGGTCCAGCCTGAACTCTCAGACCTTGGGGGCCTCTAGTCTAACATTCAAGGGATGCTGGGAGATGATCCCACTTTGGGGGTTTCCAGGCCCTACACTGAGTGGGCCCACGAGCTGCCCTTACCAGGTCTTAAAGTCTTGCCCACCATGTTAACTCCAGAATGGACCCCAGCTTGTGGCACTCACGTGTCCCCTTACAGTTCCTATGACTGCCTGCGGGACGATCCCTTCGCCCATGACTGGCCAGCGTTGCCTCAGCTCCCAGGGCTGCACTACTCGATGAACGAACAGTGCCGCTTCGACTTTGGCCTGGGCTACATGATGTGCACCGCGGTGAGTGCAGAGACTCACGTGTCCCCAGGGCCATGCAGTGAGGACACTTAAGGCACCAGCCACTCCTGCCCAGGGCCACAGGAATGCCCAGTCAATTCCCAAGCAGGACATTCTGCCTCTCAGCTGCCTGTCAAAGCCCCCACCCACCCACCCCACCCCAGGTGGGCAGCCTGCAAGGCTGGAGACTTGGGGACCCAGCAATACCCAGAGACGCTGTCATATCCACACTGCCTGGACATGATCCTCATGGGCCCAGAATCACATGGCGCTTGCAGCAGCCATCCACACAGGCATGTTCACAGGCCAGTTCAGGTTGTAGAAGCTGGGTAAGGGGGTGGCAGTCTGTGTGATCGCCTGAGAGAGGGGGGTAGCCTAATAACAGGGTGTTCTCTTCCAGTTCCGAACCTTTGACCCCTGCAAACAGCTATGGTGCAGCCACCCAGACAACCCCTACTTTTGCAAGACAAAGAAGGGTCCCCCACTTGATGGTACCATGTGTGCACCTGGCAAGGTGAGTCAGGACTAAGGGCTCTTTCGGGGTCACAAGGCATCCTACTTAAGGCAACACAATAACCAGGGACAGGCCCTGCAGTGTTTGTAGGGGGGAACCAGGGACCTTCTCAGGAGGCCCCAGCTGCCCTCTCCCCCTTGCTTCTCCACTCATATTTGGATACACCCTGTCATGTAGCCCAGGCACAGCATGAGGTTTAGGCTTGACAGTGAGGGTTGGAGGGGCGTGCCTCTGGTTTGTCCCTTGTCAGGATCACTGCTTGGTCACCCACCCTCTCCACAAGTCTGCAGATAAAAAGTACTTACTCTCATGCGCCAGGGCGTGGTGGCACATGCCTTTAATCCCAGGACTTAGGAGGCAGAAGTAGGCGGATCGCTGTGAGTTCGAGGCCAGCCTGAACTACAAAGCAAGTCTAGGACAGTCAGGGCTACACAGAGAAACCCTGTCTCAGCCAAGATTCCAGACATGATTCTCATTGGTTCAGGTGAAATAATATGTTCACTCCTTAGCCAATCATTTTCTAGGGGCCTGGCGTATGCAGATGGTCGGAAACCAGGACTAGCTGCATCCCACCACCACCCCCGGCCCCCCATACACACACACACACACACACACACACACACACACACACACACACACACACACACACACACACACACACACACACACACACACACACACACACACACACACACACACACACACACACACACACACACCACGCTCACCAAACCAGGACTCAGCTCAGTTTGAAGCTACAGACGGCATCAGGGGGCACCATGTGGATGAAAGAATTTCTCATATGCCCTGTCTTAACGATCTCCTCAAAGCTCCACATCCCCACACTATCATACTGGGCGTTAAGGCTTTACCACCTAAATTTGAGGGGACATGAACATTGAGTCCACAGTGTTCCCCCTTGCCTGCGAATTATGTTTTGTTTTGGTTTTTTTTTTTTTAGTTTGGGTAGTTTGTGGTAATTGTGCTGTTAATTGTCTTTATTTTGAGTGATAATGTTTTCTTATTCTAAATCAACAAACCATGTGTTGGATTGTGTTGTACTGAATTACTAATTTACTGTTTTAAATTCTGAAATCTTCTTAAAATGGGCTCCTTAGGGGGTTGTAAGCTTCCTCCACTGTGAAGAATGAGAATTCAGCATTTTTATCCCTCCAGTGTTGGGCTTCCTATATTCTTAGTCTTCCTCCCCCAACCCCACCCTCCCCACTCTACCCACTCCATCCTCCCACCCCCACCCTCACCCCGACCCCCATACCCTGAGTTTACTTAGACCTGGTGTCTCCGGGATCTGGCATGTAGCTCTTGTTGCCTCTTTGTCCCGGTACACGGGGACATTTATCTTGGGGACATGACACCCAGCAGGCACAGGAGGTCAGAGTGGGCTGAATAAGGCCTGCAGGGTGGGCCTGAACATCCCTTTATCCCTGCTGTCACAGGCAAGGTGAGGGCCTGTAAGATCAGGTCCCCTCCCCGACCCCTGTGCCTTCTTCGCAGGCCCAGGGCAGCCATCAAAGACTCTGCTCCAGCAATTCTGGTGCTGGTGAATGGGGTCAAAGAAATGCCTTTCTACCCTTTCTTTGTGATTACTTGGGGGTTTTTTGTTTTTGTTTTTGTTTTTAATTTGGAGGGGTGAGGCATGTGTGACAGAAGCCAGAACACAACATGGGAGGTTAGCCATTCCTCTCCTTCCACCATGCGGGTCCCGGGGATCAAACTCAGTCCAGCACACAGCAAAGGCCTTTACCCAGTGCGCCGTCTCACCAGCCCGCCTTCCTATCTTTTAGCACTGCTTTAAAGGCCACTGCATCTGGCTGACACCTGACATCCTCAAGCGAGATGGCAACTGGGGTGCCTGGACTCCATTCGGCTCCTGCTCACGCACCTGCGGCACAGGTGTGAAGTTCAGGACCCGCCAGTGTGACAACCCACAGTAAGTTGGCCTGACATCGCTGAGGGCCCCAGAAGCTGTTTCTGCAGGGCTGCAGGCTGGGGGGAGGGTGCAAGGCAGAGATCTTCCGGATCTTTGTTTCTCCCCAGGTGGAAGCTGCAGTTCAAAGGGAGGGCACCTTTTCTGGCTCAGAGCCCACAACAGCCTAGAAGCATCAGCTCCTGGCCACTGTCCTGGGGCCCCGGGTCCACTTTAGACCGTCCTTCTTGGCCTAAGGAGGGGAGGACAGAAGGTGGGACAGAGATGGGGAGCAGGGGGTTCCACAGAGGAGTTTCTTATGAATCCCAGGATGCCTAGGCAGTGGCAACTGTAGCCAAGCAGCTATTTTTTAGTCAGATGAAGACAGAGTTAGGGGCTGCCACACCTGCGCCAGTACCCAGGCTCCTCACCTTCAGCCCTCCCTTCCTCCTTTCCTGTTGGCCCTGTGACTACTCACACACATGGTGGGTCATTTGTCCAACTTGTGTTGGACAATCTAGTGGGGTTTTTTTTTTTTCCGTTTTGTTTTGTTTTGGTTGGTTGGTTGGTTTGTTTTGTTTTTTGTTTTTGTAGCCAATCAGCAAATGTCATAAAGTGCATTATATAATGTTTTAAATTCACAAATTAGAAAGAATAGGGTGAATACTCCATTTTTCTAGCAAAGTTTCTACTTGAGTAAGTTTAAAGCATACAAATTAGGACACTTACCATACAAAAGGACACTCTGCACAGATATCCTGTCATTAACACCCATATCAGTCACCAATGACTCAGATGTTTCTTTGGCTCCCTGCCCCCACTTCACCTACCCCAGACAGTATCTTGCTGTGGCCCAGGCAGGCCTTGAACTCTCAACCTTCTTGCCTTAGCTTGTGTTTTATAGATTTTGTTTTACCTGAAAATATCAACATCACGTAAAACCATAAACTGGTTGCCAGCCCCTAAGTGGGCCAAGAGCAGGCTACCTTGCAAGCCCCTGCACATGTCTAGTCTGGTCTCAGGCCACTGAAGCAAATCCTGTTCTGGTCACTGAGACGGCTACACTGTGTTCATCAAATCAAACCCTGGCCACCAGGGAACCAAATGTCTGCTGTCACAGCTGTGGGGAGAAGGGCCAAGGCTTTATCAGAGACAGGGACAGACCACCCTTGTCTGGTCACCCCATATGTACATGAAAGCCTTTTTACCCCACAGTGTTCTTCGGCTTAGGGCTCTAAGCTATCCTCCTGCAAAGAGCCTGGTGGGAAGGTGGGGCGCTGTGACCCGCCCCCCTAGAGTATCACTGAAGGACTTCTGCTTTGAGAAGAGAGGAGCACAGCAGAGAGCCAGAGCCACACAAAGCCCTGGTGGGCTGGAACTGCTCTCTGAGCAGTGAGGGCGTCACAGAAGCATGGCTCGAATTTTCGAAGGTGGCGAGACCCAGCCTTACGCCAGATGTTCATTAGAGACTCACGCGTGTGCAGCTCTACAATTTCAGGGTTGCTCTAGGTGTTTTCTGCAGCAGGACAGGTCAGCTCTGTGTGCCCAGGGGCCTGGCCGTAGGGAGAGTCAACTCGCTCTTGTCATCCTGGGGTTTGTCATCCAGTGGGGCAGGCAGACTCCTAAACATGTAGTCACAGCTCTGTGCTCATCAGCAGTCCTGGACTTTGAGGCCAGGGTGAAGGTGGCATGCCCAGTGGCTCCTCTCTATCTGTCTCTGTCTCTCTGCCTCTGTCTATCTCTCTGTCTGTCTCTTTCTGTCTCTCTGTGTGTGTCTCTCTCTGTGTCTCTGTCTCTGTCTCTCTCTGTCTCTGTCTGTCTCTGTCTGTCTCTGTCTGTCTCTGTCTCTGTCTCTCTGTCTCTCTCTCTGTCTCTCTCTCTCTCTCTCTCTCTCTCTGTCTCTCTCTCTCTCTCTCTCTCTCTCTCTCTCTCTCTCTCTCTCTCTCTCTCTCTCATTAAGACAGGGTTTCTCTGTGTAATAACCCTAGCTGTCCTGGAGCACACTTTGTAGACCAGGCTGGCCTTGCTGCCTTCTCAAGAGAGCACAGGGCATGGCTACTGCCAACACCTTCTAGTCTTGATGTCCCAAGGCCTGCCTGGCTGGGGAGCCACCCAGGTCCTAGTAGGGCTGTCTCTTTACTCAATAGAGGTGCCCCCTCCATACCTGAGACTCAACGATTTCCTTAAAAATGCCACCCATGGGCAGATATTTTTCTAGAGGCCCCAAGAAGGGGAACCTTTGCTTTCTCCTGCAGCCCAGCCAACGGCGGCCGCACCTGCTCAGGCCTGGCCTATGACTTCCAGCTCTGCAACCCCCAGGACTGTCCCAACTCCCTGGCTGACTTCCGGGAAGAGCAGTGTCAGCAGTGGGACCTGTACTTTGAGCACGGCAATACCCAGCACCACTGGCTGCCTCATGAGCACCGGGATGGTGAGCTCTTGGCGAAGGGGAGCAGTGGGGAGGAGTCAGCACAGGACCCCGGTGGGGCAGGCAGGGCCATGCATGGTTGCACACCTCTGATCCTGCATGAGGCAAGTCTGTGGTGACACTTGGGCCGGCAATAGGACACAGTGCTGGCTAGTGTGGCTTCAGGGTCCCACTGCTGAGCAAGGGCTCTGGGCTGGGGGCAGGGTTCAATCCCAGGGAAACTGGGAGAGGATGCTGGGGTGGAGGCTCACAGGGTGCAAACTCCTACAGTTACCATCCAGAGCCTGAGGTTAGAGCTACATGGTGCCGCAGGTGTGAGACGGGAGCAGAAGTTGACCCCGAGAAGCAATCAGGTGACTCCCGATAGGCAGCTGAGCTGGTCTTCTTTCTGTTGCTGTGATAAAATACCCCCAACCAAAATAACCTGAGGGAGAAAAGGTTTATTCTAGATAACAGTCCCGGGCCACAATCTATTATAGCGGGGATTGCAACAAGGCCACGGGCACCGGATGCATTCACAGTCAAGGGCAGAAAGAGAGCGAATTCGTGAATGTGTGTGTGAACTCAGCTCTTTCTCCCTTCTCCACAGTGTAAGATCCAAGCCCGGGCAATATCATGACCAGCTTTTTCTTCCTAGTTAAGGCAATGAGAAAAGTCCCCTACATATATGTCCACAGGACAACCTGATCTAGGAGTTCTTGATAACTGCCCTGCAGTTTAAGTGCTTCCTCACTGTAGGATAGCCAGCTCCAGGCGTGTCCGAGTTCCTGTATAAACGAGTAGAGTGTTTGTGTATAACTTATACACATTCTTCTGGATACTTCCAGATGGCTTATACCACCTAACATGCCAGAGATGCTATGCAAATGGTTGCTCTTTAGTTACTTTTCTATTGCTATGATAAAACACCAGGGCCAAGGTAACTTATAAAAGAAAGCATTTGACTTGGTGTATGGTCTCAGTGGGTTAGAGTCCATGATGGTAGAACAAAAAAACAGCTGAGAGCTCACATCTTGATCTATAACCTTGAAGCAGAGACAGACAGACAGACAGACAGACAGACAGACAGACAGAGACAGAGAAACAGAGAGAGACAAAGACAAAGAGAGACAGAGAAGACAGAGACAGACAGACAGACAAACACAAAGATAGAGAGAGCACTGGGGATCCTATAAGTCTTTTGAAACCTCAAAGCCCATCCCCAGTGACACACCTCCTCCAACAAAGCCACACCTCCTAATCCTTCCCAAATAGTTCCACCAACTGAGGACCAAGTATTCAAATGTACGAGCCATTCTCATTCAAACCACCACAGTTGTTTTAATCTGCATCAGTCAGAGAATAACAAGGATAGGTGCCTACAAGGTCAGTGCAGGTACAAAAAAATTTTTTTTCAAATATTTTCAGTCTGTTGTGGGTTGAGCCCACAGGTGGAGGACGTGAACACAAAAGGCTGGTTCTGCTCCATTTGAGTCCCTCTCCCTGTCATCTGTGTTTTAAACACACAACTTCTGTCTCCCACCCCAAGCACTGGGCAGGGAGTGGGGACTGGTTGTGACCCTGGAACGACAATTGGAGTCACCTGCTTGTGCCCCACACATGCTGATGCAGGCCCGAGGGATGGCAGAGCTGACAGGGCCAGGGGAAAGGAAATCTGACAACCCAGTGTGTCAGTTGCTTCCGATAAATTAATGCTGAGCAAAGAACGTGCCAGGGACTTGGAACTGAATCCAAGAGGGTCGGCTGCACTTGGTTGACTGAGAATTGACTCTCTTTTCCTTTTCTTTAGCATCAGTCATTGTACAAAACAATAGGTTTCACCGCGACATTTTAATAATGTCTGTCATATTTTGATTATGTTGCCCCTCCATTGTCATCTCCCCATACTAAGCATACATGTTTAAGGGAGGGAGGGAGGGAGGGAGATTCTGCATCCGAGAGAAAATGTGATACTTGTTTTTCTGAGTCAGGCTTAATTTGTTTACTATGATAAATCTCAAGTTCCACCCATTACCCATCGTTCTGAAAAACAATGCAGCTGCCTTCTTCCCTGGGTCTGACTAAAACTCCGTGTGTATACATATCACATTTTCTTTATCCATCCCTCTGTTGATAGATTTCTACCTAAGCTGGTTCCGTACCTTGGGTCTTGTGAACAGTTTGAATGTGCAGGCATCTCTCTGGTGGGCTGACCTAAACTCTGTTGGGTGTATGCCCAGGAGTGGCACAGAACAGCAGGAGTGGCATAGCACAGCATGTAGGAACCATAGGTTTAGTTTGTGGAGGAACGTCCACACCGATTGCCACAGTGGCTGTGCCCAATTACACTGCCACCAACAGTGAGGAAGGGTTCTGAAGAAGGCTTCTTAGACGAAGACTGGGCAGAAAGCCCTTTGCCTCTGCATAGTCGAAGGTCTCCTCCAGGCAGGGCTGTAAGGATGGAGAGTGTGGGCTACATCAGTTGAGAAAAATCTCTTCCTCAAGCCGATAGCACCAGAGTCAAATAATTCTCAGAAGCCAAAAAGGTAGGAAGGAGGTTGCCATCACCCATCTCTTTCTCTCTGTGCCCTTCCAGAGCACAGAGTTCAGGGATTAGGGGTGGGCCAGGTGAGTTCTAAGAACACTGGGAGTTTTCTCTCTGGTGCTCTTTCGGGAAGGCCGCAGCCTAACACGCCATGACTTCCCTTCCAGCCAAGGAGAGATGCCACCTCTACTGCGAGTCCAAGGAGACGGGGGAGGTGGTGTCCATGAAACGCATAGTGCATGATGGGACACGTTGTTCCTACAAGGATGCCTTCAGCCTCTGTGTGCGCGGGGAATGCAGGGTAGGTGCCATGAGGACCAAGGCTCAGGGTGGCCAACCTCCTGGAATCCTCTCTTGCTCTGTTCAGGCTCCAAGGCCTGGAGACTAGAGATGCCCTTAATGGACTGGCTTTCCTACATCAGTTAACAATCAGGACCATTCCCTACCTCAGACCATCTGGTTCTGGTGCACAGACTCATGGGTGATGGGGATCTGGGATCAGACTAAACCTTCCATGCTAACAAGGCAAGCCTCAGCGTCTCTGGGCTGTCTCGGGGAGTGAGCAGGATGTTAAAGGCAGTGTCGATGACGCCTTTCACTATGCTCCACTCTTAAAGATCCCACTACCTCATTGTTGCAACATTGGCCCAAAGCAGCTGAAGGGCAGCTGAAGCAGCTCAGGGCTGCCTCTGGGTGGGTGCTCTAGGAGAAGGGCAGCGCGGAAGGCCGCGGACAGAAGTCCTGTGATATGACAGGTTCCGTGTTCCACGTGCACTGAAGCAGGGAGAAGCCATATGGTGCATCATGGCCACGTGGAGTCTGACGCTCTCTAAAGCCCTTCTTCCCCTGTACCAAGAGCTTGTAAGAACAGACTCTCAGGGCCCAGCTGTGGGAGAGAACAGGTACCATGGGTCTTGGGGGACTCAGGTCTCAGAGGTCCCCTCCCCTCTCTTGCCCTGCAGAAGGTGGGCTGTGATGGGGTGATCGGCTCCCGAAAGCAGGAGGACAAATGTGGCGTGTGTGGGGGCGACAACACCCACTGTAAAGTGGTGAAGGGCACATTCACGAGGTCGCCCAGGAAGCAAGGTAAGAAGCCTGCCTTCTGCCTGGGCTGGAATGGTGATAGCACCTCATGGGGCAAGGACTTGAACGTCCCCACCCTTGGGAATCTACAGGCCCATCCCTTATTAGAGGCTCAGGGATGCAAGGGCCAGCGAGGAAAGGGAACCTGTTGGGGGCTTGAGTCTGAGTTCCAGTGGCTATGGAGGAGGAAAAACAAGGCCTGGGTTACAGATATACCTTAGAAGCCTTTATCTGAGGTCAGGAGCCCACAGAGGGCAACCCCCCCGCCCCTTGGTCCTTCAGGATGCCCAGCTGCCTGTTACTCAATCCTCCCTCTCTCCTGCCAACAGACTGCTGTCGTCAGGACTTCCCTGAATCTAGCACGTGGGGGATGCCCATAGCCACATCCCAAACACAGCAGCCTGGTACTGAGGCTATGGTTTCATATGACCCTGCACCCTCTGGGTTGGCCCGAAGCAGCTGACCACATCTCTGTGGTGTCAGTCAGTCTAGTCTGTCTCTGACATGGAGACAAGCCTCTTTGGTTTTCTGATGAAAGGCCACAGAGCAAACCTAAAGGCCCTGGCAAGGAGCCATGGGCCAGGAGTGGCCTTGTGGGTCAGGTGCTGAGCATTAGTCCTGCCCCTCCCCATGTGGGGCTCTAACATAGTTTGCAGATGGTGAGACTGAGGTCCAGATAGGCTATGTGGCTCGCATGAGGCCTGCCTGCTAGATGGGGCATCTTAGACTAACTGCCAGCATGGCTAGCACCTAGATTCTCACCTGAGGAGTCAGTGGAAGGGACAGCATGGAGACACCTGGGACTTGAAAGTGAGCAGAAATGCATGATGGGAGTATCCAGGCTTCCCAAGTGACCCATCTCCTACTTGAGAGCGGAGGTTTTGGAGGGCAGGCCTCTCCCGGGTCATGAGCATTGGATGAAATGTCTTCCTGTGTTTTCACCTGGCTTTCTTTCCACCCCCAAAGATTACATCAAGATGTTTGAGATCCCTGCGGGAGCCAGACACCTGCTCATTCAGGAGGCCGACACCACCAGCCACTACCTGTGTGAGTCATGGCCCGGTGTCTCAACACCTGTGAGCCCCTCCTCCCCCCCCACTTCTTCTGGGGATGGGTGGAGTGCCATAGGTTGGAGGCTCAGATTGTGTGTGGCCAGCTCCTGAGATCAACATCCCTGATTGACAGGGCTTTTTCACATGCATCTTCCACAGGGAGGTCAGGGCTGGAGAACAGAGAGCTCATCTGGGCAGCAGCTGCAGAGGGCCCTATGTCTCACATTCCTCCAACTTGCAGAGGGGTGAAGGCCACCCTGTCTGAGAGGCATGGGTTAGGCACTAGGTCCCATACAGTGATTAGCTTGGTCTTCATAGGGCAACCAAGGGCAGGATGTGACTCCCAAAGCTACTAGTGACAAGGCCAGACTGCCATGGAGCACAGGGGGAGGAAGGGGAGAGGCACAGCTGGAGGAAAGCCTCTGGCCTCCTTAGCCCCCAGTAATGGGGTACTGGGTTACTGTAATGACTGTGTGCTCCCCTCTCCTGTTCTCAGCTGTCAAGAACTTGGAGACAGGCAAGTTCATCTTAAATGAAGAGAACCACTTGGACCCCAATTCTAGATCCTTCATTGCCATGGGTGTGGAGTGGGAGTACAGGAATGAGGCCGAGAGGGAGACGCTGCAGACCATAGGGCCGCTCCACGGAACCATCACTGTGCTGGTGAGTGGATGCTGCCCCAGCCCGTGGGTGCACACACACACACACACACCCATACCCCGCCGGAAAAACATGGGAGCCCTGAGATGCCCAAGCTTCCTCTGCATTCTTCAGACTATGCTCTAGTCAGTCTCTTTCCCTGCCGTGGTCTCCTCCTCCGTGTCAGCCATGAGCGGGCATGGGCCCACACGTCAGGGCTCTGGTCCCTGGCCAGCTCTTAGTGACTGTGGCCACAGACTCCTCTCCAGCTGTTTTCTTTTTTTCTTTTTTTCCCCTATTTGAACAATGTTCACAGCTAATACTGATAGATACATTAACCCATGCTGAATGAACTCCTCACACCTGAGAGCTCAGAAACCAGCTACAGGTCACACGGGACTTTGTTGTCCAAGCAGAACTGGATTCCAGGTCCCTGGTCACTGGGTGTAAGGATTACAGGGTACTCCTGGTTATAGGGAGTTGTGAGGGGGCTAGGTTTTCAATTCCCCTTTTAAAATTTTTTAGTTTTAATTAATTGCTTAAGTAATGTAATTTATCAAAACAAGCAAGCACACTGAGCCAGGCATGGGGTCATGCACCTATAATCCAAGGACTCAGGAGGCAAAGAAAGAAGATTAAAGCAAACGCCAGGCCAGCCTGGTCTACAGAGCAAGTTTCAGGCCAACTGGGGCAATTTACTTTCAAAACTGAGAGAGCCGGGGAGGGCTGGACATGTGGATCAGAAGGTCGGAGGACTAGGCTCTGTGCCCCAGTACCCATAGCAGGTGGCTCACAAACGCCTATCATGCCAGCTGCAAGAGATCTGACATCTGCTCCGGGCCTCTGTGGGCACCGAACAAGTGCATGCACAAAAAATAAATCAATAAAATGTAACTTAATTTTGTTAATGTTGTGACCAGAGAAGCCTATGAGATCCTAGCTCTATATAGATTCTCCTTAGTGGTAAGATCCTCAAAAACCCGTTCATGTCATACGAAAAGTGCACTAGCTGTACCTAAACTACAGCCAGGACGCACTGCCGCTGTCAGCATCATAAGAGGGCTGCACCACATCCCACTAGCCAGGGGAAAGGTCTGCATTTCAAATTCCAGGTGCCATTATAAAGTTGAAAAGCCATAAAGATGACCATCGTAAGCCGGGGACTGTCTGTCTTCCCTGGTTGTCACTTTACCTGACGGCCTCTAACTTAGCTATAGAGGAAAGATGAGGAGCTGAGCAGACACATTCATGACCATGTTGACATGGGCCCAGGTTATTCCCGAAGGAGATGCCCGGATCTCCCTGACGTACAAATACATGATCCATGAGGACTCGCTCAACGTCGACGACAACAACGTCCTGGAAGATGACTCTCTACGTCATGAGTGGGCCCTGAAGAAGTGGTCTCCCTGCTCCAAGCCCTGCGGTGGAGGTGAGGGGCTTCTCACTGCTGGGGTTCCTAAGCTTGATTGGAAGTGGGACAGCCCTGCGTTGAGACTCAGTGTGAGCCTGGGGGAGGTTAGGGTTGGATGAATGGGCTTCCGGGTGAAGCTTCCTGGGCTATCAGTGCCTTCCTGACAGCAGCTCTAAGGCCAGTGAGCTTGTCCTGTGCTGGATATGAGAAGTTCCTCTGAGAGCAATGGAGCAGTGAGCTCTGTTGGGCGTAGTCTATGCTGGGAAAGGTCCTTGGGTAGTTGAGAAGGGCAGGTGCTTGAGACACCAGGCAAAATGTCCCCAGAATGGCCTGTGGGGCATGAGTCACGCCTGCACAGATCACATCAGTGTGCAGGGAGTGAGGCTGGCCTGGTGGGAGGCTGACACACGTGAGTGGATCAGTTAGCAGAACTAGCAAGACCCCAGCAGCACTGGGGACACTTTCTGGGGAAGCCTTTTTTCCTTAAGTCTATTCAGAAAAACAAAACAAAAACAAAAACATCACACACCTGATCAATTTAGAGTTGGGGGCTGGGAGAGACAGAGGGGAAAGTGGTCTCCATTCCTCAAAGAGTTCTACCTCGATGCAATGCGGTCTCCACTCCCCACCACATGGACCTCGCCAGCAGGCTGATTCCTGCTGCGTGTGTGAAATCAAGGCTCAACCTGCGAATCCTCTTTCCAGCCACATGCTGGTCCAGCCCCAACCTTACATTGGCCCTTGTGGATCCACTCTAGGTCCAAGAATGACCTTTTAAAGGAACAAATCTGGGCTGGAGGGATGTTGGTTCAGTGGTTAGCATGCTTGCCTGGCAAGCTTGGGCACCAGAGTTCAGATTGCCAGAAAACTATGTAAAAATGGGATAGGCATGGAAGCCCTCCTGTATTCCAGCCTTGGAAGGGGGCAAGAGACTGGGGGGGGGGGCGGGGGCTGTCCCTGGAGCAACCTGGCTGTCGATACTAACCACACTGGCAAGCTCTAGATTGCATTGTAAAGGCCCCGTGTCAATAAATAAAATGGAAGAGAAATCAAGGATAATTGCTGACATCAACCTCAGGTCTCTACAGAGCACACACACGTACACACGTACACACACACACACACAGAGAGAAAAATAAAATAAAAGGATAAACTACATCCTGCCCCCCTCCTGCATTGGAATTTCCTCCAGTACCCCCCTCATTTTGTGAGACCAAAGCCAAAATTTTCCCCGTGGCCTCTGGGGTCCAGGCAAGCCTCTGGAGGATAGGCCATGTCTTACTTCCCCATCTTGGCCATACCAGCCTTCATATGTTTACTGTCACTGTGATAAAACTTTGAGATAATCAGCTTGTTAAAAAAAGAAAAGAAAAGAAAAACTGTGTTTCCACTCACAATTTTGGTGGCTCTAGCCCATGGCTATTCTCACTGCTTTGGGCTATGTCAAGACAGCAGAGGAAGCTGCTCACCTTACCTGCCTGGCCTAGCAGTGAGAGAGGGAGAGACAGAGACAGAGACAGAGATAGAGACAGATAGAGACAGAGAGAGAGAGAGAGAGAGAGAGAGAGAGAGAGAGAGAGAGAGAGAGAGAGAGAGAGAGAGAGGAGGAGGAGCTGGCCCTGTCAAAAGCACATCTTCAAGGGCCTATCTGCCTCACCTCTTGAGGCTCCACCCACTCCAGATAGCACTGCAGGATGGAGACCAAGCCTCTCACATCCTTGCCTAGTCCACAGCAAGTGATTCTCCTGAACACACACACACACAGTGCGTCCCTGGCGGTTCTGCACAAGCTCCTCCTCACTGTCCCCTCCATCCCTTTCGGGGGGGGGGGGTGGTTGTCAGTGCCACTTACTCCTCTGCTTTCCAGAATGTTTTCAGATGCTCAGACTAGGGCAGTCTGTTTGGCGGCGCTTAGATCCTCTTGTATGCTCGCTAGGTACTACGTAATTTCAAGTTCCGCTATTCTCTGTTCTGAGGTGGGGTACCTTGTGTTGTAAGAGGTTGAGCAGCCCACAGTAGATACTCTACATATTTCCCAGTATCCTCAGGGGGGAACAGCACCCATCAAGGGAGCATGCATTCTTGTCCCCCCTCTGCTGGGATGGGTGCAGGGTGGGCTCTCTGCTGGCTATCTCTAAGGCACCCTTCTCACCCTCCACATCATTTTGAGGGCAAGGAGGAATCTCAGCCTTTGGAGGGCTGAGGCAGGAGGATTCCAAGTTTGAGGGAATACTAGGACAAAGAATGAGTTCAAAGCTAAGCCAAACTATGTAGGAAAAAAAAACAAAAAAACAAAAAAATAAAAAACAAAATCAAAAAGGAGAATGGGGCTAATACTGCTGGTGGAGGCCCCACCTCTCCAAGCCCCCTCCGGGATTCCACCATCCCATTGAGCCCCTTCAAGCTCTCTATCTTCAGGATCCCAGTTCACTAAGTATGGCTGCCGCCGGAGGCTGGACAGCAAGATGGTGCATCGAGCCTTCTGCAGTGCCCTCGCCAAGCCCAAAGCCATCCGCCGAGCTTGCAACCCTCAGGAGTGCTCCCAGCCTGTGTGAGTGCTAGGGGGCCACAACCCAGGGGCACAATGTGGGGGGAGGGATGAAACTGGATCTCCCAGAAGCTCTGGGCCTGGCCTCTTGTGGGGGTGTTGGGCTCTTTACCCACCGCACAGTAGGTTAAAGGTGCTGGCCCACTTCTGACCCACTGAACGGAAGCTCTGAGTGCATCTCAGCGAGACCGAATGTGTTAGCACTTAGACGGGGAAACAGGCCCAGAGGGCTGGCTTCCGATGCTGTAATAGATGTTTCTAAGCAACAGCTTTGACCCCCAGACCCTCAACCCCTAGCAGGATGCATTTCTGGGCCCAGGTCAGAGAAGATGGCAGGGTAGGGGGACACACAAGGACAGAGGCTCAGGGACTCCACAGTGCTCTTGAGCTTTGCTGGGGTTGGGGGATGGTTCATAACACCATCAGAAGATGAGGCTGCAGGCAGATCCAAGACCCTGAGGGGATAAACAGCTAGCAAAATCCGTCAGGCCACTAGCCCTAGCAGAGCCTCCCAGACTCTTGACAGGCAGGGGAGCCTCTGAGCCTTGGTTTCCCCTTTATGCAAGTCTACACAAATGAAGATGTGCGGGAGGGAGCAGTCTGACCTCTCTGTTCTCACTGCCCACCTGGGCCACAGCCAGATGGGTTCCCTGACCACACTGCCACTCTGCCCTGGCAGGTGGGTCACTGGTGAATGGGAGCCTTGTAGTCAGAGCTGTGGGCGAAGCGGCATGCAGGTGCGCTCCGTCCGCTGCGTTCAACCTCTGCACAACAACACCACCCGCTCCGTCCACACCAAACACTGCAATGACCACCGTCCTGAGAGCCGCAGGGCCTGCAACCGGGAGCTCTGCCCCGGGCGGTGGCGGGCTGGGTCCTGGTCCCAGGTAAGCTGTCCTCTTGGCCCCATGCCCTTGACCCCAAACTGAGCTTGGATAAGACTGAGGTTAGGCAGGGGCGCTCCAGTTTTGATACAACTCCTGTGCCCCCAGGCCACAGCTTAGGTTTCAGGGCACCAGTGGGAGCCACACCACAGAAGTTCCAGGGTTTCCATCAGGGAATATGATGATGATCTCAGGTCCCAGAAGTAAGGAAAACAGATACTTGTCATGCATAAATGACACTGCTAGTTTAAACTGCCTGGTAAAGCTAGTATCCAGCCTGTCCCAAGACCTCAAGCATGCAGGAGCTTTCTTATCACTCAGAACCTTCTGTGGGTTAGGTCCCCAGAAACTGCACAGGAGCCATTCCTCCTCCAAACTCTGTGTAAGAATGTGAAGAGCCTGAGAACGCCAGGTCTGCTGTGTTGGCTGCCCCCCCCCCCATACCCCCACACACATATATACACATAGTGAGGCTGTGTGGCTGGGCTGAATGAGACACAGTGGCAGGAATCAGACATGAGTGCTCGGCTGCCTCCTCCCCAGGGTCATGAAGCGGTGGCAGGCAGGGGTGGGGGTGTGGGATAGAGGGTGCCCGAGGCTTGGGTCTAGAGAGAAGGTTAGAGGAGGGTCTGCCAGCGCTCCCAAGACTGGATCAGAGATGCTGCAGGAGCCCCAGCCTGCTACAGGTTATCCTGGGCCTTCCGCATCCACTAGCTACACAATCATATTGAACCGTTCTCCAGTATTATAATGAGGGGCTCCGAGTACCTTTTGCAGGGAGAGCTGTAGGCAGATATGCTTTATATCCTTGCCTTGGAAGGGCATTGGTTCCTTTTGTTGTCTGAGTTACCCTGTCTTTACTTGGAAGCTGGCACACACACACACACACACACACACACACACGTCATTATGTTTTGTTCTAATTCACTTCCCTTCCCCCGCTACCTTCCCTTCCCTTTTTCTTCTCCCTAAATAGTACTCCTCGAGAGTGTCATGAGCTTCATGAGCATACACACACACACACACACACACACACACACACTTCCACATAGTGGAATAAACAATTTGTCTGAGTCCAGCTTATTTTACTTCATATGATCTCTAATTCTATCCATTTTTCTTTTGGGGGGGGGGATGTTATGATTTTGGTTTTCCCTAATGGCTCAGTAAAATTCCACTGTGTAGACTCTAGGAAGATGGCTCCAGTGGTTAAAGCGCTTGCTATGCAAGCATGAAGACTGGAGTTTGGACTCCCCGGCACCCGTGTTGATGTCTGGTCGGCATAGCAACCTGCCTATTAGTCCCAGAGCTCAGAGTCAGAGGTGGAATCCCAGAAGCAAGCTGCCTAACAAGATTAGCTGTGTCAGCAAACTCAAGAGTTCAGATGAGAAACCTTGGCTCAATGGATGAGGTGGACAGTGGACAGGAAGACTGTGGATGTCCACATGCACCCACACGCACATACACAGACACACATGCATGTGTACCTGCATATCATGTATGCACCCACACATACAAACACGCATATATATGTACCACGTTTTTCCTCTTTCTGCGCATCTGTTGATGGACAGGTAGGCTGGATCCATTCCCCGTGCCACTGCAGATATAAGCACAGATGTGCGGGTTCCTCGGTAGTATGTTGATGTTGAGTCCTGGGAGTGATGGACTGTATGATAGTTCTGCTTTTACTTTTTTGAGGACTGTCCTTCGGGATTTCTGGCAGTGCAGAGGGTTTCTAACTACTGTGTAATAAGAATTCTTTAGGCCATGGGCTTTGAGGTTTAAGGCCATGCATGGTATTGACATCATCAACTTTATACCCATATGGGGGAGGACTTTTATGACATATGGCACCATGGTGGAGCACACAAAGATTGACTCCATGGAGAGGCAGGCAGCCAAGCTCCAAACAGGCCAGAAGAGGCCTCCCACCAGGTTTTGGTCCCCTCTTCTATCACCACACTTGGGAAAGAGCTTCCAATACACGAGTCAGGAATGACGTACTCAAATCATATCCAAACCATGGGAAGAAGGGAGGGTCCGGAAGTTCTGGGCATCACAGTAGCCCTGAGAGATGGGCGTGTGCATTCTAAGACAGCCCCCATGGGACAAGACCCACTCTCTGCCCCACATCATCTCCCATGGGTCCCCAGTCACATCCCTGGGGATCATGGGATGGTCCAACTCTTCGAGTCTGGGGTCCAGTATGGGAGGTGACCCTGATTGATGGTTCTGTATCTATAGTGTTCGGTAACGTGTGGCAACGGGACCCAAGAACGGCCAGTGCTCTGCCGTACTGCAGATGATAATTTCGGTGTCTGCCGGGAGGAGCGGCCAGAGACAGCAAGGATCTGCAGGCTTGCACCGTGCCCTCGTAAGCCCTGCGCTACCTCTCATCCCCCAGCATGCAGCTGCCTAGGAGAGGGGAGGTGGGGGCCTGGTGCAATCAAATTCTGCTTTTCTTCCAAATTGCCTGGGTTGGCCATGGGTGAACTTGAACTTGAGCGCTCCCAGCGAGCACTGAGACTTTCCCAGAAGTCTGGAAATGGGATTGGGGGATAGGCTGTTGACACGTGGGTGTCCTTGGACAGGCCCTGGTGTGCATAGAGGAGTCTTAGCCCATCCATCCATCCATGCCTTCGTGGCATGATGTTACAGCCTTAAACTCCAATGACCCACAAAGCCACAGCATGGCAGGAGTGTTGCGGCCAATGCAGTAGAGATGCCAGTGTAGGAAGGGGGTGCCCATGCAGTTAGAGGGTGTCCTGTGTTCTTTGAGAACAATATTAGGGCACTGGGCAGGTACCTCATCCAGAGTTACATGTGTTTCAACATCTTGGTCCATATAGCAACTCGTGGCTAGACGCCCCCCCCAACCCCCACTATTCTATTCTACAGAGGATAGTGTGCACTAGGTTAAGTGACACTCCTGTGCGGGGGGGGGGGGGGGCTGGAGGGGTGGGAGGTGAGGGGGGTGAGGTGTTTTGTCATCCTCGATGCTTCTCCAGTGCAGTTCTAGAATGACAAAGAACCCTGGAACTAAGGTTGGGTACAGAGGGTGAAAATGCATGGCGTGCATTAGGTGGCAGGGCCTGACGTGTGTGGGCAATTGGTGAGACACTGAGTACAGCTGGGTCCCAGGATGATTGGCAGAGAAGCAGGAGACTAGACCAGTTTATGCCAGTACAGGAACCATGCCCTCCTATTACTCCAGGCCTCAGGAGGAAGGGCATGAAGGGGGTGCCCTGGCAGCTGCAGTCTTTTTTCTCTCTTTTCCTTCTAGGGAACAACTCGGATCCCTCCAAGAAGAGCTACGTGGTTCAGTGGTTGTCCCGGCCTGACCCTGACTCACCCATCCGGAAGATCTCGTCAAGTAACCGACCTGTTTATAACTCTGCCTCTGCCCTCCAGTGCATGCCCTGCGCCTTGTGGAGCTTGCCTTGGGCCCCCCTCCTCTCTCTCTATGGAAAGCTTCCCTGACTCCTACTGAGCGCTCTCTCGGGTGAATCTGTTTTCTCCGGGCCTGTGTGCTCGGCCTGCTCCTCCCCGAGCTTGTACCACTTGGTGGCGTGAGTGAGGGCTAGCCTCAAGGAGGCCTAGTCTAGGAGACACTGGCCTCTTGTAAGGGGCGGCCAGGACCTGGTTTTGTGATGGCTGGTAAAGGGGCAAAGATCTGTCGTGGTGCCGGAGGGGCCTGAGGCCACTGTGCGAGTGTGACCACCTCGCCATGGCGACTGCCTCATTGGGCCACATTCCTCCAGGCTGAAGCTGCGGGTCAACTCCAAGGGGAAGCCAGCCCCATCCCCTTTCAGACGCCACCCACCATTGAGGTGAGGCCACAGGGGTCTCTACGGTGTGCGTTTTATTTTCTGCGTCTCCCGCGCCGGGGTGACAGACCCCCAAGTTTCCTGCGGTGTCAGGGGCTTCCCGGCTGCTGCTGCTGTCGCTGCTGCTGTCGCCCTTTGCTGAGTGTGTCCTTTTCCGATTTGTGAAACCATGGCCTGCTTCCGTCCGGCCTTTGCACCCAACCTACATGGCCCTTGGCCCCCATTCCCCTGTCCTCTCCATGGTCCAGTTATACGGAGGAGGAGGCAGGGAGAGGTGTCCCTGAGATGGGACATTATGGACAGCACCACTTCCATTTTCTGTCCATTTTCTCCAATGGCCTTTTTCTCATCGTGTGCATATGACCCGTTCAGAGGATTGAAAGTGAGATTGGTTGTTTGACGCCTGACTGACAGACACGGATGTGCCTCGCCCACCAGTGTGAATAATACAGAATACCTCAATTTTTATTGCTTTTTTGTTTTGTTTTGTTTTGTTTTTGCTTAGAAAAACTATGTAGAAGATGCCTTAAAGTTGAAAGCTAACAGAATTGGCTGCTAACCCCAGCCTTAGATGGGTGGGGGGGGTGTGATCCGAGTAGGAGGCAGGCACTAAAGATCTAGGGGGATCCCACCCATTTTGCCCACCTTTTGCCAAGGGTAAGGTTTCTAAATCCAGTTGGCCTTGCTCCCTCCCTGAGCCATCTGTGTGTGAAGGGACTTAGCAGGCATTCCGTCTATTTCTGACAAAAGGGGTCCTCCTCTCATGCCCACCTGGCCAGTTGGCGCTGACTGTTTTGTGGAGACCCCCCACACACAAGGGGCTCCCACAGCGCGGCCTTACACCCAGAGGGTGACACACCTGGGTCCTTAGCCGTGACCAATGTAGCACTCCCAACTGACAGTCCCACCAGCCCTATGGCCCCAGTCACCTTCATCTATTAATAATTCTAGTCCCTGCTGGACCACGCAGCCAAGCCTCCTCCTGCTCCCCTTGGCACTAATTACTGTTATGTAAATAATTGGTGTGTAACTGCAAATTAATCCTCTCACGACTGTTAACTTCCAACTTTGACGAGGCAATGTGAGTGACCTGTGTGGTTGCAGATGGTGCGACACGGTCCTGGGCATTTGCCTCCTGTCTGTACGCACTTTGCTTTATCAGGGATATTTTATTAGTGTTTTGTATGTACTTAATGACGTATTACGTAGGTTCCGTTGTTGACATTGCTTTTCTGTTGTTGGGTTTTTTTTTTTCCTCCTTTCTTTCTTTCCATGAGACATTAGCGTGTGCCAAAGTGACTGTGAAAATGACCTTTTATTCTTACTAATGATGGAAAGACGTCTTGTCATGCATCCCACAAATAAACTCAATAAAAGTTCAGTTCAACTGGGAGCTCGGGTTTGGTCAGCTGGTGGCTCGTTCCCTTCACCTTCCTGGCAATCAGCACTGAGGTGGCATACGGCACCATCCTGTAGCATGGGTTAACCTGGTTTCTGGTTTCAGTGACTTCACTGTCCCCCACCCAACCCCACCCCACCACCCTGCCCAATATAGAAGTTTAGGGCCCACCTTCGTCTAACACATATACCAAAGAAAAATTTCAAAACAGGATTGTTTCACTCCACCTTGACTGTTGAGCTGTCCATGCTAAGTGAGAACATTGCAGAAATGTCTAGGTTTTCTGCTCCTGGGTGCTGCCTGGGATGGCTTCTTCCTTTTGAGCGGATCAGAGCAGAAATGTGGGGTCTAGGTTATATATCTCCTGAGCCACTGTGGCTCATCACCCTGCCTTCATAGAGTAAGTGCCCATCAGCCAAGGGATGGGGGGGGGGGTGTCTTGGCAAAGTCAGTTTAGGAGAAGCAAGGCAGTGGTCATGTGTGTGTGTGTGCATGCGTGTGTGCATGCACGCATGTGTGTGTACATATATGTGCACATCCCTGCCTGCCTGTGCCTTCCAAGATCTGCTCTCAGTAGCCACAGGGCTTGTGTCCTCTTGCCTTCTGACAAAGAGCAGGCAGTGGATCAGGATTCAGCAGAGACCTCTTCGCCTTTGTTCTGTCTTATCCTGTGGGCGACACTCCCGCTCCACGCTTCTCTGCTAGGGAGCAGTAAGAAAGTTCACGGGGTCGTGAGAAAGAACAATAGGAGATGACCCAGCATCTAGGAAATGGGATTGGCAGCCCAGGCCCAGGCCCCCAGACTCCAGAGATGTCACAGACGCTGTGGTAGGGTCCACTGCCCACAACTCTGCTTGTTAACCAAAGCAATCATAGCTGAAGAGAACCAGGAGGCCTGAGGATAGGCGTCAACAGCAATGCACCCCACAGCCCACCTCTCCGGAGTCAAGATTAGCTGCCCCCTAAGGGAACCCTGCATTAGTATTCCCAGTGGCCAGGATGCCACATGCACAGGGCAACATTCAAGGCCCATGGTGGAATGGAAGGTGCCACTCACTTTATAAATTAGTTTCATGAGCTTTAGAATGGCAAAGCGGGTTCATGAGCCCTCCTCTCATGTACTGCCATGAGGAATGCTCCCTCCCAGCAGTTCTTTCTGCTTCTGCTTAACCTTTGTGATGTTAGGGAGAGATTCTCACCTTGCTCCTTTCCCAACATCCATCACACTTTACTTTCTCTCCAACTTAGAGTTCTGCGCAGGACTACTCCCCCCCCCCCCCCCCCCCCCCCCCTAGAGATTGGGGAAATCGGAATTTGACTTCAAAATTGACTTCAATTTTTTTTCTCTGTCCTCACGTTTGAGGTCATTTATGGTACTTGTCTTCCATGAATGACACCGCTATCAATTTTCTCCTAAAGCAAAGGGATGACGTTCAAAAGGCACTTGAGAAAACTACTGAGAGGAAACAAGTAATAGTCCAGATGGAATTCAGATACCACCAAGACCAGGGTAGGGGCACGCAGATGACGTAATGCCTCCCATCCAAGTGCTTGCCAGGGCTGGCTCTGCTTAGCTTTTAAGGTGACTTTATGAACAACATGCTCGGTCTCAATGGTGTAGCATCATTCCTTAGAAGCCAATCGTTTTGGCCACCCTTGGTGGCGCACACCTTTAGTCTCAGTACTTGGGAGGCAGAGGAAGGTGGATCTCTGCGAATTCAAGGCCAGCCTAGTCTACACAATGAGATCCTACTTAAAACAAGCAAACAAAAACAAGGGTTCTTGCTAGTTGGTTGCCCCTAGGAATAGAATGGAGGATCAACTATCATAGAGCCAAAATTATTCTGGCAGCCTTTCACCAGCAGAGCCTCAGGACACACAGTTCAGCCTGCTGCAGGTATCCTGAGAGCTACACGGTTCGGCCTGCTGCAGGTATCCTGACAGCTTCTTTATCTAGGAGAGTGGTCTGGTCCTCGGCATTGTTTAAAAGACACAACCACTAGCGTACTTTCAATAAGGATTGCAGCCACCTCTTCATCCTGCAGACAGTTATAGCTTAGGAATAAGGTGGCCTAGTATTTGCATATATTATATGCAACTTCCCAAATAGCTTGCATCACCTCCAGATTCCATATACTTCCCAATACAATGTAAGCACTACATGCATAGTTGTTTCGCTGCATTGTTTACGGAATAATGGCCTCAAAGGTTTAATGTAAGGTTTCCCCCCAAATCCTGTCCATGGTGAACTGCATCCAATGATGTAGAGCCTGTGGGTACAGAGGGCTGACTGCCATGTCTTTTCTAGGTTGATATTTGTACACCAAGCTCTTAACCAGTGGCTTTTTAATTCACTCATTGGCTTGCTTTGATACTTCAAAACTGAAGCTCTGTAGTTGAGTCAGAGGAAATCAGACAGAGAAGTCTACCTGGTAAGCCAGTGGACACAGAGCATCCTGCAGAAGGGGATCCAGATCCCCAGGGCTTTCTCCATCAACTGAGTACCGTGTTTGTATCACCTCCTAATCCAAGACTAGCCTTGAGCCAGAGCCAACCAACATTTTCTGCAAAGAACCAGACAACAAATAGTTTAGGCACTGGAACCTCTCTGGCCTCTGTCACTGTTGTTGTGGTGGGAAAACAGTCATTGGTAGTAAATGGGGTTGTGTTTCAATAAAACTTTATTTATAAAACCAGGTGAAAGGATGGATCTGGCCAATGGGCCTATATAGCTCTCTGACTTCTACAGTCCCCAGGACTGTGGTCAGTGTTTATATGCTGCTCAGCATCAGTAGCTGCCAAGAAGACAGAATAGGGGTGGGAAGAGAGCAGGTGGGGTTCTAGACCCGCAACCTCAACATCCAATGCAACATTCTTTATGTTCTTCATATATTGAGCATCCATGAAACACTTCCTCTGAGGAAGACACTACCAGTCGCCATTGCTGTTGGGTCCAGCCCTCAGCCTGAGGCCTATGTGTTTCCCGGTATGTGGGGAGCACATTTCTCCTTTCTGTAGTAGGACAGCCTGGGCCTCTCCTCATAGGCTGCTTTGCTTTTTGTCTTTTCTTAATGCGCCTGCAGCTGGTTGCGTTTTCTATTTTTTGGACCACTTCAAAGCTCAGCGCTGCCTCTGGTGGAATACATCTCTACAGTTTTCTTGACCATGTGGCTTTGTTGACTTAAAACCCAGAGTTTTCCAATTTTGGATACAATTATTCTCATGTATCTGCTTCATATTTATTAAATGTAGCCTTCGGCTCACCTTCGGGGTTGCTTCACATACCGCCTGGGGCTCTGTCTTGGCGCTTTCATTGTGATGGAAAAGCCAGGCTCTGGTCACCTTATCTGATCACTGAATGTGAACGTATCAGCTGGGCAAGTGTGGAAAAGGCAGGGAACCAGGAAGCCACAGCCTGGGGGATTTTCTGTCCTATGAGAGGCCAGACTGTGCTTGCCCTGGGGGACTCAAAATATCCCTGTGACAATGACTTGTTACTTTACACTGAGTGTGTTTTGTAAATCATCTTGGTTTGGGTTGTAGAATGAGCTAGTGGGGAAAAGAGAAGGGAGAGTGACATTTGGGGGGGGGAAGGCTAATGGGGGGAGGGAGGGGAGAGAGAGAGAGAGAGAGAGAGAGAGAGAGAGAGAGAGAGAGAGAGAGAGAGAGAGAGAGAGAGAGAGAGAATTGGGTTAATAATTGAGCCGCAGACAAGCTGAAGATTGATTGGCCAGGGAAAAGAGGGGGTGGGGATTCTGAAGAGAGAGTCAGAGCTCTCCATGTAAATGGGGTATGGATGATCAATTTCTTGAGTGGGAAGGAATGGGACTGTGCTGAGCAGGATTGGCCCTCATGAGAAGGTACTGAGCTTGTCTGGGAAGTTACCAGTGCGGCGGGTCAATGGACTCAATGCAGCCATGGCAGAAGAGGATGGATCAGATAAGTCTGGGCAAGCATCCCAAGGTCTACACAAGTCTAAGTCTTTAGTCTCTGACAGACACACCTTGGGAGATCAGGTCAGAGCAGGCAGTACACTGTGAGGCCACAGTTGAGGGGGCTGGGCTGACTGTTACTATAGTTACCACCTGTAGATTACCAATAGAGTCAAATCCTGCCACAACACTACACTAGGATGTCGCATGAAAAACCCTGCTAAGTCCCATCCTTAAGGTTGAAGTTGGAGTCTCTCTTAAGAACAGAAAGGTCTCGTATCTGTCTCACCCTTTGAGATATGCTGGAAAAACAGGTTCCGCTGGGGATCGCTTGCAGGAGGGGAGCACTCCAGGTGTGTGGGGGGGAGATGTCTGTGGATGCCGCCCTGCTCAGAGACTCACACGCTGCAATTACACTGACTCTCCGCGCAAGCTCACTACCTCTGTGCTGCCTCTGGACTCTGTTACACGCCTCCTCCGGCAATCTGCACTCGGCGGTGGGTACACGTCCCCCATCACCTTGTCCGTTGGTTACTTCTCCCGCTCTTCTCTTTCAGAGGGCCAGTGCCAAGGCGACAAGTCAATGTTCTGTAGGATGGAAGTCTTGTCTCGCTATTGCTCCATCCCGAGCTACAACAAGCTCTGCTGCAAGTCCTGCAACATGCCCCGAAACCTCAGCCACACAGAGGATGGGGGTGCAGAGCCTCCACCAGGGAAACACAATGACATCGATGTGTTCATGCCCACGCTCCCGGGGTCCACTGTAGCTACCCAGGGCCAGTCTTCACCAGGGCCTCCCCTGGAGGTCCCCCTCAATGCCTCCAGCACCAATGCCACCAAGGAGCAGCCGGAAATCAACGCTGTGGATGTCCCGTACAAGATCCACGGTGTGGAGGAAGAGGTGCAGTCGGCCAACCTGATCCCTCGACGGCCAAGCCCATATGTAAAGACGAGGAACCAGAGAATCCAGGAGCTCATTAACGCGGTACAGAAAAAAGAGAAGCTCAGAAAGTTCTAATAAAATGGAAAGATTCGCATCAACAGCTTTTCCCCCCTTGCTTATAGATACAATCCAGGGGCTAGAAAGTCCTGTGTTGTGGGAAGTGAAGCCAAAATTTCTGCTTCCAAAAAGGTTTGGAAAGCAGGGAAAGTACAAAAGAATATATTTGGGGGGGGGGGGGAGGTGTGCCAATCAGTCTACTATGTATTTTCCAGGCTAGGGTAGACAGGAATAGGTTCCCTAGTTCCTATCAACGATGGGAGGTCAACCGGGATGACTCGCAGAGAGAGAGAGAGAGAAACTTGGCTCCAACTTTCAAAGCACTAGTTGAGAGCCTTCATTTCCTTGACGATGACCAGTCCCCAGACCAAGGGATGAAACCACTGGGGACAGTTAACTGACACGGTGTTTTATTTAACAGATCAATTGCCAGGGTGAGAGCAATGAAATGGAGGTCATGAGCCAAAATGACCTCAAAAGGCTAGGCAGATAATGGGATAAGTGTGGTACCCAGTATAGGACTCTGGCCAACCAGAGAGCAACATCCATCTAGAGCTGTGGGTGGGCTCCGGCCGTAGCTGCCGGCGTGACTTGTCTCTTTCCTGCCGGCCTGGCCTTGTCGTATGTTGTGCTTCCAGATACCTGCATTTCCTGTACTCTGTTTGTTTGTTTAAGTTGTGAGGGTAGGGGAATGACCTGAGAGTTTCCGGTCTAGACCCACCAGTCTGTGACCTCTGGTCTCCATTTTAATTACCAACTAAGTGGCCGGTGCAGCTTGAACCCCTGGTGCTCCCGGTGCAGCGTTTTGATCTCAGCTGAGCGTGAGCTGTGCACTGACGGAGTTCTTCCTAGGGATGTCATGTGGCCTCTGTAACGGGGGACAGGAGGACAGCTCCAAACCAGGGTTGTTGGGTCAAAGACAGCAACGATGGTCTCTCTCCTCTCCGCTAGCCCTGGCCTTGGGCCAAGGCCCCAGAAAGGAAGGATGATAGAGTCGTGTACTCTGATGGAATGACCCAGGATAGGGTCCAAGACCCAGGATCTCCCTTTTCTGGTGTCCCAGTACTGCCACCAGGGTAGTGCGGTGCCAGGCTGTGGGGCCTCAGGCTTAGAGGGTGGGTTTCGCCTCTAGTTTGACCTGGGCCCTGCCCACCTCCAACCTTTAGAAGTCCTAAAACCTGACAGCAATGGTCTGCAGTAGGAGGTATAGGGTGGCAGGTGGGAGTCCCACTTTATCTTTTTTCTTTAGAAGCTTAGATAGCTTTGGTTGGGGGTAGAATGGTGGTGGGTGAGCCAGATGTGAGTGGGGGTGGGGGAATGAAAGCATAATGAATGGGGTGGTGAGCTTTGCCTCTCATTCTCTGGCGTTTTGTGAATGTGCCACTCCAATGTTACACACACACACACACACACACACACACACACACACACACAGTAAGACCCCAGGGCATGTTGGTGCCCTAGCTGGGCCTAGTGCACCAATGTAGACCTTAGGTCATTCTTCCTCACTGACATCCCCCAGCCCCGCCAAGCACGGGGTTAAGAATGCTGAGCCTGGGTTGATAACTTGTGGCTGCTCCTCCATTGAGTTTTGAGGTGCTAGGTATGTTTGTGTGACTCTGCATGTGTGTGTGTGTTGGGGGGAGGGGCGTGGTCTATGGAAAGAAGTCAGAAAGTAGAGACCAGCTGGTGCTTAACTTTCCTCCCAGAAAGTGGCCAGAGTCCCGCCATCCAGTCCCCTGCCCCCACTTCCCACACACACTCCTACACTGACCCAGCTCCCAAAGATCCAAACTCGAAAATATCCTTTGGCTGACTCTCCCAGGATGTGGTTGAGAACAGTTCTACTCTCCCGCCTGTGAGGGCAAGCTGGGAGTGAATCCCGTGACTGGCCCTCTTGTTGACTCAGCTGGTCAGCTGGGTTTACTCATGGCTGGAAGGACTGAGGACTTCCTGTTTGAGTCTGCAGTGAGAATATAGAGGAACGTTCTAGACTAGTACTAGCCAGGACATGATTGAGTTTACCCTTCCTAAGGGCTGTAGGATAGTGACACTCCATTGTCAGATCCCAGCAAATAGCGGCTTCATAGAAGTCCCACATGGGATGGCCTCAGCGAGACAGATGCCCTGAGGGAGATGAGGGCCCACATGACATCCTTGATACCTTGGGCCATGGACCTCTAGGCCTCTCTGGAGCCAGTGATGCTCACACACTTCTGCCCAAGGAGCACAGTGTCCACGGAGAAGCCACAAAGGCCCGAGCATGGGACCATTTGGAGAATGGACTTAGAAAGAAACACCCTCAGTTTTCTGAGCAGCTCTTGCTTCTGAGGCATTCCTGTAGCCCCACGGGCAGGTAGGTGTCCTCTGGAAGTGTCCAACACCATGTTGTCGCCCAGACCGTCCTGCATCAATCACCCAGAAAAATCTCCTGAGGCACCTGGGAATCATTTCTCATTCTTAGGGAGAATCAGGCCACCCTTGAAGAAACTCCTTAGGAAACCCCATGGAAACTCCTATATAAGCCTCACATTTGTATTTTAAAAGTTTTCTTTGGGGGTGGGGGTCTGTATATAAAGTATATAAATGGTGCTCGATACCAGTGTTTATCCCAGGTAACATTCTGACTCCTGTGTGACAGGTGGTCACCGAATGGAGCCAAACACGGTGCTCAAATTAAATCACAAAATTTTATCTGACACCAGACATCGATGTGTTTTTGTTCTGTACAGCCAAGTTTGACTCCTTACTTTCATAACTTATTAAAGTGTCTGTGGTTTTGCAAATCATGACAGTGTTGCTTTGTTACCCTGACTGTACTCACCCCCTAGCATGCACTTGGGCAGGAGAGGTATTACATTGGCAAAGCTAATCTTGGGAATGAGGCTCCTGGGGCAGGGGGACATCTAGGAGCACTGGCTGTGGCTAGTCAAGTTAGCAGCTCCATGGTAGAGAAGTAGCACCCTCTTCATCTTATCAAGGAATGTGGTTTAGCCAAGAGCCCCCAAACCAACCGTCGTGACCCTTTCTCCCGCGATTAGGGTTTCCAGGAGAAAATACTAGCTACTGAGCTGAATTTTAATTCCAGAGAAACAAGAAACACTTTGAGGTGTAAAATAAAAGACGTACTTAAAAAAAAAAAAAAAAGAATATTTGAAAATTTTCTGGGATTGAAATTTTTCTTTTTAAAGATTTATTTATCTATTATTATGTATACAGTGTTTTGCCTGCATGTATGTCTGCATGTCAGAAGAGGGCATCAGATCACATTATAGATAGTTGTGAGCCACCATGTGGTTGCTGGGAATTGAACTCAGGACCTCTGGAGGAGCAGACAGTGCTCTTAACCTCGGAGCCATTCTTCCCCCGGGATTGAAATTTAAAAAAAAATTTTTTTATGTTTACTTATGCTCATTGGTGTTTTTCCTGCATGTATGTCTGTGCGAGGGTGTCAGATTTTGGAGTTACAGACAGTTGTGAGCTGCCATGTGGGTGTTGGGCATTGAACCTGGGTCCTTTGGAAGAGCAGTCAGTGCTTTTAACCACTGAGCCATCATCTCTCCAGCCCCACTGGAATTGAAATTTAAGTGCGAGCCTCACATGTGTATTTTCTTTTCTTTTTTTTTTTCGAGACAGGGTTTCTCTGTGTAGCCTTGGCCATCCTGGACTCACTTTGTAGACCAGGCTGGCCTTGAACTCACAGTGATCCGCCCGCCTCTGCCTCCCGAGTGCTGGGATTAAAGACGTGCGCCACCACGCCCGGCTTCACATGTGTATTTTCTAAATTTAGCCAGGCAACCTGTAAGCAGTACTGCACCTAGAAAACATCATTCTCTCTCACCCACTTGTGTGCTGGCCCGTGGGGGGGGTGGGGCGAGTGGGGGGTTAAAAGGCAGACTCCTCCATCTACTGTTGTAAGAACTCTAGGGGGTACGTGAAAAGAATATGTCAACTGTTGGATGCCACACACTAGCAGTGCCCCATATTTCAAGAGTTTGGATTTGTTATTCTAATAATTTCTAGCTTCATAGTATCTTCTTACATTATTCATTTGATAAATCTTTAAAATTCCAGATTGTAGATTTTAGCTTTTATTTCTGCTACAGTTTTGTTTTGTGTTTGGTTGGTTTCGTTGGGTTTTTGTTTGCTTTTGTTAGCATTTGGTTTTTTGAGACAGGGTTTCTCTGTGTATCTTTGGCCATCCTGGAATTGTCTCTGTGGACCAGGCCAGCCTTGAACTCATGAAGATCTGCCTGTGTCTGCCTCCCAAGTGCTGGTATAAAAAGCATGCCCCCCCCCCCCCACTGCCTGGCTGCTGCTACACTGTCATCCATTTCTGCCTCTCTTTTATAAAACCTCAGGCCATCTCACTATTTTGAGGGTTAATTTGGGACACATAGAAATGTCTAGTTGATACTTCTTGGTGACATCATCCAATATAAGATGACCAATTTTGCTCCTAGAAATGACTTGAGGCTTCCCCTTGAATTTAGAGGACTGTGGAACCTTTCTCAGGTAGGAGGTCACACAATGATAAAGCGATTCCCTTGCTTTTAGATTTGCCACATCGAGACATTTTGTGTTGGCTACATAGGTTTTTGCTTGTTTTTTGAAACAGGTTTTCTCTGTGTGACCTTGGCTGTCCTTGACTTGCTTTGTAGATCAGGCTGGCCTTGAACTCACAAAGATCTGCCTGCCTCTGCCTCCCTGAGTGCTAGGATTACAGATGCACACCACCACATCTGACTTTAACTACATAATTTTTAACACTTTTTTAAAAAGAGGATTTGGGGCTGGAGAGATGGCTCAGTGGTTAAGAGCACTGCCTGCTCTTCCCAAAGGTCCTGAGTTCAATTCTCAGCAACCACGTGGTGGTTCACAACCATCTATAGTGAGATCTGGTGCCCTCTTCTAGCATGTAGGTGTCACATGCAAGCAAAACACTGTATATTTAATAAATAAATAAATAAATAAATAAATAAATAAAATCTTTTAAAAAAAATAAAAGAGGATTTGTTTATGTATGTGAATGCCACATGTGTGCATCTTCTCAGAGAGATCAGAAGAGGGCATCAGATACCCTGAACCTAGAGGTACAGGTGGTTCTGAGCCCCCTGACCTGGATGCTGGGAACCAAACTCTGGTCCTCTGGAAGAACAACAAGCAAGCACAATCTTAGCCATCGAACCGTCTCTCTAGCCCTTGTCTCGTGACTAACCTAGAGCTCAAGATGTAGAATAGGCTGGTCTCAAACTGGACAGAAAGCTAGCTAGCTGCCTTTACCTCCCAATAATCCTCCGCCTAGGATTATAGGCTTGTGTTCCCACACCCAGATCAATCTAACATTTCATCATCAATATCCTTATTGACACTCTTTTCTTGTCTTCCTTTAGGCCATGTGCTCCCCGTATTCCCACTGCCCGTCTCTTCAGACACACCTGTGAGAGATTATTTAGCCTCTAAGCTTGTCTTTGCAGGATTGCGTTGACTGGGTTAATCAAAGTGAGAAGACCTAGCCTACAAGCAGCAGCACATTCCCAGGGCAGGGCTCCTGAGCTGTGTGAAAAGGAGACCGTGAGCAGAGCACTGGCATCCACGGCTCTCCGCTTCCTGACTGTGGGTATGACGTGACCAGCTGCCTCAAGCCCCTGCCACCCTGACTTCCCAGCTGACAGGGACAGTACCCTGGAACTGTGAGCCAAAATAAACCCTTTCTCCATTAAGTTGTTACAGGAAGAGAAACTAAAGCAGAGAAAAGGGGGAAAAAAAATCTCCTGTACTGCGGGCAGGTAGGAGAAAGGCCAGCATTTTGAAATGTGCCCCAGCTTGGTCTCTGAAACAAAGGCTCGTCTCCAAGAGCAAGGTACTCCTGGGAACTTCAAAACCAGGATATGACCATTAGACAGTTCCTGTCCTTTCCAGTCTCTTGCTATCCCAAACATGTCCAGCCTTTTCTGATTTTGGAAGCCAAGCAGGGCCATGGGTGGTTTGTGCTTGCATGGGAGAGGAGGGTAAGAAAAGCTTCTGAAGTCAGAGGCCAGGACTCAACAACTAGAAATCGCTTTACGGAAAGACTATCAGAGTCCAAAGACAATAGAGACGTGAGACCCCAAACAAGAGAAAGGCAGAGGGAGAGACAGCAACAGAGAGAGAATAAATGAATGCATCTTCTTAAATGGACAATGAAATCCTTACCAGGACATTCTAAACCTCAAAATGTCAGCAAGTAACAGAAATAATACAAATTCTTAGACCAAAAACTGAACTGAATTAGAAATCAGCTGAGAATGTCTTCAGATACTTTGAGGTTAAACAACATACTTCTAAATTACGCATGGGTCAAAGAAGTCTCAAGAGAAATCCAGGTGGGTAGTGTGTGTGCGCGCGCGCGCATGTGCGCGCCACAGCCTTTACATGGAGGCCAGAGGACAACCTCAGGTGTAAGTCCTCATCTCCCACCGTGTTTGCTGCTGCATAAGGAAGACTAGCTTAGAAACACCTGGGATTCTTCAGAGGACCAAAGACCAGTGGCCCTTCAGGACTCCTCCAGGCCTTTGGTGTTAGACTGGTTTCTCAGCCTCCCTGGTGTGAGACAACTATTGCTACTCCAATTCTATCATGTAAACCAATCGAAAGTATGCCCTTTAAATAGACTCAATTCTGCTGGCTCTGTACCTCTAGAAAACCCTAATACAAACAGAGCACATAGCTAGGGTGAGTTCTATGTGTTTCTATGTGTGCATGGATCATAGTGACCTAAAAGTCTACAGACTACTTCTTGAGCTGCTGCTGCTGCTGCCACCTCCCCCTTCTCCCTCCTCCTCCTCTGACACACCCTATCCTAAGAGGCTCTAGTGCCCCTGATCTTCTGATTATAAACTCAAAGCTTTAGGGGTTTTTTTTTCCCCCCTCTGCCTCATGCCACAGGAATACATCTTCCTCCAAGTACAAGTAAAGAGAAACAGTAAAAATAAAGCGATGGAGCCCTTGCTGACCACTGTCAGCTCCTGGTTCCTCCGGCCAGAGAGACGGATCGATGCTTGAAGATGTGACCGGTCTGTTCAGCCACCACCATGCTCCACAGAAATGCCCAGAGTGCCAGATGGTTTGTTTCAAATGTTTTCTTCTTTAATCTGCTGTCATTATTTTTCAGGGTATCCAAACAGCTGGCCTGGGCACTCACTGCATTTGGTGGGAGAGAAGATAGGGCTCGCTTACTCCATTAGGAGAGCCAAGTCCATCATTTCTACTGATTACAAACACACCCATGGAGGATGGTATCTCAAACCAGTTTCCCTGAGAATAAAAAGGGGAGATTCTGAACAGAAACCGCACACTCATCACTTTATACAATCATTTTTGCCTCAATTTTTATTAAAGTTGAGCATACATACAGACAAGTTTGAAGGATGACCAATGAGAATCTCTCTATACACCACAAAGATTCAATAATCACTAATCGATTCTACAGTTTCAATTTAAAATATCCTGCGGACATTATGACTTGTCAACTTAAAACTTTTGCATGCATATTATAGGAAAATGCAAACTCAATATCTTACCTAAGAAAGCAAACAACACTATCTAGTACCTATTCTCAGCTTTATACTTCCCTAAATACCCCCAAGTGTCTTTTGCAGGTTCGTTTTCCTGACTATACTTCTCAATAGAGGATCATACTTTGCATGGGGCTATCTCTGGTGGTTTTTTTTTTTTTTTTTAAAGCCCCCATTTTGTTCTCACATATTGGCTACTTGAAAAGGATAAGCTTAATGATCATTTCTGATGTCTCAAACTCTAGATTTGTCTATTAGTGTTTAATCTAACTTGTTACTCTCAATTCTTGGTAAGCAGGAAGTCTAGATAAGAGATTTCCATAGGCTTTCTCCCAACTGTTTCTGGCAGTGTATCATAAGGAATAAAATGTGCTTTCATGGCCTCAGCAGAACCACAATGGCTGCTGCTCACGAGCGGAACTCTGCCTGCCAGATCTCAACAGCAAAGCCGGTGCTGCTTTTGCAGTTCAGAGCTGCACTCTTCAGATCATGCAATGTTCCTTTTTATTCTCCTGCAGTAGGCTTCACCGTCAGTCAGCTTTTTGCCTGATGTAATGAAAAGGACAGCTGCTAAGTGGTTTTTATTGCTTCGTATATATTTTAAAGATGGCTTTCTTCAAATAATTTTACAAAAAGATTTTTCTCCATAACTTTTTAAAAATATTATATCCAATCCTGTCATAAGTATTTTTGATGTTTAAAGTGTCTTAAATTTGGACAAAGGACACACCTTCATGTTAGTCAGTGTCTGTGTCCACCTATATTATGTCAATAATCCTAAAATGATGCTTTATCGTAAGAATATACTCCCAGTGCACTTTGTCACTCCCTGCTCCAAACACGCCATCGTTTTTTTTTTCTCAAAGGAGTCCTGAATCCTTTTGGGCATTTGCAAGCCAAAAAGTGGGCACTGAGTGGGCACTTCTGAGGCTCATTTGAGCCCTATTTTTCTTGTAAATACACTTAAACACATAAAACCACCCTGGTGAGCCAAAGGAAGTCAGTTAAGAAATACAGTATACTGAATACCTGCTTAATTCTAATTCTTTTCTGACAGAAGGGTTTAATGAATGCTCTTAGAGTAAATTTCTAAAATGGCAAACCAATGGGGTAAGTCAGAGAGTAAACAGAACTAGGATTAGGGGAAATATAAAATATTAAGGTGGTGAATAGATTGCTTGATATAAAATATTCATCTATAACTTTATACTAAATCCTAAGGCTGGAGATACAGCTCAGTGGCAGAGCACCTCCTGAGCATTTACAAGGCCCTAGATTCAGTCGTCAGCACCTCAAAGGAAAAAAAAAAGTACTAAAAGTTGTGTAATATTAAGGAAAGCAGCCTTAGCCAGGTGATGGTAGTACACGCCTTTAATTCTAGCACTCAGGAGGCAGGGGCAGGGGGATCTCTGTGAGTTCGAGGTCAGCTTAGTCTATAGAGTGAGTTCCACGACAGCCAGGGCTACACAGAGAAACCCTGCCTTGAAAAAAACCAAAAGCCAAAAAAAAAGAAAAAAGAAAAGAAAAGAAAGAAAGAAAGAAAGAAAGAAAGAAAGAAAGAAAAGAAAAGGCAGTCTTATATGAAAACATACCAAAGCTATATCTCCACTGGGAGCTCTGTTGGCTTTGAGAATTTGCTGTTATAGAAGCAGGTATAATCAGAGGCAGAAGAAAGGGGGGTATTTTTTCAACTCCACTACAAAGCTAGGGGAAACTGTAGATAACTGATTACATTACTAGTGATAATATCTGAAGGTTACAAAACAGTGTTCTTGAGCCTTGAAGATAGAAATGACCCTGTAACTATCAGAGCTGAAGACCTCGTTTCTCGAAAGGCTATACATTAAAATCCCTCTGGTCCTAAAGTACTAGCAGGTTCATAGCAAGAGCCTCTGTCAACATGAGCCTTCTGGAACACTACCGCTCTGTTGGGATGACAGTCTGCCCACCTCTGTCTGCTCACGGCAACTTCTACCATCCTGTAAGACTCTATTCAGCTACCCAGACTCCACTACAAATACAGGAGAGCAGAACAAAGTTTCCATTAAGGGGAAATTTTAACTTGAAAAAGTAAATCCTAAATTAGTAAACTGAGTCTTTTTAATCATTAAGGGCTATGGAGAAAAAACTTTTCCTAAACTCTTTGTGTATGTATGTATACACATTGGCACACACATACACACATGCATAGATGCGTATGTGCATGCAGCCATTTGCCTCTGATGATGTTTTGGTCAAAGACAGACAACAAATATCACAGTGGTCTCATTTGACTCTGACTGGTCTGGAAAACTGCCACTTGCCTAACGGCAGGCGTCAGAGCTGTCATGGCTTTGTAATTATTTTAACACCTTAGGCGAAATGCACTGCTCACTTGTGCCAACAAACCTGCTGTGCTGGCAGCCATGTGACATCATAGCACACACAGTTATGTACAAATACGCGACACATGGTGATGTGCTACATTACTAGCTTATTTGTTGGCTACACTACACTTTTATCCTTAGAGTGTACGCATTCTACTAATAAAATTTACACTAAGCATGATTAATCTGTAATCCCAGTACATGGGAAGCTACTTCAGGAAGACTGCATGCTCAAAGCTAGCCTGGGCTACATAATGAATTCAAGGCCATCCTAGGCTACATACTGAGACTCTAAAATAAACAAGCAAACCAATAAAAAATTACTATATGCATGCATAACAATTAGTGAGAAAATAGGCCATGAATTTGGAGGAGAGTGGGGAGGAGTATATAGGAGGATTTGGAGACAGAAAGGGAAGGGGAAAATGGTGTAATTAAATTATAACCTCAATTTTTGTTTTTAAAAGTATGGTACGTTGATCACCTCAAGAGATCACATTGATTGGCTGACCCAGACCACCTAGGTTTGCGCAAGTGCTATGATGTTCTTATAAACATGAAAGTGTCTAATGAAGGATCTTCTAACCGTGTCCCCACTGTTAAGTGACATGACCATATACATAAGTCATATGTGTGTCTATATAATACACATGCATACATACATGCAGAAAAGTTGTATGGGCGCAAATCATAAAGAGCTTTAGTGTTGATATACAGTAAGTTAAAGTATTTTTTCCTCTGTAGTAGCTCTTTATGAAAGGAATTCTCCCTGTAACAGCTCGCCATTTTAGGGACGGAGGCCCCACATTTGTTCACATTATTAATTACATCAGAGACTATCTTGAAAAGAAAAGTCATACAGAGACGCTCTTAGAGATAACTATCTCATGAAACAACTCGTATACGCAACAGTTACTCATGTGTTTTGTTTTTAAATGAGGCCTTTCATACTTTTTCTACAAATTTAAAAAAATGGCAGTTTTTTTGTACTAGTTCTTAAGTGGTTGATGTCAGCAGTCTTGGTGCCTTCACTGTCCAGCTGCCCATGACTTAGGGAGAACTATTTCCTGTAAAGGTAAAAAAGACAAATCTATTTTGATTCCCACTGTAGTTACTTCTCTTCTGGTTGCTGTACTGGATTAGAGGGATGAACTCAAGTCCTCAGGCTCATCTTCCTTCAGAAATCTCTGATAGGGAGTAATGGAGGAGCCATAGATGAAAGGTGCCCCGTACTCTTTCCACTTGTAGAGCCTCTCCTTAAGGTGGACTTTCTTGTGTCTACAAAGGTTTGACCTATAGCTGTAGGCTTTCCCACACTCCATACACTTGTAGAGCTTCTCCCCAGTGTGGATTCGCTCGTGTTCGGTTAGGAATGAGTACTGGCTGAAGGCCTTGCCACACTGGTTACACTGATAGGGTTTCTCTCCAGTGTGGATCCTCTGATGCCGATAAAGGTTTGATTTACAGCCAAAGGCTTTCCCACATTCTTGACACGTGTACAGTTTCTCCCCGGTATGAATCTTCCGATGTTCATTGAAGGAGGAATACTGGTTGAAGGTCTTCCCACATTCGTTGCATTGATATGGTTTCTGTCCAGTATGAATTCTCTGGTGATCAATAAGGGTGGAGACACATGTAAAGGTTCTGCCGCACTGCAGGCACTGGCAAAGCTGTTCCCCCGTGTGGAGTCTCTGGTGCTCAGCTAGGGATGGAAACTGGCTGTAGCCTTTCCCACACTCGGCACATTTGTAGGGTTTCTCACCGGTGTGGATTCTCTGATGTCTGTGGAGCTTTGCTCTGCAGTTAAAGGCCTTGTCACACTCAGCACACTTATAGAGCTTCTCCCCAGTGTGAATCCTCTGGTGCACAGTGAGGGTTGAACACTGGCTGAAGGCCTTCCCACATTCCCGGCAACGGTAAGGCTTCTCGCCAGTGTGCACCCTCAGGTGTTTGATGAGTGTGGAACTGCTGCCGAACGCCTTCTCGCACTCACTACATTTGTACGGCTTCTCTCCAGTGTGGGTTCTCTGGTGAGCCAGAACGGAAGACCTATGGCTGAAGCTTTTCCCACACTCACTGCACTTGTAAGGCTTCTCCCCAGTGTGAATCCGGTGGTGCTCGAGAAGATGAAGACTTTGGGTAAAACGCTTCCCACACTCCCCACAGACATAGGGTTTCTGTCCCGGGTAAATCTGGAAGCTTCTCATTAAATCAAAGTCCCGTGGTGACTCTTTCTCTGAGGTGTGATACATACCAGGCACCCTTTCCATGGGATCATTCTCCTGTGAGACAAGCACTTTATCTATAACCAAGGGCTTCCCCAGCTCAGCGCCTGTGGGGTCTCCATCTTCATTGGTGGTTTCCTTGGGTGAAGCTGCCCCCTGCTCATGAACTTTCTTTTCTGGCTCCTGTGTTACTAGGCTTTCAGATTTCACAACTTCTCCAAAGTTGGTTTTCCAGTGAGCACACTCAATAGAGCCATTGTTTATTATCCCAGGAGATGTTTCTTCAATAAAAATGTCTTGCTTGAGAGGCAACGCTTCTATCTCTGGCCAAATCTGGAAATCTGAAAAGAATTAGAATTAATTCTTCCTCTGCTGGAAGAGAGACATGATGCATCAGAAGGCCAGTGAGACTGGCAGCAACACATCCAAAAGAGGCTTGGTGCAGCCTGACCCCAGCATGGGCCGGGCTCTGGACAGAAGGCAGGACTGTAAGAGGTAAACAGGCTAAGGAGTAGGGCAGGAGAATAAACCAGACAAGACAATGTTGAAGATGAATAGACTGCACTTCTAGAGGAAATAAATACAGACAGGGGAGGACAGACTGATGGCCATGGCACGATGGGAAGTGAGAAGAGGAAGCTCAGCACCATGGGACCCTCAGGCTCCTCACTCCCTCCTCTGCACACACAGGACCCTCAGGCTCGTTCACTCCCTCCTCTGCACACACAGGACCCTCAGGCTCGCCTCACTCCCTCCTCTGCACACACAGGACCCTCAGGCTCGCCTCACTCCCTCCTCTGCACACACAGGATCCTCAGGCTCGCCTCACTCCCTCCTCTGCACACACAGGCAGTGAGCAGGGGGGCCCCTTGCCTCTCTTCTACTCGCAGTCACTTTCATTTTATTTTACCCCCATGCTTCCTCTGAACCACAGTCAATAATTTAAAAATATTTGGATTGTTTTTCTTAAAATTATGGCTTTACATTCAACTGTAATTTCATCACAGCCGGTGAAGAGGGGAAAAGATGATGAAAAATTACAACAGCCCCAAACTGTTGTCTGACCTAAGTCCAAGACACTGACCACAATGAAAATTACAGAACAAGTCAGCCATGTGCACCAATCCATACCATACCTCAGACTGAAAGACTAGCATGCTTTCTTGCTATCTCTCATCACTTAGCCCTTTTCTGTTAGGCCAAAAGAGAAGTGCTATATTCATTTCTTCTATAAGCTGGAACCAGAAGACTGTATTCTCTTAGTAGGAATCTTATGAAAATCTCTAAGTTTTGTGAAGTCAATTTATCCTGAAGGTCTGAGTATACCCAATCCCAAGTTTAGCTCTGACTCCAGTGAAAAGATTTAGTTTAAGGTCATGTTAATAAACTCTAGAGGATGGAGCCAGAGAAAGAAGGCCCTTCCGAGACACTGTGAGTTTCTGTACATGGTGGCAGAATTTAGGACTCCCCCAGGACTGTCCACAAACTTTTCTCTCCTGTAAAAAATTAATGTTCTACTGAGAAGCATTGGCTTATATAAGGCTTCAGTCTAGCACTGCGCAAGTGTCTGGCTCTGCTCCTATCCGTTCTAAAAAATAGATGTTCCTCACTTGTCATTATTTTCTGATGTTTACTGGACTCTGATGCCCTCTCTTTATTTCTCTGAGATTGCTTGCTTTTTCAGTCTTAGGCAATTTTGCTTGAAAGTTAAAATAAATAAATGTGTGCTATAAACTAAATAAATAAATAAACAAACTCTAGCTAGGGCTGGAGACATGGCTCAGCAGTTAAGAGCACTGTCTGCTCCTCCAGAGGTCCTGAGTTCAATTCCCAGCAACCACATGGTGGCTCACAACGATCTATAATGAGATCTGGTGCCCTCTTCTTGCCTTCGGATATATCTGCAGGCAGAGCACTGTATACATAATAATAAATAAATTAAAAAGAAAGTCTAGCTAAAATTCACTTGCCTTTACTCAATTCATAACTGAGACTGGATCAGCACTACATCATTGTATTTAGACGGCTACACGTCAACAAGCTCATTACTTTCAAAGATGTCACCGTGCCCTGGCCTTTCATGACATACTCAGGTAGGCTCTTGTGTCTCCCTTCCCCCTGGCTCACTCACCCAGGCAGCTGTCTTCGGGGTCTTCTCTTTCCATGCACGGATCCTGTCCTTGCTGCAGCTTGCCAATCACCCGAGGTACTGCAGCCTGAAACCCTGCTCACGAGAAAGGGAACGGAGTTGGGCTACATGGCCTGAAGTGCAATCCCAGAGCCACTTCGTGCACCACTCGCCTGACCTCAAAAACAGAGAAGTTCAGTCTTATAAGGAGGGACACAAGTTTAATCACCTCCCAAGAGCACTGGAGATAGAGGGCACCGGGCAAGAAGCAAGGTCCAATTCAAAATTAATGCATGGCCCTGGAAATGAACAACTCGGACAGGGCACTCCTGCACAATTTTCAACATCTAAATGTCTTACGTAAATTTCAGATTCTAAACTGGGACTCAGTCACTGGCCTGTGGCGGAAGTGACAGGAGCAGGTGCAAGAAGGGCAAAGAAAGAAGAAAGAAACAAAGGAGCACAAAAGGTGTCAGAAAAAACATACTTTCAACTCCACAAGAGAGCTGACTCTCCCCTGCAGCATAATGGGGTAGAAAACAGTGAACTCTGAACCCAAACAAGCAGCTTCAAGCTGCCCTTCCACACAGTGTAACTGAGAGGCCAGGCAGGGGTGGGGGTCACGTGCGTCCACGCGGAGCCCTCACCCCAGGGAGTCTCCTCACCCAGCGAGGCCAGGTTGCTGTAGTTCTCCAGCATCACCTCGCGGTACAGGCTTCTCTGTGCAGAGTCCAGGTGCAACCACTCGTCCTGGCTGAAGGACACGGCCACATCCCTGAACGTCACGGGCTCCTGAAACAGCAAACCCATTCCTGCTCACCCCAGACCATCATCTTCATCATCTGGATGAAGATGACAGTAGGTGCACACCAAGGAGTTCTGAAATTCTCAAAATACAAAGTATTTTGAATTATCTAGTTACATAATTTTATGGAAATAGTTATTAGCTATTTAATGAAACAAATATTTATTGAGAACTCACTGGAATCAAAGCTATATGACCCCAGCTGTGGGGACTGAGGATTGGAGGGGCAGAGTCCCTGACAGTAGAGCACTAAAATCCAAACCTAGATTTTTAAAGTTTTTCTAAGCAAATACAGCCTTCTCTCACTCAAAATCTAAGTAAAAGAAAGAAAAACTATAAGTCAGAACACATGGAGAGCAGTGGAGGAAAGTTGAGGAAAATACCAACGAAACAGGAAGAAATCACTGGACATGAAATAATAATTTAAAATAAGTGTTTAATAAGTATGTTGGGGATGGTGGTAGGAACTTTGCAACCCTCTAAGAAGGAGTCTATAAAACCACTTTACAAATGGAAAAACAGGGCTAGAATGGTTAAATAACCAAGGTCTGCATGTTGACCCAGCAGGTAAAGCCACTTGCTGCCAAGCCTTCCAACCTGAGTTTGATCCTGAGCACCTGCATGGTAGAAGGGAACCAACTTCTATGAGTCGCCCTCTGATCTCCACACTTGTGTGTGGCACGCACACACACACACACTGAACCAATAAATAAACAGGTTAAGTAGCCTTCCCTAGAGAATACTGGGGGAAAAGGTGGTAAAACTAGGGTTTGAGTTCAGGTAAACAGACCTCTAAACTACTATCAGATGGGTTTCTACTTAATATGCAAATCAAAAGAAACATAACATTTACGAAACTATATAGGTGCAAGAGAGTCAGTAAGAAAGTAGCTTCAGCTGGTGGTGGTCCATGCCTTTAATCCCAGCACTCAGGGAGGCAAAAGCAGATGGATCTCTGTGAGCTTGAGATCTACAGAGTGAGTTCTAGGACAGCCAAGGCTACACAGAGAAACTGTGTTTCAAAAAACAAACAACAAAACCCAAAAAGCAGGGGCTGGAGAGATGGCTCAGGGATTAAGAACACGGAGGACCCAGGTTCAAATTCCTAGCAGCACCCACATGGCAGCTCACAACTGTCTGTAACTCTAAGATCCGACACCCTCACCCAGGGTGAGGCAAAACATCAATGCACATATTAAAAAAAAAAAAAGTAATTTCTTCCAAAAGAAACTTAATCCCCAAACATGAGACAGCACAAGCCAGGAAGAGAGATTCCTGTGTGCCACAGATGATGGTAGTAAGCTTTGGGACAATGCTATTGGTGAGTATTTTACTGAGAATCCGTCAACATAGGAAGGTTAAGTTACTTTTGCCACCACAAGAAATAATCTCACCCACCACGAGGTGGGGACATTCCCTCTGGGTGTTGACTGCAAAGTTACTTCTAGTGAATGGCTCTTAGCAGGCTGGTTACAGGACCTGCGGATGTGACATGCATGACAAAAGGGAGAGCAGTGATGACAATGGTGCTTATATGAAAGACTCAGATGTAACTGCCAGGCAGCGAAAAGGACAAGAAAGCACATTTCCCTCCCAGTATGAGAGCCAGCCCTGGAAGCCGCTTGACGTCAACCAGTGTAAGCCTCTGACTTCCAGAACTGTGAGACAATCAGTCTGTGCTGTACTAAACACTGAATCTGTGGCAAGTTGTTATACAGGGGGAAAAATTAAGACAGAAGTGAAAAATCGAAGGGTAACCTATATGTCTATAAGACAATAAATATGCAATAATACACATGATACATGAAATGCATACAGCCCTTAAACAGAATGAGGTTAATTTGTAACCCTGGCACCAGAACTTTAGCTTAAAATACTATTGATTTGTATGAAAGGCAAGCGATAAAACAATCATTTGAAAAGTTTTAAGCACCTACGAACACATGCAAGGTGCACATGAAACATGCAGGAAACTTACCTAATTATTTTTTTATGTTTATGGACAGAGGCAGAAAAGCAATCTTTCATTAATTTCTTAACGTTCTCAGTTTTTTCTGTTTGCTCCTTTGTTTTGCATTTGTTTCCAGTGCTAGAGATGAAACCCGGGGCTTCACTTATGTTAAGCACACACTCTATCACTAACTACACACTCAGCCCCTGAACTATTTCAGGTCACAAGTTAGGGCTAAAGAGAGCTTAGTGGCAGAGCACGTGCCTGGTATACATGAGGCCTTGGTTCAGTCAGCTTTTCTATCATGCCTTGCTATGACATGGATGTGAGATGTCCCTCACAAGCTCATGTGCCTGGGGCACTGCTTTGGGAGATTATAGAATTTTGGAGCTGTGGTCTAGGCAGCAGAAGTGGGTCACTGGGGTGGGCCCTGGGGGTAATGCCATTTCTGATTCCAGTCAGGACTTTCTGCTCCCTGACCCATCCATGTGTGAACAAGCTGTAATGAATGCTACCACTGTCCTAGACCAATCTACTCTACTGTTCCTTTTCTTGCCATGTTGGCCTGTAGTCCCTAAAACCATGAACCAATAAACTGCTCCTCCTTTAAGTTGCTTCTGTCAGATATCTTGTCCTAGCAACAAGAAAATATACATGTCTTCGTACTGCCAGCGGTTCCTCTGAAAATACAGCATACGTTCTTATCTCTCCTCTACAATAAACACTCTTTCACAGAATACCAGAAACGTAAGTATACAGGACATCGTCATCTCTTCTTTGTGCTATGGCTGCTGGACTTGCCCATTTTATGAGACTGTACCAAGAATACACCTTTGGTTTTAAGTCAGTCCAGCAGGACTGAGTGGGGAGGCCTAGCTTCCACTGTGCTCCTCCTGAACAGTACACACAGATCTTACTCCAGCAACCCTGGTTCTGTGTAAAGTAACTTGGTTTGGGGAGCCCTCTAAAAAGGAACTGTACTTACCCAGATGGATGCCTTTCTAATGCTCCAAGCTGAACTCCAAGCTAGCACAACTTCCTCTGAGCCACCAGAACTTCCCTGAGCCTTTCTTGTTCTGCTGGCAACAAACAAGCTGCATTTCCCTCTGTCTGCAAATGTCCCTTCATCCTTGAAGACTGTCTTCACTGCTACAGACTGGTGACAGTTTCTTTCCACATATGAAATGTTATTTGGCTTTTTCTGAACACTGTTGTTTCTGATGAAAAGCCAATGGGCACCATTTCTCTCTGTGTAATATTTTTTGGTTTGCTTTAAAATTTTTGGTTTTTTTGTAATTTGTCTAGGATTTTTCAGCTGATTCTGATGGATAGCAGCTATGAGTTGCCATTACATAGATCATGGCCACTCTAAGTGAGATGTGCTGTGTACATAAATGTTTAACAGATTAATTTATACATACATATGTGTAAACATGAATACACAAATGCATATGCATGAAACACATACGCATGAAACACATACATGTAAACATAAAAACATGTACATGTGCACACACAATACTCGGTATCTTGATAATTTTATATTGATCACATATAAAATGATATTTGGATATAATATATTAAATAAAACATTAAAGTTCTTGTTACTGTGTACTTCAACATAGTTATTAGAAAGCTCTAGACACATGGACTGTATGCATGGGTCAGACTCCTTTCACACACTACTGCCAGTGTCAGGTGACTCTTAGGAAAACTTCTTTCTCACAAAACTCTGCCTCACAACTGCATAATACATTTCAGCCCTCAGATTCTATAAGTTATGCATGCGCATTCCTTGTGGATGAATATTTATGTACATATTTTTCACATGTATATGCATATGCATGCATTTCTATTTGCACACATGTGTGGAGGCCAGAGACAGATCTACCCTACCTTTTCAGAAGACCCGCTCACTGCATCTGGAGCTCAGTGACTCAGCAAGGTCAGCTGGTCAGTGAGACAAAAGGTCCTGTCGTCTCTGCCTCTCCAGTATCCTAGATGTCCAGTGTCTTACGGTGCTGCTGAGGATCTGAACTCAGGTCCTCATACCTGTGTGGCAAGCACTTTACCACTGAGCCATCTCGCCAGACACTGCAGGTAAGTATTTAGAAGGATGCTCTTTTTTTTTTTTTTGGTCACTAACAGTACATAATGATCATTCTCCTAGCAATCTCCGGATAGGGACACACTTATATTTATAAGATAAACCAGTAGTTCTCAACCTGTGGGTCAAAACCCTTCAGGGGTCACATATCAGACATCCCGCAGATCAGACATCCCGCAGATCAGACATCCCGCATACATCCCGCAGATCAGACATCCCGCAGATCAGACATCCCGCAGATCAGACATCCCGCAGATCAGACATCCCGCATACATCCCGCAGATCAGACATCCCGCAGATCAGACATCCCGCAGATCAGACATCCCGCAGATCAGACATCCCGCAGATCAGACATCCCGCAGATCAGATATCCTGCAGATCAGATATTTACATTATGATTCATAACAGCAGCAAAATTACAGTTATGATGGAGCAATGAAATAACTTTATGGTTGGGGTCACCACAGCATGAGAAGCTGTATTAAAGGGTCGCAGCATGAGGAAGGGTGAGAACCACTGGGCTAAACTGAACTGTTGGGTCAAAGTTGCCATGTGTTGTTGATTGGCAGAATCACCAGACTGTCCTTTTTTAAAATGGCAGTCCTACCTCTCACCTCATATAGTCTGTGTATAATGTGATATTAGTATTTCCTCACCAAGAAGAGCTCCTTCCCTTAGCCCTATGAAGTGGTGTCGTAGTTCCTTTTCTATGCTGTGATAAGACACTGTGACCAAGGCGACTTATAGAAGAGTTTATTTTTGAGTTCAGAGGGTGAGTCCATGACTGTCACAGCGGGAAGCATGGCAGCAACCACGGCACTGGCACAGTAGCTGAGAGCTTACGTCCACAAGCATGGGCAGACAGGAAGTTAACTGAACTTCAAAGCCTGCCTCCGGGGACATACCTCGTCCAGCAAAGCCCTCGCCTCCTAATCCTTCCCAAGGAGTTTCACCAACTGGGGACCAAGTAGCCAAATCTATGAGCCTAGGGAGCCATTCTCACCATAGGCCAGGCGCGCGCGCGCTTGCGCGCGCTCGCGCTCTCTCTCTCTCTCTCTCTCTCTCTCTCTCTCTCTCTCTCTCTCTCTCTCTCTCTCTCTGTCTGTCTCCATCTTGTGGATCTGGGGTAAGCTCTCAGCTACTGCTCCAACACCATGCCTGGCTGTCTGGTTGCCATCGGCCACGCTCCTCAGGATGATGGCATGGACTAACCCCTGGATAAGTCCATCAAAACTGGCTCTGACGTGCTGCTGCATGACTTTTCCAGGGGAGTCACACAGAAACATCTGTTCATTCTAGATAGAGAGGGCGCCGACAGGCAGGAACCAGTTCTGTGCATGTCCAGCTTGCTAAACCTGCGCATTTATTGTCTTATGGTAACTCCAGGCAACTGTGGACACCTTAATCACCAAACGTCCCAGGCCAGCATCATGAGCAAGTCTGGAAAAGTCCCCAACCAGTCACTCTTCACCTCTTACAAATGCTTAACATCCCCAGCTGCCCATCCCCAACTGGGACCTCAGGGGGAGGGCCTTGTAACTCTCTTCTCCACAGCATCCTCGTTCGCACAGACCTAGTTTTCTGTTGTATGTCCTCCTTAGCTCACTGCTGCCACCATAGCTTTACCCTGTGTCTCACTCATGATGGCGTCAGAAGGAAAGAGCTACACTATAATTACAGACTCATCCATAACTTCCCTTGCTTCAAACGAATGCTGGCTGGCCACATCAGGGTGAGAAAGCTCACATACAAGAGACAGCAACCCCGCCCCACCCCCCCCCCATACCCCACCCCCCCACCCCACCCTGCCGTGCCTCTGGACAGAGGGTAGCCCAGGCCAGAGCTGGGACTGCTGTGCACTGTACTCTACTGGTAGCTGTCACTACTGACCTTATTGGAGGAGCAGGCTGAGCCATGGCAGGGTTACAGGGAATAACAGCATTTGAGGCCACTGATGCTGAAACACCCTGCTCCGCTGGCTTTGGACCCCACCTCCCATTTCTCTGGTAACACCACAAAGGCAAACTTCAGCTCTGCCACCCCTCAGGACTTAAAGGACACAATGAGAAAGAGGCTTACTCCTGCCTTACTAAGACTCACTAAGAGACGAGCTCCTTCCTCTGAGCCCTGGATGGAGACCTGGCGGTCTAGGGTAACCTCAACTTTGCGTACTACTGTGTCCTCCCTTTAAAAGTTAACACAGGGGCTGGGGCTGGCTCAGTGGTTAAGAGCATTGGCTGCTCTTCCACAGGACCCAGTTTCAATTCCCAGCACCTACACAGTGTCTCACAACCATCGATAACTCCAGTCTGGGAGATCTGACATCCTCTTCTGGCCTCTGTGGGCACCTGGCACACATGGTACACAGACACACATGCAGGCAAAGCATTTATACATGTAAATAAAAATAATTTTTCAAAATTTTTTAAAGAGTTAATCAAGCTGGGCCTGCCAATCACCTGGCCAGGAGTTTGCCTCTTCCCACTTTCTCCACAGCCAAAATCTGATTCACCTGAAGACACGCTAAGGACGAGGAGGACTAATTATCTCTTAATGAAATAATGTATTCAGCCTTCCCAGAAGCTTTTGTAGGCTTCCATCACGTAGCACTATGGAGCTTGCCCGATTTTCAGAGTTACTTTTTATTCTTTTCTCCTTCTTTCTGCCTTCCTTCCTTCTTTCCTTTTCTTTTTCGCCAAAATCCCAAGCATGCTTTCCTTGGCACTCTGGAGCTTCCCACCCATTCTCTGAAGCTCCCTCCCCCTCCACACAACTGTTTGCCTACCATGCAGCATGCTGGCCTCCACTGCTGAGCCTGTCTTTTTCTTGGACCCTAACTCAAAAACGCATGGCTGTCTACTCCTTTCCACCTCACGCCTCCTGGCGGCTGTCAAGGTTTACTGCTCGGCTGTCCTGTCATTTTCCTCAAGTTCTAGTAACATTTTCTTCAAGCTTCCTTCTGAGTACATCTCTAGATTCTCTTACTCATGAAATTAAGAACCCAGAAGAGCGGCCGGGTGGTGGTGGCGCACGCCTTCAATCGCAGCAATCGGGAGGCAGAGGCAGGCGGATCGCTGTGAGTTCGAGGCCAGCCTGGTCTGCAAAGTGAGTCAAGGGCAGGCGAAGCTACACAGAGAGACCCTGTCTCGAAAAACAGAGAAACAAACAAACAAACAAGAACCCAGAAGAGGAGACCAAACCTCCCTGGCAACAGAAGCCACAGAAGGTAACTTAAATCACAACAAGCAACCCTCATACCGCTCCCTTTGGCTAACAAAATGGGTTGACATTCCATCTGAAGGATTCCCATTTTTTTTTTTTAAAAGAAAAGCATCTAGGAGGTTTTATGAGATTGTGGTTATAGGCTGTCATCTGGTCTGACCTGGCAGATGTCTTTGTCACTAGGTCCTTTGATAAGTAGGGTGGGAGGCTTTTGTCCCTCTTCCTTGAAGGTCAGCTTCAAACCGGACTTTGCATACCTCTGGTAAACGCTAACTTTGCAAGTGAGAAAAGTGACAGAAGCAAGGACTGGAAAGACATCCACATCTCCGAGACTGAAAGCAACTGACGCAAAAACAAGCTTCACTTACTGTCCCCCGAGCAGCCAGCAAATCCACAGCCATTTCCCTTCTTAGTTTTCCTGCCAAAGGAGAGCGGAGTGCTGACAAAGTGTGCCTGGAAAGAAAAAAGGGTGTAGTGAGGATTTCTGGTGCCAAGGGAAGGCTTAGAGCCAGGAAGTCAAGCCACCCGTAGTGGGGGGTCTGAAAAGGTGAATCCATGGTTAAAAGCACTTCCTGCTTTTGCAGAGAAGTTTATCATCACCCACACAGGGATCTCCACAACTCCTTTTAACTCCAATTTCAAGGGATCCAACATCCTCACTGGCCTTCTCAGGTGCTGTGCTCATGGGCACATACACACATACAAACACAAACATATGCATATAAAAATAAATTAAAATTTAAAGCCCACCTATAATGGCCATAAGATCCCAAGAAAGCCATCCTCTGTAAACAACGCAAACCAAACGATAAAAATGCTGACCAAGCCAGCCTGTCAAAACTCTATCCCTTCTGTGAATTATCGCACTTCTAATTCTTACACTGGTCCCTCCACATCCACTTACAGGCCTGATAGCGTCTTGTACAAAAACTGTGGCACTGTCAGAAGGATGGATATGCCTGATTTAAAGTACAAAGGATGATGTGTCCAACTTCTCTGCAAACGCTGGGCCAGTCTACATAAAGAGCTTGAGTTTTGGCTGTTTGAGAATTCCTGGAACCTCTATGCAGCAGAGGTGGGGCTGTGCTGTCGACGTGGCTAAGGTGGATAGCCAAGGGGGTTCACAGCCTGCCCAAAGTGACAAGACATAGCAAGCTACGCAGATGGGAAAGGGATTCTGCTTCCAGTCCAAGGCTCCGGTCGAACTCAGCGAATACTCGGACCACACCGTGCCTTGGTTTCTACATCTGCACTGTCGGCAAAATGAAAGGCCAAGGGCCGGGGAACTTGGTATTAGATGCGCTAATTCATTAAGTTAGACTAGATTGCTAGGTATCAGCTGTTGTTTTTAAGATCTGTATTGCTAAGATGCCAAGGAAGATGCGCAGGCCTCCGGCTCCGCAGTCTGGGCCCGGCCGTGTTCGGTGGTGGGCCGAGCTAGCTCGAGGGTCCCCGAGCCAGGCCGCGCAAGGCCCTCCGCGAAGCCCACCGCCCGCTACGGCCCGCCCGCCCCCTCCGCCCCACTCACCGACGCCGGCGCTAGCTCCCGCCGCCCTCAACACGAGCGGTCTCGAGGATATAGGCCCTAGATGCGCCCTTCTGGCACAGTCAGGATCACCACGGCCAGGAACCCCCCCTCTTAAACGCCACGAGCAGCCCCGCCACCGGGAGAAGCGCCAGAGAACTACCATTCCCGGCATGCCTAGGGTTCTCTCTGACTACACTTCCCAGAAAGCACCAGGACCAGGCGATTTACAAAGCTGAGGGGGCTGTACCGGTATCTTTGGTACAGTCAGGTTACTGTTGAAGCTATAGCCTAAGGCTTTGTGAGTGCACTGCAAACCCGGCGGGGCTCTCTAAGTCAGCCCTCAGACTTGTTTGCTAGGCTGGCGAAGTGACGTGACCGGAATTTAGAGTCTAGGAGCAGGGACCCTTCCCACCCCACCCCCCACCCCACCCCACCCCGACAAGTACCAGACTAGCCTGACTGACTACATTTGGGGTTTCAGAACAATCAGGGCTGCATAGCTAGACTTATGTCAAGAAACAAAATACTCTAGGAAAATCTGTGTAGCTCACACCACTAATGATAGTTTAAACTATTTTAACGTGTACAATACACAGAAAACGGTGTGCATAGGTATCGTTTCAGGATTTTTGCTTTTGTTTTGTGACAAACGCCTTGATATGGAGCCCAGGATGGCTTCAGAGGTAGAATTAATTAATTAATTGATTGATTAATTAATAGATTGAATGCACATACTTAACATTTTGATTTTTTTTTTAATCCGGCTAGCTGGTGAATCCTAAAAATCAATTGCCATTTGGTTGGAACAGATAGCAAAGGTCTTTGAGAGATGCTGAGCATTGCTATCCTCTAGTTTTGTTTTTGTTTGTTTGCTTTTGCTTTTAAGGCATATATAATGTTACACTCTCTGGAGTATCTTTCTGATCTGGAAAATCACCTGGAAGTTGGTGGGGGTGATCTTTTTGTGCCCTGTGTAAAGGTTGTCTTTGTATATTCAAATGCTGACTTCTGTCCCAGCAGAGAGCTGAGGACAGCCTGGAATTTGGTATGGTTCAGCATCACCTGTCTCAATATTTTGTAAACTCCCTCCAACACCTTCTGATTGGTTTAATCAGAGCTGGCCAGCCAGTAGTAAAGATGGGACTTCCAGCAGAGAGAGGAACTCTGGGAAAGAATCTGGGGCACAGGAAAAGTTTCACCAGCCAGATGCAGAGGGACAAACAGGGTGCCGGGACTGAGAATGAAGAAAGCTAACAGGCCAGGTGGCAGAATGTAGATTAACATAAAGGAGTTCATTTAATTATAAGTAGTTGGGAACCAGCCTAAGCCAAACATTACTACTTAATAAAAGGTCTCCTTTTCGTCATTCGTGGGAGCTCACAGTCCAAAGAAAGTCCCATTAATAATTACAGGAAGAACAAAAACAGCAGTGAAGTTGTTTAAATAGCCCCACATAGCTGAACTGAGGCACTCTCAGCAGCCATAGGCTGTGGGGTGAAAATCCCAGTTCTAGCATGTGTATTATTCTAGCCTAGTATTACTGGCCACAGAGGCTCCTATAACCTCATAATCTGCCCAAGTTTTTGTCTCTATGTTTTTTTGGGGTGGTGGTGGTGGATGGTTTGGTTTGGTTTGGTTTTTTGCGTTCCAGAACTAAAGTCCCTGTTACTGTATCACATACTTTAGCTTCAGGACATGGAGAAATCAGGCTTGGACCGAGCTGGAACAGTGCATAGTGCTGAAAAGCACCGTGCATGCTGCTGTGGGAGACTTGATACCAATACCAATAGACTTGAAACCAGTGTTCAGCTATGGGCATCACATCGTGTGTCGATGCCATTTAGCATGCCAGCAACGATGATCTCACTGGTAAACAGTAACAGAACTATTATGGGTGCAGCCAGTATTTTCCATTTTCATTTAAAGCCTGCCCCCCGGGAGAAACCTATTTTTCAGGGCAAAACCTGTGGCTGGGGAGATCCTATTCCCCAGTGGGGAGGCTACTGCTATTATTTTATCTAATACGTTTTATATGCTTTCAAAAATTTGTGGTTATGGGCATAGATTACCACTGCTGTTAACATTGGTTGTGTGAGAAAAAAAATTTGTAAGTGTGTGTAAGTGTGTGCACATGTGAGTATAGATGCCCATAGGAGCCAGAAGCCTTGGATCCCCTGGATCTGAAGTTACAGGAAGTTATGAACCACCCAACATGGGTGCTGGGAATAGAGCTGCGGTCTTCTGCAAGAGCAGTACATTCTCTGCACCATGGGATTGTCATACCTCCTGGCCTGGGAAACACCCCTGCACCGTGCTGTCACAACTGGTCATGGTACTGAGAATAAGGACTGCTGCTCTGGCATAGTGATCCAATGCTCAGCCAGATGGAAAAAAATAATCAGAAATCCGTATCTTTCCAAGACACAGGGAGCGGTGCAGAAGAGGCACAGTGAGGGGAGGGGTAGTGTTACATGCTTCGAACTTTGAATGCAAAGAGGAAAAAGGAGGCTCACAAGACTCAGGAAACTTACAGGCTTAAGAAGCTTAAGAAGCAGTGCACAGTTGCTTTGGGGAACACAAGGAAGCAGGCATAGCTTGGGACCAAGAGTTGTGCTCTCTGTGGCTACTAAACTGTGACGTAATTTCTCATTTCTAACTCTCTCTCTCTCTCTCTCTCTCTGTGTGTGTTTGTGTGAGTGTGTGTGTGTGTGTGTATAAATTAAATTTCAAAAGCATTTGTCTGAAGAACCTTTACTTCACAATTTCATACAGCAAAGGTAATTACGTTCTGAGAAAAACAAGTAAAGACACCATGCATCTTGTGACTTAAAGTGCCTTCAGGTCTGAATCCGAGGTGGTAAATGGGAAGACAGCGCAAAGGGCGGCACACCTGCATAGCTCACAGGGGGATTTTCTTCTCAGGCCAGCGACTTAGAGAAAGGAAAAATGAACCAAAAGTTTTAACGATAAACAAGAACTCGTTTCCAGACTATTCAAAAACAAACTTTAGTGAGCGTGAGGTAGCTACACATTACCTATGGAGATTTCTTATTCTTTCTAATCCAGATGTTCTGCATTAACACTTAAAGGCAATGTCCAACATAGATCCTGGACTCATCTGAAGGTGATTTTATGGCTGCACTTTTACTTAAATCAACAGGTTCCCAGTAGTGGTACAAAAGCTGGTGGCTGTTAAGTCTGCAGTACTAGAAAAAAAATATTAAGCCTTCAATCTTATTGTCAATTTTGTTGTCAGCCAAAGTTCCATGTGGACAACATTCTGTATGTTTTCCAAACACTTGCCGATTTACACTGCATCACAAATGCCTGCTCTTTGCTGAAGTCTGACTGGATGCTCACCCCCAACTACCTACCACTCATCCCTTTCTCCCCCAGAGGAATTCTGTTACAGTCAGTATGGAATGAATGTCTCAAAGCAGGTTTGCCACATGCATTTGACTTAACTGGTTTTTCTCAATAATGAGTCTTCTGGTGGTTGGCAAGAGACGAGCTTTGACTGAAAGCTTTCCCACAAGCTTTGCATTTATAAGGCTTTTCTCCTGTATGAGTTCTCATATGTGTCATAAGCGAGGAACTCTGTCTGAAGGCTTTCCCACATACTTTACAGTGAAACGGCTTCTCTCCTGTGTGAATTCTCTGGTGCTGAATAAGGGCTGAGCTTTGGTTGAAGGCTTTTTCACAGTCATTGCATTTATAAGGTTTCTCACCAGTATGGATTTTTCGGTGAGTATTGACTGCTGAGTGGGAACTGAAAGCTTTCCCACATTCCTTACAATGATAAGGTTTCTCTCCCGTGTGGATTCTGTGGTGGATGTTAAGCCGTGAGAGCCAGGAAAAAGCCTTTCCACATTCATCACACTTGTATGGCTTTTCTCCGGTGTGGATTCTCTGATGTTGGATAAGGGCTGAGCTTTGGCTGAAGGCTTTCCCACATTCCTTGCATGCATACGGCTTCTCTCCGGTGTGAATTCTCTGATGGATAGTCAAGGCCGAGTGGTAGCTGAACACTTTGCCACACACGTTACAGAGAAAGGGCTTCTCTCCGGTATGGATACGGTGGTGTCTGCTTAGCCGCGATATTGACGTGAAGGCCTTCCCACACTGGCTGCACTCATATGGCTTCTCCCCAGTGTGGATTCTATGGTGCTGAATAAGAGACGAGCACTGAGTAAAGGCTCTCCCACACTCACTACACCTGTAAGGCTTTTCTCCAGTGTGGATCCGTTGGTGATTATTAAGGGATGAGCTGCCTTTGAAGGTTTTGCCACATTCCTTGCATTCATAGGGTCTCTCCCCAGTGTGCATCCTCTGATGCCCGATGAGAGAGGTGGTGAAGCTGAAAGCCTTCCCACAGTCACTACATGTGTACGGTTTTTCTCCAGTGTGCACTCTCAGGTGCTGGGTTAGCGACGAGCTCTGGCTGAAAGCCTTCCGACATTCCTGGCATTTGTAGAGCTTCTCTCCAGTATGAATCCTCTGATGTTTGCTCAGGGAAGAACTGTGGAGAAAGACTTTCGCACAGATGTTACACTTATAAAATTTGTGCATTGTGTTGACTCTCAGCTGTTTAAGTAGGATTGAGTAGTGCTGGGAGCGGGGCTTTCTTCCTCTGGAGACAACTCCAGGTCTTCTAGGAAATGGAGACTGTATCCCAGGATTTCTCCCGCATCCCATCTCTCGTATATAGTCTCTTCTAATGGAAAGCAGCATCTCACTGAAAAGTCTGTTCCTTTTCCCTCGCTCTAACTGTTCCACGTTTGCATACATTTTTCCCAATATGGAGTCAAAAAAATCCTCAACTCTCTGTTTTTTCAAGACTTCTTTATTTTCTTCTTTGGAAACTATGGGTTCGAACAAGCTCTTGCATCCTAAGATAAACAAAATGTAAGCAACTCTTACACTGGGAATAAAGGAAACTGATGTCCAACTACATAAGCACGGGTAACAAATCCGAACTCAGGATCTTAGCAAAGGTTTAGGAACAGGAAAAAGGAGAAGTAGTAGGAGGGTAGACATGCCTGAGGGGAAGGGTCTTAAGAAACGTGGGGTGGGGGGCGAGGCTGAGGACATCAGATGGCAGCTCTCCCGGTAGGAGGGGGCCGGTCTTGATTTAGCAGCAAAGCCTGTGTTATCAGGTGTTTCTGAGCACAGCTTGTGTTGCTGCTATTCAGTTGCACCGCCCAGGTCAGCTGCCAGCACTTAATCCCAAAAGAAAAGGGCAGGGAGGAAGAAGAGACAGGGAAGAAGAAAGGGAAGAGGAGGAGCCTCTACCCCACAAGAGCTCTGTGAAATGGTATTAGTTGCAGCAGTGGCACTCTGGCCCTTGTTGGAGTTACTGCTGTACTGAGCATTCCCTCAATAGACCATGCACAGGCCAGTTCCTGGCAACAGCCAGGCAAGGGCCAGCTTTCCATTCAATAGCCAAGGAACCAAACTGCCAAAGATGTAACTAGGGCCTTATGAAAAGTGTGTAAGAAACAAAGTGAAGGCAGTGTGTAAAGGGGGTAACTATGCTGCTATCTAAACTGGCTGATAAGAAGACGACGTTAAAGATAAAATCTAGGGCCCAAGATGGCTGGGTGGGCAAATGCTGCCAAGCCCAACAGCTTCAGTTCAACCCTAAGACTAGAGCAGCAGAAGGGAAGCACTGAGGCCACAAGCTGCTGTCCTCTGAGCTCCACACTCACTCTGTGGCTCAGCCCCCACCCGCCCCCCTGCACAAAATAAATACATTAGTGTTTAAAAAAAAAAAAAAAAAGATAAGGGGCTGGCTGTTAAGAGCACTGGCTGCTCTCCCAGAGGTCCTGAGTTCAACTCCCAGAAACCACATAGTGGCTCACAGCCATCTGTAATGTGATATGGTGCCCTCTTCTGGTGTGCATGAAGACAGCGTACTTGTATAAATAAAATAAATAAATCTTTAAAAAAAAAAAAAGAAAATTTAAATAAGGGCCAGGATACTAAGAAATCAATTAACTGATTCAAAAGAAAGAAATCTTAATGCCAGAATTCTACTGCAAAACCTATGTCTAAAGGAGAGAAAAAAAGAACTCAGACACACACACACACACACACACACACACACACACACACACAAAACAAAATAAAACATAAAAAGCAGCTTGATAGCACTTGTTTGTTATCTGGGTCAGCTGGAGTTAGTAACATTTCATCCCTTGTAAAGCTCTGTTAAAGATTTCTGTAAAATACCCCTCACTCTTTCCCCATATGCCTGTGTTATTCAATACATACAGAGCAAAAGCCCTTTGTTAGGGACACATACAAGCACAGGGACAGACAAATTCTTAAGACAGCATTCAGGCAGGCACAGATTTAAACTCATACAATAGACAAATTACAGACAGCAGAGCTGGAAAACACGGGAGAACGGAGAGAACTCAAATCTGGGCTTGTTCTTGGTAAAACTACTCCGAGGGGAAGTGCTCTGATTCATTTCCATAATGCAACGCCAACACATTTTGGGTACTCTAGCTTATTACTAATGCATTTAAGTGAAAGGTGGAATAGGGGATACAGTAGGGTCATGAAAGCTGTGCTCAAATCACTAAAATGAAACAAGTTATTAGTGCAGTAAAAGGAAAGGGAAGGATAGAAGAATCAAGGATGCTAAACATTTAATACAGGTTACCCCGTAGCACATGCTCTCAACTGACAAGAGGCGTTTGACAAAGAGCAACCTGATGGACCCGGTGATCAGAAACAAAGAGGAGACGTGACCTTCTCAGCAACCCCCATGTGCTGGCACATCAAAGGAGGTCCCTGGCCAGTGTCTTCTGAGCATAATCCCCCTATTGTGCCCAGGCAGGTAGGAAATGCCAAGTTCAAAGGCCCGATCTCTCTGCTACTTACCTAAGTAGACACTTTGAAGCATTCCACTTTCCACCGTCTGGAAGTTTTCTGCTTGCTCTAAATGAGAGATGACCTTTGGCTTGGAAAATGGAATCCCTGTTCATGAATAAGAAGACATGAGTGACCATACTGACACTGAGGTCCAGCCCAAGTAGAACCCGAGGTACGGGTCCAGCGCACAGGGGGAGAAGCTTTGCTTAGAAGGAAGCCGAAAACTGGGCTCCTACAGGCTGTCCAGAGGCAGCCTCGGGATGTAAGTCGGGGCTCTGGCTTGGCGCTCCTCCTGGTGGGACAGCTTAGGGGACCCATAGCAACAGAGCTGGGGTTAGGGAGACACGAAAAACACAACAAAAGATACCCTTTGTCAACTCAGCCATGCTTCTAGACTTCTCAGAATAGCCATGACTGAGCCCATCCATAAGCCAAACCTAGCCAGACCCTGCACACGTCCTCCCAGGCAGGGGTGGGGGTCACGTGTGTCCACGCGGAGCCCTCACCCCAGGGAGTCTCCTCACCCAGCGAGGCCAGGTTGCTGTAGTTCTCCAGCATCACCTCGTGGTACAGGCTTCTCTGTGCAGAGTCCAGGTGCAACCACTCGTCCTGGCTGAAGGACACGGCCACATCCCTGAACGTCACGGGCTCCTGAAACAGCAAACCCATTTCTGCTCACCCCAGACCATGCCCATAGATAGTAAGACTGAGAAGCAAACCTATGAGGGTTTTGGGTGTTCCAATCCAAGCAGGCACTTCTGGACAAGAGCCTCATTACCCAGCATGCATTCATGTATATAGTAAGTGAGACACTTGCCCTCAGAAAGCCCAAACACAGCACCCTTGTCTTAGGGCTTGTATTGCTGAGATAAAACACTGTGCCCAAAAGGCAACTTGGGGAGGAAAGGGTTTATTTGGCCTCCCTTTCCACAACACTGTTCATCACTGAAAGAAGTCAGGACAGGGGCTCAAACAGGCAGGAACCTGGAGACAGGACCCGATACAGAGGCTATGGAGGAGTGCTGCCTACTTGCTTGCTCAGCCTGATTTCTTATAAAACCCAGGACCATCAGACCAGGGATGGACATACTCATAATGGGCTGGGACCTCCCCCATCAATTACTAATTTTATTTATTTATTTTTGTTTGTTTGTTTTTCATTTTTCGAGATAGGGTTTCTCTGTGTAGCCTTGACTGTCCTGGACTAGCTTTGTAGACCAGGCTGGCCTCAAACTCACAGCGATCCACCTGCCTCTGCCTCCCAAGGGCTGGGATTAAAGGCGTGCGCCACCACTGCCCGGCCAATTACTAATTTTTAAAAATGCCTTAAAGCTGGATCTTATGGAGGCATTTTCTCAATTGGGGTTCCCTCCTTTCAGATAACTCTAGTTTCTGTGTCAAGTTGACACAAGACAAGCCAACACAACCCTAAAAGAGAACACTTGAAATCACAAAACAAAAATAGGAAATTAGAACATAGAACTTGAAAATAAGAAATGTACTAGTCATGGAAAGGGAGACGGTGTAGTGGTTTCCATGTTTTTGGTTTGGTTTTTTGTTTGTTTGTTTGTTTTTGGTTTTGTTATATTTTGAGACAGGGTCTCTCTGTATAACAGCCTTGGCTGTCCTGGAACTCACTCTGTAGACCAGGCTGGCTTCAAACTCAGAGATCTGCCTGCCTTTGCCTCTGGGATTGAAGGCATGTGCCACCACTCCCAGCTCCATGTTTCTAACACTCTACAAATCATAGGCTGGACGTCCACGTACAACACCCGAGGCATTTGTACAGTGAAGTGCCAGGACCTTGCTTTCTCTTTACCATGTCAAAGGCACATCGCCAAAAGCCCAAGCTGGCCACAAAGCCTGGCATCTTTCCTGCTCTGGAAGAGCAAAAGATTTCTGTAAAATATCTCTCACTCTTTCCCCATATGTCTGTGTTATTCAGTACATACATAAATAGAAGTGTTTTGACTCTCCTCACTGGAACTGAAGGAAGAGACAGCCCCCACCTCTGTTCCTTTGCAGTGCTGAAAATCAACCCTAGTGGCAGGTGCTCTACCTAGGAGCACCATCCTCAGCAGATGTATGTGAATCTCTATCTCCCTCTACCTCTCCGTGTGTGTGTGTGTGTGTGTGTGTGTGTGTGTGTGTGTCTGTCTGTCTGTCTGTCTGCATATGCACCCAAGTACATTGACTTTAGAAGTCAACCTCAGATATCAAACTCCTCAGTGTGCTACCCATCTTGTTTTTGAGACAGGTCTCTCCCTGGCCTAGACTTTCCTGACTCACTAGGTCAGCTGGCAAGTGAGCCACAGGGATCCACCTGCCTCTACCTCTCAAGGGCTGGAGTGACAATGTTACCATCACTCCTGGCTTTTTTTTTTTTTTTTACTTTGGTTCTACGCACTGCTTCAAACTTAGGTCCTCAGACTTGTGTAGGAAATAAATTACTAACTGAGCCATCTCTCCAGGGAGTATGTGAATCTTCTTAACAGCTGCTACGTCATCAACGAACTGGTACCCATGTCTTTCTTTGAGAGAGTCATGACAGATGCTAATATAATAACAGCCTTTAGACTAAGGGGACAAAACCTCCATGGGCTCCTTACAAAGTGAAACAAGCTTGGTTAATCAAGTACCAAAGGAGGGCTGGGCGTGGTGGCACTCGCCTTTACTTCCAGCACTCGGGAGGCAGAGGCAGGCAGATCTCTGTGAGTTCAAGGCCAGCCTGGTCTAAAAAGCAAGTCTAGGACAGCCAAGGCTACACAGGGAAACCCTGTCTCAAAGAAATAAAACAAACAAACAAGTACCAAAGGAGGATGGTTTTCATTATCAGGAATTTTGCATGGGGACGAGTCTAAATAAACAAAACTCAAACCTATGAGTTCCTGGTCTCTGCTTCGGCATTTATGCTCTATAACCTTTGGATGTAGCCCTGAATCACTTCTAGGGATTAGAAGGGAGTTAGATATGAGCGTGCAGGTAGGGGATGGGGATGGGGGGGGGTAGGGGACAAAGCTCTATTGTTTAATCTTAGCTTTATGGCAACAGGCTATCAGAGCTGGTGACCATGATAAGAGATGTGAGAATGAGAGCCTTACAACCAGGCCACAAGACCTCAAGTAGGTCAACATACACCGGGGAGGCGGGGCTGAGGATCTTTCCACTAATCAAAAGGGCTAAGTGGAAAGCGATATTAAAAGCTGTGGCTGATAGCCTATGTGCTGATTCCATCTCTTGGACAGCCTATTCTGCCTCTGCAAGTAAATTCCTACTCTAATCAAATCCTGTTTGCTGAAGCACTTTGTGTGTCTTGTTGAAATCTTCTCCAAAAGAGTGCAAGAACCAGGAGACTCTACAACGGCCTCTGCTAGATAAATGGGTTGGGGATGGAGGGGTTGGGGGTGGTGACAGAAGGCAGTTAAAACTCCAAGTTATTGCCTACTAATTGATCAATGGAGACACTACTTGGAAGTTGGTCTGAGGCAAAGGAAGTACTTTTCCTACAGGAGTTAGGGCTTCACCTTTCAGCAGTTTCTGTTCTTTCTTGGGCTCTGATGCTTAAAAAGCTCAAGAAAGGATGAAAGAAAATTGCCCCTTCTAAAAATAAATAAATAAATAAATAAAATTGCCCCCTTCTACAGCCTGAAGGCAGCTCAAAAAAGAAATGGCCTTTACTCACCTGAACAAGGACTGGCAGCAACCTCTTGGCCATTTTCCTCTCTCTGTCGCTCCTCCTGAGAAGACACCTGAGGCAGAGCAAGAAGCTGTGAGGCTTACTCTTCCTGGCTGCTCTCCAGCCCTCACTGGGCCAGGCCAGGTTAGAAACCAGTAGCTGGGCATCTAAGCAGCCCAGCCTCCCCAAGCCAGAGTGAACTTGGGCATGGCCAGCAAAGCCAGAAGTAGGCAACATGCACACGATGATATTGGGCCTGTGACCTTTTCACTAGAGATTATGAATAACGATAAACTGAACCAAACAGTTAAAGCTATCAAGTTCATTAGCAAGGTGAAAGTCACAACTGTGTGCAGCTTGTGGAGGCAAGTGAAAAGGCATAAATATTCCACACATCTGCACTTGGACATTGCAAGTGAAATAAACCACTGCAGAATGCATGCCCTTTTCAGAATCCACCAGCTAGAAATTAGTCCACCTTTCCTCGTGGGTGTTTGCTTCTGGTCAAAAGAATTGCAAAAGTTGCTTAAATTAACAAGAATGAACACACACACACACACACACACACACACACACACACACACACACACACACACAAAAGAAACAGCATCACTAGCCAGAACTGAACTTAAACTTTAGAGAAAAGGGGCTGGAGGTACAGCTCATGTAGAGCGCATAGTAACAAGTCTTGGGCTACATGCCCAGCACCCTTGTGCTCCTTTCCAACAGTAAAACCTGAGAGCAAAGGAACAGAACTTCACCAAAAAAGAATACGGACTGTGGGATTCACTTTAGGACCCTGTCCAACACAGAAGACTGACAAATGAATAAACAAGGTATCAGCTCCGGGAATGGAAAGGCTGCAGGTGCTCCGCTCAAGGCCGCCCAGACTCGCTAACCTGAAGCCGGTGGAGGCTTCTTTGACTGTTGCTCCGGCTGCGGGACCGGAGCGATCTGGAGTCAGGGCCCAAGGGCCCGCACCTCCTGCCGAGGCCTCTGAGTGCTCCCAGCCCTACCAGAGGCCTCACAGCCGCGCCAGCTCTGCCCAATAAACCCAATAAGCCCCAAAAATCCCAACGCCCAGAACTGGTACCACTAAGCTCAACTGCGCGTGCGCGCGAGCCACCTTCTCCTCCCCCTCCCGCCCCAATTGCAGACTACATTTCCCAGAAGGCACTGCGACATCCACCCCCTACCGTGCCCGAGTGGAAGATTGGTGCCTTTAAAGGCTTGAGGGTGAGCTTTTCAGTTGCCACCAGCTCTCAGGCTTTTGTGCTCGTTTCATAATTACAATGGTCTTACTACTAAAAAGGACAAAGTGAGTGTGCGTTAACAATGTAAGGCGCTGGCTGCTTAGTTTCAGATAGCGAGAGGACTGTCTTCTTTCATTTTTTAATAGAAATTATGCTTTTTGTAGCCTACAAAAGATACATAACAAACACAATTTTTCACTGCTGACACTACTTCAATATTAAGCAAATAAACTGCCATATTAGCTATTACTGCCACTGGCAGCCCAGATTTTCAGGGAAAGCAGAAAGGTAGAAATAAAATGTATTCATTATTTGAGTTGGAAATTTTTAGCTCTTTTCATAAAATTGTGTGCCTGTCTTTGTCCAATGTAAATGTTCTGAAGACTGACAATTCAACCTCAATTAGATACAAATTATCTCCTCTAAGTAACAATGAACACAAAGAGCTTCTTAAAGAAGTCCACCGCAGGGACTTTAAGATAAGACTGGCGCCTGAAAGGAAGAAAGCCAGCAAAAGGCTTTATCACAGCGCCCCAGGAGCCAACTTCCGCTATCCCAAGGAGGGAGGATTTCGTCATCAGAAGACTCTGCAAAGGTCTGAGAGCCACCAGACGCTGTAAGATTCCTGCCAACACTCGCCAGAAGGAATGGAACACTGCTCACCAACAGACAAACATTCAATATACACGCTAAAACATGCCACTTGAACATCTGGGTGGTTTTGACTCCACGCTGGGCGTGGTACTTTCCGAGGGCTTTTAGTAGATAGTTTTGTCAAGCTAAAGAAGAGCCCCAGATGGCTAACCGTTTAAAGCATGAATGAACAGTAGATATTACCAAATGCCTTTCCTGCATCCATTTAGATAATCATGTTTTTGCCTTTAATCTGTTAATGTAGTGAATTACAGAAATACATTTCCTAAATCATTACATTTCCCAAATCGTTAATCCGCTAAAGCACATCTCAGGCTGGCTGCGACAGGTTTGTCTCTGTCACTTTCTAAATGTTGGGCTGCTTCCTTCTGCCCCTCTGCTTCTTGGTTTGGCCTGAACATTCTTTCTTTCTTTTCTTATTTTACCTATGCATTGATTTCATGCTGTGCATTGTCCTTTTCTCCCTCTGTGTGATGTTTTGTGAACAGAGGAACTCCTTTGTAACACAGTTGAGGATTATGGGTTAGTCGGGTGTTCTGTAGAAGGTGTCACATGAATAGTTCCTATTCTGAGTGAGAGGACCTCCATGTGGTGACCTGACACAGCGGACAGCAATTCAACCTGAAAAGGGAGAAGCTGTGTTTAGTGTTCCTTTGTTTCCCTCAGCTCAGCGTGTCTATTTGTTCTCTGAAAAAATGCTGTGGCCCATTTCATTTTCCCCCTGCAGTTCTGAGATGGAACCCAAGGCCTTGTACACCCTAGGCAGGCACTCACTCTACCACTGAGCTAGTGCCCTATCCTGCTAGATTTTTTTTTTTTTAAATCAGGTCTTGTTTTGCATTTATGTCCTGCTTCCAAATCTGCTTGTGACTTAGTGGTTTGTTTTAGTTTTATTCTCCTCATACTCAAAGTAGTTTTTCTTCTGAAGGTTCACACACCAATTTTCAGCATGAACACCCTTTCTTATTTCTTGGTATTATTATTATTATTGCTGTATTAATGTTGTTATTTTGACATTTGTCCTCACCTGGTCTCCAGTTGCTGTGCTTTCTCCCTGCCAGACATCAACACGGCTTTACCATACTCTTCATACAGGTTTCTGTCCACACATCATCCACCATGGAAGCGCCCTTTGTATCCAACTGGACTGCCACATGATGGTTGAAGTTGGACCCAACCTCATATTGTACTAAAAAATTCCCTCAACATGGATGAAAGATCTAAAAGTTAGAGCTAAAATTATAAAATGCTAAAAAATAGAGCATAGGTGATATCTTAGGGTTCCTATTGCTGTGATTTTTTTAAAAATGTGACCAAAAGCAACTTAGGGAGGAGAGGATTGATCTCAGCTTAGAACTCTTAGGTCACCTACCATCACTGAGGGGAATCAGAGCAAGAACTTGAGGCAGGAGCTGATACAGAGGCCATGGGGGAACCTGCTTACTGGTTTGCTCCTCTTGGCTTGCTCAACCTGCTTTCTTGTAGTCCCCAGAACCACCCACCCAGAGGCGGTACCTCCCACAGTGGGCTGGGCCCTCCCTCTTCAATAGAGACTACTTGCCAGGGGAGATAAAACAGCTGGACTTCCTGCCAGCCATGGAAGGAGGAGCTAGAGGAGGAAGTAGGGGATGAACCAGCCACAGGCAGAGGTTCAGGAGAGACTCTTCCTGCTCCATCATGTTATCATGGTGACTCCCTCATGGTCACCTTCCTCTCTGCTCTCTAGCTGGGACCCCCTCAGTGGGATTGGAAGTCTCACCTTATCCTTTCCTGCCCAGGTACTGACTGGGCAGCTCTTATTTATTAACCAATCAAAGAGTGATGGAGAACAATGTTTACACAGCATTGAGACAGGAGATGCTTCATAGAAATGCCAGTGCCAATGTCCAGTCTGCAGCCAGATCTCTGGCTACAGAAATCAGCATTTGAATACACAGTGCACAAAACATCCTCCAACACAATGTGACTAGCTAGCCACCTGAAGCTCCTTCCAGCACACCTTTCTGTTACGATGGACTGTGTTCTCCCAAACTGTGAGCCAGAATCACCCTGTTCTTGCATCACTTGGTTTGGTCAGGTGTTTTGTCATAGCAATGAGAAACATAATCAACAGGCAACTGTTTAGTTACACATTTCCACACTGGTCCATTCAGGATGCTGAGGTATAGGTGGGCGTCCTTGGATGCAGACATCATGCTTTTCAACAGCCTTGTGCTAAAGATGGTGATGGATGCGCCAACGTTCCTGCCTACATGCTCTCTAAAAGTGAGAAGGTGGACAACTCATGGCACTTCTAGTCTAGAGGTCAGAAGCTTTGACTCACCACCCATTCATTGAGCCCTCAAATGTATAATCTTAAATCAGTTCTATAAAAAAAAAAATCACTCGGTAGTTTAATGTGTGAGGTAGTTGATACACACACACACACACACACACACACACACACACACACACACACGCACACGCACACATGCTCTGCTAAGATAGCCTATTGCCGTGTTACTCACTCTGGCCAAGCCCCACTAAGCTAGCTTCCACCACAGAAGTGAGTGAGTGAGCCGCTTGGTGTGGTAAGAGAAAAATCAGGAAGGCTGGCATCTTTCTGCTGCTTGCTCTCTCCACCAGCCATGCTCAGATCTCTGCTGCCACCCTAATCCCTCCTGACTAATGGAGCCCAAGCTGCCTCAGGCCCTGCTTCCATGAGCCCACTAATCCCTGGAGGCTGGGGCTCAGCACCTGTTTCCAAGATGCCTTTGCTGTCCAGCGTCAGTGAGCTCAATCCCGTCCAGTGTTGCCAATAATGAGGAAGTGTCCTTGGGCCAAGCCCCCTTACTGTGGGTCAACCATGAGACGCTGCAGTGGAGTACCAGCAGCTTCACAGTAGGAGTCAGCTCCAGAGAGCTAGGAAGTTTTTAGAAATGACCTGGAAAACAGCTCTGGGCTCCTGACCCAGATGGGCGCTTCGGGCTCAACTAGCCCTGCCCTTTCTCCTACCAGTGGGTGGTCTGATGCTTTACACCACTGTGGGTGCAAGTCTAGTTGCTGACAAAGGCCATCTGCATGGCCTTGGGCTGTCAATCACCCCCCCACCCCCTACCCCCGTTTGAGGTGTCTATTTCCCTGTCTGCAGCCTGAAGAGACTTTCTGCTAGGCTTCTGTACGCTGGTCTGCTCAGCATTGTTTCCGGCCTTACTAAGCCTCATCTTGCACCTGTCCTTCAGATTCACTGTGCTGCCTCACTCTGCTCCTGTCCTCACCACTTAGGGGTTTACCCCAGAGAAAGTTGGGGAGGCCCTTAGGCAGCTGCAGGCTCTGGTGAGATGGCTCAGCTGGTAAAAGTGCTTGCTGCCAACCTGAGTTCAGTCCTCAGGACCCACATGGTGGAAGGAGAGACCGAATTCCTGCATGCATCTCTTTCTCTTTCTCTCTCTCTCTCTCTCTCTCTCTCTCTCTCTCTCTCTCTCTCCCTCCCTCCCTCCCTCTCTCGCTCTTTCCCTTCTCTCTCCCTCCCCCCTTCACACACACACACACAAAATAAATATAAAAATATGACTTTAAATGACAAAGGGTTCTAGTGGTTTAGTGATCAGGACAGAGGAGAAAGACAGAAAGGGGAGACACAGGAGAGTCAGAGAATAAGGGGGGGGGGGGTAGGGAGAGTAGAATAAGTGGTGTTTGGAGAACAACATCAGACGGTACCAAAATCAAGAGCATGGTGAGACAGAGAAAAGGACAGCGTCAGACTGGCTGCGATGCTCTTGTCAGCACAGGTGTTCTAGAGGTGTTTGTGTGCGCTCCCTTCTCCTATCGGACCCTGAAGAATTAAAATTCCTCAGGAGGCTCAAGCTTGAAGGAGAAGCTTGGTGCAGCCCGGGAGGGAGCTTGCCTCTCAGGAAGAGATTTCAGAGTGACACGTGTCAGACCACCTTGCAGGAGAGACTGGACCCCTATGACCAGGACCACTGAGCTATGCATGCCCTTTTCTATTTAAACCCAAGTCTCTGAAGACCGGCCTGAGGGTCACTGGACCTCTTTGCTCCTTTTCTCAGTGTGGTCAGACACATTGTGTAAATCTATTTCCAATTTTCACTATTATCTGTCTCTTTAATTGGCATATTGAGGATGAGTGGCCATGCTTATTTTGATGTTGACCGGATCCAGCCTTGTACCCTGAAACTCAAATAACCAATCTGGGTCAGACACACTCTAAAGACAGTCTAGGGTAAAAACAGACCCAGCGAGCCAGAGAGAGAGAGAGAGGGAAGAGAGCCCTTCCTCCACTCCCAAGCTCTGGAGGGGGTCTCTGCCCTCACCCTCAACCCGCCCCAGAATCCTTAAATCCTCTAGGCTGGAGCCCTGGTTTTACAGCTGTCACAGCTCGTGCTACTGGTTAGAAGTTGGCTCAGGTAAGCACCACTGGGAGAGGTAGCCTGGGAGAGTGCCTGGGAGAGTGCACTGTCCAGGGGTTGGGGCTGGGGGGGGGGGGGGGGCAGAGGGCGCTGTCCAGAGGGAGAGGTTCCCAGAACTGTAGGGGGAGGGGCAGTGACAACCATAGACCGTGGACAATTTCAGGGATAATGAGAGCAGGCCTGGAAGAGCCGGCTGAGTTGCCAACGCGCGAATTACGGAGTCACCAATTTTTCCTGCCGTCTCGGCGTCAGGCCAGATTCCCGAGGAGGCAGCTGCTTTCGCTGGCGCTCAAGGCGTCCCGGTAACTTCCGTTCTGGCAGCCCGGGAGCAAATGGCGAAGCTCCGGGTGCTGCTGCTGTGGGTAGCCTGGTGGCTGTCGCAGGCGGGCGTGGCATGTGGTGCGGGTTCGGTGCGCCTGGCGGGCGGCCTGACTCTAGGCGGCCTGTTCCCGGTGCATGCGCGGGGCGCTGCAGGGCGCGCGTGCGGGGCGCTGAAGAAGGAGCAGGGTGTGCACCGGCTGGAGGCGATGCTCTATGCGCTGGACCGCGTCAACGCCGACCCGGAGCTGCTGCCTGGCGTACGGCTGGGCGCGCGGCTGCTGGACACCTGCTCGCGGGACACCTACGCTCTGGAGCAGGCGCTGAGCTTCGTGCAGGCGCTCATCCGAGGCCGAGGCGACGGCGAGGAAGCCAGCGTACGCTGCCCCGGGGGCGTCCCCCCTCTGCGCGCTGCTCCCCCAGAGCGTGTGGTGGCCGTGGTGGGCGCCTCGGCTAGCTCCGTGTCCATCATGGTTGCCAACGTCTTGCGCCTGTTTGCGGTGAGGGCCGGCGTCTGCCGCGGGTCCTCCCTCCCAGACGGCTGATGCCTTTACTTCCTTCTGGAAGAATCTGTTTTGATCTCTCCAGCTCAACCAGATTAAAAGCTGCTGTCCACTGGGGCAGATCAAGGCAGCCCGGTTTGACTGTCTGCTTGGCTGGTCTACCTTTTTTGTGTGAAGGGTGTCCCTTTCCCCAGCAGTCTGTGTCCTGGACCAGGTTGGCAAAGGGCAGATTGTACCTCAGTCGCCACTTGCCCACTCATGCAGGTTCTGCTGACACCGTGTACAACTCTGCAAAGTGCTCCCACCCCTGATCTTATGGGAATTAGGCACTTTTTTAGAAGCCCTTGGAGGAGGCACTGAGCTACCCCAAGGAGTAGAGAGTCCTGTGGGGTGGAGTGCCATTGGCTTAAAAAAAAAAAAAATCACCACTTAAATTCCACTTCTTTAACCCCTTCTGGTGCTTGGGGGCGGGAGGTGGCTCTTAAAGACGACCTGGGCTTCCTTCCCTTGCTCTATGGCTTATCAGCAAGGTTCTGCATCTTCATGGGGGGAGGGGGCGGCGGAGGGGAGGATGGGGAGCGGATATGTTTTCTTTGCAATCTGAGGTGCAGCGATTCGGAGCCATAGGATCCAAGAACCGGAGTACCTCTGGCATTAGAATTTGGGAGGTTTCTATTGTAGCCGTCCTGGGGATAGGGGGTAGGGCTTACTGCACCCGAAGCGGGCATCCGTTTCCCTGCAGCTAGTGGGTCTTTCTTTGTTCTTCCTTTCTCTGGTTTCTGCGTTCTGGTTTTTCTCCTGCCTCCCTGATCCTCTCCAGTTAAGCCCCACCTCACACACCGCCCCCCCCTCTTCCTTCCTCTTTTCTCTCTTCCCACTCCCCTCTCCTGGACTGCTACCACATCCCCTGTCAAACAACAGCATCCCTCACCCCCAATCCCCACCCCAGAACTCCAGGCCACACTTGCTGGTCCCTCTTTATCTCCAGTCTCCTAGCAGGGCCATATCTGCTGTCTGTTCTAACGCAGATCTGCTTTCCAACCAAGTCTCCTAGCCTCCCTTTCCTGTTTTCTCAACTCTGTTCTCTTCACGCCCCAGGTCCCACTTTCCTGTAGCTTGTGGTTCAGACTCAGACTCCCTCCTGTTAATCTCTCTAGCGGTCACCGGTCGAACCTAGTTTCCCTCTTGTCTTTCCACTAGACTTTCCAGCCTGATACTCCTCACCTCTTTAGCTCTGATCTGCTCTTATCTTAACAGGGGGCTGCCACTGACAAAGACTGGCTCTCCCTCTGGGAAATAGGGTGGACAGAACACCCTTTCCCCTAGACCAGGGCAGACTTTTCCTAAGCTCCAGGATCGTCTTCATCTTGTAGCCTGTGCAATTGTCGGTGGTGGCCCTGCTCAAAGCCCTTCCAACCTTCTGGCCATCAGATGCATTCACAGCTAGCCTCTGTGTGTGGCCCCTCCACCTGGCCTCTAACTCCACCCTTCCCATCCCAACCCCCGCCAAACTTATGCCTCATCTGAGTCGCAGGGTCCCTACTGTCCCCCAGAGCTATTCCCAACGTGTCTGTGACCTATCCATGTCCTGAGTCCCCATTGCCACCCTGGCTTATGGAGCCTTCAGCCATAGCCTAGCTGTCTGTCCTTCCTGCTTCAGATACCCCAGATCAGCTATGCCTCCACAGCCCCAGAGCTCAGTGACTCCACCCGCTACGACTTCTTCTCCCGAGTGGTGCCCCCTGACTCCTACCAGGCCCAGGCCATGGTGGACATTGTGCGGGCACTGGGATGGAACTATGTGTCTACACTGGCCTCCGAAGGCAACTATGGCGAGAGCGGGGTTGAGGCCTTTGTGCAGATCTCCCGGGAGGCTGGTGAGTTGGGAGTTGGGATGGAGGTCCCCAGGCGAGAGAGATCCAGCATCCATGGAATGGGACACAGATGGAGGGAGGGGGTCCCTGTGGTCAGGCAGGATGGTGCTCCAGGAGGGTGCATTCGTTTAAGGCAGGGCTGCATTCCTAACAGTGTGACCTCATGTTGTGGTGACCCTCCTTCCCACCATAAAATTATTTTTGTTGCTACTTTATAACTGCAATTTTGCTACTGTTATGAATTTAATATAAATATCCAAGTCTTTTAAAAAAAATTTTTTTATTATTTATTTATTCTTGTTAAAATATCCAAGTCTTTAGGTGACCTCTGAAATGGTCCTTCAGTCCTTAAAGGGGTGGTGATCCACACAGTAGGCTCTATACAGTCCTAGAGGTGGCAGGCAGGTGGGCATGTGAGAGGGGTAGGTGAGAAGAGAGCTGACTTTGGTATCCTGGCATCCAGGAGGTGTCTGTATTGCCCAATCAATAAAGATCCCCAGGGAGCCAAAGCCAGGGGAATTCGACAAAGTGATCCGGAGGCTCATGGAGACACCCAACGCCCGGGGAGTCATCATTTTCGCCAATGAGGATGACATCAGGTGGGACTGGCGGCACACCGGTCACAGGCTCTTTGAGGCACTCCCAGCCATGAGTAATGCCCTCCCTTTCCTCAAGCGCTTCCTGTTGACATCTGGTGTTGGGGGAATGAGTCAGGCCTGACTGGCTGAAGATGCCCTAGGCCTGGCTGGTCTGGGAAACAGAAAAACATAGTTTGTTTGTTTGTTTGCTTTTTTTAAATACAGTATTCTGCCTGCATGTGAGCCAGGAGGCCAGAAGAGGGCACCAGGTCTTACTATAGATGTTTGCAAGCCACCAGGTGGTTGCTGGGAATTGAACTCAGGACCTTTGGAAGAGCAGCCAGTGCTCTTAACCTCTTGAGCCATCTCTTCAGGGCAACCAAACATGGCTATTTTTATTGTTCACTATGGGAGAGGGAACTGGTGGGCAGACCCAAGAGCAGGAAATGTATCATGAGGGACGCAGTCCCATAAACCCTGAAACTGACATTATCCAAAACCAGCCAAGACTCCTGCAGTCTAGGAAGTCAGCTGTGACATTTGTGGATGGAATGGCTTCCGAGGGACCCGACTTTCCCCCAAAGGCGCTCTCTGCGTTAACTCATTGTAACTTACTGTAATAAAGTACCCAAGGCTGGGTAATTTTTAAAGGAAAAGATTTATTTATGTACTTTATGTACACGAGTGCTCTGACTTTATGAATGCCAGAAGAGGGCATCAGATCTCATTGCAGATGGTTGTGAGATGCCATGTGGTTGCTGGGAATTGAACTCAGGGCCTCTGGAAGAGGGGCCAGTCCTGAACCTCTGAGCCATCTCTCCATACATACAGTTTTGGAGGCTGGAAATCCAGGCAGCATGACAGCAGCTCTGCTGAGGGCCTGGCTTGCATGGCGTTTTGACAAATGCTTTCATGGGAGGACAGAGTAGAAGAGGGAGAGTGTGTGGAGAGATGATGTCAGAAAGAAGAGGGGCAGGGCTCACTCCTATATAACTATTCAGTTTCACAGAACTACCTCGCCCATCTAGAAGACAAGCGCAATGTTCCCAGTGACCCAATAACCTTGCACTAAGCCACCACCACCACCAGCCTTCCCCCCCCCCCCCCCCGCCCAAGACAGGGTCTCTCTGTGTAGCCTTGGCTCTCCTGGTCTCGCTTTGTAGACCAAGCTGGCCTATAACTCACAGTGATCCACCTGCCTCTGCCTCCCTAGGGCCGCTGGGTTTAAAGATGTGTGCCACCATGCCCAGCACTAGCCCCCCCTTTTTTTTTAGACAGGGCCTCACTATGTATCCCTGAACTTGCTATGTAGACCAGGCTAGCCTCCTGAGTGCTGGGATTTAAGGCATTCAGTGTCAAGGCTAGTTTATAGGCTCCATTTCTTAAAGGTCACATGAGGTCCAAGCTTCCACCAGACAGAAGCACTTAAACCAAATCCCAACCATAGCATTGTCTGAGGGCCAGTGTAGAGTAGGTTAGAGTGGACTGAGGGCCGGGAAGACGGCTCAGCCAGTACAGTCCCTACTACACAAATATGAAGACCTGAGCTCAACCCCCAGGGGTTTGTAATCTCAGGCCAAGGGAGGCAGAGGTAGGATAAGCTGGGTTATTTGGCCATCCAGCCTACCCACATCCACAAGTCTAGGCCATTGAAAAGATCTTGTCAGGATGGGAGGTTGGCCAAGACCAAATTAGAGGAAGATCCTAGGTTGCAACTCACCCTAGTTCTCTTCTTACCAGGAGGGTCTTGGAGGCAACACGCCAAGCCAACTTGACCGGGCACTTCCTGTGGGTTGGCTCAGACAGCTGGGGATCCAAGATCTCTCCCATCTTGAACCTAGAGGAGGTGGCTGTGGGGGCCATCACCATCTTGCCCAAAAGGGCTTCCATCGATGGTAAGTGCCCCCATCCCACGTATCCTCCCCAATGGTTCCTCTTTGGGTTGCTCATTTATATAGCAAGGGCTGCTCTTTTCCAGGAGTCCCACATGCTGTGGCTCTGGGATTTTGTGTTTTCATCCCAGCAAGCAGTGTGTGAATGAGGCACATGGGGCAAGGGATACTCCTCTCAGTATCCCTTTGCTGTTTTAAAATTCTGTGCATAGAGTTTTGTGTTTACCAAAGGTAATTTAAATGGGAAGGTTGGAAGGAGAGACACCAAGGGTGTGGAATATATTATCCTGCTGATGGAAATAGTGAGGGGAGGCTTTCTTTGTCTCTTTCCTCATGGGCTCCAATCCCAACTGCAAGCACTTAGAGGAACCCTGCCTTGCTTGTTTCTCTGAATACTGCACTGAAAATGCAGCCTTGATGACTTCATTCAGAAATGAACTCCACCTCCCACGGGCCCCAGCTTTCCTGGGGTGGTCACCTTCAGAAGCTTGCTTTTAGCTAGAGTGCTAAAGAAATGTCAAGTGACAGAGAGACAGGTAGCTCTCTGTGTGTTCGAGACCAGCCTGATCTACAAAGTGAATCCAAGACAGCCAAGGCTACAGAGAGAAAGAGTGTGTGTCAAGTGACAAACTGGTCTAAGGAGAGTGTTAGCAGTCAGGGCATTTCATCAGAAGACGTCTGGGAATAGGTGATGTCAGATGTGGCGCAGTGAACCAATGGCGTCCTCAAAGCCTTGAGTTCTGGTTACCTTTCTTTTCTAAAGCTTTGTGTCTTTGGCGCCTCTGGTCTCATGTTCACAAGATGGACAGTGAAGCCCTGTCCATTACAAAGCTATCACAACACTGTAACCAGGACAGAAAGAGCAGTGATAAATTCCTTAAGGATGCAACCTCTACCCTGGAGCTCCTGTGTATCTTCTCAGTTTCTTTTTTTTTCCATTTTCATGTGGGTATGTGAGGGTGGGGGTGGATACACAATACACATGTATGTGTGTGCATGTGGAGACCTGAGGTGGATGTCAGGAATCATCTTCAATTATTTTTGCACCTTATTCATCGAGGCAGGCTCTCTCAATCCAACCCAGAGCTCACCAATATGGCCAGTCTTGCTAGTCAGCTTGTTCTGGGGAGATTCCTGTGTCTCTGCCTTCAAAATCCAGAAGTTGGTCACAGAGGGCCACTCCTGATACAAAAAAAAAAAAAAAAAAAAAATGGGCCCGTGACTAAAGGGCATGAGAGAAGCACACCTGGCTCAGATGACCCTCCTACCTTGCAGGATTTGACCAATACTTCATGACTCGTTCGCTGGAGAACAACCGCAGAAACATCTGGTTTGCCGAGTTCTGGGAAGAGAATTTTAACTGCAAACTAATGAGCTCAGGTGGCCAGTCAGATGACTCTACACGAAAATGCACAGGTGAGTGCTACCCAGGATGGGGAGGGGGCCAAGGGGAGAGGGTGGGGAATTGAGGTTTGGTGTCTAGGGGCCAGGCACACTTCCTCTGGGCCTCCTAGGGCAGGTGAGGAACGCATCGGCCAAGACTCCACCTATGAGCAGGAGGGGAAGGTGCAGTTTGTGATAGATGCTGTCTATGCCATCGCTCATGCCCTTCACAGCATGCATCAAGCACTCTGCCCAGGCCACACAGGTCTGTGCCCAGCCATGGAGCCCACCGATGGCCGCACACTGCTGCACTATATTCGAGCTGTCCGCTTCAATGGTAAGTGGGAAGCCAGCTTCCGTGGGTTGATCTATAGCCTCTGGGACAACTCAAGAGTGGAAGAGAAGACACCAGGACTGACCCCTGGAGATTTGGGTCAAGTATAGGCCTCTGCGTTTTAACCCTCCAAGGGGCCTCACTTTCAGAGCCCACTTAAAAAATTCAGTGTTGAGGAACTGTCCTTTGACCCATCTACCTTGGCCCCACAAGTCACATTGACCTCTGTCAACTGCACACAGCTTTTAGAAGACCCCAGGATCCCAGTACAGACCCTAGGAAGCACCCTGTTGTGGTTACATAGCCCACCCTGAGTCATAGGTTTCCAAGTGTAGCCCCAGCCAGGCTCTGAGCTGTTGGAGCAAAAGGTATTGGTCTGATATGTCCCCTGTGACAACTGAAGCTGCGAGGCTCTGAGGAATGTATCTGAACAGACCCAAAGGGATTCCCCATGTGCATGTGGCTTGCAGGAGGTGTGCTTATTTTCAACTACTATCCTGCATAAAGCTGTACACTCCCTACCAGATATTTGCAATGCCGGCTATTTTGGTTTTGTGAGAGTTGTGTGTGTGTGTGTGTGTGTGTGTGTGTGTGTGTGTGTGTGTGTGTACACTTGGGTGCACGCCTGTGGAAGAACATTAGGTGTCCTGCTCTATCACTCTCCACCTTATTACTTTGAGGCAGGGTCTCTCACTAAAACTGGAGCTAGGCTGAGAGCTAGCAAGACCCAGCAATCCTCCCGTCTCTCTAAGAAGCATGTTTTGTCCCGAGCCCTCCTCCTGGCTGTGAGACAGCATCTCCTGCTCTGAAGCTACAGTCACTGCTAATGAGTGATGCTGAACATCCTGCCAGGAGCCTGTCAAGCTCTTCCTTTATCCTGGGTGGTCCTTGAGGCTTCCGGTGAGGATGGTGCTGGGGCTGGAAAAGCAACCGGAGATGACTGGCCTTTCCCTGCAGGCAGCGCAGGAACCCCAGTGATGTTCAATGAGAACGGAGATGCCCCAGGGCGCTATGACATCTTCCAGTACCAGGCAACCAATGGAAGTGCCAGTAGTGGCGGGTACCAGGCTGTGGGCCAGTGGGCGGAGGCCCTTAGACTGGATGTAAGTGGCATGGACTAAGCTCCAGGTGGAGGTGATGAAGGGCTCTGAATTCCTGGTGGTGCAGGTCATCAGCCTGTGTTCTCTCTGTCCCAGATGGAAGCCCTGCAGTGGTCAGGTGACCCCCATGAGGTGCCTGCTTCTCAGTGCAGCCTCCCCTGTGGGCCTGGTGTACGGAAAAAGATGGTGAAGGGTGTCCCCTGCTGTTGGCACTGTGAAGCCTGCGATGGGTACCGCTTCCAAGTGGATGAATTCACCTGTGAGGCCTGTCCAGGGGACATGAGGCCCACCCCCAACCACACTGGCTGCCGTCCCACACCTGTGGTGCGCCTGACCTGGTCCTCTCCGTGGGCTGCTCTGCCCCTTCTCCTGGCTGTACTGGGCATCATGGCCACCACCACCATTATAGGCACCTTCATGCGTCACAACGACACTCCCATAGTCCGAGCTTCTGGCCGTGAGCTCAGCTATGTGCTGCTCACTGGCATCTTCCTGATCTATGCCATCACCTTCCTCATGGTAGCTGAGCCTTGCGCAGCTATCTGCGCTGCCCGGAGACTCTTGCTTGGCTTGGGTACCACGCTCAGCTACTCAGCCCTGCTCACCAAGACCAACCGTATCTACCGCATCTTTGAGCAAGGGAAGCGCTCTGTCACACCACCGCCCTTCATCAGCCCCACATCGCAGCTAGTCATTACCTTCGGCCTCACCTCCCTGCAGGTGGGTCCCCAGACTCCCAAGTAACGTGGTGAGTGCATGAGGGGTGCATAAGATCCTCCACCTTAAAACTCAGAGAATAAGAGACTGTGGGTGTGGTTCAACAGGCAGAGCGCTTTCTTAGCATACAGAAGCCCTGGCTTTGATTCCCCCAGCACAGCATAAAACCAGCATGGTTAGGAGGTAGAAGTAGGAGCATCAGAAATTCAAAACCATCCTCAGGTTTGTAGTCATTTTCAGGCCAGGTGTGGTAGCACAAACCTTTGAAGAGAGTTCTAGGCTAACCTACTCTACCTTGTGAGAGACTGTCTTTAAAAAAGTTCTTCAGAGAAGTCAGCTTTAAAGAGTCAACTTTTCCCATCTGGGGTCCTGTGCTTAAAATTCAGAAGGTAGGACAAGTGTCCATGTCTTTAATCCCAGCACTTGGGAGGCAGAAGCAAGAGGATCTCTGTCAGACTAAGGCCAGCCAGGTTGACATAGCGAGACTCTGTCAACAGCAGAGCAATGTGCCCTGTTTGTCTTCAGGATTGAGAACTCACTTTTAAACAGCCATTTCCATTGCTAGGGCCATAGAGGAAACTGAGCAGCCAACTGTTTAGCCATGCTGTTATCAGCGTCACTTAAACAAGCTGTCCCACAGAGTGACTCACATATATCCCAGAGGCCACAGTCACTGTGGAATGCAGCACTCATTCCACTATGGCCAGATCAGCATCTGGTGATTAATATGAGCACTGGCCAGGTGCTGTGTCACATGCCTGTAATCCCAGCACTCGGGAGGCAGAGGCAGGCAGATCTCTGTGAGTTTGAGGCCAGCCTTATCTACAAAGCAAGCAAAAGTTCAAAGTTCCCATGGGTGCTTTTATTACAGTGTTGGACACTGGAAGTTTTCTATGGAGAGAGAACTAAGGCGGAACGGCTCGAGGAGGGGTTGTGGTGGCTGGTGTGACAGGGTATACTCAGCCATACCCATGTTGACCTGGCACACACTCCTGGGCAGATGAATCCTTCCTTCCTGGCTTTGTATCCCCTATGTTCACTTCCATCCATGGCCTTTGCTAATGCAATGGATTTTCTATCCTTAGAAGATGCTGGCTCTTTCTCCAGACACCATGCTTTGAACATCCTGAGAAGGTGCTCCAAGACTTCCCTCATTCATTAGATGGAGAGGCTTATGTGGCATTTGGCATTCCCCCAAGCCTCATGAATTAGGATTCCCCACAACTTCAGCTTTTCTAGATGTTTCTATCAATGTAATAAACATGTAATAGTATTTGTTTTTCTTTCTTCTTTCCTTCTTCTCCTCTCTTCTCCTGCTCATCTTCTTCTCCCTTCTTCTTCTTCTTCTTCTTCTTCTTCTTCTTCTTCTTCTTCTTCTTCTTCTTCTTCTTCTTCTTCTTCTTCTTCTTCTTCTTCTTCTTCTTCTTCTTCTTCTTCTTCTAGGGGTGGGTAAGGTCTCTCTATGCAGCCCTGAATGCCTGGAACTTACTATGTAGACCAGGCTGTCCTGGAACCCATAGAGATCCACCTGTTTCTGCCTCCAAAGTGCTGGGGTTAAAGGCGTGGCCACAATCCCAGGCCTCATAGGAGTCCTTAGAGTCTCTGCATCATCTGTTTCTATGCATTGCTTATTTCCTCTTATTTCATAGAAGCTTATTACATGAGGGGTGTGGCTTCTCTATCAGTCACGTTGGGTGGCATCAGTATGAGTGTGTTGTGGTTGCTGGTTCTCTGTGCCATCACCCTCAGGCTGTAATTTCTTTTGAGTAACTTTTCCCCTACCCTAGGAGGTTTCCAATGTTGGCAGCTGGGCTTATTTCATTAGGCCCTAGTTCCTGGATTTGCTGCCACAGTGTTTGTTCTAAGTAGACAAATTACTCAAAGAGTCCCGCCCTAGTTTCTCTTCTGTTGCTGTGAGAAACTCCACAACTAAAAGTAATTTAGGGAGGAAAGAGTTTATTTCATCTACGGATCCAGACCATAGTATGTCACTAAGTGAAGTCAAGGCAGGAACCATGGAGGAATGCTGCTTCCTGGCTGACTCCCAGGATTACATTCAGCCATCTTTCTGACAGAGTCCAGGCCCACCTGCCTAGGGATGGTGCTGCCCACAGTGGCTTGGGCCCTGCTACATCAATCAACAGTCAAGAAAATGTCCCCACAGACATGCTGGCAGGCCGATCTGATGGAGACAACTCTGCAACTGAGATCCCCTTTCTCAGATGACATGGCACTGGCTAGATCTATTCTTCCATCTGGCACTCCTACATAGTGAACAACCAGGCTGACACATGGATTGTTCCCTCCAGGGTCTCACCTTTATGCGGACATCTTGATTCCCATTCCTCTGTTTCCTTTGGCTTAGGGTCTGTCTAGTGTCACTAGGAAGTAACTGAAATTCCATCTTCTCCCTTTTAGGGTCCAGGCATTAGCCTCGGCTCACATTTGTGCTGCTATTGGTTGTTTCTCTGGCCTATGACGTGGCCATATTTTGCTTCACTGCACATTTACTCATAAGCTCACGGCATTCTGCTCAAAGCTCCCTAGCTGTGGAGAGGGAAGGGGGTCCCTGAGAACCAGCCTTGCTATGGTGCTAGCTGCGTGTGCAGTGCTGCTGGCACACCTATGGAATGGCTTGGGTGTGAGGACAGAAAGTTCCTCTGGAGACTGGGCCTCATTGGTGGCACCTGCATTAGCCATTATGAGGACATGGTGCCGTCATATCCTCATAACAGATTAGGTGGGTTTCCGTTCTGAGGAGAAGGTTCTAGAACCTTGAAGGTGCTCAAATGCATGGCATCGCTATTAAAGCGCAGTGTGGGGTGGTCCGGTTGCTGCTTACCCACCCAGCCCTGCTGGGGTTGGTCCACATGTGCTTCAAGCATGACTGTCCCCTCCACCCACCCCATCCCAGGTAGGAACACAGCCCTCGGTGATCCTTTTTCATAGAGTCAAGTGTGAGTGTCTGACTCAATAGGCCAAGAGCATCACAGGGAATCTAAACCTGCTGGAGACTTAGGCGGAGTCATCACTAGAAGGGAATATATCTCTGACACTGTGTTGGTTCCCGCAGGTGGTGGGAGTGATAGCGTGGTTGGGGGCCCAGCCTCCACACAGCGTGATTGACTATGAGGAGCAGAGGACGGTGGACCCGGAACAGGCCAGGGGTGTGCTCAAGTGTGACATGTCTGACCTGTCCCTCATTGGTTGCCTGGGCTATAGTCTCCTGCTCATGGTCACGTGTACGGTGTATGCCATCAAGGCCCGAGGTGTGCCCGAAACCTTCAATGAGGCCAAGCCCATCGGCTTTACCATGTACACCACCTGTATTATCTGGCTGGCTTTTGTCCCCATCTTCTTCGGCACCGCCCAGTCAGCTGAGAAGGTAACTGGTTCCCCCAGCAGGCTTCTTCTGCCCACCCCTGGCCCCTTACTGAAGGTCTGGACTGTCCAGGAGCTGGACCACCTAGTCTGATGCCTCATTTAAATGGCTGTGGGCTTGGCTGCATTCATTTGTGTCACTTAGAGCCTGTGCCTGTTTATTCAGTCTTTTTTTTTTTAATCCCTCCATCACTCATCTGTTCTTCTACAACTTTTCCTAACTTGTCTCCCATGCTTCCTTTTTTCTCTCCCTTTTCATTTAATTTCTTCCCATAGTTTATGCCACTCACCTCATTAATCTACTGGCCAATTGCTGGACTCTTTCCTCTAGTCACTTACTTATGACTATAGAACATTCGTGTGCTCCCCTGTGCCATCTTTTTGTGTGTGTGTGTGTGTGTGTGTGTGTGTTACCCATGCCTTTTTCAAGGCCTTGTCTATTTCCTCATTTCTATATTTGAAAACATGTTTTTTCATATGCTCAATATATTCTGGCTCTTTAGCAGTGGGAACATTTTCTCAAGTGCCACTCTCTTCACTTTTTTGTAATCTGAGTTATTTATTTATTTAGCGTGTATGCCTGCTTGTTTGTATGCATACCATACGCATGCAGGTGCCCTTGGAGGCCAGAAAAGGACATAGGACCCCTAGAACTGGGGTTACAGGTGGTTGTAAGCTACCTAGTGTTGGACTAAACCCAGGTCCTTTACAAGAGCAGTAAGCGCTCTTAAATGCTAAGCCATCTTTCCATCCTCTTTTTCTTTTTTGATTGATTGATTTTATGTATATGAGTGTTTTATCTGCATGTACACCTGCATGCCAGAAAGAGGACATCAGATCATATTATAGATGGCTGTGAGTCGCCATGTGGTTGCTGGGAATTGAACTCAAGAGCCTCTGGAAGAGCAGCCAGTGCTCTGAACCTCTGAGCCACCTCTCCAGCCCCGCCCCCTTTTTCTTTCTTTTTTTTTTTTTTTTAAGGAATTTTTAGAAGCTTATAATTTCTCTCTGGGTATGTGTTTGTGTATGCAAGCGCATGCGCATGTGCCACAGTACAAATTGTGTAGCTTGCAGGACAACCGGGAGTCCGGTTCCTTCTATCCAACTCAGGCTTACAGACTTAACGGCAAATGCCTTTACCGCTGAGCCACCTCTCAAGCCAGGACTCTCTCTTCCTTCTTAATAATAGACCACTCAGTCTGTGTCTCTCTACTCGTCTTTCTGCCCACACCAGACCCACACTGCGCCTGGCCTCAGCTCCAGTCTACAGGGGGGTGGGGTTGAGAGCAGACAGGGCTGAATCCCCTCTCCTTCCCTCCGTGCTTAGATCTACATCCAAACTACCACACTGACTGTGTCCCTGAGCCTGAGCGCATCTGTGTCCCTCGGCATGCTCTACGTGCCCAAAACCTACGTCATCCTGTTCCATCCGGAGCAGAACGTGCAGAAGCGGAAGCGCAGCCTCAAGACGACCTCCACGGTGGCGGCCCCACCCAAGAGCGCGAACACAGAGGACGCCAAGTAGCAAGGTTGAGTGTGGGTGCCACAGGCTGCTTGCTCCCTGCCCTTGGTTTGCTTCTCCTGGCTTCACAGTGGAAGCTGTGAAGGATCCATCCGAGGCCAGGGATGTGGAAAGACTATGCCCAGCAAGGATGGACATGCATGCCTCCAGGAAGAGCTAAACTGTGATCCGTGCTGGACATAGGCTTTCCTGGGCATGTCAACCTCGTCAATGCCGCCCTTCCTACCCACAGGAGGAAATGCTTCCAAAATTCTTCCTAAAGACAGAGACTAAACCGACACCTTCTGGGTGGGTGAAGCCAGGGACTTGGCCAGGTTGGGTTCAGATTTTCTCTGATCCAACACCATAAGCTAGGGGCTGGCGAGGGTGTCTGGAATGTGAAATCCCCAACATGAAACCCAGCTTTAGAGCTGTTGGGGTGCACTTGCCACAGGAGGGAGCCTGAGGATCTGTATTTGGGGAAATATTACCAGATGAGGAGCTGAGCTGTAAGGAGAGCCCTGGGAACTGAGTGTGGGCCTGCAGCAAAGAGAGGGGCAACACAGGGAACTGGGGCAGCCTTCTGTGAGGTCTTTTCCTCAGGGTCATCCTTAAGGTTGGCTGCTGGACATGTTCCCATAAGTTGCTCCAACCTAAAGAAATGCCAACATGTTAAGTGTGGGCAGTAGAGAGACTAAAGTATAGCTGGGCTTTGTTCAGGGGTCCAGGGACTGCCTTGTCTCTTTGCTTAGTTGTGTTGTTGTTTTGTTTTGTTTTGTTTGAGACAGAGTCTCAGTATGTAGCTCTGGCTGTCCTGGAACTCACAATGTAGACTAGGCTGGTCATGAACTCACAGAGCTCTGCCGGCCTCTGCCATCCAAGTGCTGGGATCAAAGGTGTGCGTCACTATACCCAGCTTAATTTTAAAATATTAGGGAGGCTATAAAGCCCCCACCCCCAGATATGTTCTTGGAGTCCCCCTTCTGGAAGGCGAACATGAGGCATATGGAGGGAGCTATCGGCATACCATGCATAGACTTTATTTTTCACTAGTTTTTTTCTTTTAATGTATTGAGTTAGGTGTTTTATTTTATTGTGAATTCTCCAGTATTCAAGGTACAGAACTAATTTTTGAAAGTGAGCTCACGTCAGTGGGCAGATGCAATACTTCAGTATTTTAAGAACAACACGGCTTCTCGTTAGACTATGTCTGCTGTTTAGACTCGCCTTCCTCACTCCATGTATTCCCAGTTTCCCACAGTGCAAAGCGTGGCCCTGCCTTTACTGCTCAGTGCTTCCTGCAGCTCTGTACTGAGGCTTCTGTCGCGTTTGAATCCTCAGAGTGTGACATGTGCTCTCTTGAGGAAGCCTCGTCTGTGTGACATGTTTTCATACCCTTCTCCTCCTCTGTGATCTCTTCCAGTCAGTGAGCCGTGGTCTGAATAAAGGTTTTCTTGCACCTACTGTTTTGTGTTTCTCTGATATGGAGTGAGTTTTGACCTTCTAGTTGAAAGTGTGTGTGTGTGTGTGTGTGTGTGTGTGTGTGTGTGTGTTGGGTTTTTTGTTTTGTTTTGTTTTTTCATTCATGTGGTTTTCCCCAGGCATTGACTCAATGATTTCTGGAGAGTGTTTTCCAGTGACTGTGCTTTGCAGATGGCTGAGCTGAGGCTACTAGGTAGAATCCTGGCCTCCTGCCAAAGCCCCCACTTCCTGTCCAGTCACCCTTGTCCTCTGGTGGGAATTCCTTAATACACAACGCACTCCTTCCTCCCTCCCGTGGGCCTTCTCTTATGCTTTCTATTGTAGATTTTCTCCACATCAAGACCGATTTGGGATACTGCGGTCGGTCCTCTGTTATGGGAGCTTTTTATATTTAAGACACCCTTGAGGTTTCTTTCCTTTCTGAAAGCTTCTCCTCATCTGAAATTCCTCCCTTTGGTTCTTTACTTTTTTTATTTTTTATTTTTTGTGCTCACCGGGGGATTGGCGACCCCTCAAGAGTCTGCTTCACAGCTTTGAGTTACTAGATATCTGGTCAATCAAATTGAACCCCAGATACAGTTTTATGATTTTTTTCCTTCAAATTTGTGAATTGTGTGAGAGAGTCTAGTAGTGCAGGTTCTTGCCTGTGGACTAAGAGGCAGACCACACCTGAAGGCTTTATCGTCTCCTCTGCCCTCGAGCTGTTTCTCCTGGGGTACAGCAAAAGTGGAGTTCTGCAACGGAGGCGTAGCCCACATTTTTATTAGTATTTCTGTCCACACGACCTGCTCAGAGGGTGAGGTTGTGCCCCCGAGTGGTGCTTACTTCACTCACCTGTTTGTAACCTTTCTTCCCATGGAGTCTGCTGAGACTTGCGTGTCTGAGATTGTTTTTTTAAACGTTGATGATATGTTTATTCTTTCTCAACAGTATGAAATTTTTGTCACACTAATTCTAGTTTTATGATGTGCTTGTTTCTTGGAAACTCACCTCTAATAACCCATCACACACATTGCTTTTCTCTTTATGGAGTCATTTCTAGGGAACAAATATAACATTTGCCCATAAGCTTGACTTTAGTTTTCTGTTGATTCTTTAGTTGTCAGTTTGCAGAATTTCTTCTAAAATGTAATAAAATGTTCAATTGTATGCAAATATTCCTCCATAATCTGATAGTGGGAACCAGCTTCAGAAATACCCTTAACTGCTTAGCGTGGTGTCGCACACCTGTCATTCCATATCTGGTAAGTGGAGGCAGGAGAATGTGGAGTTTAAAGCCAGCCTCAGCTACATAGTTAATTGAAGGCCAACCTGGGCTACATGAGACTTCTATCTCAAGAAACAAAGAAAATAATAGCAAAAAAATGATTTTTAAATATTTATTATTCGGAATGCTTTATTTCTAAATGTGAAAATTTCTCTAAATAGTTTTCATCTCTGGAGATTTGGAGGTGGGGACTACTCTGAGTGTTGGACGGACAGAAATGAAATGCTGATATCTTTCAGTAGTACCTTTGGCACTGAGGTAACTTCACCCAGGGAATCTATCTCCCCCTCTTGCCTTCCACAGGCACCAGGCAAGTGCAAGCCAACACACATAAACACACAAGAAAAACACCCAAACACAAACAGCAAACAAACAAAACTTGAGTTTATGTCTGGTCTACCACTTACTAGGTGGGTGACCTTGGCCAAGATAATTCGTTCCTCTCAGTTAAGAACACTCGCAGTCTCTTTGGAGGCATCTGATCACCTGGAGCTGGAGATACAAGATGTTTGTGAGCCATGTGCTGGGAGCCTAACTCCAGTCCTCTGGAAGAGTAGCAAGTGCTCATCACCTCGGAGCTAACGTTCAGCCACCAAAAGGCTACTTTGAAAGGATGTGGAAAAGGCAGTAGGTTGGGACATGCAACCTAAGATTGCCAGAGCCGGGCAATCTTAGACAAACGGGACAGGAACAACCGTGTTATAAAATCAGAGGAATTGAGGAAGTCCTGACAAAAGAGGAAAATTTGAAATGGCAGTTTCCCCTCCTCAGGACAGGTAGTCCCAGTGGCTGTTGGTGGGGGTCCACAAACATGAGGAAACTTTAGCCTCTCCGGAGCAGGATGACACGGGCACTTGTGATGTGTCTCCCCTCTGGGCAGGACAAAGGAGAGCTGATGGGAGGTGGCTTCCCCAGTCCAGATGAGGGGCTGAGACGGACACTGCAAGCAAGTTCAGCACTGCCTCACCACAGCACAGCCACGTTACCAGGAGAGTGTCGGGAGTGTTGGGAGCCATCTCTCTGCACCGTGTGGAGCTCACAGGGTGAGTGGGATGTGCGAAGGGAGCTGCTGAAGCTGTGCCTCGGCCAGCTTGCAAACTGTACTCCTGAAAGGTCCCGAGCACTGCGTTTCTGCCACGGTTAAGGTACATAAGTGGTCACTCGTTAACACTATGAAATCTAGAAGTAGAAGGGATTGCTCTCCCTAGCAGTTGCCTTGAGATTAACCATCAGGGTGGAGAAAAGCCTTTCTCAGGAACCTGAAGTCTCATCTTAAACCCGGCAGATCAGAAGAGAGCATGTGGGAGAAACTTCTTTTTTTTAAAGACAAGGGTCTCTCTAAATAGCCCTGGCTAGTGTCAAACTCACAGAGATCTGCCTGCCTTTAGCTCCTAAGTGCTGGGATTAAAGGCGTGCACACCACTTCTGGACTGGAGAACACAGTTATCTCATGGGTCCTGAAAATGCACACTAGAGGTCAAAGGTGATGTTGGGGCTAGTCCCATCAGCCATGTTGATAGTTCATGCTACTTTAGATTAGAAAAGAACAGAATGGTACCTAGGCAGTTGGCTGTCCTAGCCAAGGCACTGCTAATTATTTGGTAGAACACCATAAAGCCAATGATCGGCCAAACACCACTGTAAGACATTCAAGTTGGCCCAGGCATATTTAATTGGCTCTTTATTGCCTTTCTGCCTCCTGAGAAAGGGATGAATGAATGAGTCTAATTTCACGAGCTACACCTGAGGAAGATAAGCTCAGAGAAGGCGAGACTGCAGCCACCCTCCTAGGATGTCACCAAGATAAAGGAGACTGTCACCCCAATTCAGGCTTCAGCCCCAACGTAGCACTTGCCATTGTTACTAATCAAGAGACAAACAGCGAACTTAGAAATGTGACTCTCAAGCTGGACACTTGGGAGGCCGAGGCAGGAGGATCACCAACAACTTGAGGCCACCTTGGACTCTGTAGTGACTTTTGGACAGGCTGGCTTACAGAGAGCTTGTCTCAAAGCAAACCATCACAAAACCAAAAGGAACTCGCAAACTCCCAGAGACTCAAAGTAAAGGCAAAGGTCGGTTTGTGTGACTGAGGACCCGGCAGGTCAGATGGACCGAGCTGAAAGCAGAGGTCAGGAGCAGGGAACATGGTGCTACTGGCTAGTACCCAACCTGCAGGCCTAGCCGTATGAGACTGCAGAGGATGTGTGTGCACACACCCCGGGGAGTGCCAATAACCTCTTAAATGCCCCTTTACATGCAGAAGGAAGGCCATGTGAGTCATCAGTCCCTTAACAGGAGTCACCTGCCTCCTGTTGGGCTTTATTTGCTGAACACCGAATTTAGGTTTTGAGGGAGCTGAAATCTTCCATCCAGGTGTGTGCAACACTCCAGAGTCTGACACAATATACAATAGCGTCGTCTTTAAGTTGGGGCAGAGTTGTCCCACGTTAGGGGGCAAGACTGCCCAACTTCATAAAGAGGCACTTCTACAAGCCAGGAACCAGGAACTTCCCTCTTGGAATGAGTTTCCTGGCTCATGCATCTCCGTTGTGATAAGCGTACCCCTTTGGAAGGGTACAGAGCTTCTGTTCCTCCAGATGTGGAAGAGAGTGTCTCCAGGGGTGGCATATATGAAATGGCATGGTTGTGAGTGTGATTTCTATGAAAAATATTGACGGTGAAAGAGCTGCCTGCAGGACTAGCCCATCACAGCCTTCTGGGCCTGGGTCTGGCCATAGCCAGAGAATGTCAAGAGTGCCACTGTTCATCTCAGGACCCATGGGATTGCTCAGCACAATAGAGTCTTTAAGTGGTAGGATGCCCCGGTGGAGGTAAAGAAATGAACTTTCAAATATATAAGCTGGAATTATAAGTATAATGCTTTTATAGAGCACAATTAATACCTTCAGAAATCCAGATAAAAGCTGGGCAAGGAGCAGGATGTAGAGTTTAATAGTATGGGGGTGGCAGATAGACTCTAATGCAGTAGCTACAGAGGACTGAGCAGGAACAGGAAACGGGTCAGAGCATCTGAGTCCCAGCCTTAGAGTCCTTGTCTTGTATCAATTGTAAATGGGGAGATGGCAAGTCACAAAAAGTGGAAGTGGCCAGGAATAGCAACCATGACCAGATAGTGGGGCTCATCCTCCTTAAAACTGAGCAAGCCCCTGACTCCTGTGGATGGACACTGTAACTTTCCTATGGTTTGGAATGGCTACCGGGGAAAAGCCCCTCTATAGGTATCCTACCAGGGTCACAGTTAGCCAAGGCCTTGTATAACTGGGTGACACAATACCTTCGATGCCCTTTTGCCTCCAGAAAGAGACCTTGGGTTCTGAAAGATGGATTTGGGCACAAAATCTAGAACCATGGGCACTGCTGACCTTGCTGTTCCGATTTGCATTATGGATGAGGTCCAGGGTGGTGACAACAAGGACATGGTGACAAGAGCTGGAGCCAAGACGGAAGAGCATCACACAATGCAAATGAACCTTCCCAGAAGAGCACAGATAAGGAGCAGGAGGCAGGGAGACCCACAAGATTTGACAGGTGGCGGAGACTCACAAGAAGTATGATTTGAGTGATTCTTGACTCCTGCATGGGTCACTGACTGCACCTGCCTTACACTGGGCACCAGGGACTTCGGGGAGAGGAGGCAAACACTTCTATTAAAAGACAGCAGCTTTCTCACATAAGAAAATCTAGAACAAACTACATAAAGACCATTTTCTTCCTTTTTTTTTTTTTTGTTCCTTAAGTTATCATTCTATAATTATTTTAACAAATTGTAAGTTTGCCAAACTGACATTTATACTTTTAATGAAGCTTCTTTTTGGGTCTAGTAGTTGGTAACTCAGGGCAATAAAAAAGAAGTACTACTATCCAACTGAGTCTGTACTAAAGAGTAAGGCGTGTGTGTGTGTTTGCCATTCTTCAAACTTTCAAGACCCACGGCCTCGTGAAAGCTGGCGGTCAGTTAATACAAGCGCCCTGGCAGAAGGCTTTCTGTGGCTCCCTATGCGTTCTCTATAATCAATAATTAATGGCATCGTTCCTACAGCACTTCCAAATGAACCACCTTCCTATCACGTTTCCCCAACATGATGCCTCTGGTGGTGAATGAGGTTTGCAGTCTGGTTGAAGGCCTTCCCACACTTGTTACACTTATAAGGTTTCTCTCCCGTGTGAATCCTCTGATGCTGAGTGAGGTGGGTGCTTCGGATAAAAGCTTTCCCACAGATCTTACATCTGTACGGGTTTTCTCTCGTATGAATCCTCTTATGTTGGGTAAGGGCCGAATGGTCACTGCAGGCTTTCTCACATACCTCACACATGTAAGGTTTTTCCCCAGTATGGATTCTCTGATGCTGCGCCAGGGCCGACTGGTCCCTGAAAGCTTTCTCACACAAGCCACACGTGTAAGGTTTCTCTCCGGTGTGAATTTTCTGACGTCGCGCAAAGGATGAATTATCCCGGAATGCTTTGCCACAGTCACTACATTTATATGGTTTCTCCCCCGTGTGAATTCTCTGGTGTTCGGTGAGGGATGAGTTTACCCTGAAGGCCTTTCCACACTCACTGCACTCAAAGGGTTTCTCTCCAGTATGTATTCTCTGGTGCTGAAGAAAACTTGTACTCTGATTGAAGGCTTTCCCACATTCCTTACATTTATAGGGTCTCTCGCCACTGTGAATGTTCTGGTGCTTAGTAAGAAGTGCTCCGCAAACGAAAGCTTTGTCACAAATGTTACACTGGAAAGGTTTCTCTCCAGTATGTATTCTATGATGGTGGGAAAGATGTATGTTCCGGATAAAGGCCTTTCCACAAACACTGCACTCAAAAGGCTTTTCTCCGGTATGGATTTTTCTGGTGGTAAGTAAGTGAAGAGCTCACGGAAAAGGCCTTGCCACAGTCCTTACATTCATATGGCTTCTCCCCAGTGTGACTCCTTTGGTGATGGATAAGGTGTGTACTCTGGTGAAAGGCTTTCCCGTACTCTCTACATTCATAGCGTTTTTTTCCACTTGGTGTTTTCTGACACATGTCGAGCTTTTCAGTATGACTTTTCCCGATGTTTCTTAGGGGTGGAACTCTTGGAGAAGGCTTTCGCGCACTCACTACATTCAAAAGTTTTTTTGCTGGCTTGAGACCTCTGACTTTGAACAGGCAATGGACTCACCGTGCAGCCCCTCTCAGACTGCTTGACCTTCTGCTCACTGAGCTTTGACGGAGTGTCCTGTGGGGCAAAGATCACTTGCTGCAACTTGACCTCCTGACCTTCCTGGCATTGCCAACCTAACAGGTCAGCACGCTCGCAGGGAATCTCTCTGGTGACTCTGTCTTCCGTTATCCATTGATCTGGTTCTCTTTTAGGGACAACAGCCTTGAGAAATGTCTTACTTGTGGTCATGGTAATCCCACCTGAAAGACATTGAGAACGGAAACGTCACGCTTACCCTGGAGGAACAGCTTGAGGGAAGGAACTGAGCAGCCTGTTAACAATGTAACAAAGACACTGCAGCTCATGTTTGCAATCCCTGCATTTGAGAGGTTGAAGCAAAAGAGCCACCATGAGCTTGAGGCTAACCAGGGCTAAAGGGTAAAATTCGGAGGCTCGAGATATAGCTTAGTGGTTAAGAACATTGGCTGTTCCTCTACAAGTCCAGGTTCGGTTCCCAGCGCCCGCATAGTGGCTAGCACCTGCCTGTGACTCCAGTGCCAGGACATCTAATGGCCTTTGCGTGTTCCAGGCATGCATGTGGTACACAGACATACAAATAGGCAAACCCACACACAAATCATCATCATCACCATCTTTTTAAAAAGAGAGAATATTGTATCTCAAAAATTTCTCTAGAGGGAGAGAGAGAGAGATATCATAAGCTTGGGCAAAAGGTTCTAGGAGAGAGCACAGAAAAACCATGATCAAAATATATTGTGTGAAAAAATTTTAATCAAAGAAAGCACGCAAAAGCACTAAGAGACTTAAAAATTCTCTAATGTGGACCATACTAAGCTAACAAATAAGGGGGGCCGGTATATGGCTATCTTGTTTCGTGATAGGGTCTTTATGGCAACCCCAACACTGCCCAAACAAAACCCTGAGTCTAGGGGTCAACACTTGGCAGTAGGAAACCCTCAAGACCATCACCAATGCTCTATGCCTTCTAGACTTATTTGAGTATTTAGATGACAGAAGTTAATGTGTCCCCTAGGCTGCATGAAATGCTAAGGTAGAGTGATGAAACAAGGATGTTCAACTGCATATGCAGAAGCAGTGTCCCCAAAATGGTACTGTGACATCTGCCTGAGGGAAACACTACAGAGACACAAAAGCAAGAGCAGAAGCCAAAGGACGATGTCCACTCGCTAGAGAGCATCTGGCCTCCCTACAGAAGAAAAGCTGTGAATCAGGGGGTTAGGGGGGGAGGGCACAGTGGTCACATAGAAATGGAAATAGACATGGCCCCGTGGCTCATCTGACCAAATAATACCATGCTGCAAAGGACAAGTCCACACCTAGTAAACAGTGTCAAAAGAACCTAACTGCCAAACTCAAAAGAGAAAGTCAACCAAAAGGAGAAAACATCTCCAGAGAGTAAACACGAGATAGATACTGCCCTACAAAGAAGTAAAAGCCAGGGCCGGCCCCAGGCCTATCTTCAAAGGAAACCATGAATGTCCCTGGGAGATGGAAAAACAAATCTGTGGAAATATGAAATGTAAGGAATGAGCATTAGAAAAAGTACATTTTGGACAGTAATATTGATTATATTATATAATAATTATACTGCCTTGACTTTTTTAAAAAAGATTTATTTATTTATTTATTATGTATACAATGTCCTGCCTGGATATGTGCCTGTCCGCCATGAAAGGGTGCCAGATCTCCTTGTAGATGGTTGTGAACCACCATGTAGTTTCTGGGAATTGAACTCAGAACCTCTGGAAGAGCAACCAGTGCTCTTAACCTCTGAGCCATCTCTCCAGCTCCCTGCCTTGACTTTTGTAGAATTAAAATACACAGGAAAAATATATGACAGAACAGCACAAAAGAGGGGACAAGGAAACATTTTTATACTGAAAGTTTCAAGCATGGTCAGGAATTTTATTTTTCTTCGTTTTGAGACAACATGTCAGGTATCTCAGCAGCCTCATACTCACTATTTAGCTGACAATGACCTTGAACTTTTAACCCTCCTATCCTCACCTCCCAGGTGCTGGGGTCACAGGTGCGCAGCACGAAGCCTGGTTTATGTGGGTCTGGGGTTGAACCAGAGCTTGATGAATGCTGGGTGAGTACTCAACCAGCTGAGCTACATCCCCCATCCTGTGTGACAACACATAAAAAACATTATTATTTTGGATAATAAAAATCTGGTTTCAAATATTACACTTACCACTAATAGGCTAAGGACTGTAAATCAACAAGCTAATACAGGATAAACGTGGAACAATAAAAACAATCCAATAGAAGGGAAGAAAGATAAAAAAATAAGGAATTTAACGCAGGTGAATGAACTGTCTGAAGAGGAGAGTAGACATCAAACTCCACACACAGAGTAACTAATCTAAATAAACAGAGCCTAGCTACAGGCCAACAGAAAAGAAATAGGGAAATGCAGCCGACACCGAAATAGCAAAGATATAAGAATGGAAAGGATTTAAAATGTTAAAAAAAAAAAAAAAGAAAAGAAAAAAGATGGTGCTTATAGTAGAATCAGACAAATCTCACAGCAGTAGAGAAGACAGATCATTGGCAAAGGGACGTAATAGGGACTGTCTCCACCTGTGTGCACACACGGGACAGAGCCTCAAAATGTTCGAAGTCAAAATCAGAGCAAACAGAAGGAAAGTGATACATCTCCGCATAGCTGACAAATCAAAGGAGAAACCATGACAACAGTTAGAATCTGCTGAACGGAGAGGTGCTGCAAGCACAGATATGAGCGGGAGCTCACAGGACCCTAACGCTTTCAAATGTAGGAAATATATGGATATATTGACTATCAATCCCAAGAGGAAATTAAATCTAGTGAAGAAGGAAATAATAAAGGAAACAAGCTACCAAGAGATTTAAGCAAGAGTTAAAAAACCCAATAAGCCTTTGGTGAGACAAGTGAAGACAGGAATGGAGGGCACGTGACCAAGGTCAGGTTTCTGTAGCGTTCACGTGAGGCACCTGCATGGATTCTCCTTGCCTTTCCCCACACAGAGTGTATAACACTTCACATGCTAAGGCAGCATCAGGACAGATGTCATAATGGCTTAAAGCCTGCCTCAAGGGAATAAGACATCCTCTGGCTTCTGTGTATGTGGGCACCTGAACATACACACACAAGGGGGGGGGGGCGGAGAGAGAGAGGAGAAGAGAAGAGCGAGGAGAGAGAGAGAGACTAAAAATAAAATTATAAATGAAACTCTTGTGTAGTTACACACAAATGCATTCACAGATCAAGAAAGAAAATTGAAAACTAAAGAGTATGAGGCCCAGAGACCTAACATTAGTAATGAGAGATGTATAAAAATGACCCGCAGCTACTTGAGATGTAACGTCTGGTAGTTTCCTTGGGATCCTGCCTGATTGAAAATAATACAGAGGAGGAAAGAAAACACGAGAATTCTGGGGTCGGTTCGGTTTGTGCTGATCCCGACCTTCCAACCAAGAGCAGCATCCGTCCAAACACAGTATCTTCGCGGGGTGGGGTTAGCTGCAGAGTGTATCTGACATTCTTGCTTTGCAGGACATGAAGGATTAAATGTGCCAGGAGGCAAAAACTGCCAACCCCAGACCACTCTGTACAGTACTTAACTGTCAGTTCTCTCTGTTAGCTGCTGGCTCAGAGGACAGAAAATGTAAAAAGCAAAGCCAGATATCATGATGTTTTTCTTTCTGTGATTAAAAATAGCTGTCTTAAGAGTGAGTGCTGGCAAGGATGTGGGCAAAGAGAATTCCTTATTTGCTGCCGGTGGGAGTGCGCAATACAGCCATATGGAAATCAGTATGGAGATTTCTCTTTAAAAAATTAAAAATAGAATTACCATACGACCCAGCTATCTCATGCCTGAACAGATACCCAAAGCATGCTACATCCCACCACATCCCATCCGTGCTTAATTCGCGATAGCAGGAAAACGGGTCCATCTTAGTTGTCCATCAACAGGAAATGATAATAAAAATATGGTAAACATATGTAGTGAATTTCATGAAACCATAAAGAAAAATGCAAGTTTCAGGAAAATGGAAGGAGAGGGAACATAGTATATTATTGGAGGTAACACAGACTCAGAAACATTTATAGGGCAGTGCGTGGCACACACTTTTAATCCCAGCACTCAGGAGGCAGAGGCAGGTGGATCTCAGAGTTCAAAGCCAACCTGGTCTACAGAGTTCCAGGACAACAAGGGCTACACAGAGAAACCCTGCCTCAAGCCAGCAAACAAAATCACATGTTCTTGCTCATTACATCCCGGCTTGTAACGTTGTAACCTAAGGTATATAGAATAGTTTCAGTGTCTGAATTTTGACCGGGAGGTCAGGTGTAGTAATTTGTCAATAGTTAAAATGTTGGAGACTTTTAGGCTGGTAAGATGGCTCAGTGAGGTAAAGCGGTTCGTTGTCAAAGAACACCAACATCCATAGACTAGTCCATAGGGGTGAGTTAAAGATTTTCTTTACTTCCCTATACTGGAACTGAACCTAGGTCCTCATGCATGCTGGCATGCTTGCATGCGTGCGTGCTCTATCACAGAGTGGTAAGCTAAATACATTTTTTAATAACTGCGATTTTGAGTTAGACTTAAATTCCATCAAACACTGACTCCTAGATTTGAGATGAGTAGCTATTAACTATAAAATATAAACTTCTGCCTATTTCGCTGGATTACAGTGAAAAAATAGCGGTAGATTTCTTTTTTTTTTTTTTTTTTTTTTTTTTTTACTTTTTCCTATAGTTTTTATTCTCATATAACTTGTACTACAGAATAGAATGATAAAAAACTGACATCGTGTATCGCTTTACTAAATACTTACCCGAGCTTTCGTTTTTTTGTGTGTTTCCTGTCCTCTCAATGGTTTTTGGTCACTTCCGTCACTTACACTAATAGATCACAATGATATCATGGCACGTTTAAGAGGTCAGGGATAAAGACCAACTAATGTATGGAAGATAATAAAATAACGTAAATAAACATGAAAGCCAGATAATAGGAGAAAGGAGGATGTTTACCCTCAGGCCAGTCACTTTAGGGCTGTCCTGTGAGCTTTTTCTATGCCTCACAGGAAAGCATGCCATGGCGCCTCACATTCTTCATGACTGGTACCCTAAATAAAAGAACACATTGACCCCTAAGAGCTTTTTGGATACGTTCAAATTGCAGTACAGCTGGAGAGTTTCTAAAAGTCACAGAAAGCTGGATAACATAGCGGGATGAATTCTCCTTGATGATAATGATTATAAAAAATACCAAGGGCTCAATGAATGCCAAAGATGAGAAAAGAGGAAGGACCTTGGCAAACAAAAGCCAAGCGAAGATTCAGATCCATTAAATATTTTAGGGTAGATCCAAGGGAACTAGAGAATTTTCAAAGTAAAAGGATAATGATTCAATTTATGTGAATCAATGACCAATATAGTTCTTGTAAACCTAACTCAGAACCTGTTGTAGATATGTCATCAAGTTAGACAGCACTCTGTGGGGGAATCCTAAGTAGTTTTAACCCCTCTCCTTTACTTTCTAATACAGAAATTACTCTCTAAGGAATCGATTTCAAGTGCCTGTCTACCTTTGAGTTCAGAGTAACAAGTCTCTGTCTTCCCGAGGATAAGGATGCAAGTCTCAAGCCTAATCTGCAAAACGAAAGATCCAGAAGGCCCTGCTGTCACTAAGCATGCGGAAACCAGATTTCACAATGTTCTCATCACTACTGGGTCCCAAACGTTTCTTGAATTTAAAATTGGGTATTTGAAAAATTGGGAGCAAAAATTTTGAGATTTATAGCCAGAGGTTTTCACTATTATCCAGTCACTGGGTGTAAGGGATTTCCTATCTGTTGTTCAAAGTTATACACAGGACAATGAGATCATATCCACACACAGACTCTCCCTAGGGCCACATGACAGACCTTCTATTTAAATATTCAAATACTAAAGGCAGCGATAAAGCCGCCTTACACTTGTTAACACTTGTGGGCGTTCAGAGTTGCTCTTCAGTGTGGAGTCGTTGGTGGCGGATGAGGGATGAACTGCACTTAAAGCTTTTCCCACACTCGTTACATCTAAAAGGCTTCTCTTCAGTATGCGTTCGCTGGTGCTGAATAAGAGCTGACGAGTGAATGAAGGCTTTCCCACATTCACCACATTTATAGGGTTTCTTCCCAATATGAATCCTTTGATGCTTAGCAAAATTGGAGCTCCAGCTAAATGTCTTCCCACACTCGCTACATGCATAGGGCTTCTCCCCAGTGTGAATTCTCTGGTGCTGAACAAGGTGTGTGCTCTGACTGAAAGTCTTCCCGCACTCACTGCACTCGTACGGCTTCTCTCCAGTGTGAACTCTCTGGTGCTTGGTCAGAGACGAGCAGTGGCTGAAGGCTTTGCCACACTCTTGACACTTGTAGGGCTTCTCCCCGGTGTGCGTTCTCTGATGCTTAACGAGCGCCGACGAATGAATGAACGCTTTGTCACACTCGTGACACTCGTAGGGCTTCACTCCAGTGTGAATCAACCGATGCTGGGCGAGGTGGGCACCTCGGTTAAAGCCTTTCCCGCACTCGCCGCACTGGTAAGGTCTCTCGCCGACGTGGATTCTCTGATGCATGGCAAGAGACGAGCTTTCTATGAAGGTTTTCTTGCATTCAGTACACTCGAAGAGAATTCTAGTGTGCGTTCTTTGGTGTTTAGTCAAGTTGGCTCTGTGGCTAAAGGACTTGCTACAGTCGCTGCAGCTGTAGGGCTTCTCCCCAGTGTGCACCCGCTGGTGCCGGATGAGGACTGAATGGTAAGTGAAGAGTTCACCGCAGTCTTCACACTTATGGGGCCTTTTCTCTTTGCACGGCCTCTGCTTTTTCATTAAGTTTGACTTCTGCTTCAGTCTTTCCCCAAGCGTATGAAAGTCACGGGATCCTCTGGGAACTCTGTCATCAGTCATAAGGGGAGGTTTCTGACTGAAAAATTTCCGATAAACATCACGCTCGCTGTCTTTTTCCACAGGGAGGGAGTTCTTGTGAGTGAACATTTGTCTTACGTGCCTCTCCTGATTTCTTTGACAATGCTCTAACCAATGCCCACGTTCAAGAGCTGTTTCCAAGCTGCAGTCAGAAGCAGAATTTTGTTTCGGTCTGTCCGCTGTAACCTGGCGGGACTCTTCTTTGGAGCCGCCTCGCACTGAAGTTGAATCCTTGCTCTCAGGTCTAGTTTCCGCGTCTGCGTAACTGCATTTGGGAGATTTTTTCTCAAGCTTCAGTAGTTCTTTTCCATCATCCAAATGATAGTTATCGGCTTTGGAAATGGGAAGCCAAAGTGAGACCAGGCTCCGGTAGTTCCCCAGCATCGCCGCCCTGTGTGCAGGGTCCAGGTTCCCCCACTCCTCTGGTGTAAAGTCCATGGCCACGTCCTTGAATGTCACGGTTTCCTGCCTGTAGAGAGACAATAAATACTAGATGGAGAAGAGAGGTACTATGGGTAAGTAGAACATATTTCCTACTGAGTCCATTAGTCTCCTAGAATTAGAACTCAGGTCTCTAGATGGGCTCTGGGATCTGGCTGTGAGTCTCAGAGCGGCCCCTTCTCCCTCTGCGCTCTTCTCTTGGGAAAGGAGGGGATCCTGGGAACACAGAGCTCTTTTCCGGGGCACTTTGGCCAAATGCGTCTCCATGATCACCACCTCTTCTATGTCCCCGAGGTCCCGCTCTTCTCAGGTTCTCGCAGTCAGACGTCCATGGAGCCTCGAAGGGCTTCTTCCCTCTTGGGCTCTTCGGAAAGCGTTGCTCAGATCATGGAGGACCTCCCATCCCCGGCCTGACAAAGGCTAAGAACTTCTTCAGCGGTAGATTTCTTAAACGATAACTTTACAGATCAAGTGTGGTAGCACACGCCTTTAATTCCAGCACTGAAGAGGCAGAGGCAGGGGGTTCTCTGTGAATTCAAGGTTAGTCTGGTCTACATAACAAGTTCAAGGACAGCCAGGGCTATGTAGAAACTCTGTCTTTAAAAAAAAAAAGACATTTTACAGCCTGTAACACACTACAGGAAAATGCAATGTTATGGCATCCTAGGTAAGGTAGGGAACTTTCTCAAAGACTTCAAAATAGCAGAAAGACATAATCCCATGTTTGAGTCACAAGCCCACAACCCCTCCCATCTCTCTCGGCAGCTCTGATGCAGCTGGGCTCACATCTCAGCACACACATACTTCCATGTTTGGGGTGATGGTGATTTCGATAAGCAAATGGCACCAGCAGTAGTGTAAAAGCAGAGTGCACGCAGTACTGTTCAGCGGCTAACACTTGATAAGGACGTCAAACATCGATACACTTACTGTACTCTTTTTAAACCATTATTTTAGGGTACCCTCCAATATACCCAAGAAATCTTTACTGTGGAACAATATGCCATGTTTCAGCAGCAGCAATCTCACATGTTTCATGTTTTCCACATCTCTGGATTACACTAGGAGGCCATGCTGAATGGCTGACCCAGACCATCTAGGTTTGCAGAGACACCCTCTGTGTGTTCACATAGAGAAGAAACAGCTTCATGATGCACTTCTCAGAATGCACAGTGTCCTTCAGTGGCACATGAGCACTGTTTTCAGTGATCTTACTTCTCTTCAACTGCTCATCTGCCCACCCCGACACATGTGTGAGTGTGTATACACACAGACACATACACACACACATACACGGAGATACACACAGATACACAGACACACACATACATAGGCAGACACACACAGACACACACACACCATGGGAGTAATCGTTCTATACCACGACACCATGTCTTCTCTGATTATAACTCATCGCTTCCTTGGAAATTCTGAACACGGACAGAAAGAGTCTCTCTCAGGAACCTGAACTCTAGCATGGAAAACAGCACGCGGCACACTGTGACTGTCTGAGCTGACTATGAAGCCAGGGACCTAGTGCGCACTGAGGAAGAGGGGTCAAGTAAAGAAAGCAAAGGATCTAAGAGGAAGGACTCTAGGGACACTCGAGACTCCACTTCCATAGCCAAAGTCTAGCTGTACCTTTGCCTTTGGATGTGGGGGGCAGTCCAGTATCTACCTGTGCCCAAAGCCTCGGTGCTCAGGAATGAGGCCAGGAACACAGGCTGACGTGGACCCAGGAATGCACTGATCAAGAACGGTTGTTCACCTCTGCTTTCTAGCACAGCTCACAGATCTGGCACATTTTATAACCCTAAGCTATTCTGCCTGGTGACAGCCAAATTACAGTTGTTTACAGCCTGTAAACAACATAAGTAGTGTTTAACTGCCACGCCTCAGGTATGGCGTGGCATACCTCCAAGGTCTATGTGTCTGGTACCCAGTGTAAATGTGTGGGGACGTGGGAAACCTTTAAGAGCAGGAGCTTCTATGGGACATGAGTAGGTTCCTGGAGCGCCATTCTCTGAAGGGTTCTGTGCACATATTATGGTAATGGGAGGAATAGGGCAGGTCTCTCCAGATTGCAGTGGCTTTTATGAGCAGCACGGTGCTGTCAAGGGAATTTAACTCCCTTGGCACCCTCTTGCTTCCTCTCACCACGCAGCACTCCCCACACCCTTCTCTTTCCATTCACTACCCACGATGCAACACAGAGCACTTGCTACACATGGCTGAGCTCTTTTGATTAAAAAGCAAACAAAAACCAAAACCAGCCAACATGTGTGTGTGTGTGAGTATGTGAATAGGTGTGAGTGTGTGTGCATGAGTTTGAGTGTGCGTGTGTGAGTGTATGTGGCTGTAGTGTGGTGTATGTATGTAGGTGTGGGGTGTGTGAGTGTGTGTGAGTGAGTATGTGTATAAGTGTGTATGTGTGAAAGTGTGTGCTTGTATGCATGAATGTGTGTACGTGTGTGCGTGTGTGTGTGTGGTCTTGGAGACTGAGCCTAGAGCCTTATCCACGCTAACCAAGAGCTCTACCACAAAGCTAGACCCCTAACCTGTAGAAGTAGATAGAGTCCTTCAAATATTTTTTTACTGCTATTAAATATTCTTCTGAAACAAAAGTTACATGACATCTTCTAAATAAATAGGAGTCTAGGAAATCCCATGTGCACGGGGAAAAGTTTGAATTCTTTCTTTTGGCTCGATGTCAGATCCTATCTTTACTATTTGGACTCCCACCTTACTGACTAACAAAGTGCAAAGGTTTTCGTTTCATACTAGCCTAGATTCCTGCCCAGCCGTGCCACTTACACGATGTACAGAAAGCTCCAAGGCTCACTATGAAGAGATGTGGGGTGAGAGGGAGCATCTGGGGTCAGGTGTGGGGGAGACTGGAGTAAAAGGAAAACTTCTGGTTTAGAGCAAACAAGCTTATACTCTTCAAGTCAAGAGCACAGCTGTGGGGTGGGGTGCGACACAGGACAATGACAACGATGACATGCAACACTCCTTTCCACTCACCTGGACCAGGGCTGGGAGGTGGCTGACAGCCATTCCTTCTTCTCTGGTGAGCAGAGGACCACCAAGCACAGAGGAGGCAGGTGAAGAGCTTTCCAACTGTGGGATTCCTCAGGCTAGAAGCATCTGCACATCTGTGATGAGAGGGCTGGGTCAAAGGTCACACAGGAGTGCTCCTGAATATTGACACCCTTGCGTTCTCAATCCTCCCAAAGCAATGAGTTCTTTGTTCAGTTTATTCCCAATGTCCTACTGTTTTGGAAGATATTTTGAAAGTATTTGTTTTCTGCTGTCTCCTACCCACTGCAGAGGCAGCCACTTCTGCATTCATCCCCCCAATAAATCTGTTTTAAGAGATTCACTGGCTGCTGTGACTCTCTTGTCAGAAGAAGAAAAGAAGGAGAAGAGACGAGGGAGTGGAGCTCAGGTTCCAAGGCTCCCCAGGTCCTCAGGGTTTAGGGGCAACCCTTCCCTGGGTGCTGCATCGTCTCTGCTGAAGAGGTCTCTTCTCAGAGCTGTGAGGTTCCTGGGCTCCTGTGCCTCAGGACAGATACCCTTGGGACACTGTCCTAGCTCTCCGAGTTGTGGATACCCTTCCATTCAAGTACTGAAAGGTAGGCCACCCACACCCACACAACAACAAGGAGGAGGGTAGAGTCGATTTCTTTCTCATGAAAGGGGAGGAGAGTTCAGCAGGCCAGATCTTCAGCACCTTGGAAACCTTGCAAGCCAAGCTTGTGTGGCCTCCGGGTTCTCCTTCTCTGAGTTCCATTAAGTGACCTGGAGTCCAAAGCAGTTTATTTGTGTGCTGTGCGAGTAGGGGTTGAGTGAGGGAGGAGGAGAGCGTGTGTGTGTGTGTGTGTGGGGTGTTATTCACACAAGCCACCCTCCACCGCTTTGTCACGTGCAGTTGTCCTGTTCTCAAGTACCTCAGACAGGACTTGGAGGGTCACTGGAAATATGCCCATCAATTGGGATCAACTGTCTTCTTCCTGAGTCTGCTCCAAGAAAGTCTAGAGGTCCTGACCCACGCTTCTCCACATGCAATGGGATCTCTCAGCTCTACCACAAGACCGCGCTGCCGGTCCTTTCTGTGTGGAGTCAAACCTCAGCGCATTCTCTGCCAAGTTAAGGGCATGGGTTTCACATCCTCTAAAATGGACCAGGGGCCACTCTTGGTCGGTCTCCCGTCCGTCCTGACCCCCCGCCCGACCTGATCGTCGTTTTCCCGCTTGGTTTGAATGCGGCTGGTCACCGCGGAGCTGCTCTTTGAGGAGAGTCTACCTCTGTGATAGAGCATAGCCGCCACATAGTACTCAGGACACAATGAGCTGGAGCTTGCAACCGTGCCTGCGCGCTGCTCCAGGAGCCCGGGAGTCTAGTTCGAACAAATCTTGGTGCTAAAGCAATTAGATTTCTGGACTCCTTTTTCCAGAACACGGGAGACAAGAGTGATGACGTGCGCCTGCGCAGAGTGGCTCTGTAGGTTAAACTACAGTTCCCAGAAGCCTTCGCGGAGCACTGACGTGCCCAACAGCTGAACGCGGGTCAGAACTGTGGTCTAGTCCTGTGCAAACGACCTGGGTCTCCTCAGTGAAATAAGGCCCAGGGTGCTGTTATCCCAGGGGAGCTCAATCCTGCGACCAAAGCCAGGGAAGGTCCAGGAACTACGTAGGAACGCCGAGAGGCAGGAAAAGGGCTGGAAGTTCTGTCAGGACCGTGCTCTGGATAGACGCTTTGGCCCGTGCCACAGCCGGACAGGAGGTGCATGTGGTCCCTGAGGTGCTGCGAGGGTGGCAGTAACAGGGGTGCGGGGAAAGAGGAAGACTGCCGCCCAGGCGCGCGGGGATAAGAGATGGAAGGGACTGGAGCGAAGGCCCTGGAAGTCTCAACAAGCTCAACAAGTCTCTCTGGGACCGCGGGATGGTATTTAGAGAAGTTTGGATTTACTTTTGATTTTGCTGGGGCCAGTGAGTATGGGGTGATGTACCAGAGCCTCCTCCTGGAGCTATCTAGTTGCCTTTGAGTAGGTAGTTAAGTATTCATGGAGCAACTGTGTTGTTGGTTTAAAAAAAAAATCAATTTAGAAAAAAAAAACTTCGATCCAAGGATTGGCACTTCAGGGATTGCTGGCCACTCTTAGGACGCAATGTCAATGACTCTATCCTGGTCTTTAAAGATGTCATTCTCTCATTTAGGGAGCACATAGATCCAGGCACTATTGGAGAAACTGAGTGGGCCCTGCACACTAGAGGGCTGGTGTGACTAGGGAAGGCAGTCCATCAAACAGAAAATATTCACCAGGGAGTGAGTGACAGGGCAGTAAAGCTGTGTTGGGCGTTACAGAGCGAACAAGGGTGGGGATATTTGGGATATTTGTATTTCCTGGGAAGAGCTGCCCACAAAGAACTTGGCTTAGTGTATTTGATGCTTAGGAAAGCCAGCATCATCACCAGGGGAAAGGAGTGACAGCTCAATATGGGAATGTGTCTGACTCTGATGTTTTGACAGCCATGGTAGGAACAATGGGTTCATTTTGTGTGTGAGAACAAAGTGATGGAAGTTTGAAGTGGACAGATTAACATATCTGTATAGACTCACTGGTCAGTTCTGGGCAGGACAGATGCAAGGTAAGAGCTAGGGATGGGTGGTAGTGTTAGTGTCTGGGTGATCTGCTGAAGAAAGACTCCAAGGCAGTATTCAAAAGCAAAGAGCAGGAGACAAGCAAGGGGATAGATAACAATTGAGATGCAATCTGAATAAGTCAATAAAAAACAAACAAACAAAAAGCAAAGAACATTCATTCCAGTATGCTGGCATCACCTCTCTCCTCTAGAGGATGGCCCCGATGAGCATGCAGGCTCAAGTTATAGACAGAGGGATTTGTGACAAGGTTTGATTGGTCAGAATTGACTCAGAATATACAAGGGGATTCAGGATTGGCTGTGTGTTGTGTTACTGGGGACTTTTTGAGTCATTGAGGTTTTGGCTTACTCAGGAGTTGGCCTTTAATTTGATTGGATAGGGCCAGCTGTGTTCTTTACCAAGGCCATGAAGTAATAAAAACATAGTATTTGCTTATTTTGTCTTATAGGCTGATTAGCTGCCCATGAACTGTCCACAAGTTGTGTTTTTTCCAGGGATTGTTAGAAACTTGGCCTAGTTAAGCAGAGTGAAAACCTGAAGCCTGTCATGGAGTTGGACTAGTCAAGCAAACTGGGATCTTTGTGGGGTGAGGGGTGGATTCTGAGTCCGTGGGAGAAGGTTCCCTCATTAGCACAGTGATAGCATCTGCTGGCTTGAATCCTAACATTGAAAAGAAAAATCAAGACTCACTTAAAACAACGGCAAAATAAATAAAACCCCACATTATGGCGTGGTTAAGGGGAGAAAGGACACTGGGCCTGGCGGTTTCTGCAATAGATAGTGTGTGGCATAGCCACCCTCCACTATATACCTTCCTCTAAGACATTTGCTTTGAGAGCATACTGTTCTCTTAGGTGCTTGTGGGTTCTGGACGGCATGCTAGAAAATTCAGACCTCAGTTTTCAGATCTATGACAATAACATTGCATTTAGCACTAACTCTGTTAGGAAATTTCCTTACCATGTTATTACCTAGCACAACCCAAAGCACTTAGGTCTGCACCATTAACAAATGAGGAAGCAGCCACTGATGTGTGAACCACCTTGAGCAAGGCCCCAGTGAATGAAGTAGGTGGAACCAGGAATGACACTTTTGCTGATGAAGGAAGGTGCAAAGGCTGCCTAGGGTAGCTGGGAGGAGATGTGTCTTCCAAAATGTGTGACGAAAGTAGTGAAAGTTCCATTTATTGGATTTATTTCTGCTGGGGCTAGTAAAAGCCATTAGGGAATGATTGCCTTATGTACCCGTGTGTGTGTGTGTGTGTGTGTGTGTGTGTGTGTGTGTGACACAGACGTGCACATCCTCCAAACAGGGATGGAGTGTAGCTCAGTTGCTGGAGTCCCTGCATGAATACCTGGACTTGATACCCCATGCTGTAAACTGGCTGTGGTGGCAGTACAACTGTAATTCACTCAGGAAGTAGAGGCAGTGAACACATTGAGTTCAAGGCCAGCCTGGGTGAAACTTGGGAGACTTTCTCAAAGATTAAAACAACTCAAACTATAGCGACACCGTTGACATGAAGTCCGTGATTCCATACGGCTCTAGCTAGGACTCCCTTACAAGCTTTAATTACTGTTCCAAGATTCACCCAGGCAACCCCCATTTTTCTCATGGACTTTTTTTTTTTCTTTTTCATTAGGATCCACTCTAAGAAAGGGGTTGGGAGAAACCAAAATGGTTTCCCTGTCTGCTCCCTCACTATAGATTATGGATATACAAAGGAACATTTATATAGGACCAAACTGATTTCTCCAGGAGTGGCTACTTCTTCCTAGTTCCTAGTGCTGGTTTGCAGAGCCCAGTAACAAGACGTTTGCAGCAGGGTGCGACATCTTTCTTTAGCTTCGTTGCCTGTCACTTTGACTTGCTACACACCAACCTCCCAGAATTTCCTAGATGTACTGGGTTCTTTTTAGCCATCTGTCCATTACTCCTGTTTCTCTGCATCAGCTGGCTCCCTCCCTTGGGCACCCCGAACTAGGAGCTACTTGGCATCAGGGTGTAGGAGTCCTCCATCCTGGGCATCACGAGTAGGAAGTGTTGCACTTATGTTATTGTTCCGGCCTGTGGATTGTGAGCAGAGGCTGAACCATGCCAATTAGCGTAAATATAGGGAGTGACCCTACCTGAACTATATCCTAAGGAATCAACTGTCAGGGCTGTCGGTGCTCTGGGTTACTCGGGACAATCTGACTGAAGAAACACTGCAGGATGGATTTAGGCTTCTCGGCAGCAGGGTGGATCGGCCTCTGAAGGACTTAACTCCTTGCTTTGCAGAGCCTCTTTATTGTTACACAAAAGGCTTCTTGAATAAATCAATTTCCAAATACCAATACCTCTTATTTGATCTAGGGATTGTCTGAAGGAGCTGTTACCTAAGCAGTTCCCAGCCATTTGAGACTTCTTGGTTTGCCAGGTGTGTCCTGGGACTAAGTTATGTAGTCTCTGTGAATCCTTCAGGAAGAACAACCTCATAAATTTCAGAAAACAACCACTATTTACAAAAGGCTCCTTCAAAGTCTACTTCAAAGGCTATTTATCCAATTGCCAATTTTTCTGGGCTTTGTCTGATCATTCTGATCATTTCTTCTTTCATCATTCTGTCACATTCTTAGCCTCTAGAAAATAAAAAAATATGTAATTTAATTTTGGTTTTCTGATTCTATCTTGTAGAGGGCAAAAGGTAAACATACAGATAAGCACTGGAGAAGCCAGGAAAATTAAAACACAAAGCTTCTCTCTCCAAAGGGAGAAGATATTTGGTTGTTCTCCTGAATGCTGAAATATAGTTTACAACCTGGTGATCCTTTGCTACCTGTTGAGCCAGGCTCCACCTATATCCCTCAGAATATTGTATTTGTTAATCCTAGACGTCCCCTTCCCCACACCTTGAGCATTGCTTCTAGGCCATAAAACTCATCTGCATGAATCCTGTCATTTGTGCTTTCACAACAGCCTAAGTGGCCTTCTATGTTATCACAGCATTGGGCCAAATCCTGGCTGTCCTGAACTCCTTTGTAGACCAGGCTGGCCTTGAACTCACAGGGATCTGCCTGCCTCTGCCTCCCAATTAAAGGCGTGCGCCATCATGCCCGGCTTCTGACTCAGTTTCTAAGTCAGCAGAGCCCATCTTTATGGAAGAAGCCACAGGTATTTGTATAGAGCTCTGATGTAAACATATTGTACTCACAGAATGGGATTAACTGTTAGCAGAAAACTTTTTTCCAAAATTGTCATGCTTAAATACATCAAAAATAAGAACTAGTGTTAGACTCTTGAAGTTTTGGCCCAGTATTGGTACCTAAGTTGGGCTGAACTGAGTTTCATTCTTGTCTCTTCATGGACTGTTTCCAGGTCATCCCGAAAGCCTGCAGGGATCCTCACCCCCCAACTGGCTCATATTTAGGACACAGTTGGTATGTTTAATAAACCAACTACTATCATGATCTATAAACTATTCCTGTGTGGTGTCCAGTATGCTTTGAGTTATAAAGGTTTTATTAATTTGCTGAATTCTTATATCTGTTAGTGTTTTAGTTAGGGTTTTTATTGCTGTGATCAAACACATGAGCAAAGCAACTTGGGGAGGAAAGAGTTTATTTGGCTTACACATCCATATCACTGTTCATGATTGAAGAAAGTCAGAACAGAAACTCAAACAAGGCAGGACCTGGAGGCAGGAGCTGATACAGAAGCCATGGAGGAGTGCTGTTTGCTGGCTGGTTCAGCCTGCTTTTGTATAGAACCTGGGATGGCACCACTCACAATGGCTGGGTCCTCCCTCATCAATCGCTAATTAAGAAAATGCTCCCTGCAGGCTTGCCTACAGCCCCATCTCATGGATGCATTTTCTTAATTGAGGTTCCCTCCTCTTAGGTGATTTTAGCTTGTGTCAAGTTGATATAAATCTATCCAGTACAATTAGTGTTCAATCCACCTGTCTTTTAAATTTCCATAACAGTCAAATAAGACACAAAGATATGTACTTGATTCCTAAGTATTTAAAGTTTATATTTAAGTCACATTAAATATAATCAGCTTATTTAACAACAGTTTAATGACTATTAGCAGAGACTTCAAACAGCATGCTATAGCATTAAAATATGCAAATTTTATCTGGCACCCAGTGGAAACTAACCTACATTTTAGGAGAGAAAGTAATCCAAGGACATAAAGGACAATGAATTAGAGGTAGAGAATTTTAACCTAAAAACACCTAAGAAAACCACCGTGAAATAGAAGCATTTCCACAGCATGTATAATAGCAGAAGACCAAAAAAATTCCCTGCATTTTGTTTTGGGCATTTTAGCTAATACAGATCCCAAAGAATTTCTACATGCCAAATCTCTCATTTACAGATAAGGACACCGTGACCTGATGAAACTGGGTAACTTGTTCAAGTTAATGGGGGGTTAGAACTGGGTTGAGCCCAACTTTTGGGCTGTCCAGTTAATCACTATCACATTTTCCCATCCATTGTGAACTCTGTGATGCCCAAATCAGGATTCCCAGGATGACACAATAGAGCTTACCTTCAGCCTATGTCGTCATCACTTACGTATTAGCTACTCAAGCCTGGTATAAAATTTTACCATGTGAATCAAGTGTTCTCTATTTTCATATGTTTACTTTGCTATGGTTCTAATATCTGGTATGCTATACTGTACTTCAACTAAAAGATTACCACATTAGTTACGGTGACTAAGTACCTACATTAATATAACATTTGATTATTATCAAAGGATTAATCAAGATGAAGGGGGCCAGTGAAAACTTTTCTCACATGTGAGTCCTCTGATGTCTTGTAAGGTTTGTACTTCTACTGAAGGCTTTTCCACATTCATTACACTGGTAGGGCTTCTCTCCTGTATGAATCCTCTGGTGCACTATAAGGGATGAATTCTTAATAAAAGCTTTCCCACACTGATCACATTCGTAGGGTTTTTCACCAGTATGAATTCTCTGGTGTTCGATAAGATAGGCGCTTTGGCTGAAGGCCTTTCCACAGTCAGTGCATTCATACGGTTTCTCTCCAGTGTGTATTACCTGATGCACAGTTAGGGAAGATCTCCCAGTGAAATGCTTTCCACATACCATACACTCGTAAGGTTTCTCACCAGTGTGAATTCTCCGATGCTGAGTCAGAGAAGAATTCTTACTGAAAGCTTTCCCACACTGGTTACATTCAAAAGGTTTCACTCCAGAGTGAAGTCTCTGATGTTCTATAAGATATGTGCTTTGACTAAAGGATTTACCACATTTGTTACATTTGTAGGGTTTTTCTCCAGTGTGATTTCGTTGATGTAGAGTCAGAGTTGAGCTTTTACTAAAGGCTTTTCCACACTCACTGCATTCATAGGGTTTTTCTCCAGTGTGACTTCTCTGATGAACAATAAGATGCATGCTTTGACTGAAGGCTTTTCCACATTCGTTACATTCATAGGGCTTTTCTCCTGTGTGAGTTCTCTGATGCACTGTGAGATTCATGCTTTGTGTAAAAGCTTTCCCACAATCACTGCATTTATAGGGCTTCTCTCCAGTATGAATCCTTCCATGTTGAATAAGGGAGGAGTTCTTACGGAAAGCTTTCCCACACTCTTTGCATTGATAAGGTTTCTCTCCAGTATGAGTTCTTTGATGAACAGTAAGGTTCATACTCTGACTAAAGGCTTTCCCACACTCATTACATTTGTAGGGTTTTTCTCCCGTGTGAGTCCTTTGATGCACAGTGAGGGAGGAGCGTTCGATGAAGTGCTTGTCACATACATTGCATTTATAAGGTTTCTCCCCAGTGTGAATCCTCTGGTGCTTAAGCAAGGATGAACTCTGGCTGAAGGTTTTCCTGCACTCATCACATTCATATATTTTCTTTCCTACAAACATTCTCGAAGTTTTCATTAACTCAGAATTTTGTTTAGAATCTTTTCCACATGAATTCCAATTACGGGGTCTTTTTGCCACAGGAATGCTTTGTGGTGAATCGAGGATTGAACCCTCAATAGAATATTTTTCAGTTTTATTACCTCCACATACCCTCTTCTCATTAAAGGCTTCCTTTTGGGTCACTGCCACTTGGCCCAGATATTTTTCTTGTTGTCCCTCTAACCAACAAGAAGGTTCCAAGACAGCCCCTAATGCTGAATGCCAGAGAGCTTCCCTTTCCATTATGGCCTCATACGACAAAATTTCAGTAAATTTGGCATTTGGAGTTGGCTCTTTGGTTTCAAGTCTTGTCTCCCAGCCTGAAAGAAAGTACAAAGTTCAAATGCACGTTGATTTCTGTGGTAAGTGATGAGAAACTACATAAAGGGTACAGGGGATGAGAGAATAAAGGTAGACTAAGTGCACTTAATAGATTTTGAAAATTTACAATTCTTTAGAGAAATTAAGTGAAGAACAGTGTAGCAGCCCACAGAAACAGAAGAACTAAGACGACAGCAGGTCCGCTGGTTAAGTGAAGAGAAAGGGCTAGCTCATGCAGGTGGGATGGATCAATAATGAATGGAGAACTAGGTAAAAATACGCCGAGGAGCCTGGCTGGGGCAAGCAGATCAGAACGAGGTGCTACATTACCAATTAATCAGTGCTACCTGGGAAGGGGATCTCAGTGAAAGATTTATCTAGGTTAAGTTGACCTGTGGACGATTACTTTGATTACATTACTGATGTGACAGGGCCTCACCTGGGCCTTCTCTTGGGCAAGGGGGTCCTGTATAAGATGGGGACAGATAGCAAGATGACCACTAACATGCATACATTCATTGTTCTTTTCTTCTGACAGCAGATGGAACATGGCCAGCTCCCTCAGCCTCCAGCCACTGCGACTTCTCTACCATGAATTGACTTTAACACGAACTGTAAGTTAAACACTTTCTCCCTTAAGTTGTTTTTGTCAGAATATTTTATCACATAAACAGAAAAGAAACTAAGACAGAAATTGGTACCCAAAAGTGGGATCTTTAATGTGGACACTTGATTGTGTCACTTTTAACTTTGGACCCATTTGTGGCTAGAATGTGGAAGAGTTGGGTATACGAGGCTAGAAAACGCTGGAATCAGAGCATAACTCATTCCGGTGGAAGCTTACAAGACTGAGGTAAACATGGCTCATAAGATTTCAGAGGAAAACAAGGATTCTATCAGGGACTGGGGCTAGGGGCCATTTATATTATATTTTGTTGAACTATCTGGCCCCATTCTGCCCATGTCTTGAGAGTATGAATACAGCTGTATTTGAAGACAGAGGACTGATTAGTCTGATAGGGGAAACTGAGGACAGGAGGGCATTTAGGTTGTCTGAGAAAATAGCTCTACTTGTTAAAGAGATCAGCACCATGGTAGAGATGCCTCCTGTATTGCACTGGGATTATATGAGGGGCAAATTGCACCCAACAGAGGCTCCTTCATGTGAAGATACAAATTCATTTAAAAGGACAAAATCTAGTTTGAAGTGGTTCCTGTCACTCAAAAGCAACTTCCCAGTAAATGTTTCTCCAGGACGAGCACATAGAAGCTGGTACAGCTCTGGTCCAAGGGGGTCATTTTCTTTCTGGGGCTGGGGACAGAACTTGGCAGCATAACCCATGAAATACTAGTTTTGAACGTATGGAGCGAGGAATTTATGGATTTTAGCTGAGGCCAGGAAATGTATGGTAAGGTCAGTCACTGCATAAAGCCTCGACAGACTATTATATGAAGCTGTGAAAATGAAGTCTCAGTTACAGTGTAAACCACAGGGTAATGGAGATGCCAGGCCTGTGGGGTATTTGCCAAGGGGAGCTGAAGGAGTGAAGTGGACCTGGCCTAGGAGATAGTATGTGTGTGATGCAGGTAACAAGGCTGGAACGGTGGATACTAAAGCCACATGGAGCCTGGACTATTAGATTAAGAGCCTCAGATATCAGACATGACACTGTAGGACCTTGGGTTTGCTTTGCTGTGACTATTTTATACCCTGTTTACTCTGTGTCATATGTTGCAAATATGTAACTTTAAAAAAAATGAGTGTTGGGGGCTGGAGAGATGGCTCAGAGGTTAAGAGTACTGGCTACTCTTCCAAAGATCCTGAGTTCAATTCCCAGCGACCACATGGTGGCTCCTAACCATATACAATGAGATCTGGTCCCTCTTCTGGTGGTCAAGCACATATGCAGGCAGGACATGTATACATAATAAATAAATAATTTTTTTAAAAAGAGTGTTCACAATTAAGAGAGTGTATATTTAAAGTATTAGGATTGCTAAATACTATGGAAACTTTTAAAGTTGGATTACATACATTTTATAACATGGTAATGAGCCAATGGGGACAAGGGGTAGGTTATGACTTAAAATTGATTTGTTTTGGATTCAAAATGACAAGAGGTAGAATTGTGAGGGTTGACATTGTTAACTTTACAAAAATTCATCTGGGAAGGAAGTCTCCATGAGGGGTCGTTAGGTTAAGCTGGTTTAAGGACATGGCCATGGGGATCATCTTGATTACATGAATCACTATGGGAAGACCCGTATTGACTGTGGACGTGGATGAGACCATTCCCTGGGCAGTGAACCCTTTATAAGATGGAGGTAGCAAGCTGGGTACCAACGGGCACACATTTATTACTCTCTGCCTCCTCTCTGTCTCAGTCTCCTGCCATGTGCTTTCTTGGCCATGATGACCTAGAACTGTGAGCTGAAATACTTTCTCCCCTAGGTTGCTTTATTAGAGCAACCAGAAAAGAAACCGAGATACCTACCCACCTGCCATTCCTACCAGTAGAACTCTACACCAAAATAATCTAACGAAGTATCAAAGTGTCAAAGGATCGCTGCCCCTTGAGTCACACATATAGGTTCAAACTGTGGATCTTAACAACACTTTAGCGACTTGTTTCTCTGGGCTTGGGCTAAGATCTAAGAGAATAAAATAATCTGCTAAGGAGGAAAACATTATATGTAAATTGCTCCTGGGAAATACACTCATCTATAACATAAAGACAAGACATATTTGAAGCTCACAACATTTAAAGGAGAAGGATGCTGTCTTAAAGGCCTTTCTTCTTAACCTTTAAGCAGACAGGTCTACCCACAGATGTGACACGCCTAACCAGCCCTACTCTTTCCTAAATTTCCTTTCTGTGAAGCTGGAACCTGTGCTGAGCAGAGCCAATCTGTTGAGCTGCTGGAGGTAACTGAGCAGAAGGAGAAGGAAGGACCCTGGAGCTTCTCGGAGGCATAGGACCCCGTTTCTTATCCCAGACAAAATGGCCTGGAGGCAGTGAGGACAGAGGATAGGAAACTGCTATCTGAGAATCAGCTTTAGGACTGTCAGTCAAAGTTAACATAGCAGAGATCAACATGGGGAACCATAAACCAAAGGCTCTGAAGCAAGAAATGTACCTCACAAGGCTTTCCCCTCCAAGCTGAGCATCTTTAACAAAAAGAAAACCCAGAAGTCAAGCAGGAATTACTACCAAATACATGTTCCTAAGTAACTCTGGAGAGCGTGTCTATCTAGTGGTATCAGCAATACATGTGCTGGCAGCTGTCTCTTGCCCAGCTCACTCTGGCAGAATCCAGTTATCTAATTTAAGTTCTCTCAGAATATGTGAATTGCTACCCAGAACCCAATAAAAAGTGCTGGGGAGAACCCATTAGCAAGGATAGATGGCAACATTGTAAAGAAGAGCCAAAAAAGGAAATTGTGATGGTTAATCTTGGTCATCATATTGACTAAATTGGGGCCACTTCCTTCATGGAAAGTGTAACACTTTGTCCTTAATGGAATAGATACTTGTTCTGATTATGGGTTTGCCTTTCCTGCATGGGATGCTGTCAACATTACCATCTGTAGACGTTATAACTGAACGTGTTCTTTACCATCCTGTTGTTCCATATACCATTGCTTCTAACCAAGGAACTCATAGAACTCATAGCCAGAGAGGTGAGGCAGTTGGTCTGTTACTCAGGAATCCATCACCCTGAAGCAGCTGGCCCAATAGAATGATGGGATGGCCTTTTGAAAACACACACACACATAATGCCAATTAGGTGGCAGCAGCCTGGAGGGCTGGGACAGAGTTCTCCAGAAGGTGGTATATGCTTTGAATCTTCATTGAATATATGGTACAGTTTCTCCCACAGCCAGGATCCACAGGTCCAGGAGTCAAGGGCGTAGAAATGGGAATTGTTCCACTCACTGCCAACCCTTAACTTCTGCTGGCCTACAAGTTTTGGGTTCCAGAAGGGGCAGTGCCCCTGCCAGGAGACACAACAAAACTTCACTGGACTGTGGGCTCATACTTCCCCCTGGTCACTTTGGGTTTCTCATCCTCTTAAGCCAAGAGGCTAAGAGAGGAGTAGCGCTGTTAGGAAGGGTGACTGATCTTGATTACCAGGGAGACGTTTGATTGCTTCTCTACAGTGGAGGGGTGGAAGGTTATGGTGGCATGCAGGGGATCCTTAGGGCATCTCTTGGTGTACTGACTCAGTTAAAATCAGTGAGAAACTACAACAACCCCAACCAAACAGGGCAAGGAAGGGTCCAGAGCCTCGGGAATGAAGGTGTGGGTCTCTCCTCCAAGGAAAAGAACCAAGGCCTGCTGAGGTGCTTGCTGAGGGAGGCAGGCATACAGAATGGGAAGTAGAGGAAGGGTAGTGGCAAATACTAGGTGAGGCCATGTGACAGAAACATAAATTGCAGTTAGCATGAGTGTTTCTGTCCTATTTTGTTAAGAATGAGTTTATGCATATATAGATATGTATTAAGTGATATTTGTGTCTCTCCTCTTTATCATGTAATGTAATATCAATTGAGATAATATTAATGGTTATCATAATTTAGGTTATGAGACTGAAGGACTAACCATTCCTCAGGGGACGCTGCCACCTGTAATACATTTATGGCTGTACATGGGATAGTTACATCATGTTAGATAGAATTATGACCCGGTTATCATGCCCATTTGGAAATTGGTCATGATAATTGTGTGTCTACATGACAAGGAATGGACCTGTGATGGCTAATCTTGGTTGTCAACTTGACTCCATCTGTAACAACTAAACTCCCAACAGTTGACCATGTCTGAGGATGGGGCAGTTTACTTGATTGGATTATTTGAGGTGGGAAGACTCTTCCTAAATTTGGGTCATCTGAAGTGGGAAGACCCATCCTAAACATGGGCTACACTTGGTGGCAGCCCACATAAAAGGAAGCTTTTGCTTTTGCCTGCTTGCCCTCGCTCTCACTATCAGCTCATCTATCTTGCTGCTGAGGCATTCCTTTGCTGGTATTAGAACCTACCTCTTTGGGATTTCCAATATAGATCGAAGAACAGCCGACATATCCAGATTCATGGATTGAATAACTACTGGGTTTTTGGCCTTTCCTTCAATAGACAGCCATTGTTGGACAACTAGTTGGATCACAGCCTGTAAACCACTTCTGTTTCTTAGGGAGCCATGACTAATACAGAAATTATCACAAATCAGAATAGTGGTCAGTGCTGGGTGGAGGTATCAGAGTGCACGGGATGCTGGCTCTTGACCTAGGGTCTAGACTCTGGGGTCTGTGCTCCTTATTCTTCATTTGTTTCATCATAACCAACTACATAGAAAAGCCGAAGGCATAGTGGTTAGGTAATAAGTCAGGCCAGATTATCTATCTATCCTGCTCAAATCTGATTTCAATCATTATTAGCTGTGTGACTTTGTGAGGTTTCTTAATCTTTCTGTGTTCTAATCTCCTCATCTGTTAAATGGTACTTATAATATTTACATAAGAAAAATTGGTTAAGTGTTCATTTATTAAGGGTATGACAGAATATTCATCATGTCATATATATGTACACATATATATAATGTATATGCTTTGTAAATCCTTCTGCTTACATATACTACAAAAACCAAGTGAGAAAAAGAATAAAGCATTTGCTATTCTGCAAAAATGCTAACAGTTTTTTAACACTCAAATATCTTAACACTATACAGAACTTAGTGAGGTTCAATATATTCTTTATTACATTTAGATGCCTAACTTAAATGTAAATTCTGAAGACTCAATTCTTAAGAAAAAGACAAACAAAAAATATTACCTACAACGTTTAAAAACTGGCCTAGGAGATCCTCCCAGGAACACAGGGTGCCAAAAGACAATGCGCCAGGCCTGCAAAGGTGAGGAAAGACCCATGTGACTTGAGAAGTGAACTTGGCCATCACTATGCATGTACAGTGAACCAAAACACATCTCTGTGCACTGACATTTACCTGCTAACAGGACACCTCTTCACAGCTAATCTGAAGTGATGTGTACGAAAATCTGGGAAGAGCATGCTCTGCACTGCATGGCTTTGCCGTGCTTGCCACTCTCCTAGTTCCGCAGTCTCTCCTTCTCTAGAGGATAGTTCAGACCCATTTGTCCCAAGAACACAGCGGAGGTGCTCTTCTCTTTTTTCTTCCCTTCAGTCTAGCCTTGATGAAACGCCAGGCTGTACCTGCTTCTGTACTCTTCCACACACAGCACAGCCCCTTAGCACTGAACAAGCCTCGTTCCTGGGTCACAGGCGACTTTCCGATCGCTCAGTCCATAGGCGTTTGTCCTTCTTTACTCAACACTGCTGTATTCTTTCTGATTTTCTCCCTTCCCTGACCCAGTTCCCTCCTCATCCCCGGGGATGCTTCTGTAACCTGTCTGGGAGCATCTTTGACCTTTGTATCCTGATAACTCTCCTCAAACTCCCACGTAGACCTGACTTCTAAAAGTTCTATGTAATGTTATTCAATATTCATCCAACAAATACCATCAAACACTTGCTCTGGCATGCAGTGGGTGGGCATACAATGGCATGTAAGCTCAATAAAGACAATTCAGTGAGTTTACATGCCAGCGCCCAACAGATGCCCAAGAAGACACGTAAATACTGCTGAAGAAGCGTTTGGATTCTTCCTGATGGAAAAGTCTGAAAGAAGATAAAGGAGTGGGGGTGGGAAGTCATTATCTAAAGCACGCGGGTGGGGTGCAGCTTAGTGGTACAGCCCTTGCTTAGCAGGTGAGAGGCGGGAATTAGTCACTAGCACCAAAAACATTTCCACCCAGTGCCTCAAGAAACCGCACCACTTGGCAGTGGAGTGACCAAAACAACCCTAGGCAAATGCACCAACTCTAGGGAGTGTAGAAATGTACTAACAAAGTCCAGCAGAACTACTGAAATGTGAAAATATCCATAAAGTAAGAGAAGTTAATGCACTGCTAACAAAAAGGAAGAGGAGCCACGGAGACAGCTCAGTGGGGATGAGGGCTTGCTTTGCAACATGAGGACTGAGTTCCAACCTCAGCACCCACACAGAAAGCTGAGCTTGGGCATTTGTGGGAGGCACACAGAGGACTGCTGTGGCTTGCTGGCTGCAGCCTAGCTCCAGGCTCAGAGACCCTATCTAAAGGGAATAAGGCAGTGTGATGAAACAGGACACCTACAACTGCACATGCCATACACACATGCGTACAGTGTACACACATACACACACACACACACACACACAGAGACAGACAGACAGACAGACAGAGACAGACAGACAGACAGACAGAGACAGAGAGAGAAAGAATAAAAATAAGTCATAGAAATAGAAAATCTGAAAGCAGAGTTTGATTTTTCCCCCTCAGGAGTGAAAGAACTACATTTGGAAGACTCTTCACCTGAGGCTCTCTCCCTTTCAGAAGGACAATCTCCCACATCAGGGCCTTGGCACTTGCTGTTCCATGTGCTCAGAATAGTGTCCTAGACCTATGGCATTATTTGAGACTCTGTGCAAAGTCACAACCCCTACAATGCAGAATTAACCTCACCCTTAGGCTGCATTCTCTTTCCAGCCACTCGCTGACTGTGCTACCCTCGCCCCCACATTGCTTTCTTGCTATAATCCCAGTGGCAGAAAGAGGGCCTAATACTCAGTGAGCATTTGTGGACTGAATAAACTACTTACAGAACAATAAACATAAGAAATAATAGCAATCAACACCACAGAAATCTATAATGGAAGCAATTAAGCTCCCTAAAGGGGTTGTGTTAGGCCATATGAATGAGCATTACAAGCATAAAGCAGAAGGAGCGAGACCTCTAAATGCGTCCACCCTTCAACCCAGCAAGCCCTCGTTCAGAGCCTTGTTCTCTAGGAAGAGGAGTGGTGGTCAGAACATCTTATTCATGTTTAAGATTAAACACTCATAAAGAAATGTTTCTGAATTTCTTCATGCAAATACCAGATGGGCTACTTGTGCATGGAGATATAGAGAGGCAAGCTTGTTGGAGGCCTGGAAGAGTCTTTACAAGATAAGCCATTGGTCCTGACTTTTCCAGCTGACCTCACATCCTCACTACTGTTGATGTATTTGAGAACTGACCCCTGCCTCACAGAGAACAGGGTATCAATACAGCCCTGTAGCCATTTTACTTCTTTGCCTTAACTTATTTGTGCATGGTCCTCACAAAGGCATTCACTGAAGTGCTTGTTTATAATTTCCTGTTGTCTGTGCCTATCAAAGTTACAACAGCTCCCTCTTCTTCAGAAAATGCACTCAAGCTACCTGCTGAGCCTAGACTCAGAGTATCTGCTTTCCTATTTCCTTGACAGACTGTGCAGACAACAGATACCTCTATGTTTGCAGGGGGTCCCCCCTAGGGAGAGGCCAGGACAGAAGTGGGAGTCAGACAGCAGCCAGTCCCTCCTTGGCTTCCTTTGCACAATTTTAATTTTGAAAGTCTGAATCCACAGAAAAAAGAGAAGAATGATACATCTGCCCCTCAGCCACATTCTCTGGGCCTCGTTTATTGTTTCTGTGTGTTGTAAGCACTGGCTTTGCTGGCACTTCCTAGCTCACGGATGTGACATGCTACCCCTGGGCACCCCAACATCTACTCCTGAGGGCATTTTCTAACAAATCACAGGATACTGACAATGGCAAGACATCACCGTTAAAGTAATACTAATACAACCGTTTGTTTCTGAGACAGGGCTGATGTCAGGTGTCTCCTTCACTCTTCACCTTATTTTCCAAGATGGGGTCTCTGATTGAACCTGGAGCTCACCAATTTGTCTACAGTGGCTGGCCAGCGAGCCCCAGGGATCTTCCTGTGTTGGGTGGCAGGTGTGTGTAGCCTGTCACCTACAGGCACGGCTTCTATGTGGGCACTGGGCTTGAACTCAAGTTCTCACGCTTACATAGCAGCCATGCTACCCACTGAGCCATCTCTAGGTCCTCTGCTCACTTGTTAGCTTTAAAAAATGGCAAGATGTAAAATGTGTTTTCTGCAGAGAAAACATCTGAACTTTCAGCTGTGACGGGGACTGACCAAGGCACTAAGCATTAAGAGCCAAATGGCAGGAAATAAATGGATGGTGGACACAGATGGAACATTCTGGAAGGATAAATGAAATGTGAAAGATATTAAGCTGCTGGAAATGCAACAAAACTACAGTCACTTCTCACTTTTTAAAATATGCAGACTATTCAAAATGCCTATCCAGGCAGGAAGAAAACAAAGCTCCCAAATGTTTACAAATACAAGGAAAAGGAAGTTAGGAATATAGGTTAGGCCTGGGAACAAAGACAGTAAAAGGAGGTGTCTCAGTCAGCGACAGACTTTACTGCACACAAATGAAGACAGAGACGAAGCGTCACTGCTAGCATTTCCAAATGCTCAGTGGCTCCCAGCAATGTGCAAAGGCTCCAGGTGTAGTCACTCAAGCCTCACAATGCATCCATCCCCTCCTCCAAGACCAGGACATAAGCTTCAGTGACAGAGGACAAATCTCATCAGCATGGTGGCCCTGTTTTCATAAAACACACATCTTTGGGAACTGGTCTCTCCCAGAGACCCCAAGATGTCTTTCATGCTTGGTAAGACATCCGTGTTACAAGTCCTTGCATTGTGACACTTACCCAGAGAGATGGAACCTGGGAGTTGTCCTTTCCTCAGGCTCAGCTCCTGTTCCGGTGCAGAGATCGCCTTTGGTTCGGCAGGCTGACGGCCTGCTTAGGAGGGAGAGGCGAGGTTGGATTCTGAACGAGTCAACACCCACGCCCAGCATAGTTCTAATTTCCTCCCTTTCCATTTTTTCCATTCTCTACAGACTTTTCACCTTGAGAGAGGGGACACTAAGGCACTATCCTAAACAATGCCCCACGGGAGCGGGGGTTTCAAGTCAAACCCATGAATTCCATATGGCAGAAGGGGGGAAAGGGAAGGTGGCCAGAGTTAGGTCTTGAGTAGCAAATGTGTGTGCATGTGCATGGTGTGTGTGTGTGGTGTGTGTGTGTGTGCGTGTGTGTGTGTGTGCGCGTGCGTGTATGTGTGTGTGCACGCGTGCGTGCGTGTGTGGTGTGTATGTGTGCGTGTGTATGTGTGTGCGTGCGTGTATGTGTGTGTGTACACACATGCGTGTGTGTGGTGTGTATGTGTGTGGTGTGTGTGTATGCACGTGTGTGTGCATGTGTGTGTGGTGTGTGTGGTGTATGTGTGTGTGTGTGCCTGTGTTATGTGTGTGTGTGTGTATGTGTGTACATGCGTGCGTGCGTGGTGTGTATGTGTGTGTATGTGCGTGTATGTGTGTGTGTGGTGTGTATGTGTGTGTATGTGTGTGGTGTGTGTGCATGTGTGTGTATGTGTGGTGTGTGTGTATGTGCATGTATGTGTGTGTGTACATGCGTGCGTGTGTGTGTGGTGTGTATGTGTGTGTGTATGCGTGTGTGCATGTGTGTGTGTGTATGTGTGTGTGTGTTCCTCACCCAGGGAGACCAGGTTCCTGTAGTTCTCCAGCATCACCCTGCCACACAGGCTCCTCTGTGCAGAATCAAGCTGCATCCACTCCTCCCAAGTGAAGTCCACAGACACATCTTTGAATGTCACTGACTCCTGAAAATACAAATTCCTCCTTGACATGGGACTTTGCCAAATAAAACCTTGAGAAAAGACCAAGCAACACCAGAAGGAACAGGGCACACTTTTACATGAGGAAAACATGCTACATTCTGAGAAAAATGAAATAACTGCAACAAACCTCAGACATTATGAGCCAGAGGGGGAAAAATTACAGAGTGGTTTGGGGATTGTGGTAGTTTCCTTTCTTATTTCTGTCATACAATACTCTGAAAAAGCAACTTAAAGGAGAAACCATTTATTTTGGTTCATAGTTCAGGAGTGCAGACCATTACACTGCAAAAGGCAAGGTGGCAGGAGCTAGAAGCAGATGGTCACATGACATCCACATTCGGGATGCCGAGAGGGATGCATGCTGCTGCTCAGCTCCCTGTGTCCGTGTACACAGCCCAGGGTCCTGGCTAGGAAATGGAGCCACCCACTATGGGAGAGTCTCCACAATTTAACCCAATCAAGACGGCATGCCCAAAAGCCCATCTCCCAGGTGATCCGGAATTCTGTTAAGGGAACAATTAACACTGACTATCTCAGGAATCAAGGACAGGAAAAGAAGGTACACAGGGGTGCTACTGTTTGTCCTGAGCTGGTTGGACCCCAAAGGCTCAAGTGTTGGAAGTTCAGTCCCCATGAAGCAATGTTTAAGAGGTTGTGGGAGGGCTGGAGAGCTGGAGCAGTGTTGGAGGTTGGTCTGATGTATTTTGATGCTGATTACTGCGTGCTGTCTCTGTGCCCCACCTTGCCTAAGAGCCTCAGCTGTTTGACCAATAAAATGCTATCACACCTGGGCAGGGCAGATGGGATAGGCGTGGCTAAGGTTCCTGGGCTGGGGCAGACAGAGAGAATCTTGGGAAGAAGAGACCTGAGGAGAAGGAAGGCTGCCATGGGTTAGGTGGAGGAGAAGCACATGGCCGGCGTGGATGAAGGATTTGGCCCAGATGAAGGACATTAGCAATTTGGGATTATGGATGGGAGGTAGCCTGATAGAAATTATTAGAAGTAAGTGGCATGGGATTGGGGCAGGTATGGGATATCTGCCCCACTATGGAAAGTAGTTTAGGGGATTAATATCTGCCCTGCCCCAGATTAACTAAGGCTATTTTAAAATATAGCAGGTGTCTGTGTCTTGATTCATTGCTAGTGGGTTAGGAAATACTGTCATAACAATAATTTTAGGCCGAATAATAAACATTATTAGGCCATACTGGTAATCTAACTGTTGGGGGATGGTCAGCAGCGGTTAAGAGTGAGCAAAGCAAACAAGCAGATCTGAGTTCAGCTCTGGAGGAGTCACATCAAAGGCAGTATGCCTCTAACCCCAACACTGATAGGTACAGGTGGTGGTTCCTTAAGTTTACTGGCCTGCTAACATAGCTTAAATGATGAGCTTATGGTTCAGTGAGAGATCTTGTCTAAACATAGAAATATCATGAAGTAATTAATATAAAAAGGCACCCATAGCAGGAGGCAAACCACAGTCAGCTGCTGTGAAGCAGCCCTATACCCCACACCTGGAACTAAAACAAAACATGTCTGTTTTGTTTTTAAGAACCCAAAGTTACAAAATTCTCGCTACACGTCTGTCCTCTGTAATAAAGCCCATTCCATTATGGGAATAAAAGGATGTCTGACAATGGTGTCTCACCTGAGCTCCCAATGGCTGAGGCCCAACAGCCATTGCCTCCCTCCTTCCTGTGGGGCCTTCCTAGAGAATGTTCCGTCTCTAGAGGTGGAGCTGAGGGAGGGAAAGGAAGCCATGAGAGAGACTCCTGCTGCAACGAAACATAAAATACCTACAAATAAATAAAGTAAGAAGCATAAGGTATTGACATAAATAGAATTAAATGTTTTACCTATAAACTTTGCTTGATTAAGCTTACATAGGTATATTAACAGAAATGAATGGAGAAACATGCTGTATTCCTGGGTAGGATGGCTCAGGATTCCAAATGCCTATTCTTTGACCTGATTAACACATTCCTAATCAGTTTATATACCTCAATGGCAGTATTTTAAAGTTAGTTATGAAAAAATCATTAGTTTTAGAACTTTTATTTTTTTGTCTTTTTTTTTCTCTCCAGAGCTGAGGACCGAACCCAGGTCTACCACTGAGCTAAATCCCCAACCCCTAGAACTTTTATTTTTTAGTTTATTTATTTCTGTATATGAGTGTTCTGGCTGCATGCATGTATGTGTACCATGTTTGGGTCTGGTGTTGGAGAAGGTGGGAAAAGGTATTGGATATCCTGGAACTAGAGTCAGGAATCATTTTAAGCCACCACGTGGGTGCTGGGAACCAAACCCGAGTCCTCTACAAGAACAGGAAGGGCTCTTAGCCACTAAGCCACGTTTCTAGCCTTAGGAAAATTTTTAAAAGAATGCTAGTGACAACAAACACCAGGTGTTCTCATATGTGAAAGCTGAGTCTGCTGATCTCATTGAAGCAGAGACTTTGGTGGCTACCAGACAACGAGAGGGCAGGCAGGCACAGGAATAAAGTCACATAAAAGACATACCTTTTAACCTACAGCACAAAAGGTTAGCTACAATTAATTTGCATTAGCTTACTTTTTAAATTTTAAAACAGCAAGGCATTTTTTTTTGTGTGTGCGTGTGTACTACATTCATGCGTGTGTGAACATGTACATACATAGGTGCCAGCGAAGGACATTTGGTGTCCTGTTTTATTACGCTCTGCCTGATTTCTCTGGGACAGTCTCTGAGCCTGGAGTTTGGCTGGTGGACAGTGAACCCAGGCAATCTTCCTGCCTCTGGGCCTCACCTCCCCAGCATTCCTGTTACACATCTGTCTAAAACCCACCTAGATTTGGATTTATTTATTTATTATGTATACAGTGTTCTGTCTGCATGTAAAGACTGCACACCAGAAGAGGATACCAGATCTCATTATAGATGGTTATGAGCCATCATGTGGTTGCTGGGGATTGAACTCATGACCTTTGGAAGAGCAGCCAGTGCTCTTAACCTCTGAGCCATCTCTCCAGCCCCTCCACCTAGATTCTTACATGGGTGTTGCATCTGAATTCAAGTCTTTAAGTGTGCACAGAGGCAATCTCCTCAGCACCTCTTTTCATATTTTGGGACAGGGTCTCATACAGCCCAGCTGGTCATGAACTTGCTGACCTTCAACTCCTGCCTTTAGCTCCCAGGTGCTGGGATTACACTCAGCTGAAAAAAAGCATCCTCACTTCATCTAACACAAAGAATTAAAAATTTTAAAAAATGTGTTTACGGATTGTGCTAATTACTCTCATTTGACCACATACTGTATAATCACATTGTAACACTACCACACACAGATATGCACATTATTTTAATTTAAAGTTAATAGTCATGAAAGAGAACTTGCCCACCAGAATTTTAAATGATATTAACCAGAACACCGGTAACCAGTCTTAGGGTTACTGTTGATTTGATGAAATGACATGAAGAAAGGGTTTGTTTGGCTTACCCTTCCATATCACTGCTCTTTATCAAAGGAAGTCAGGACAGGAACTCAAACAGGGAGGGATCTGGAAGCAGGAACTGGTGCAGAGGCCACGGACAAGTGCTGCTTGTTGGCTTGGTTCCCATGGTTTGCTCAGCCTGCTTTCTTATCAGGACCACCAGTCTAAGGATGGCATCACCCACAGTAGGCTGGGTCCTCCCTCACCAAACACTAATTAAGAAATGCCCAGTGAGTCCAGGACAGCCAAAGTGAGTCCAGGACAGCCAAGGCTACACAGAAACTCTGTCTCAAACCTTCACCCCCCCCCAAAAAAAAAAGCCTTACAGATGGATTGTTTGTTTGTTTGTTTGTTTGTTTTTGTTTGAGACAAGATCTCTCTGTGTTAGCCTTGGCTGTCCTGGAGTCGCTTTGTAGACCAGGCTAGCCTCGAACTCGCCTGCCTCTGTCTCCCGAGTGCTAGGATTAAAGGTGTGTGCCACCACACCCGGCTACAGCTGGATCTAATGGAGGCATTTTCTCAACTGAGGCTCACTCCTTTCGGATAACTGTAACCTGTGTCAAGTTGACACAGAAACAACAGTATTGCTGAGGAATCCCTGACATATTATCTTGTCAATGCCTACTATGAGAAGAGCAGCATGCCAAGCAATGGTGAGAAACAGCTGTAAATCCGACAGGCAAAGTCTCCACTCTCATAGATGTTACAGACCAACAGCAAACACCAATGGGACAATTCAAATCCCAGCAGTTCAAGTAATTCAGAAAAAAAAATGTATATATAGGAGTTCAGGGGCTGAGTTATTATTGCTCAGCAGAGGCCCTGGCACAGTAAAGGCAGAGGGGTGGGGCGGGCAGGCTCAGGATATGAGAGAGTTGGCATCTCTTATCAATAAAGGATGAATTACACAATAACATATAACAAGACTTGCCATTTGGAAAAGAATAAAGATGCATAAATGGAACGAAGGGCTCTACAAGAAACTATAAATGAACATCTTCGTGATGTGATGAAACAGAAGGCCTCTCTAATTACGGTAAACACCGTGGAGATGGAGGAGGAAGCTGGCCCTGGGGAATGGCTCAGTGGTTCAAGTGTTGGCTGTGCAGCCATGAGGACCAGGATGCAAGCAAGAGGATGGAGTGCCTGTGGGCTTGGAGGGAGACCAGGGATGACTCTCACCTTCACTCGCCACAGGGTCCACAAGTATGTTGGCCCATGTGCCCCTGTACCCATACACACATGCAGACATACAACACCCATGGGAAATGGAAAAAGAAAGCACAGACGGGAGGGTTATGTGACTATAGGAATAAGTCACTTCTCTGTATATTCATGAGACCTGTTTGTATAACAAACGTAAGAGTTAGGGATAAAAAGAGATGGAGTTTAGCCCAGGGATACTTTTTGAGACAGGGCCTGTCTAAGCAGCCTTGACTGGCCCAGAAAGCTCTATGTGGAGCAGGTTACCTTCAAACCCATCCCCCTGCCTCTGTAGGATTAAAAGCCACACTTGGCTTGCACCTGTCCAAGGCTTAAGAGGCTACTAACGTTTCAAGTTGGTGTGAGGCCATCAACCACTCTTTTTTTTTTTTTTTGGTTTTTCGAGACAGGGTTTCTCTGTGTAGCCTTGGCCATCCTGGACTCACTTTGTAGACCAGGCTGGCCTCCAACTCACAGCGATCCGCCTGCCTCTGCCTCCCGAGTGCTGGGATTAAAGGCGTGCGCCACCACGACCGGCTCCATCAACCACTCCTATACAGCAACCATTTTTATAAACTTCGACTTTCCTGTAATGAGTAAGACAGGAGATACCCAAAGTCTAACTAGACATCTCACTTGAAGATTTGTGGAAAGAGGCAATGTAAAGAATTACATAAACAGGTGGGCCTGTACCATTTACAAAATTAAAATAGAAAACAAAACAAAAGCCAAAGGGAACAATGCTTTGGCAATCACGCATATTTTCCCTCCCATTCATGAAAATGACAACGTTAACTGCCCTTAAAAATCAGTGTTTTAAGTTTATTCTCTATCTTTATTGGGTGGTGGTACAATAGTTTAGAAACACTATCAAGCATCTTACAAAATGCATTTCATAACTCCATTTTAAAAAGTGAATGGAGAAGCAGGGCATGGTGAGTACTGTGATCCCAGTACTCAGGAAGGCAGAGGCAAGCGGATCTCTGTGAATTCAAGGCCAGCCTGGTCTACAAAGCGAGTCCAAGAGAGTCAAGGCTACACAGAGAAACCCTGACTTGAAAAACAAAACAAAACAAAGTTAATGGAGAAAGGCCTCTAACATTCTTTTTTTTTTAAGCATAATGTTTTTATTTACACACACACACACACACACACACACACACACCACACAACACACGGACTTTTGGACAGATCTCGAATGATTTTGCTCGTGTATTTTCTAGTTGACCAACAGTGAACTTAAAGAGAGATCAGATGGGCACGTCCTCGCTTAGTAGCCACTCCGCGCGCCCCTCCTTCGCTTACGGCGGGTAGAGGGCGGATCCCGAGCAGGATGCTCACAAAGGCCAGGCTGTGGCCCCGAGTCCGCCCAGGCTTCCAAGAGTAGATCACGGAGCGTTGGCAGCGCATACCGTCCGAGCCAGGGCTGCCCGGCCAGGTAGAGCTGGCGAGCAGCCGGTCCGACTGACTCCCAGGTACCCAAGGGGCCGAGTGGGGTCTCAGTCAAGGGTGACCTGCGGCCTGGCGCCCGGGTGAGCAGCGCACCTGTGACTCGGCGCTTGCTCATGGAGGATCGAGCACCGAACTGCCCGGCCGGCTTCGCTCTCCGGCCAGTGAGATTGGCGTTGCACCCGGGGCTCCCACTGGGAACATCTCCACCTCCCTGCCCGCGGAACACCCGCCCGAGGCGATGCACTCACCCGAGTCACCAAGAAGCCAGAGGCTGGCAGCACACGCAGCCCCTCCGGGCGCGCTGGACTGCATTTCCCACAAGGCGTCCGACAGGCCTTCCAATTGCGCAGGCGCGGCTGGAAGGTTGTAGGCGTGGGCTTGCTCCTGTAGTGCTTGTGCATGGTTTGCCACTTTACCTGTTTGCTTAAAGAAACTGGTTCTAGAGCCTGGCATGGTGGGGCACACCTGTAATCCCAGCATTTGGGAGGCAGAGGCAGGCGGATCTCTTAGAGTTCCAGGCCAGCACAGCCAAGCCTACACAGAGAAACCCTGTCTCAAAAAACAAAATAAAACAAACAAAACAGTTCTAGAACACTCTCCTTCCCTAGATCAGAGGACACTGGACACCCACTTGCGTGAGGGAGCATGAGAGGTAAAGTAGTAACGTGACTTAGTGTCACTCTGTGGAGAACTGCAGCTGTGCCGGTACTGACCATTACTTCTTTTTGTCTGCAGTTGAAACATTACTTGTTTTTCTCTGCAGTTGAAACATTGTGCTCCACTGGTTGCCTTCACTTTCCTTGTTTTGAGTCGATTATTTGGCCCTTGGTTTGCCTCCTCTTGGGGACTTTCCACAGTGCTGTTTGAGTGCTGGTTCCTCCCGTATATAAGCAGTTCTGTTACTCCCAATAAACGGCATTCTCTTAGCACGAATGAGAATGACCCACTGTTGTGTCATCTCTTCAATCCGCAGACCCTCCCCACAGCGTGCCAGAGCTGCATCACTCGGTGAGTGGGAGCTAGCGAATCACAAGCACTGGCTCAGTTGTTGGTCGCTCTTCCTAGGGCTGCAGAATTGTCACTGGCAAACCAATCACCTCTGTGGGTGAAACTCGTGGATGCTGAGATAATTTTGGCTGCGACTACAACTTTGGAACTTGGAGACGTGTATGACATCTTAAGATAGGTTAGAGATTGTAATATTTGCTTGTGCCTTTTTAATGTTTTTCTTAAAACTCTGACATCATGATACTTGCATACAGTGCACTGTGGTCACATTCACCCCAATTTCTATCATCCATCTGCCGTCTACTTAGGTTGACTTCCTTCCCACCTAGTCCCTTTCCTACACTTTAACTTCTATTTTCCCACTTCAGGATGCAAATCTTCTGTTTCTTGCTACAAAAACTGTGTCCTGAACCAAATATTAGAGAGGCTTTTGGAAGCCCCCCCCTTTTTTTTTTGGTTTTGGTTTTCGGGACAGGGTCTCTCTGTGTAGCCTTGGCTGTGCTGGACTCGCTTTGTAGACCAGGCTGGCCTGAGCTCTGGAGGCCACTTTTTGACAAGACTCAAAAATCCTGCTAAGTCCTCCACTCTCTACATGTGACCAAATTCCTTTAACCCCACACCTTACGCGGTGAGCCTCTGACAAACCTTCAGCAGGAAACTGCTCTTTGATGCCCACTGTGCTGTCTTGTTGGCTCTAAGTCTCTAGTTCGCCTTTTCTGTATTCAGAGTTCAGCTCGTGCATAATGGAAGTGGCTGTCCCTACTGCCAACACACTGAATACAAATTGCTTCATTGCCCTTCGCTGGTAGTGTCTGGCTCTTTCCCATAGTTGTCTATTTAAAATTAAGGGAAAGTGAAAATCGTCCCAGTTGAGGACTTGATGGCTTAGTAGTTAAGAGCAACTACTGTTCTTGCAGAGAGAGGGCCCCAGTTCTGTTGTTAACACCTGCTGCAAGCAGCTCTAACCAGCTGTAACTCCCATCTCCAGGGCATCCTATCCAGTCTCTCCAGCCTCCATGTACACTTGCACTCAAGTGCACACACCCACACTGTGGAGAGAATGTAGCCTTGCCTTAGTCTGGACCCAAGGTGAAAACAGTCTTGGGATGATTCGCCCCACTGAGACTTTGTCTCTACAAACTGATGAAGATCTTAGATAGACTCAGATGGGAGGAGAAAAAGAGAGAGAGAGGCGGGGGGGGGGGGGGGACGACAGAGAGACAGAGAGAGAGAGAGAGAGAGAGAGAGAGAGAAAGGACATTGGGGAACCAGAGAGAAAAATCGGAGGTTCCAGCCCACAGCGCGAGGAGCTGGAGGATTTGGCAGCGGTGGCAAGCTTGGTGGAGACCTCCATGTTCAGTCCACCAGTCCACGGATGGTGCAGCTTCTTCTGTCTGATAAATGATCTGCTGGACTCCTGAGAACTACGCCAGGGGACTTGCCCTGTGGAACTGATACCCAGAAGGTTTCATTCTTGTTCTCCTTAATCTCCTTTCCCTCCTATTTAGAGTAGTCAGGTTGTAAGGGGGGGGGGTACATGCCTTTAATAAATCCCTAATAAAGTAGAATCATTAAGGAATCAGAGCCAACACCACACACAGACAATATTTAGAGGAATGTTTGGAACTAGCATCTCAGCCACTAACTTGATACATATTGTCCTCCCCCATCATGATTTCCCTGGTCCTTATGAATGTTTTTATTAAAAACAACAATTTTAGTATTATTTTATGAAATTATCAATCTTATTTGCTTTCCACCCCCCCGCTTTAATCTGGCTGGTGTTGACACTGTTCCATCACAGTGAGATGAGGTGCTCCCCCATTATAACCAACAATATTTTATCCAGCAATATACTAACATTGTTTCTAACAATACAAGGGAAACTGTAGTTTCTGTTCTAGTCTCAATCACACTGCCTTTTATATAAAAATGCATACAATAGGCATTTAATTTTTGAGCTGATACATATTCTTAAGAACCCTACTGCAATACAGCAACTGTTCAGTGCAGCAGCCCTTGCCTGTGACCTCAGCACTCGAGCCTGATGCAGGAAGATCATGCTTGGGAACTAGGCTGCACAGAGAATCCTGACTTAAGACCAAACAGGACAGGAGGGGGGAGGGGAAAGAGAACAAAAACCCATCAAAAAGTTGTGCATTAATGACATTGGCCAATCTCTGGCCTTGAAAAGGCCAAAGACTATGTAACTTAGAACAGTACAGGATCTAGAAATACACATTTTTCTTGAATCTTTATTCAGGACTCTCATGGAAAGTTATGTTTCAAAATGAGAACAATCTTTACATTTATATGATAGGTAATACTGACATAACTTTATAACCTGAGAAAGACAGACCTATTATCCTAAGTCATACCTTCAGGCTTTGAAGGACTAACTACAGCTTTTTTTTTTTTTTTTTTTTTTTTTCAAGACAGGCTCTCCCTGTGTAGCCTTTGGCTGTCCTGGACTCACTTTGTAGACCAGGCTGGCCTTGAACTCACTGAGATCTGCCTGCCTCTGCCTCCTGAGTTATTACTGTTCCATCTATTGTATTTTATCATCCACCTATGGATGATAAAATTTTCTGGGGCTGGAGAAATGGTTCCATAGTTAAGAACACTGGCTGCTCTTGCAGAGGACCTGGATTTGATTCCCATCACCCACATGGCAGCTCACAACTATAACTCCAGTTCTAGGGGATCAAATATCCTCTTCTGATCTCCTTAGACAGTGCACACACATGAAACAAACACATACATGCAGGCAAAACACTCATAAAATAAAATAAATATAATTTCTTTATGCTCTAAGTTCTTAGAAAATAATCATGGTCACTTCAGTTGGGTTTCTAGTTATTATGGAAGAAACTTGACACACTCTCTCTCTCTCACACACACACGCACACTATACAGGATGGCGAAAAATGATTTATTTCATCCATGCACCATCAAATCGCTGCCTAGTTGACTTCTAGGCCCCGGTGGTGATGGAAATCAGAACAATGTTATTCTTAAAATAGTGAAGAGAAAAACTATAATTTTTAGTCAGTGCGCAAAGTGGATGTAACAAAATACTATTCCTTTTTTTATAAAACTCACAGCACAAGAGCCGCTCAGTCAGCTTCAGAAAGCATCCACAAGCCGAAGCTAGTGTGTAAACAAGCTGAAGCTAGTGGTGTGTAAACAAGCTGAAGCTAGTGTGTAAACGGAAAAGTGCTATCGTTTATATTCACTGTATGGTCCCATGCTGCACAGAAAATTAAATAAAAGACACTGTGATCAGGTGAGAAAACCTAAAATGGTTTAGGTAGTGCCACACTGTAAGAAAGGTAAGACACCAATTAGAAGAGGAAAAAAAAATGGTATTTGTAGTTACCATGATTGTGAATGCAAAGAATCTACAAATACACCATTAGAAAGAAATCTGTATGCACACATGTACCATGCACACACAAAATAAATTATCCATGTTACTTACACAAGGCCAATATGTAAAAATCGATTATGCCTATATACTAGCATTGGAAAATGGAATTTTGTCTTATGTGTGTGTGTGGAGTGCATGTTTGGGGGTTCATGTCGGGGGTAGCTGATGTTCAGTGTCTTCCTTAATTGCTCTCTCACAGCTTGTTTTGGCGAGTTAAGCTAGCCTTCTCGCTCCAAGGTAACTAAGACAAGTCTTTAATATTACCATTAAGGACATGGCCTCATAACTAGTGATTCAAAACAATGAAGCAAAGTAACTGACAACACGGAATTATGTGTATTAAGTATGGGAGTGCTGTGGGGAAGCTAGAAAACCAGAAAACAACAACTTAAGACAACAGTTTTCTTTCTTCCTCTTTAATAAAAACCATGCAGTTGGATAATAGCTTAGGAAAAGACAGTGCGAGGTAGTTTTTTGTTTTTTAATTTGGTTCATTGCTTTTAAAATGCATATATTTCAATTATTTACTATTAAAATATTGGCTGTAATACTAATAGCTGATATTCCTTTTGTTAATGACAAACCCTGCACTCAGATTTTTCTAGTGTTTATATATTGCATATATTATATAATTCAGACAAAAGAATAAAAGTGTTCCTTTTACCTTACAAATGGCCAATGCCAATGTCTGCAACAGTGAAGCATCTGATCTTAAAAAGTGACTGATAGGTTTGAAATCTTTCTGTTAATTATTATATGACCAAAGTTTTTTCTTCCAATTTTAATGTCATATAGGACTAAAAGTTTCCTCATCGTCACTATGCTTCCTAAGTCAATATGTAGAATATATTCTCCGAGGAACTTTGGCTAACTGTTTTTACTCGTGTAAATCTGTGTTCAAGGAGTCCTCTTCAATATGAATTTTATAATGATTGGTTAGGGAAGATCTCTGGCTGAAGAGCTTCCCACATGCACTGCACTCATAGGGCTTCTCTCCAGTATGAATTCGCTGATGTGCAATAAGCGAGGAGCTTTGTCTAAAACTCTTCCCACACGTGCTACACTCAAAGGGCTTCTCTCCTGTGTGAATCCTTCGGTGCTGAATAAGAGCTGCACTTTGGCCAAAGGACATCCCACATTCCTGGCATCGATAAGGTTTCTCTCCAGTGTGGATTCGCTGGTGGTTACTCAGGGACGAGTTACACCTGAACGTTTTCCCACACTCGGTACATTTATAGGGTCTTTCTCCAGTGTGCATTCTCTGATGCTGGATCAGAGCTGAACTCTGTCTGAAGGCTTTCCCACAAACCTTGCATTTACATGGTTTCTCTCCGGTGTGAATTCTCTCATGAATGATGAGAGTTGAATGGGAACTTAAGGCTTTGCCACACTCACTGCAGTTATAAAACTTCTCTCCTGTATGAATTATTCGGTGTCTATTGAGCCTTGAGATAGAAGTGAAGCCTTTCCCGCATTCATTACATCTGTAGGGCTTTTCTCCCGTGTGGATTCTTTCGTGTTGAATCAGAGATGCACTCTGACTGAAGGCTCTGCCACATTCACTACACTTGAAAGGTTTCTCTCCAGTGTGGATTCTCTGATGATAACGGAGGGATGAGCTAGACTTAAAGGTGTTGCCACATTCATTGCACACGTAGGTCTTTTTTCTGGAATGAATTCTCTGGCATCCTGAAAGGGAAGTGGATGCCTTCCTACCTGGGTTATATTTATGAGGATTTTCTCGGGCATGGATTTTTTGATGCAAAAAAAGGCCAGACCTTTTGCTAAAGGATTTTCCACATTCTTTGCACGTATAGGATTTCTCCAAAGTATGAGTCCTTAGGTGCTTACCAAGTGATGCACTATGGCTGAAGGCTTTCCCACACTCTTTACATATGTAGGGCTTCTCTCCAGTGTGTGTTCTTTGATGTTGAATAAGGGCTGAACTTTGGCTGAAGGCTTTCAAACACTCTTTACACTGAAATAATCTCTCTCCAGTATGGGTTTTCAGATGTTTGCGAAGGGATGAGTTGTGCATGAAAATTTTTTCACAAGTACTACATTTATAGAGTTTCTCTGCTGTCCTGATTTTTGGCTGATTAAGTGAATTTGAATTTTTCTTGACGCTATTTCCTTGTGTTTTTTCACTAGCAATCTTCTGTTTCCCAGTTGACTTCAGGCTGACATTCAGACCAGAGCCAAAATTCTTATGGCTTTTATCTACAATAAGGATTTTTGTATGGGTGACTGACATTATTTCTAAGCTTTTGTTTTTGTCCTGTGTTTTAAAACTGTCCCAGGACCTATCACTTTTGAGTTGCTTCCTTTTTAATCTCTGAAATGATGACTCTTTAGTTTGAGTTGATTTTGTCGTGTGAAGGCTGCTCTTACATCCTGGAAGAAAAAAATTGCCAGTGATAGGTGTGATTAGCTCAGACTAAATGTATAGGAAGAAGGACAATGATACCTAAATAAATACTGTATGCCTAAAGGTAATAGGAAAATGAAGACTAAAAGAGCAGATGAGAGCGTATCAACTGGAGTGAACAAAGGATAAACAAGCTCATTTATGGAGGGATGAGGTAAGAGTAACCAGTAGAGGGGTTAGAGGAGTATGAATTAGGAAATGTAGCCTGGTACCCAAAGCCCATGATGGATTCAGAAATTATGGTACCTTTGCCATTCTTTTTCATTTTGAAGTTCTTAATTTTCCCTTTCTTATCTGTCAAAATCCTTAGCAGCCCTCCAATGCAATGCAAACAACTTCTCTGTTGCATCTTTTCCTGACTGAGTCTAGCTATCCACACCCTTCCTCTCACTATAGCACTTATTACAAGATACAGCAAAGCATCACTTAATGGCAGGGATATGCTTTGAGAAATGTGGTCCTAAATGAGGTAGGCCATCTTCATGTAAGCATCACAGAGGATACCTAACACCAATCTACATGGTGTAGATTAACCACTGGATGTACGTGTCTTGATGTAATCAAAAGATATGGTAAACATGATGTGGATGAGACTGCTCCTAGTTTAACATCGCCACCTAAGCCTTTCTTCCCATAAGCACAAGCATAATTTAATACAAAGTATTAAAATACAAAATGCAAAGCACAGTAGTCATGAACCAGCAATATAGTAACTTACAGCTATTATCAAATATTATATATTGAACGTAATTCTAGTACTATACTTTTATACTTCTAAGCATGAATAATACATTCTGTTAATTTCTATTTATCCAGTTTTGATGCAGGGTCTCACTGTGTAACCCTGGTTGGCCTGGAACGTAGGGTAGAGAGCAGGCTGGCCTCGAACTCATAGGGATCTTGAGTGCTGAGATCAATGGAGAACATCACCACTTTGACTAGCTTGCATGCTACTGTTTTAAAAAGTTTTAAATTAGATTTACTTGTCTTAATTTATGTATGTTTTGCCTGTGTGTATGCATGTACAGCACTTGCATGCTAATTGCCTGCAGAGGTCAGGAGAAGGCACTGGAACCTCTGGAACTAGAGTCATGGATGACTGTGAGCCATGACGGGAGTCTAGGAAACAAAGCTGTGTCCTCTGCAAGCACAAATGCTCTTAACTGCCTGTTCATGTCCCCAGTCCCATGTATTAACTTTTTCTGACTGCAGTGTCACAGGCTGGCAGTCCGCTTTCATCTCTATCACACTGACAGCAGCATCAGTGTAGTCAGTCCATCATTTACCATGTGATACACAAGTACAGCATATGTGTTAAAGTGGAAAATGTCTATCTAGAGATGCCAAGAAAGCCTTCAATAAAAATCTGTGTCACACAGGTAATAAGCATAAACAGGACTTGAGGCATACCTCCACAACATGATAAAATTCAAATAGTTTGGTCCAAAGCCAATACTTTATTTAATGAAGAGACACTGTATTTCCACTATAATCAAGAATGAGGCAAGTATACCCATTTTCCCTACTATTCATCTTTAAGAAAATATTCATTAGCCCAGTCAGACAAATAAATCAGAGAGAAGTTAAAAAAACAAACAACCCAAAACCTGCCTGCATTCGCTGACGGCAGAGCATCTCCTAAAACTCATTCAGGGAAGAAGCGCATATAGAATTGACACACAAAGGCATTTTTAGAAAGAACAAGAGGAATACAAGAAATATGAAAAACCTATACAAGAAAAGTTTTTCTAAGCATCTTGAATGAAATTGGAGCATTCCTCTGCTACTCTCGGATATAACAACCCACTGTCAGTAAATAAAGTCAGGATATATGTCAGAATTTCTCAGTAGCAGCAGACATCCTGGTCAGATAATTGTTGTATGGGACTATCCTGTAGTCCGAATATTGAGTTACTTTCAATATACCCTTAAACATACTAAGTTCCTGTACATGAAATGCAGCCCTCCTTGGAAAGAGTAAGAGACTTTGAGATGCTCAATTGAAAAGGGAGCAGAGACAGGAGGGAGGCTAGGGCCTAGGGGCTTGGGCTTGCCCTTTCCTAACAGTCCTTAATGATCAAGTACCCGAAGAAGGCACCTGATGAGGGACAGGCTGATCCAAGGCCTTCCCTGAGGCCCTGACGTATGGAAAAGGAACATAGTCTCTTATATAAAACCAAGAATATGCTTGGCAGAGCCAGTAATGGCCTGGTGGCAGTGTTGGGGTGACCTTTTTGTGCACGGTGTAGAGGTTGCCTTTGTATTATTCAAATGTTGAGTTCTGTACCTGCAGTATTGTTATTATTCTTACTGCATTATATTTTACAAACATTCCCTCCAACACATTCTGATTGGTTTAATAAAGAGCTGAACACCCTATAGCAAAGCAGGAGAGCATGGGCAGGACTTCCAGCCAGAGATAGGAACTCTGGGAATGAACTGGGTGTGGGAGATTCAGCAGCCAGCTGTCGGGGAAGAAACAGGGTGCTGGGACTGAGAAGCAAAGAGCCATGAGGTGGAGCATAGATTACTAAAAAGGGGTCAGTTTAAGTTGTAAGAGCCTAAGCTAAGGCCAAGCTTTCATACTAAATAAAAAGTGCAAAGACAATCCTGTCATAGGCCAGGGCTTTGGCAGAGCTTAGGTCTCAGATCCTGAGAACCCCAGTCTTCTGACCCTAAGGGCCTCTGGTTATCAGTCCCAAAGCTGCTTTGCGCTTGAACTATGACAGTTTTACTATATTCTTTCTGTATCCCCCTTGCTCAGCATAACTTGATTGGCACCATTGTGCAATAGCTTTCCGCTGACTCCGTCCCATCCCGCCACCCCACCGCAAATAGTATATAAGATGCTGAACTTCTTTTTTGTTTTTGTTTTTGTTTTTTGAGACAGGGTTTCTCTGTACTAGCCTTGGCTGTCCTGGACTTGCTTTGTAGACCAGGCTCTCTTCGAACTCACAGCAATCCACCTGCCTCTGCCTCCCAAGTGCTGGGATTAAAGGCATGTACCACTATGCCTGGCAATCTGAACTTCTTAATAAACTTGCTTGGCATAAGACATTTCCTGAAACCAGCTTTTCTGTGGCCTTTATCTCCTCATCCCCTGGTCCTCGCACTTAGCAGCCATCACTAAAGCACGACCTGCTGGTCCAGGTTGGTCTCCAGTCACTGAGGCTACCCTCCATTCTATTTTGCGGAGTATCACAGGCCCCCCACCCCCACTCACCATGACTTTCTTTCTCTGCTTTCCAGGGTTCCTCTCCTTGTTGTAACACGGAGATCATCTTTGGTTTGGCAAATGGAAATCCTGATCACACACAAAATTCACAGAAACAGTAAAAAGACTTAGTTTTAATAGGAACATGCAGTACAGTATTTGTGTGAGAAACCCAGAGGAAGGGACAGGACACTTCTATTGGGTACTTTAGCTGTTCCCTGTCATGTGACGGGATGTGTTAAGCAGAAGCCAAGTGGCTCACAGGACATGACTGGTAGAGCTAATTGTACATTGCGGAAATATGCTAAACAGGCAGCCTTAGCACTCTCGAAAAGGAATGTTGGGTACGCAGCCAGAATAAAATGAGTAGCTGTCAGGTCGCCTGTTTGCAGCGGGAACACATGGGCTTCTTTTCAAGGATAGAGTGTTGGGAGTTGGTCTGGTTGCTGCCCAAATGAGCAGACTCACATAGCCCAAAATGTTTGTTTTTTGTTTTTCGAGACAAGGTTTCTCTGTGTAGCTCTGGCTGTCCTGGAGCTTGCTCTGTAGACCAGGCTGGCCTTGAACTCACAGAGATCTGCCTGCCTCTACCTTCTGAGTGCTGGGATCAAAAGCGTGCACCACCATTGCTTGGCTTGTTTTTTTGCCCTAAATGTTTGCAACCTTGCCTGAAAACTTATTCCTGTTTGACCAATTAAAAGCCGACACATCTGGGCGGGCAAATGGGATAGGTGTGGCTAAGGTTTGAGGGCTTTTGGGACAGAGAGGTTCTGGGAAGGGAAGCAGTCAGAGACTGGAAGAGGATCTTGGGAAGGAGACAGGAGAGAGGAGGAGAAGGAAGGGGCCACCTCCATGGGCTAGGCAGAGTGAGAAGCACATGGCCGGCGTGGGTGGAGGGTTTGGCCCAGAGGAAGAACAGTAGCAAGTATTTGGAATTATGGATGGGAAGTAGCTCAACAGAAATTATTAGGAGGCGGTGGATTGGGGTTGGGGCAGGGAGATATGGGAGGCAGTTCAGGGGATCAGTATCTGCCCTGCCCTGGGTAAACCAAGGCTGCTTTTAATGACTGATAGCAAGTTAGAAAATACTGCCGTAGTAATCATAGCCTAATAATAAACATTAGACTCCATCTTTAAATTAACAACAACAAAGTATACCGCATTTACCTGTGTACAAAAGAGAAGTGAGAAAGGCAAGAAATAGGAAGGCTGAGGGAAGTCTTTGTTACAAGCAACCCAGAATAAATATAACATGAAAATGCAGCGTCAACACTGAAGGAATTTCTACTGTCAAGTTACAGACAGCGAGGGACAGTATGACTATCAACCTCTTTGTTCTCCTATTTGGGGCATGTAAACACCTGGAAGTGGAAAACAGTTTCATTATTTATAGAGATCTGATCTGTACAGCCCTACAACAAAACCCAGCCTAGGGTGTTCTAATGGCCACAGCCTCCGTCCAGGGAAGCAGGTGCGGGGCCCTCGCGGCTGCATCTCTGCCCACAGGGAGTCTCCTCACCCAGCGAGGCCAGGTTGCTGTAGTTCTCCAGCATCACCTCGCGGTACAGGCTTCTCTGGGAGGCATCCAGCTTCTTCCACTCATCCCGAGTAAAGAGCACGGCCACATCTTCAAATGTCACTGGCACCTGTGAGGAGAAGCCATTCCATCTCACTCAGGACCAACCTCGTACGGGACGAGGGAGGTGACAGTGTGGAAGGTGGACAGGCCATCATAAAATGTCACTGAGGGTTCTAAAGAGGCTAAGTAATCCATTTAATGATTAATTCAAGCAGTGACAAATACACAAAGAATAGCAATGTTGACGAGCATCGAAGACTCTCCATCAGAAGATGATGGCTTCAACTACGGCAAGCTAGCCGATGGGCAACTGCCCCTATGCAACCACAGCAGAATGCTGCCTGAAAATGGAGGAGACGTGGACACAGACTAAGTTGATTGCCTAGCTCTGTCAAGACAGGGTGAGTGAGTCCTTCATAGTTCCTGCTTCACAAAAATGTTTGTCAGATATACTGAGCCAGAAGGCTGATGATAATGCTCCAACGTTATAGAGAGATTTTGGGTGACTGTCCAGGCAGCTGCCTCTGTCGTTTTATTAGATTTTTGAAGCTGCTTGTCTGCACTTCCTGCTGACTCAGATATAATTTTATTCCTCAAGTCTCTGATTAGGTTTAAGACTAAATAGTTATAGCTTTGTAATTAAACTTAGTTAGCAGTTAAGAAGATGTTTTAAGATCTAAACAGATGTTTTTAGGTTGATAAGATACAAGAAATAAGAGAAAATAATTTAGGTCCAAGACTACAGACTCGCCTAGATAGGAGTGTGTTTTCATCAACGTTGACAAATACATTTAGACTAGACAGTATGCATGTCTTACCTATTGGTTTTTATGCTTCATACTTGTTCTTACCGTATATTCTATATATATATATATATATATATATATCCTTTTTAATTAGACAAAAAGGAAGGATTACAACAGTCTGGTCTGGTGCTTTGTATTTGATTGTTAATAAATGATCTTGCTTCCCAAGGTCTCCTTGCTGTCTCTTAAAGACGTATTTATTTATTTATTTATTATGTATACACTGCTCTGCCTGGATGTCCACCTGCAGGCCAGAAGAGGGCATCAGACCATACTATAGATGGTTGTGAGTCACCACATGGTTGCTGGGAATTGAACTCAGGACCTCTGGAGGAACAGTCAGTGTGCTTAACCTCTGAGCCATCTCTCCAGCCCATCCTTGCTGTCTCTTACAAGCAGACTATCATCACACACCCCAAATGTTGCTGTGTAATCTTGGCTGTGTAATCCCTTTTTGACCAATAAAATGCCTACATACTTGGGCAGGGCAGAAATGAGGTAGGCATGGACAAAGTTCACAGGTGTGGAGAACAGAAGGATCATGGGAGGGAGAGAAGGAAGCTGAGGCACCATGGGTTAGCATGGAGAGAACCATGTGCCAAGGAGGAATAGTCTGAGGATCGGCATGGAGAGAAGCCCAGATGGAAAGCATGTGCAAGTACTTTTTATTTTTGAATGGACACAGCCCAAATAGGAATAATTAGAGCAAATGGCTTGGAAGAGGTAACAAGGTAGCTTAACGGGTAATATCTGCCCAGCCCCAGGTGAAGTAAGGCTTATTTAAAATTCTATCAGATATCTGTGTCTTTTATTGATATGATAGCAAGTTAATAACTGCCATAATAACTACAGGCTTTTAATAATAAACTTTAATGCCCATTTTTATTTTCTACAGCATAGGAGCCTGGCTTTGTGTATAGAGAGTTACAGCCAATAATGTACCTCATGGTCATTAGTAGTCTTTCTAGTAAAGATTCTTTTGAGTTCTTTGTTTTGTTTTTGAGACAGAGTCTATGTAGCGCTGGATGGCCTGGAACTTGATATTGTTAGGCCAGGCTAGCCCCAAACTCACAGAGATCTGTCTGCCTCTGCCTCCCTAGTATTGGATTAAAGGAGTGCACCACCATGTCCTGCAAGATTCTTTACTTTTAATTTTCACATGCATGCAATGCACATATAGGAAAAAGAATTTGCTATGGAGAGAATACCAAAGATAATCTTGGCTTTTAAAGAATTTCGGATCTACTCGGCACACAGGAACATGTTTAAAATCATTTCAACAATGCGAAAAAGCTCTGTAGCTGGACTGGTAGGCTCACACACCATCTCCAGCTTCGATCTTCACTTCAGAGACAACAATGTGAGATCAGAATCCACCTGATGTCACAAGCTTTACCACTGGCGGCAGCAGCACCACTACAGTGGAAGGTTTCCACCATGTATGTTGAACTGCCTTGGTTCTTTCCTTGATCTTAAACTTCCGGACACTGGGACTTTCTTTTCTTTTCTTTTTTAACTGTGGTATTGACACACGGAGAGCAGGTAAGGGAGACGAAGGAGAGGGTTCACACACACAGGGATGAGGGTTCAGGGCATGGACACAACTGGACCCTCCTGGATGGAATGTAGAGGCTTAAGGATAAGGAGGAGCTGGCCACACCCTAGGCCCTTGTGGCTCCAAAGAGAACCTGTACCATCAATGTGGTGTTATCTGGTGCTATGGTAACTACAGACTGAGCCATCAGTGTCTGGCCGCATCTGAACACTTCCCATGAACTAACTTTGTCATCCTCTGACCTATCCTAGAAGGGGGCAGGGTTGCCATTTTTATTTTATTGCTGGGGAAGCGGAGCCACAGAGAGTTAGACTTGCTCAAGGCCCACAAACTGAGGGGATGGGTTAGAAGTCAGCTGTCTTCAGCACCCCACTTCCTGACCACTGTGTTGACTGACTTTTCTGCCTTGAAACCCTCACCCTCTTCACGGATTCTTGAGAAGCTGTTTCCTGGTTTTCAGAGGCAGGCTCCTGAAACTGTGTCCCTTGCAGCATCTCGTCTAGAGGCGGGGGAGGCGGGGGGAGGGGAGGCGGGGGGGGGGGCATCTCTATATTCCTGTACCTTAAAATGGCAGGTCAAGATTAGTTTTCACGCCGGGCGTGGTGGCGCACGCCTTTAATCCCAGCACTCGGGAGGCAGAGGCAGGAGGATCGCTGTGAGTTCGAGGCCAGCCTGGTCTACAAAGTGAGTCCAGGACAACCAAGGCTACACAGAGAAACCCTGTCTCGAAAAACCAAAAAAAAAAAAAAAAAAAAAAAAAAAAAAAAAAAAAAAGATTAGTTTTCACAAGAATGGTGCAATCAAAACCTAGGATCCACGGAGTGAAGGGAAGAAAACTATAGGCTGGGGAAATGTCACAAGCATTCTCAAGGGCAAAAAGCAATACCAAGAAATCCTTAGCTGAGCGTGGTGGCGCACACCTTTAATCCCAGCACTCAAGAGGCAGAGGCAGGAGGATCGCTGTCAGTTCGAGGCCAGCCTGGTCCACAAAGCAAGTCCAGGACAGCCAAGGCTAACACAGTGAGACCCTGTCTCGGAGAAGAAAAAAAAAAAAAGAAAGAAAGAAAGAAAGAAAAAGAAAAAGAAAAGAAAAGAAAAAAGAAATCCTGTGAGGGGCGGTGGGGGGTAGGGGGGGTAACAGACATGAAGGAAGGAAGCAGACCAGAAAGGACTTTTCCGCAGGTGTGTCCCTAACAATAAGTGGGCATCTGTATGACACGGTCAATTTAGTAAGCACAACAGATTGAGATCAGCAACCAACAAGGCTAGACCCTGTGAGAATGGGGTGTGTTCCCTATACAACCACTCATGAGGAAGGACCAACTCCTCCACGGGCACCAAATCCTGGTGAAGGCTGTACTGGATGGAGACCGTCAGTCAGGAATGGAAAAGAAAAGCATACAAAACCCACCTTCTGCTAAGAACTGAGATGGCAGTGCGCTCACCTGAGGCTTCCCTTCCCTTTGCTCTGGAGCCATGTTCTCTTTCTGCGCTTTTCTCAAGGATGGGTACAGTCTCCAAAAGTGTGATCTGAGAGAAGGAAAAAGAGTAGGATTGCTTCGCACCCCTCAGAAGTCGTGTCTCAGAAAGGGTCTCATCAGCTGAGCCTGGCTCTTCTGCCTCCAGAGAGGGAAGCAGGAGCTGGGGGCCGGCATCAGAGAATCGACAAGTCCCCATTCTTCTTGCCTCTGGATTTCCAGAAACAAGACTCAGGCGACACTGGACTCCATCACAGAGGGAACTCACTATGTCCCTATGTGCCAGGGATCACCCTACGCTGTTTACTACAGCTCAGCTGGCACTGTCCCCCGCCTTTAGATCAGGAAATTGGGGCCAGAGTGTGGCCACAGTGGGGACGCACGCATTTCTACCCGCTCAGATCCGACCACAGGCAGGTACGTTGCTTCTCCACTCCACTTACTGACCACCCACATGCTCAACTGCTGTCCAGGGGTCAATTTCCAGAGCCCTAGAGAAAACTCCAGAAAGGGGACAGACTAGTGGCTCAGGGTGGCCCACGCCACAGGCCTCCGCCTCCTTCAGCCTGGCCGTGCGGCTCACCTCCCCCCCAGCTCCCGCCACGCCTCATGAAGGCTCCGAGCGACCGCGCGTGGAGATTCAGCACGGGAAGCTAACGGCCGGGAAGCAAACCTATCCTACAGACGCCCCGCGGCCCACCGAAGCTCGCGGGGGGCGGGGCGGGGCTTAGGGGGTTGTCTTAGGACGGCTGGCGCAGAGGCCTCTGGGAAATGTAGTTCACGCCGGGACCCAGGGATTCTGGGATTTGAAGTAGTCGGCTTTGGCCCCTCAGGTGCGCAGCTGCAGTGGTGCGCCCCCATATCCCTCTCCCTCCCACCCCCCAGAAAAAGGTCCCGGGCTCGCCAGCTCTGTGGAGTCTTGGGTGTGAGGTGCATTGTAATTGCATTTGTGTGAATGATGGTGAGGCCAGCTGACTGTGACAGAAAACAGGCCTATGCCTCCTGCAGTCACTCACTGAAACCATCTTGTGTTGTAAGCCTTTTGAAATTAACCAGAGAACAAAAGGGAACATCACTTGGCATGCAGCGCCTTTTAGTGGGATGTAGAGTAAACAGTGAGCTGTAAAAATAATTATGTATTGATTTAGACTCAGAGGGTGTTACAGGAAAAAGGAAAAGGACAAGATAGCTGAAACCTGGAGCGCCAGGATTTTAAACAAACAAACAAACAAATGAAGAATGAGAGAAGACACCTGTATTGACCTCTGGTCTGAGCACATCATCACACACACACCCCGCCCCTCACATACACATAGATTGTTATAAAAGAACTTGTTTTAGCCTCACCTGGCTACCAAGGAAACAGGGGCTTCTTGGCAAATCGCTGTCGATAAAGCTGCTGTGTCTTGCAATTTTTTTATTACTCAATAAATTCTGACACAAACGTGTTCATCTCTGTTTCTGATATAGCGCGCTCAGAGAAAAGGACCAAATATAGTCTTGCTCTGCTTAACAACAGGTATACAATTTCTGAAGGTGTTATTTCCTTATCTAAACAGTAAAACACTCTGGGATTGTACTTGCTATACATTTGTATGCCTAGAAACACAAAGGTTTGCTTATCACAAAAATATAAATAATATGCTACATTTTTATAAAAGCTACATAACTAAGGGGTAGGAAATCTCATGAGACCACCATTATATATAGCAACAGAACTCAGGGTAATACAGTGCATATATGCATGTGTGTGCATACGAAACTGCACCCCAAAACACCTGAGATTCTCTGAGATTCTACAGGAGAAAAGACCAAGTCCACCATTGTCCAAAATTAAGCAAGCTATAGTTTGGGGTGCACCTGGGACTGCCTCACCCTAAGTTGGGATTTGAGAGAGTAGCCCCAAATGGCCTCTTAAAGTCCCTCTTACAGGAGAGTAAGGTGTTCACAGGGGAAGAGAGTTGGTTGTGACACTTTGTTGAAAGGGGTGCAATGGGAAGGGAAGGCACAGAGGTGACGATACATGTTAAGTGAATGGGGTTGCAAGCGTTTTGCATGAGACCTAAAAACCACAAATAGAAACTTTATTTAGCAAGGACTTAACCGAGGACAGACAGGAACTTCTTTAACTAGGATTTAGAACAGGAGCTTTCTAGTTACAGCTAGAAGTCTTAACTTGCAAGGACTTAACACAGGACAAACAGGAACTTCTCTTTAACTGTCTCAACTGAAAACAGAACTCTTAACTTGTAAGGTCTATGTAGAGGTTTGGATAGGAAGGGCTCCTATGGACTCATGTGTTTCAATGCTTGACCATAGGAAGTGACACTATTAGGAGGTGTGGCCTTGCTGCAGGAAGTGTGTCACCGTGGAGGTGGGCTTTGAGGTTATATATACTTAGGCTACGCCCAGTGTGAGACACAGTCCCCTTCTCTGCTGCCTGTGGATCAAGATGTAGAACTCTCAACTCCTTCTCCAGCACCGTGTCTGCCTGCACGCTGCCATGCTTCCGCCATGGTGATGATGGACCAAACCTCTGAAACTGTAAGCCAGCCCCAATGAAGTGCTTGCTGTGGTCATGGTGTCTCTTCACAGCATGGAAACCCTAAGACACTATATTTTCCCCTTTGGGCTCCCTTTAACTTGTCTTTGTGCCTGTTTTGGCCTCACAGCACCAGTGTGAGGGAATCTTCTCAGCTCTCACTCTGTGTCCCTGCTGCTAATAAGCTACTGTAAGCGTTAACTGGAGTGACAGGAATCCATGATTTGGGTGTAGTAGCAGGAACGGCTGAAATCTCACATCTCAAACCACAAACAGAAAGCAGTGAGAGCGCACTTGAAATGACTTTTTGAACTTCCACTGCTCCCACTGAAATGCTCCCTACAACAAGGCACACACCTCCTAAGCCTCCCCAAACACCACCACCTTAGAACCAAGTATTCAAATGCCAGAGGCTATGGTGGGACTCACTACATCGTTCAAACCACTACAGCTATTTTGGACTTAGTCCATGAAATATTGGCCAACACCTTGACTACATAACCCATTTGAAATTGAATTTGCTGAATTTTGGAAGAAGTGGACTTGTTAACATTTAATGAAACCAAAAGCTGCTGGCAAAATAAGAAATCCTAGGACATATAGAGAGGCTGGCCATGTCCTTCCAGCAATGATTTGGAAAGCTGTCCACAAGAAGAAAGCGTTGGGGCGATCTTTTTGTGCACTGTGTATTCAATTGTGACTTCTGTGCTGGCAGCCAGCTGAGAAGTGTCTGGATTTTGCTACTGTTCATCACCTGCCTCAGGACTTTGTAACGTTCACCTTCCTCACTTCTGATTGCTTAAATAAAGAGCTGATGGCCAATATCTAGGCAGGAGAGGAAAGGCGGACACACCATGGATACCTTGTGATAGACTGTGTGATAGCTGGGCCTGGAATTCAGGAAGCAGACCTGTGGACCCCACCTGGACTACTGTTTTTCTAATTGGCCCTCAACGGAGAAAGAGACCACCCTTCCCACGTAACTCAGGCAGGAGGAAAAGAGAGAACAACAGGTTGAAACCAGGTTTGAGCATACGTGGATCAGCGAAAAGGCTGGACCAGCACGCAGGCCAGAGACACCTAAAGACCCGTCCCGTGGAACGGATACCGGAAGGTTCACTCTTTTTTCCCTTTAACCTTTTCCCCTCTTGTGTAAGCTAGTTGGGTTGTATAATAAAGTTTAATTGTTAAAAAACAGAGCCTGGTGGCACACGCCTTTAATCCCAGCACTCGGGAGGCAGAGGCAAGTGGATCACTGTGAGTTCGAGGCCAGCCTGGTCTACAAAGCGAGTCCAGGACAGCCAAGGCTACACAGAGAGACCCTCTCTCAAAAAAACCAAAAACAAACAAACAAACAAACAAAACAGAGCCTACATGGTAGATTCACCAGTTTGACAGGAAGGAACAGATGTTGGGACTGAGTGAGAGAAAGGCCATGTGGGGGGTGTTGTGGAGTAGAATAGTGGGCTAATTAAGTTAGATGAGCTAACTGGGTAGTAGCACAAGCTGAGGCCTAGGCTATGATAAAAATGAGTAAGTCTCTTGCGTCTTTATTCTAACTGCTGATGGCCTGAGAAAGCCCGGCAATAGGAAAGAGAGGAAGGTTTGGCACTAAGAAGTCCTGCCCACCAGGAAAGAGCAGGAAGCGAAGAGCCCATTGTGTCAAGGCAGTGGGTAGCAGAGGGTTTGTGTTAGCATTACACATTACCAAGCTGTCTTGTTAGGGTTGCTGTGGTAAAACATTGTGACCAAAACAACTTGGGGAGGAAAGGGTTTATTTCAGTGTATAGTTCCACACCTCAGTCCATCACTGAAGGAAGGCAGAGTAGGAACTCAAGACAAAACCTTGGGAGGCAGGAGCTGATGCAGAGGCCATAGAAGGAGGCTGCTTACTGGCTTGCTCCTCATGGCTTGCTCCATCTCCTTTTCTGTCTGTCTGTCTGTCTGTCTGTCTTTCTCTCTTTTTTTGTTTTCATTCTTTGTTTCTTTCTTTCTTTTTCATTTGTTTCTTTGTTTCTTTTCTTTCCCTTTGTTTCTTTCTCTCATTCTCATTCTTTGTTTGTTTGTTTGTTTCTCATTATTCCTTTCTTTTTAGCACCAAGGGCCATCAGCTCAGAAGTGACACTGTTCACAGTGAGCTTGAGCCCTCCCTCCTCAATCAACAATCAAGAAAATGCTCCACGGCCATGCCTACAGGGCAACTGTCGGGTGCATTTTCTCAGTTGAGGTTCACTCTTTCCAAATGAATCTAGCCTATGTCAAGTTGACATAAAACTAGCCAGCACACAAGCTCTCTCACATTTGGATAATTCTAAAATCAAGAGGCACGTCATCAGTCCATAAGTTTACTTTTCTGGTATTCGTGGACCCTGGGTTCCTTTAATTTTTAAAAAATTCATCTATTCTTTGAAAACTTTGTCCATGTATTCCATATAGCTTGATCATATCCCACACCTCTTCCCCTTCCAACTGTTTCTAGATCCCCCCACACCTCCCTCCCAACTTTATATTCTCTTCTTTTTCTTTATAACCCACTGAGTCCAATTAGTGATGTCCCTGTGTGCCTTTGTGCAGGGCCATCCACTGGGGCACAGCAACCTATAAGAGGACAGACACACCCCAGAGGACGGACACACCCCAGAGGATGGACACACCCCAGAGGACGGACACACCCCAGAGGACGGACACACCCCAGAGGACGGACACACACACCCCAGAGGATGAACACACCGCAGAGGACAGACACACCACAGAGGGAACTGACTGACTCTCCCCTCTGAGCCTCTGTATACTGCAAATAGCTCTCAGCTAGGCATGAAGCCTCATGAGCTGGCTCCCTTCCGAGGGCCAGATGCCGTGTGGGACTTGCGCAGGCCATCACAGCTGCTGTGACTTCAAGCATGCAACAGCCCAGAAGACAGTTTTGCAGCAGTCCCCACCAAATTCTGGCTCTTACAGTATTCCTGCCCGGTCTTCCTAGACATTCTCTGAGCCTTGAGGGGAGGAGCGACGCACTCACACTTCAGGGTTCCTCTCAAAGAGAAAGTGGAGGCTCTGGATTGGTTCATTGTTCCAGGAACAATCTCCTTGAGGCTCTGAGTGCTTTTCAGAAAACAAGGTCTGGAGAAGTAGAGGAAGTTAGTTAATTTTTTGGAGTTTAACACCTGTCAGTGCACTTAAGACCCGTTAAAGATAAAGTCTCTTTAAAATAGGCTGGAGAGAAGGCTCAGTAATTAAAAACACCTGCTGCTCTTGCAGAGGACCTGAGGTCGGCTCCTAGCATCTATATTATAGCTCTCAGTCACTTGTAAGTCCAGTGCCAGGGGGTTCACGGCCCTCCTCTGAATCCCATGGGCACCTGCACTCACACATACACAGACATCCCCCCATCCCCTACCCCCAGCATGTGCAGATCATTTAAAAATAAGTAGGAATTGTATGAAGCTGATGGCTTGGGTGACTCTATGGGGCTATAGGAGCATCAGGGGTCCTGGCTAGACTGTGTCTGTAGGGCCATTTTACCAGGAGCTGCTAGAGCTTTGTTTCTATTTCATTTTTGTTGATGTTGGATCCTGAAAACCATGAAGGTGGCAAAAAAAAAAAAAAAAAAAAAAAAAAAGTAACCTTTAGCTGGGGTGTGGTGGTGCACACCTTTAATCCCAGCACTTGTAGGCAGAGGCAGGTGAATCTCTCAGTTTGGGACCAGCCTAGTCTACAGAGTGAGTCCAGAACAGCCAGGACTACACAGAGAAACCCTATCTCAAAAATAAAATAAAATAAAAATTAATTAATTAAAACCACCTCAGGCTTCTTATGTCAGGCAAATAAATTCTTTCCTCCCCAAGTTGTTCTTGGTCATGGTGTTTATCATGTTAATAGAAAGCAAACTGGGCCAGCCTCACCCTGATTTGGCCTTATTCAGGCAGAGCCTGAAGTTCCTCACAAGCACCCAGAGATGGGAAGCCCTTCAGTGACCCCACAAGAGCAGCAGGAACACCCAGGGGATAAGGACTTGGAAAGGCTCCAAAAAGCTGTCAGGGTATGGGTATTACAGAGAACTAGGGTCTCCTAGCTACCTCACTGCGGCGCCCAACATGGCTCTTTTGATGAGACAATTGATACAAGCAAGGTGATCCTTCCTCGTGTGTTGGCCCTTGCTAACACCCTCGCCTCCAGCCATCTAAGAACAATTGGCATTTGCTTAGAATAGATGATGATGGGGCCTTCGGGGATTCTACTAATCTTCTGAAAGAACGTTTCTTTATATAATTCTAACCCTAGAGGCTCTTATACATTTGAAAAAAGAACAGTAAAGATGACAGTTCAGGGGATTAAAGGGAGGCACTCTCAGGAGCCTTAACATTTGTTGGATAAAAATCCTCATGCCGGGCCTCGGTTACTTCCCTACTTTTTTTTTTTTTTTTTTTTTTTTTTTGAGACAGTCTCACTTTTTAACCCTGGCTGGACTGGAATTCACTATATAGACAAAGCCAGCATCAAACACAGAGACCTGCTAATGCCCCCAGAGTGCTGGGATTACAGACATGTGCCACCACACCCAGAATAATCCCTAATAATCTGTTGGCCATAAACTATAAAAGGCTGTTACCCCTGCTGTTGGGTGCATGCTGCAACTAGATGGTAGGCTTCTCTTGCTAAAGACACTATATACTTTGGTTGAAGGACATGGATAAATCAGACAGAGACGAAGTGGAAATTTCCCCCCTTGCTAGGTGGGTAGCTTTTGTAGCTCTAGAAGACGTGCAAGGTTCTCGGGACAAATTGTCATGCATAGTCCTGCTTGGCTACAGATCCTGCACTACCAGCACACCAGGCAAAATTTCCCTACTCACAAAATAGTGGCACTGTGGTTGGTGCACCTAACTGCTTCCTGATTGGATTAAGACCTACTCCCCAGAAGCTCACTCTGATACTGTAAGCCAAAGCCTCTGCTTTGGGGAAGCAACTGCTATTGTTTTGTTAAGTGGATGGGATGTGCCTGTCAACTTGCCTTCTAAATACCTATGCTTATGTCCATAAATTATTACTGTTGTCAACTTCGGTCCTGGGGTGAAGCCTTTTGTAATGGATGGGGTACTGCAGAGACTTATAACCTATTCAAGTTCAGGGGGTGATGGTTGTGGCACAGTGCCCCAATGCTCAGTTCTGAGATGGAGAAAAACAATCAGAGCCCCCACCTCCCTCAAGGCTTGGAGAGCTCTGTGGAATAGCAGCGGAAGTCAAGGTTAGGTTGCGGTCCACCTTCAGAGGGAGGACGCAGGTCGGTAAGATGCAGGAAGCTAAGGAAATTTACAAGGATGAAGAAGCTAATGAAATGGAAGGAGTTTAGAACTGGAGTGCTCACAGCTGCCTTCCCCAAGGCTGGAACAAAGCAAAGAACAGCGGTTGAGGGATTCTCTGCGTGGCAAACTGTACAGGGAGCTCCTGGGTGCTCCCACCCGGCATCGCCCACACTAGTCTAGGCTTCTGGGTGTTGACTTTGCCTTTGGGTCACCCATGTTTCACTTAAGAGTAGCACCCCACTGATGCTCCCAGAAGAAGAAACCTCAGGAAACTCATTGGTTTGCTTAGCCAGACTTGGGTGGGATTCATTCTTTGCTCTGGTACGGGTGCCCTGTAATGAGTGAATAGACATCGCTTCACCCTTCTCCAGAAGTCACACAATAGAGATGTCGAGACTATAGGAGTTGGGCTGTCCCATCCCAAGTGTTCGGATCCAGTGAGAGGTCTGTTAGAGGGACCTGGTCTATCTCTGCACATGACTGACTCAGATCTGTCACTATCATCTTGTTCATCACGGTTCCTTCCCTGGTTTCCCAGGCCACAGTGAATCCCCTAGATGTTCCTTCTACCTTGTGATTGGTTCCTCCATAGTAAGGATGATTTTGTCGTGTTTTAATGTGTTAGTCACAGCCAGTTGAATGTATAATTTTTTTTTCCACTTGGCCTTTTGCATTGTCTAAAGTATATTTCTCAATAAATGTCTTAAGCGAAGCCATGGTGCAATTTTGAACAGTGACCACCAGAGGGCAGTGCTGTCTTACTCATTTCTGTAGACTCTTTGCTCTTTGTTTCCTGAGATCTTAGATGGTTGGCATACCCTCCCCTTGCTCCTGGACCAGAAAGAAGAGTTCTGAGTGTTAGCTGCAAACACCTGGCTCATCAGATTAGAAAACTGTCTGCCTTCTGACTTCCAGGTGTCCCTGTGCTAGCCTCAGACTGTCCTGAGACTGTTGTCTCCACGTTCCTGTTATTGCTGACTTGCTGTCTGGCTCTCGCTCATCGAGCTTTCTTGGACAGCTTAGGCCTGTCTGCCTAAGGCTGGTGCAGCCAACAGTGGGCTGGCCCATCCCACCACACCAATCACCAGTCAAGACTCTCTCTCATATATATGTGGTTACAGGCGCGTCTGATCTGTGCAATCCTTCAGTGCAGACGCCTCTGGATGACTTTAGGCTGTGTCAAGTTGACAGCTGAATCTAATAATCAGGATCCTGCCATCTCCTAGTTCTGCAAAGAGCCTCTTAGATCCTGCGTAGGGCTCCCTGGAACCTCGAGACTCAAGGGAGCTAATAGCTCCCTTAAGGCCTGTTACACACCCTTGAAGGACTACTGTGTAGCCTGTTGTTGGGCCATATAAGGCATTTGTCGTAATTTAGTTTCTTGTTGCTGTAATAAAAACCACTGACCAGAACAGACATTTGGGAGGGAAGGCTTTATTTATGTTTACAGAGTACATTTAATAATGGAGGACCGCCAAAGCAGGCATTCAAAGCGGGGACCCCCACCCCACCCTGCACTTCTGCTCAGCTTTCTTCTATAGCTCAAGACCGCCTGCTTAGACCACCTGCTTAGACCGCCTGCTTAGACCACCTGCTTAGACCACCTGCTTAGACCACCTGCTTAGACCACCTGCTTAGACCACCTGCTTAGACCACCTGCTTAGGGGTGGTGCCACTCACAATAGGCTAGGCCCTTCTACATCAATAAATAAGAAAATGCCTCACCAACCTTGCCACAGGCTAGTCTAATCAAGTTGAGGTTCCCTTTTCTTGGGTGACTCTGTTGGGTCAAGTTAAATGTGACATCTTCCTGTGTCCTAGAGAGAACCGGAGTCCAATTTTCAACATTTAAGTAAGAAAACCTGACCATGTATGTTATTCCCAAAAGATAGAATTTCATTGGCTGGTTAGGGTTGAGTGGGAAAGTTCCAGATACCTTGTATCTGGCCCTCTGGGGCAAGGTCCACACAGCCATTATAACCTATATGACAAGGCTTGGTGCATAGCTCAGTTAGTAGCACGCACAGAGCCCTGGGTTCAATTCCCCAGCACTGTGTAAACTGAGTGTGGTTGGCCCAAGCCTGTAATCTCAGCACTTGGGAGAAAACAGGAGACTCACCCTGAGCTAGTTTAGGTTAGACATAAACCTCTCTTTCCAAATGGGGGAAAATGAGGCTGGAGAGATGGCTGGCTGATGAAGAAGACTTGATACCAGTCACAAAGGCTAGATTTCTGATCCCAGCACCAGCATAAGAAGCTGTGTGCCACAGCAGGTCTGAAGCCCCATCTCTGAAGTGTGTCAGAGACAGGAGGATCACTGTGACTTGCTCTGCCCCAGAGGAGTAGGCAGAGTGTGACTGAGGAGGACACCCAATGTCCTCTTCTAGACTCTACACCTGTGCACAGTGTGTGCACCTGCACACACATATACACACCCACATGTGGATGTACACACACAGAGTGTTTTAAAAAATAAACTGCATGGCAGAGGCAGCCCCCCACCCCCACCCCATTGAATTAAGCTCTGTATATTTAACAGCCTAAATGAACTTAAGGGACAAGACATTCTCCACCACGCTGTGGGAGTGGTACTCATTCGGAACCCACTCATCCACTGAGGAAAGAACTCATTGGCTTTAGGCTAGAGAACCCTGATTCTAGGCTCCCTGCGGCCCAGGAAGATTGGGAATTAATGAAGTGTCTAGACCTTTGCCATGAAAGCTCTTCCTGATTTCCTGTGGCGTCGTGTGGTGCGTGTAGCAGGGCTGGGTGAGGGTACTGACTTTCCTAGTGACACGAGCAGAGAGAGCCTGGAAAAGTCTGAAGGATGATGAAGATTCTGCAGGTAAGACAGCAGCAGCACAGCGGTCCAAACGCAAGCCGAGGGGAGCGGGGTCCCAGCATTCAGGCTGCGCCTCCTGTTGGGGAGCCCGAGGGAAGTAGGGAGATATCAGAAAGAAAATAGGAGTGGACGGAAGGGCTTTGGTTTTCTTGTCTTAATGGCATTGCCCTGTAAGCTCCAAAAGCGGGTTCAATGGTTGCGCCTCCTTTCTGTTATTTGAAGGCGTCTTTCCCAGAGCGCCTGCTCTTTCCTGCGTCTGCCCACAAGCCTTTGGCTGTGGTTAGTAGTTGCCCATGATGGTCCCGGCTGAGTTTGGGTGTCAATTTGGGATAGAGGGAATCTGGTAGAGTTCGAGACTCTGGCGGCTGATTCTGGAGACCAAGTGAGGGCTCATGCGCGCACGGCCAGGCAAACAGTGCGGCCCACGGCAGCACCTTCGTCTTTCTTTCCTGAATATGCTGGTCCAAACCGAGGGTGGACAGAGAGCCATCTGTTTGGGTGCCACTGCCAAGCATCCCTCGGAGAGGTGAAACACCGTCTCAGACATGGGAAAGAAGTATGAAAAGGCTAAAAAGTAAGGAAGGTAACGGCGAGTAGAAGCCGTGGCGCTACAGGTAAAAGCCACAGGGGAGGAGGGGCTCAGAGCAGTTACACCTCCTCCCTGGGAGAGTTGAGAGGCTACATTTCCAACCTGCCCTCCTCACTCCTCCCCAGTTCCGTCGTTTTCCAGAAGTCAAGCATTTCTTTACGGAAATAAAATGGCCGTGCACACTCTTCTCTCTCTTGTGGATCATTTCTGTGTTTTTATGGAGGAAGGCCGATTAAGTCTCAGAACATCGATAAATGTCCAGGAAACTTCGCGGGATAAAGTGATGGGCGCAAAGGTTGGTTAGCTGCCACAGAGGACGAGTCTTTTGTCGGAGGCCCCCTCAGCGCTGGTAGGACTTCCCAGGCGTCTGGTTCCAAAGCTGTGTGATCACTCTCATCAGCAGCAGCATCCTCTTTTATCAAGGACCACAAGCAAACATCCTTGAGGTCGCTGTATCCCTGGACAGCAGGAAAACTCTGACTTCTGAAAATTAACTTTGTGGTATCTTCGGTCCTAAAAAATGTTGTGATATCCGCAATCCTCAAGAAAAGCTGAAAGGGTGAATCAGACTATTAAAAACAAAAAACTGTCTCTGACTTGAGTGTTGTGGGTTCAAGTCTTCCAGTGTCCTCCTTTGCCTTCAGGCAGCACCTCTCCCTGAAGTCTTCCAACCCGTAGGCTCACTGAGAAAAGTCATCTCCCGTGGTGTCCTCTGACTTGCCTCCAGGTCTCTGTAACATGGGAGAGTAGGGAGAGAAGCCGAGAAAGTCAAGAAGGTCAGGGGACGGGGCGTGGTGCTGCAGGTGAAAGCCGACAGCCACTGCTGTTATTTTCCCTCTCTTCTTTTATGATTTTTTCAAAATTATTCCCGGAGGAAAAAAACGAGAAAGTTCAGGCGTTAGAACCGTTGGTGATGAGTCACCGGTGACGGAAGCTCTGGCCACACCCCTCCTTAAGGCCCGAGGCTGCCAGGGGAAGCAACATCAATTGTCAATGCCAAAGCACAGGGTCCTCAGGGCGCGCCAGAGAGGGAGCCTTTTAACTGGTTCCTCTGAAGCCCCGAGAATAGTTGCATAGCCCCGTGAGGATTTTTGTTTTTTGTTTTGTTTTGTTTTGTTTTTCCCCCCTTCATTAGACCTAGGGAGATGCTAGGGAGTCTAGCATCCCTGGCCTGTTCTCTTCATCTGGCATTATGAAGTGCCATTCTAAGATAGGCTATTAAATCAGGCATGGTGGCGCACACCTTTAATCCCAGCACTCAGGGAGGCAGAGGCAGGCGGATCTCTGTGAGTTCGAGGCCAGCCTGGTCTACAGAGAGAGTCCAGGAAAGCCAAGGTACACAGAGAAACCCTGTCTTGAAAAAGCAAAACAACAACAACAAACCAAGCAAACAACAAACAAAACAAAAAACTCAAACAAAGAAAAAGAAAACAACTAAAACCAACCAACCAACCAACTCGAGTGGCGCGTGTGGCGCTAAGCTGCAGCCTGTAGAGGGCTGGCCAGCATGTGCGACAGTTTAGTCAAAATTGGAGCTAAGTCGTAAAAGCGCAGAAACATTTAACTCAGGATATTTTACACTCGAGGAAAAGGGACTTCGGTGTGGATGGAACTGAGTTCATCGGATGAAAGATGGGAATTTATAACAGAAAATCACAGTGAGAATGAGAGGCTAGGAGGAGGCTAAGGGGGAACCGGAGGGACGAGGTAGGGGGGAGATGGGGGAGGGGGACAGGGTGACCGGAGGGGCGGGAAGGGCAGGGGGCCGCGGGGGAGGGCAGGGAGGACAGGAGGGGGAGGAGGGGAGGAGGGGCGGGAGGGGCAGGGGGTCGCGGGGGAGGGCAGGGAGGACAGGAGGGGGAGGAGGGGAGGAGGGGCGGGAGGGGCAGGGGGCCGCGGGGGAGGGCAGGGAGGACAGGAGGGGGAGGAGGGGAGGAGGGGCGGGAGGGGCATCCGCTATCCCTGGGAGGAGCGGGTGATAGAAGTAGGAGGGTCAGATATGAAGACTGTGGGTCCTGGATAAGACGCCTTAGCAGGATTTTTGCCAAAATTGGAGAGTTGTGGCTATCTCTAAAATTATTGTCAGCTGACTCCAATCTCTGGCTGATCGCGGAGAGCTGGAGTTGTGGATCAGTTTAGGACACGCTAGGAAACCCTCCGATCTTCTGTTCTAGGAGTGTGCCCAGGGTCTCGCAAAAACTCATCAAATAAAAATAAAGTCTTTAGAAAAAAAGGACCTAAAGCATTTTTAAATTTTGAGCAAAGATAAGTACATTAAACTAACATATTTGTTCATTTGTTTATTGAGATTAACTTGAGCCTGCCTGAAGGGTGCTGTGTCCCCAGGGAATGCAGGGCACTCGGGGGGGGGGGGGCTTGGATGGGACACACTCCTTAGGACTTCTGGGCTTGCGCCCTTACCTCAAGACAACCCTGTACTCCCAGGCACTGTCTCTCGGATCACGTCGACCTGTTCGTTCAACACTTTTAAACATCTGTTCTTCTTGCAATCGAAGTGGCGAGTTAGTTGTAAAAATAAGTTCTTAGCCGGGCGTGGTGGCACACACCTTTAATTTCCATCCCCCACCCCCTAATACACACACTTGGGAGGCAGAGGCAGGAGGATAGCTGTGAGTTCAAGGCCAGTCTGGTCTATCAAGCGAGTCCGGGACAGCCTAGGCTACACAGAGAAACCCTGTCTCAAAAAACAAAAACAAAACAAAACAAAAACAAAAATAGCTTCTTAAAGCTTTATATTTATGTATGTGTGTGCATGATGCCTGAGGAGCCTAGAGGAAGGTGTGCCCCTTACAGCTAGGGTTGAGGCTTGTTGGGTGAGCTGCAGAAGCTGCGTGCTGGGATCCCCTCTGCAGGAGTGGCCAAGTGTTCCTAGCCACTGAACCAACCATCTCAGAACTCCCAGACTGTGTTGTTGTTGTTTTAAATAATCCTCTTTTAACTTGTTTAAGTGTTTTAGTGGCGTAAAATGTTTTATTTGGACATTTTCATACATAGACATGATTATACTTTGCTCTTATTGGCTCCTCCTCCTGCAACTTACTCCTTCCTGTCTCCTGGCTGCTCTCTTCTCTCCCAATGGGTCAGAACTCTCAGTAGAAATACAAGTGCTCATAAACACTTTGAAGTCTTTTAGCATCATTAGCCAGCCAGGAAATACAGACAGAAACTGCAGGGAGACTCCGCACACCTCGGTTGGTCGCATCAGCATCTCTCCGTGGGTCAGGTAGATTCTGACACAGAGGCCTGGCCTCTTTCCTGAGGTACTGTGGCAGCTTCCCTCTCTTTGCTAATTACAGACCTGTTTGTTTAGAGTCCCTTGATTTAGTTTTGGTGGGCCATGTGTGTCTAGGAATTTACCCACCTCTTCTAGATTTCCCAGATTTTTATTTATATAAAATTATGTATATTTATATAAATATAAAGATTTTTAAATATTCCCTAGTGATTCTATGGGTTTTATCTGTGTGTGTTGTAGTGCTCCTATTTATCTCCAGTTTTGGATCATGTATCCATTATCTTTGGTTAGTTTAACGTTTTGGGTTTTTGGTTTTGTTTTTTAAATTATTTTGGGTTTGATTTATACTTTTTAAAAGACCTTGAGGTGCATAGAAAGTTACTTATTTGAACACATATGAAAGTTGGTTCCATTTTTATTTTAATATTTTGGTTTGTTGCCTAAACTGAAGCTATCCCTCTTGGTAAACAAGTCAGGTAGTATGTATTGCGATTTATTTCACATCATGTTTCTTTCTCTCCTGCTTTACCATTTTAATTACATAGCCCTCTGCACAGAGGTCCTATCATGGAACAGCCATGGCGTGGATACAAGCTTCTAACCTGCGCTTCCGGTTAACTCAGGTAATTAATGTTATTCCTTCTCAAGTCTCTGATGAAGACCAGAGAGTTTAGTTCTACAATTAAGCTTAGTTGTTTAGGGGTTAAGATGTTTTTAGGTCTAGATAGATGTTTTAAGTTGATAGAGATGAGATATGATAGACATTGATTTACATCCAGAATTGTAGACTCACCAAGATAGGACAGATGTTTTCTTCAAGGTTGCTAAATACAAATAGCCAAAACACTATGAATGTAACATTAATATAATTACTGCTTCTTTCATGGTTCTTCTTGCTGTATGCAGTTTATTATATATATATATATATATATGTAATAATATAAATGTATACATAAAAATATTTTTTAAAAGTCCCTGTACCAAAAAGGAATGGGGAAATGCTTTTATGTAAAAATGTGCCTCAAGACTTTTCTGAGTTATTGGATTTTGATTGGCCTTTAGCTTTTGGGCTACCTTACAACTCTGTAAATAGTGATGTAAAAATAACTCATTTCAACATGTAAATAGCACTCCTGGGACTTCCACAGACAACCCTGCCCAACTATAAAGGTTATTGCTGCCTCAGTTTACACAAGTTTCACTCCTCCTAAGCTATAAGTGTGTCTCTTTTTTGATTGACCCAAAATTTACAACAACTTAATCACTGCCACCTTAATCCTGAGCTCAAGAAAATCTGTGTTGTTTCTTTTCTGAGAGTCATTTTCCTTTTTTATCAAAAATTGCTAAAAATAAACCACATTGGCATTTGTGGTGATCAACCAATGAAACCAGACACAACATCAGCTCCACCTCTTGTGTACTTTAGGGATGGCTGAGGGTCCACTTGCTCGCAGCAGAAACAACAGGGCAGACATAATCCACTTGAAAGTTGCCCTCAGGTTACCAATTTTCACAAGGCAGAAAGGAGTTAATATATGTGGCACCCCATCTTTATTTTTAGAAAGGAAAAGACATCTGTGTTCATGCTCATATTGTTGATGACCATAAATAAACTATAAACACAGTTGCTTATGATGGCTGCTGTTATTAATGGGCAAGATCATTACTTTAGGCAACTTTTGTAAACTATTTCCATATTCAAAAGGTCTTAGGACTAATTCACAAATAGATGTGCCCTACATAGAACCTCTGTGTGCTGTCCTGTATCTCCTTGCTGATACTGGGGCTTGCCACTTCTGTGTGTGGCCTTACTATTTCTTTTATGTGTGTGTCCTATAACATATGATGCTATGATCACTTGTTAACTTTAAAATACATTTTTGCGTATTTTAAAGCTATGAGATGACAAGGTGAAGATTTTTTCGTTTTGTTTTGTTTCTCCAGACAGGAATTCTATGTGTAGCCCTGGCTGTGCTGGAACCTCTCTTTATAGAGCAGGCTGGCCTTGAATTCAGAGATCTGCCTGCTTCTGACTCTGGAGTGCTGGGATTGAAGGTGTGTACCACTATGCCTGGCTAAAAGAAGCTTCTTAATAGTAGGCTTTGTAATTTACACACACACACACACACACACACACACACACACACACACTAGGGATATATAAAATCCCCATTAGAGTTACAAAGAACAGATATATCTCTATAATTTATAAAGTACCTTTAAGGTGTGTCTTTCTTTCTTTTTTTTAAGGTTTATTTGCTTTATTTATTGCATATGAGTGCTTTACAGAAGAGGGCAGCAGATGATCTCATTATAGATGGTTGTGAGCCACCATGTGGTTGCTGGGAATTGAACTCAGGACCTCTGGAAAAGTAGGTGGTGCTCTTAACCACTGAGCCATCTCTCCAGCCCCCAAGGTGTGTCTTTCTAAGCAGAGAAAGAGCGTTCTTGGCTGGATAGCGGCGCACGATTGTAACCCCTGCGCTCTGGAGGCTGAGACAGGAGGAGTGAGCGGTCAAGGCCTGTTGGGTTGCACACTAAGTTCAGGGCTGGGCTAGCCTGAGGCTTGTGGTGACACCTTGTCTCAATAAAGTAAAACTGAATGAACAACAAACTTTGCCAAGAGACACGGAAGCCTGAAAGAACTGACAGGACACACCTGTGTTTGGTTAGGAAACCTTTTAAAGTTGCCCAGGATTCGCACATTTAGGTGGTTGATCACCGTGGTTCTGGTGCCAGAGCAGAGAAGGGGCTTGGTGTCTCACAGCTGCCCCAATACCCATGAGAACATGGTGCCTGGAAACATGCGACCTTACAAAGCGGAGGGCAGCGTCACACCATCAAATAAACTGTACAGGAGTAACTCAGTAGCTGATTGGGGTTGGGGATGGGGCCCGGAAGTATACACAGGACAATTTTACTGCACACATTAAGTTAAATTTCAGATGATTCAAAGCATCATGTGTTTATCCAAAGGATGAAGAAAACATTGGAGAAGCCACCAAAAGCAAAGAGTTTATCAGCTGGGTTCTTGTGTAAAACATAGAACAAAGAAAACGAACTAAATGACTCTTTTCTAAATTCTACCAGGTCTACAAAATGGGCACAATTCTAGATGCTTAAAAAAAAAAAGTTAAGTAGTTAGATAAAGTAGGTGCCCAGGGAATTGGGGTTAGGCAGAAAATAATAACAAAGTCAAAAGCAGCTCCCACATTTACAAGCAACAGCCTCAGTGTTTTGTTTTTTTTTTCAGGGAAAGTTGACTACATCAATCCACAGACACACCCCACACACCTAACTCAGACACTACAGAGAAGAAAAGTGTAAACTCAGCTCAAAACTTTTCTCTCTCACTAGAAGTAATGAAAAACTTAAAGACGGGCAAAAAGTGACAGAACCAAAAACCCACTAAGCATGTGCTGAAACTAAAATTTTTGGTGGACTCAGGACTAGTTATTCCTCAGCACCTGTGTGGGACTGGTTCTAGGCCCTCGCTCAGAGACCCAGATTTGAGAATGTCCAGGGATTTGCATACTATTTGCATAACCTCGCACAAGTTTCCTGCTGTACATTTTTGTCCTATCCAACCTGTAGCCCAAGGGCCTCAAGAGCTGGACGGCTATGGATGCCTCCCAATACATTTGTAGATACGACATCTCACAATACCAAAATGCTGGACACTCCTGCACCATCTCTGTATTATTTTAAAGGCCTGATATTGTGTAAAACCTCATAACGTGTTGCTGGACTGAATTGCTAATAATGACTGTAAACATGTGCGCATACTCAGGACACATTTGGAATACGTTTGGCTTTGTCTCACTATGTGTCTGGCGTGGAACTCACTGTGAGACCCCCCCAAATACGGAAAGTATGAGCATGGGCCACCATATCTGGCTTAGACTATTTCTGATTTGTAACTGGCTGAAGCTGCAGCCACAGAGATTGTGCAGCTGGGATCTGACTTTCCTAATCTTTTCCCAGACTTTGTCTGGATTATGAGATAATTATCCAGAGGTGACCTACAGGAATTCTGACTGCAGGCATTTCTAAGAAAATACACAAGCGTCATGAATCTCTGTTTTGTGGAAGCTGGTTTTCCTAAAGATCCCGCCACAATCCCACCAATAAGTGAGCTACAAATAAAACAAGCATATCATAAAGCAACACAAAACAGAGTATTATCGCCCACGGGGCTGTATTGTGTTTCTCTGGGGAGGGGCTGAGACCAAGTCACTTCAGAAAAAAATAGTGTGTCTGTGTAAAAGTTTGCTTCAGGTTAAGCTTTTTTTTTTTTTTTTTTTTTTTTTTTTGGTCACAGCAATGTATGTTTAAGATGCTAACAACTTCTGCCAGCCAAGCCAGTTGCGTCCTATGCACTCTGCACATCACCAGGCATCTCTTGATGTTCAGATTAACACAGGTGTTTAAAGGGAAGGAAATGATGAGGCTGATAAAACACACACACACACACACACACACACACACACACACACACACACACACACACGGCCAACATGCAGCATGTCTGCTGAACCGGAAGGGCAGTCAGGTGACTCCAGAGTGACTAGAGTAAGTTCAGCCACGGCGCAGGTTCTCCCACTGGGGTCTAATGAACGAAGCTTCAATTTCTTTTAATCCTCACTCACCAATAGCATCCATGGCCCATCAGCACTTCCCTCCTGTCATCTCCTACCAATTAGCCCTCCTCGGCCTGTCTGACAGCTCATCAGGATCTCTCCCTCCCTTCGTTTCCGTTTTCAATCTTGAACTGACCCTCACCGTGTTTCTAATTTCACCTCAGAAGGAAAGGAGAGTCCCCCAGTTATCTTGTGTTTTATGAGGCTTATGGGTAGAGGGGTGACTTATCACCACTTAGTTCCAGGACTTTGGTGTCTCGAGGCTCAGGGGAAACATGGGTGGGGGGGGGGGGCAGGGCAGATGACCAGCAGGGGTTGGGTGCAAGGTGGGGTACCAGTCCTCTGGCTGGGGAGGAAGAGCGAATGAGGCAGCTGTGGAGGGCTGGGAGGGGAGAGTGTGATTGTAGGGGTGAGGGAAGCAGGGTACCGGCGGAGGTGGTGTGGTGTAGGAGTAGGGGTAGGTAGGGGATTCTGGCAAGAAGCCAGAGAAGGTGGCAGGAGACAGATGGGCCAGCGGCTGAAGCAGGGACCGTTCTTGCTTCCTCTGCTTAGCTCTGCGGTTCTGGAACCAGACCTGAGAAGAAGGAAGAGAAGACACGTCAGCACGCCCTGTCCCGAGTGGGTGGTGATGTCTCATGCCTCCAAAGACGGGGGGAGTAAGCACCTGCCGTGTCACTTCAGAAAGGATAGCCCTTGCTTGCCCGAGTCAGGGTTGCTGAAGAAGTAGAATCCTCTCTCTTACTCCCAACCTGCATCCAACCCTCCCAGCTCTCACAACCTTGAGTAGGAAATGGTGACTTCCAATGGGTTAGATGCATCTGACATCATGACAGAAATAGGACTGAGAGTGAGGCTGAGAGATGGAGGAGACTGGGAAAGTAATATTGTTGAGCACTGGCTGGGTTTAAGAAAAGGTTTGTGGTTCAAGCTAGCTAACTCTAGGCTGAAGACATCAGGAATATGGGGCTTGTGGGAATGTAAGACTGTGGTCAGAGGTGAGATGGCACACGTGTGAGCAGTTAGGACTGCCTGTTTGTTGGTGTTTGTGTTAATATTCAAGGCTGGAGCCGGGCATGGTGGCTCATGCCTATAATCCCAGCACTCGGGAGGCAGAGGCAGGTGGATCGCTGTGAGTTCGAGGCCAGCCTGGTCTACAAAGCAGGTCCAGGACAGCCAAGGCTACACAGAGAGACCCTGTCTCGAAAAACAAAAAAACAAAACAAAACAAAATATTCAAGGCTGGGAGTGGGTGGGTGGGTCTTGACTTTGATTTTGCTTGTGTGGTGCTGGAGGGTCAGATCCAAAGCTTTGCTGGACGCCTGAGCTGTGGCTGTCCAGCTCTACATCCCATATCCATCGAGTTAGATGAGCTTAGATCTGCGGCCAGGCTATGTTGATGAAGCCTGTATTATCGTGAATATTTACATTAGGATTAAAAGCCCCGGTGGTTATGTCTGGACAGTCCCCCAAAGAGCTAGGAAAGTTTGTTTCTTCCCTGAGTACCTCAGGCATCCTCACCTGGATTCTGGCTTCACTGAGGCCAGTGTCTTGGGCAAGGCCTTCTCGGGCCCAGATGTCAGGATACTGGTTCCTCCCAAAGGCTGATTCCAGCTGTTCCAGCTGTGCTGGGTTGAAGGTGGTGCGATGGCGGCGCCGGGAGTGGGGACGGCCCCTCTGTGGGCAAAGCTTAGGCCTCCCCAGCCCTGTACCAGAGAATCTTTTATAAGACTCAGGACTCCTGTCTATACAGGGGGGATGGGGAGGGGGCCCACTTACTGATGGGATCCCCCCCAGCCATCCTTGGACCACTGTTGCAGGTCCCCATGTTCTGCTTAGCTCTCTCACATGACTCCCTGTTCCCACCAGAACTCTTTGAAAACAAAGGTCTCTGCCTCCAGCCTCTACCACCTGCTCTGGCTACACTCCCCCAGCTATGTGCCTCACTTGTGTGCAGACATACAACCCACAGGGCACCCCTTGAGCGTCTTCTCTTTGCTGACTACCAAGGACTTCTTTGCTTGCCACTCACAGCTTTCGTTTCCCACGCACCCACTTCATACATCTCTCAGTCTTCTCGCCCCGCGCACTGCTTAGGAGGGCGAAGTGTCCTCCCTCCCTTCCCCTCATCTGCAGACACTTTCTTCTCCCCTCAGGGATGAACTTTTTGAAGTGCCTTTTACCTCTGCCCTGGCCCTTCTACCAGCCCGCAGGAACTTGAGCTCGTGGGAAAGGCTTGCCTCTCTAGCCCAAAAGCTCCCTAAGCCCTCATATTAATTAGTCTAAGAGCCACTGGGGAAGAGAGAACACAGAGGGAAGAGGAGACACCTGGGAAGGTTGATGCAGAGGAAAGGAGGGGTCTTGAGTAGAGATACCCATCCCCAGGGGAAACCAAGGCTGTGGCTCCCCGCCTCTGAATCTAGTGTCTTCAGACAGGTACAGAGACTGCTCTCTCTGGAGGAAGACCCTGGCCCCTGCAGCTCCCTCCCTCTCTCCAAGAAGCACTAGGCTTCAGCACTGAGCAGGTGTCCTTCCACAGTCCCCTCAGTCAGTGGCCTCACTTCCCACCTGTAAAGCTGTCTCAGTTTCTAAGCCCCCCCCCCCCAAGCCTTACTTCCCCCAAGCTCCAACTCTGCTTTCCAACATCTCAAACTTCAGAGTGGAAGAACATTGCCCCAAGGCAGATGAGGCTTTGGGAGCCATGTCTGCTACCCCTTAAGAAGCCAAGCCCACACTGAGGATTCACTCACCTACTGTGGAGATCAGAGTCCCAGAAGCCGTGTGTGGCTCAGGCAGGGGTCGGCCACAGGCATGGCCCTTCCTTTGCTTTTCTTGCTGGTTCCTTCTTTGAGATTCCATGGCTACACACCTAGACCAAAGATGAGCTAGCCTGCTGTCCTCTGGTCTGTGACCCCCCTGTAGTCCTTCTCTTCTGTCTTGTCTTTTGACCTCTCTCCTCCGTTTCTTCTGTTTCTTCCTTCTAGCTTTTCTGAGTTCCTCCCTCTCCACACCTCTCTCTCTCTTAGCTAGATACCTGTCTAGTCACTGTTTCCCCCCTTTTCCTAATTCTTGATCCTTCCTCTGGATTTGCTTGGCGCTCTCTCTCTCTCTCTCTCTCTCTCTCTCTCTCTCTCTCTCTCTCTCTCTCACATGCTGATCTGTTTTCTCTTAGCCACCTACTTTCTCACGCTCCCTTTCTTTCTCCCTTAGTCTTGGAGAAGCGACCTCCTCCTGGCCCCATGGGCCTGTCCAATCATTTCTTGGTCACCAGAGCCCCCTGGCTTGCGGGGAGGATCACAAGCCAGATGAGCTGAGGTGAGGTGCTCTGCCAGAGGGGTCCAGGGGCTGAGGCCAAGAGCTCATATTCCCAGGGGACCAGATTCTTTTGTCCTATTAAATCCCCCTTCTGGGAGCAGGCAGGGGACAGAGGGGAAAAGACATTTCTACTAAGACACCCCTTCTCTGAGCCCCACTGTAGGGAGGGGGAAATGGAGAGGAGAACACACAGGACCTGGAACAAGGCGTGATATCCCAACATATTTGCAGGCAACTCTGAGGATGAAAAATCATCCCAAGTGCATGCTAGTCCTCCTGGATACCTTGACACTCGAGGACAGTAGAACCCCCCAGGACACACTGAAGCCCAAGGACCTTCAAGCACCACAAGGTGATCTCACACACCTCCATAACATCCTAGCATTGGGATCCCTTGGCTTCCTTACCCAAGCCCACCCCTTAATCCACTCAGCCAGGAATGAGTGCCCTCACTCCCATAAGTCTCCAGACACCAGAGTTCTCAGATGCTTTCTGAGCTCCTCATTCAATTTTCACCTCCTCACTCATCCAGAGCTCTCAGGGTATCACAACCTGTTGAGGTGACCTCGATCCTCCAGAGCATCTCAGTTCCAAGTTTGTCCCGTCCCACCCAGCCCTCAGGTCTCGCCTCAAAATAAATGAGGTTCCCAGACTCTGCCATTATGATTCTTCAAGGAAGGCCCGACACTTAGATTCTCTGAGAGCTCAGAACAAGCTCAGGGCCCCAAGTCAGGTCTCTTGATATGATTTTGACTGTGAAAGCCTGTCCTGGTATCCTTAGGACATCCTGATCTTTTAAGGACACACACTAACTGATGACACATGGACTCTTCAGAACTCACTGTCACTATGGGCAACCTGACTCTCAAGGTCAGACTAACTCCTCAGACACATCCCTTAGAACCATAATGACTGCTCAAAACAGGATAACCATCAAGGTCTTTTTAAAAGATCAATTAACTTGTTATCATTAATATTTATATGTGTAATTATATTATTTATACATGCCAATGCCACAGCTTATGCATGGAGGTCAGAGGACATTTTGTGGGGAGCGGGTTCTCTCCTTTCAACATACAAGTTTCAGGGATCAACTTCAGGCCTTCTGGTTCAGCAACAAGTGCCCTGTCCCACTGAGCCACCTCACAGATCTCAGGGTTAAGATCCTCAGGGTCTTAACACTCACAATATGGTCTGCAGGGCAGCAGCACACAGGAGCTTGTTAGGGTCAAAATCTTGGCCTCACCTTTCTACTGCAACGGAACCCATGACCTAACAAGATTCATAGTAGACCTGAGTGGACACTTAGCTCCTTCAAAGAGCACTTAGTCCCACTGAGCCTTGTCCCCTAGTTCGAATCCTGCTACAGGAGCTGCCCCACCCACTTTAGTTAGTGGAAGGACACTTGTGGATTTCGATGAGTGGTCTCATGATTGAGAATGTGAACCTTCACTCCCCTCACATCTTAGATACTTTGTGGAGACGGAGGCTACATTTCCACTGTCATTAAGTTAAAAAAAAATTACTTTCAAAAATGGTTTGGCGGTATAAAGATTCTAATTAAAAAGGAATCCAATATAGATCATAAGGCAATAAAGAAGGCTTTAAAAGTCCACAGATGCCAACTCCAAGAAAAGAACACGCTTTATAGGGGCTGGAGAGATGGCTCAGCAGTCAAGTCCCTTGCAGAGGACCAGATTTGATCCCCAACACCCACGTGGCAGCTCACAATCATCTATAACTTCTGTTCCAGGGGATCTGATGCTTTTCTCTGACCCATACAGGTACCAGGGATGCACGTGGTACACACAGAAATACATGCAGCCAAAGCGCCCATACACATAAGGATTAAAATAAAACAAACCTTAGAAATACGTTTTATAATTTAAAAAAAAGTATGTACCAGGGAATTACTAACTCAGCCTTTCCTGTTTCCTTGGAAAACCCAGAATGAAATGCAAAAACCTTCTCCACTTTTCCTCTAGAAGCTTCTGGTTTTCTGAGTCTGGGATAGGTGAACTGTTACAGAGATTAAGACACAGAATCCACTCTCTGTTTCCAGTCATTATTTTCTTAGTATAAATTAGTAAACCGAACCTTAATCCCGAAGGCTTAAGGGCTATTCAGAAGAAAGTCAAGGCAATTACCAGAGTGTACAGAGCAAAGCCGCTGTGACGTCCTTGATGTTCAGTTTCATCAGCTTTATAAAGGACACGGGGCAGGGGACCAGGTACACTGTGTGTGTGATATGGGTCCCAGAGGACTCAGGACAGGAACAGTGTCTGGTAGGAGCTTGCCACAGGAGACTGAGTGGAGCCGGCCACATATCACAGGCCTGGAAGAGAAGTCAGGCCCGTTGTCTTGCTTAATGATCAGCAGCTGGATTTCTGGCAGAAGGGGGTTTCTGAGAGGAGTGGGGCCTGGCAGGGAGGACCTAAGGACAGGCATCTAGAAGGCAAACTTCCCCTACTGTGAAAAGGAGCTGACTGTCACCAGAGCAGCAGAGGCCAAACTAGGGTTCCACCTGCCAGAAAGAAGACTGCTTCTTCATCAGGGACCACCCCCCAACCTTTGCAAGGAGCTGCTTTGAATCCCGCAGAGAAGACCAAGACCAATTTAGCTCCGAGTCTGAGACACTTTCCTTAATTTCAGTATGGCTACTGTATGGCACCATGACTGCACCCTCCAAGAACTTAAACCAAAGGATACGCTCCAAAAAGTGGATATTCATGTGACATTGACTGGTTTCATAAATGTGTACCTGATAAAACTAAACAAATACTGGATATATTGTGGAATCATAGTTGTATGAAATGATAAAAACACACAGGGCTGAGAACACGGCTCAGTTGGAAGGACTCTTGCCTTGCATTTATGAAGCCCTGGGTTCGAATCCCAGCACCGTAAAAACCAGGTGTGGTGCTCACCCCTATAATCCCAGTCCTGGAGAATGGGTGGGGGGGCAGGGTAATCAGCAGCTCTAGGTCACCCTTGGCTCTCTATGGAGTGAGTCTGAGAACAGCCTAGACTATGTGAGATCCTGCCCCAAACTGTAAAAGATAAAAAGTTCTGATACCCTGAAATTGGACTTTGTTTGTTTCCTGCATCTTCTTTCTTAGATGGAAAAACAAACTCAGAAAAAATTGCATGACCAGGCCCAAGTACCCAGTCTGAACACTGAACTGCTCTTTTCATCCCAAGGTACTCCATGTCCAGGGTGCAAGTGTACCTCTAATAAGGAGCTATGGGGGAGTCAGTCAGCCCTGGCAGCCCTCAACATTAGCAACCTGAATCACAACGCTCCATCCATCAAGGAACTCTCAGTGCCTAGGGAAGGTGGGTCTATTTATTGGCTCCCACTCTTCTGACTGACCCAGGAAAGCCCCAGTGACTTACAAAAGTGTTCTCTGGCAAGAAAAAGGCCCCTCAAGTTCTCAGGCTCAGCTGTGAATTTTCATAGTCCAGGCTTAAGCAGAGAGTCGGCAGAAATGGCAGAAACGAAGGGTCTATGAAGACATTGGACAGCAGCAGTGAGAGGGCCTGGGGAAGGTAAGAGGCCACCGTGTCTGGTGGCAGCATACACGCTCACACAAACGCATGGATAATAGTGGGAGACCCGCCCACCCAGTCCCCCTGCATCTAATCAAGTTCAAGGGCGCACGGGGGGGGGGGGCGGGGGGCAGGATGTCTGTTGACATACTGTGCACCAACGTTCCATGCTTTGCTGCGGATTGGTACAAGCTCACTTCCAAGAAGGAAAGAAAAAGGAAGCACTGGGAAGGGATTAGAGAGCACGTGTGGGATTCTGAAATGCTTGGCCAGAAGCTCAGATCCAAGAGCCACCCTTTCTCACCCCAAAAGGCAGACAATCTGCCAGATGTCTAGACTCCCAAGCCTGCTCTCATCTCTACCGTATGTCTACCCACTGTTCTCTATGACTGTACAGCAATGTATCTTAAGCGAGGCTACTTAGATGCCATGCTGAGTTTTTAGTTTTTTGAGACAGGGTCTCTCTGTGTAGCCTTGGCTGTCCTGGACTCACTTTGTAGACCAGGCTGGCCTCGGACTCACAGTGATCCACCTGCCTCTGCCTCCTGAGTGCTGGGATTAAAGGTGTGCGCCACCATGCCCAGCTTGAGAGAAGCAGTCTTAATGCTCAAGCTCCCTGAGGCAGCTGTGCCAGACACCGTTTCTTATTTGGTGCATGGAAGCAGCCACCAACATATTTAAGTGACATAAACCAAATGTCATCACGCCGAGGGCTGGTTGCAGCTCCCACTCCCTAGGAGAAAGCTGCAGGGGACAACAAAAAGTCAGAGCCTGTCCAGAGCAAGAAGGACTCGGTACACTATGGCCATCTGACTAGGGTTTCAGGGTCAGCTGGGGCTGAAGGCATGAAGTGACTAACTGATCTGTCAGCTCCTTTCATGAAGCATGCAGGCCAGACCCCATCATTGTTAGCCACAGGACATCAATGAAGCGCTCTTGCTCAGTCAATTCAAGCATTCTGAAGTTTCTATCCGTTCTTGGCTTGGGAGTGGGCAGTGGGAGGCCAGGGGGAGCCTTGGACCTCCTCTGCTTCCCTCATTCACAGCACCTTTTTTTTTCTGAGAAGGTAAAGCAAGGAAGCAGGCAGGGAGCCCAGCTGTCAATCCTCCCAGGCTGCTGGGGGAAGCTGTCCCTCCTTTATGGCTGCTTACAGATTTCTGGGGGGTGTCACGTCCTTACTGTGGCCAGAATACAAAGGCTGACTGCTCTCATGGGTTCTAATAATTAGTTTTCTTATGGTTTGTTTCGTGTCAGGAATCCTAGGGATTGTTAAGATGACAGTGGCCACTGTGTCTTTGAATAGGAAGACCACCAATAGGAGAAGGAGACCACAGTGAGGCGAGACGTACACATCGAGATGGGTTTTCTTTCTTTATTTTTAAGCATTTTAATTTATTACAGTTTATTCAGATTACATCCCAATTGTTATCCCCTCACTTGTATCTTCCCATTCCCACCCTCCCCCCCTCTTCCACCCTATTCCCCTCCCCTAGACCTCTGACAGAAGGGGACCTCCTCCCCCACCATATGACCACAGCCTATCAGGTGTCAGGTGGATAGCCTGCTTGACAGGGATTTTCTTATTCCCTGAATGGATGGGAACTTTCATACATTGGAGAGGATACAGGTGTATGAAACAATGCTTGCTACATGTGAATGGCATGATAGAGGTCAGGCCACCCATGGTGATCAAGCTGTGATGTCATTGATAATCATAGAATCATACACTTTTATCTATATTTATCATCTATCTATCTATCTATCTATCTTCTACTTACTATCTATTATCTATCTATCATATATATATATATATATATATATATATATATATATATAATATATATCTATATATATATATATATATATATATATGAGACTGAGGCCCAGGAGAGTTATTTTTACTTACCCAATGTGATGCCCAGGTGTATCTTTAAGGGTAAGCCTCGCAGCCAACACTGTGATTTGGAACTGTTCATCATGTGGGAAAACTCATTGTATGTGCCAGATTTTCATCAGCATTTAGTGAAGTATGAACTCAACTGTATTAGATCAAATATGATTAAAAATTATGAAAACTAACTAGCTACTTATTTCACCAAAATGCAACACCATAGGATTGACTAAAGTGAGTTAATTTTCAAACAACAGCAAAATAAATTACCACAAAAATTTCCTTGAGGGCTGTTTATAACTGAAGTTTATCAACTGGCTACAAAAGCCTCTCGCAAGAGTGCGCCCTCTACTGGAGGGGTGAAGAAACCTCATCGTTACAGGCCTGGTACTGTGATACTCCGTGAAATCAGATGCTATCAGAAGTCCACTGAACTTCTCATTTGCAAGCTCCCCTTCCAGCGTCTGGTGCGAGAAATTGCTCAGGACTTCAAAAGAGATCTGCGCTTCCAGAGTGCAGCTATTGGTGCTTTGCAGGAGGCAAGTGAGGCCTATCTAGTTGGCCTTTTTGAAGACACCAACCTGTGTGCTATCTATGCCAAACGTGTAACAAATATTCCAAAAGATATCCAGCTAGCACGCCGCATACGCGGAAAACGTGCTTAAGAGTCCACTATGAGGGGAAACATTTCATTCTCAAAAAAAAATTTTTTTTTTCCTCTTCCTGTTATCAGTAGTTCTGAATGTTAGATATTTTTTCCATGGGGTCAAAAGGTACCTAAGTATATGATTGAGAGTGGAAAAATAGGGGACAGAAATCAGGTATTGGCAGTTTTCCATTTTCATTTGTGTGTGAATATTTTTTTTAAAGATTTATTTATTTATTACTTATACAATATCCTGCCTGCATGTATGCCAGCAGGCCAGAAGAGGGCACCAGATCTCGTTGTAGATGATTCTGAGCCACCATGTGGTTGCTGGGAATTGAACTCAGGACCTCTGGAAGAGCAGACAGTGCTCCTAACCTCTGAGCCATCTCTCCAGCCCCATGTGTGTGGATTTTTAATATAAATGCAAGATGTAAAGCATTAATGCAAGCAAAATGTTTCAGTGAACACATTTCAACAGTTCAACTTTATAAGAATTATAAATAAACCTGCTAAAAATTTCTGGACAATGCCAGCATTTGGATTTTTTAAAAATAAGTACATTTCTTATTGACGGCAACTGAATGGTGTCTGTAGCATTTTTATCATGCAGCAGACTCCATCCATTCACTACACTTTTCTAACTGAGTTGTCCTACGTACAAGTACATGTTTTTAATGTTGTCTGTCTTCTGTGCTGTTCCTGTAAGTTTGCTATTAAAATACATTAAACTATAAAAAAAATAACTGAAGTTTATATATTTTTAAACATACTACAATATGGTTGCAATCAAACTACAGAATGGCCAAAGCTTCTGTAGCCTAGAATTGAAAGTCTAGTTGCAGCCACTGGGGCAGAATGGTGGACCAGGGATTCCCAGAGGTTCATCTTTCACATAAGATAGTAACACAGAAAGCAGCCTCATACTTATTTCCGAATTTGGGTTTAGGTTGGCCAGTTATAACAACTGGAAAGGTCTTCATGAGGGCAGAGTCCACATCCTTGAGAACCACCAGCCTTCCCTGGTCACCAGCTCCACTGTGACTGTGGGGAGCACCACTTCCATTTCAGAGGGCCCCATGGAGTGTTTTTTCTAATGAAACTTGTGTCTGAGTGATTTGGTTGATTTAGCAGAACTCTGAGGGAATGGCAGAGGTGTACATTTTTTCTTTTTTGCAGTTAAAAAAAAAATTTAGTTATTCGTTTTACATTTCTCTTCTTGCCTTCAGCTCCCTGTCCTGCAGAGGTGCACTTTGATTACAGCCATCTAGGCTGCAGTGGCTTCCACCAATGTCTTTGTAGGAGATCCCAGGGGGCTTCTGTAAGAAGTAAGTCACTATGGCCCATTTTCAGTCTGAGGAATGTTCAGGGTCCATCAACAAGTTACAGATGACTGAAGACACTAGCCCCTTGCCTTTTTACCTGGCATCCTTTTGCCTGGGTGCTTTTTAGTTCAACTCAGGGTTGAAAAGGTGTAGACAGTACTGAGTCCACATATCAGAAAAGGGGAGAGTATCAGGTTCCAGGAAGACTCTGGGATGGGGACTATGATAGACAGGCAGGAGCCCGGTGTCAGTTTGCAGACTCCAGCCAATGAGGAGTTGGCGGAAGTGTGACTAAGAATGTAAACAACAGGAGCAAAATATAGGGCTAAGCTTATCTAAGATGGATACTAAATGTTCTGTCTTCTGAAATGTGCTTCCCAGGAGAAGTAATGTCCACAGCTCTACTCCTACACAGCATTGGAGTAGAAATACCAGCCAATGCAATAAGGCAAGAAAAGATACATAGACTAAAAGAAAAAAAAAATGAAGCTCATCCTGACTTCTTTTTGTTAAATACCACAAAAAAAAAAAAAAAAAAAAAGAAAGAAAAAAAAAAGAAAAGAAAGAAACAAAAAACCAAACACAAACTTTACCAAATATCTAATTCTGTGGTTAGGATGGTTTTCTGTTTAGTTTCTGTTGCTGTTATAAACACCATGACTAAAAGCAGCTCGAAGGAAAAAGAGTGTGTTTTATCTGACAGGTCAGAGTCCATCATCAGAAAATGCTAAGGCAGGAAGGCACCTGGAGCCAAAAAGGAAGAAGGGGCCACAGAGGACAGCCACCTGTAGCTTGCTCAGCCTGCACAGGCCCACCTGCCTGGACCTGGTGTTGCCCACAGTACCTCTGAGCAGTTGGGAAGATGTCATACAGACATGCTCACAGCTCGTTGTGATCTGGGCAATTCTTCTGTTGAGGTTTCCCCTTCCCAGGTGATTCTGGGTGGTGTTGAGTGACAGCTGAATCTGGCTATACCAGAAGGTGGAAGGATGTCAAAATTCAAAACTCAGCATCTTGTATATAGCAATGTTGAACAACTGGAAATCCACAGTTTCTTTTTTCCTTTTTTAAAATTATATTTCTCTTTTACATATATACAGCAAGAAGAACAAGTAAACAATCAGGAATTGTTTTGGCTATGTGTATTTGGCAATCTTGAAGAAAACATCTTTCTCATCTTCGTGCACCTAAAATTATGAATTTAAATCAATATCTATTATATTTCATCTCTATTAATGTAAAGCATCTATCTAGACCTAAAAACATTTTAACCCCTAAACAACTAAGCTTAATTGTAAGACTAAACTATCTGGTCTTCAACCCCATCAGAACCTTGAGAAGGAATAAAACTTAATTACCTGAGTAAACAGGAAGTGCAGGTTAGCAGCTTCCAAAATGAAAAAAATGACAGAAGCAGTTTGCTGCCTGAACAGTCACCCAAAACTCTCTATAAGGTTGGAGCATCATCTTCATCCTTCTGGGCCAATATACCTGATAGACATATTTGTGAGACAGGAACTATTGAGGACTTTCTTACCCCATCTTGGCAGAGTTTGGCCATTGGCTTTGCCTGCATCTAAGCTTGCCCATTTTAAGGCAGAATTCTGTCTGTGGCAGAAATAAGGACATTTTTGCCCAGTGGCTGGTTTGCCACATTTGAAGCCATCTCCATAAGGAGGTTCTTTGATGCTCATCATCTTCTTTGAGGTAGGCTGGGTGTTAACCTGCCAGGAGTTAACCTGTCCTGTTGTCAAAGAGTCTTTAGAATAATAAAAACGTCTTTAAATGTCATGTTCTGTAGGTCTCTGAGGCTTTTGAAGGCCTTATCTAGCTATTTTACCTTATCTATCTAGAATCACACCTATCTGTTAAACCTAGGATGTATATTCTTGTGATAAAGATAGACTAGTAATTATAGACTAGTAATTGACATGACCACGATTTGATCAACTAACAATTAGCTTGTATTACTTAATTATCCTAAACAACCTGCAATAGCACTTTCAAAGTATATGAAGTAAACCTTGTATAATTGAGTTGTATGTGCACAATTCCTCATATTAGAGTGGAAATATATATAATGTGTGTGAAGATTAATCCTAAATTTGAATTCTATACTAATGTATTAAACTTATTTTACATCAACATACAAAATTCTATACCAATGAATTAAAAATAACCTGATTTGTCAGTAACAAGGCCTTAAGTTGAGGAGTAGATTCAATAATCTAGTTTTTGTCCTATCATCCCTATATATTTCTATATCCTCTTCTTTCTTTTCAGGTCCTATCTCCTTACCTCCAAAAGAAAGATAAAGGAAAAGAGAGACACCTCTGAGTCCAACCTCGTTTTCTCTCTGAATAAGACCAATAATAACTTATAACCAATTCCCAATGAAAACAGCCCAAGAGAACAAACAATCCATAGTTTCTTAAGTGATATTTTAATATAATAAGATCATTCGAGCTGGCATGTGGCACGAGCCTTTAATCTGCTCTTGGGAAGCGGATACACTGAATCTTTGGAGTTCAAGCCAATCTGGCCTACATAGCAAGTTCCAGGCCAGCCAAGTCTAAACAGTGACACTCTGCCTCAAAAAAGTACAATAGTTTAAAAAATATGAAATCTAAGATAATGCATTAAAGTCTATATTCCCCCCAACCGAAAAAAACAGAAACAAAACCAAAACCAACCAACCAAATAACAAACAACCTTGAAAAATGAAAAAAAAGGAGAAAGACTTGAAAACTCTTTACCTGCAGCAATCACTGGATCTCAAAACAACACAGATGTTTTCTGTGAGCCAAATCACATTTCACAGAAGAATTTGTTTTCAAGAGACTGACAAACTGATGTTACTTTTTCTGTGGGAAATGAACAAAAATTGCACCACAGATCGAAAAAGAAGAGGGCTGGAAGATTTCTCTCACTGCATCTCATGGCTTAGTATTATGCCACGGAAGGTTCACAGAGGCATCGACATACAGAGCAATGGGACATAGCTACTTCAGCCGTGTGTCCACACATGTGGCCAGGGGACACAAGGCAAAGTTGCCCAAGCAATTTAAACACATATATTTTCAACAGATAGTAATGACAAATAACCACATTAAAAAACACAGCTTAGCTTCACATCATATTCAAAATTAACTCAAAGCGAAACAGATATAAAAAGAAGTTGAAATGATACTCTTCAAGGAGAAAAAAATAGGAACACGTTTTTGTGATCTTAGGTTAGGCAAAAAGTATTGTAGCAAGAGCAACAAAAGTATGATTCAAAAACACTTTTTTGAATTATAAATCACCCCCCAAAATGTATCCCCTTCAGATATTTGTTTAAGCAAAGAGAGGACTATGGGGGAAGAGGGACGGGTCTGACAGCAGTGTAGAGGGAAGAGCGAGAGACGCTAACAGGAAGAAGGGCGAATGTCCTGTTTCCTTTCATGTGGACATAGATTTAAATATGTGTGTATATGTATGTATAACACACACACACACACACACACACACACACACACACACACACACACACACACACGTCCTGAAAGTAGATGAAGACTATTTGAAGAAGAGGAAATCATCAAGGAAGTAAGACAAAGACACGGAGGATGATAAGGGAGGTGGACATGAGCAAAGTGCAGTGATACATATTCTATCATACACACACACACACACACACACACACACACACACACACACACACACGCATGCATCTATACACATATATGTACGTATATGAAAACATCGGATGAAAGCCGTTATGTCACCAAAACTCAACATTAATAAAGCAAAACAATTAAAAACCTTCAAGGCAGAGAACGGGAAGAGCCTCTGCAGGCCCATTTCCCGAGTCCAGAAAGGATAAAAACAATGAACTCTTAGCACAAGCCCCTAATGAGGACTTCTGAGGACTCAGCCCAAGGGGGCACCCTGACTTGGCAGCCATCTTCATGAAAAGCTAGGTCTCAAGGGATGGAGACTCTCCTTATCAGTTTCCAACCATGCAAGCTTGACCAGACATGTTTCTCCAGTAAGGAGAGGCACTTCAGTTTCCTTTGACTTTGCATCCTCTAGGGTCAAGCACAGAGGCAACAGAGATGGGGATTCTGTGAAGGCCCTGACAGCTGTAGAGGAAGGCAGGTGAGAGGCTCAGGGCGCAGTGAGGTAGGGCACCTTCACCCCAACAATGGACTGATTCACATGGACTCAAGCATATAACATGATATTGAGAAAAATTAAGACAGACCTGCCGAGTTCCTCTGCATGGGACCAGTCTCAAAGGGGGAAAAGAAGGCCTGTTCTCCTTCATACATGCAAACTTTTTTCTGTCGAGGTGCACTGCCTGCTGGGAGTACAGCAAAGGCACATACAGGGTGGGGACAGAAAAGTGCAAAGTGCTAGACAGAGCACACAGCTGCCAGTAAGCTTGGCTACATGCTCAGGGACAAGAGCCGTACTTCTCTATATGCCCTGGGGTATCTCAGGCACACAAGGCAGCCTTATTTCATCTCTCATGTCCTTGGTTGTGCCCATTGTTTGTTCTCCTTTATTCTCTTTAGTGTCAATTATAGAGACTCTGAGTGGCCTCAGAGTCCGGCCACTTAGACATCCTGCCCAGCCCCACAGAAGGGTCTTGACTTGGACCTGAGCCCAGAGATTAAGCAGCTTTAACTTCATGACCTGGGATCCCAAACAGTGATGCAGATGTGCCAGGTGTCTCAGATAGATACACACTAGCTCAGCTCACAGGAGATAACGGACAAGAGCAGAGCCAATGTGTTGAAGTCACCGAAACTAAAAATCACCATTAAACGGAATAAGAGAAGCATCATCGCCTGGTGAGGAGGCTCAGGGTGGTGGCACAGAATTCTATTGCAGGGGGTACCCAAATAACATCCAGTCATTAAAAGGACCTAGGTACATGGTGTGCTGTAGTGTGTGACTCCAATGGAGGGCCGACTGGCTTGGGGGGGGGGGTTAAGCCATGAAATGACAATATATTGTCATTTTCCACAACTCAGCCTCCCACAGCCAATCATTACTTTACCAGAGGCACTGTAACAAGACCAGCCAGCCTAGTGGCAGTCCCACATGATGTTTCCAACACAAGACTCCTCTCCTGAAATCCTACTACTTTTTCTCTGTCTCTGACCCCACCATGGGATCTGTCCAGAAGACCAGACGCTAAAGTACATGAGACAAGTATGCTCCCATGAGTCTTGTGGTCACACATCACTCCCTTATCCCTCAAATTCCTTTAAAAATATCCTTAGAATGTTTGTTTGTATGTGAGAGTAAGTGTGCACGTGACAAGATACACATGTGGAGGTCATAGAACAACATGCAGGAGTGAGCTGGCTCTCTCCTTCCATCACGTGGGTCCTCTGATTGAACTCAGGTTGTCGGCCTTGACGGCAGGCGCTAAGCCTTCTCCCTGGCCCTCGTCCCTCAAATTAAAAGGGGCACGTTAGCCACACTCCACTGGGAACATTTTCCAGCTTTTTAAAAACACTCTCCACCGTATCTCAGGGCTGGGTGTTTGTCCTGGGTAGATCACTCCCCATCTCAGCACTTTGGCTGAATTTCCCTGGTGTGACTCACATCATTGCTTGAGTCACTCATTACCCGTAAGGTGTCTATGCCCTTGTCAGTCTTCTCAAAATGTTCACTAGGGCACCCTCTGCGCCAGCGGGTGGACTGTATCACACACAGCCATCTCTTCTGCTTTCCTTCCCCCAGGACTTTGGTCACCAAGAGACCAGCTCCCCTCTCTTCCTGTTTAAGCACCCTGAATCTTTACAAAGATGCAGCAGTCAAAGTTTTCATGTGCCCTCCCTGACTGTGCTGGCTTCTCAGTCCTGGAGTTTATTTTTAGATACTCCGGGTGAATTTGCTCTTTTTCAGTCTGTACAATCTTTCTTCCAATAGAAAAACACCCCAGTTGCTCCAGGTATCTGCCCTTCCTTCTGAGCGAAGGAAGGAGGAAGAATGCCCCTTACACAGCTCAGCTCATCCCCACAGAAGGATGGCAACTTAAGGGCAGGTAAGATGCTGAACAAAACCTTTTTTTTTTTTTTTTCCTTTCCTTGTCTCATGGTTCTGCAAAGATTTCGGTTTGTGAGAAAATTAGAAAAGCCACAGATAAGCTCCTCAGGATTCTAGTGTATGAGATCTAGAATTTACTTCTTGGCTAAAATTTCAACAAATGATAGCTATTCAAAGTGTAGCGTAAAGAAACGGCAGCAACAACTCTTCCACTGTTTTAAAGCAGTCTTTTTAAAAAAAAAAGATCCAAGCCCTTTTATTGTACTGTGATTAAAGATTTAAATTGTTTATTTTAACTACTACTACCACTACCATCCAAACAGTTAAGCTGTTCTTTTTAAAAATACATTTTTATTACAATTTCTTTACATTACATCTGCAGTGTAATCCCCTCGCTCTTCTCTTCCTGTTCCCATCCTCCCTCTTTTTTTTTTCATTTTATTATTTTATTCATATTACATCTCGATTGTTAGTCCTTCCCCTGTTTCCTCCCATTCTTCCCTCCCTCCCACTTCCCCCCTTCTCCCCTCCCCTATGTCTGTGATTGAGGGAGACCTCCTCCCCCTATATATGCTCTTAGAATATCGAGTCTCTTCTTGGTAACTTGCTATCCTTCCTCTGAGTGCTGCCAGGCCTCCCCATCCAGGGGACGTGGTCAGAAAAGGAGCACCAGAGTTCGTGTGAGAGTCAGATCTCACTCTCCACTCAACGGTGGAGAATATCATGATCGTCGGCTAGGTCTTGGTAGGGGTCCTCCCTCCTTTTTTTTTTCTTTTGGCCCCCGTTCTTCTCCCCTGACTGTTGGGGTTCTTTCCCTCCCATCCCCCACTGGTTGGCCACAGCCTATCAGGTCTCATCTGGGTAGCCTGCATCCCCTTCTTCTGTGCTCCCACAGGGCCTCTCCACCAAGGGGCAGTGATCAAATCGTAGGCACCAGAGTTCACGTCAGAGACCGCCCTCTCCCTCCCCTCTCCTTCTCCATGTGGAGAACGAGCTGTCCATCCACTATATCTGAACAGGGGGCCAAGATTCTGTCCTTGCAATGTCATTGTTTGTGCATCAGCTTGTGCAGGTAGCCCTGGGTCCGGATCTGCCAATCTAAACAATTACTTCTGTTGGCTCTGTGAATTTGAATAAATCATTTCATTGCCCCAAACGTCAGTCGTTGCACCTATAAAGTGGGATGTAATACCACAATTATTAGAGCAAGGAAAAATTTGCATAGGAAAGAACCTATACATGCGAACAGAAGTGAACAAGAACACAGCCACTGTAATCAAACCATAGTAGAGTTCACTAGGCTCTTCTGAAAAATTACTCACACCACTCAGTTTAGTAAGCTCTCAGCCAACAATTAAGCTCTTCCAAACTACATGATGTTTTTGTTTAAGAGTTGACATCCAATCTTACCTTGCAATGGAACTGTTTGACCCACAGATGTGGTCAGAGAGAACCAGACGACAGCCACAGAATTCCTCCTCCTGGGACTTGCTGGGCAGTCAGAGCAAGAAGAGGTCATCTTTGCAATGTTCCTAGGGATGTACATGGTCACCATCTCTGGGAACCTTCTCATCATCCTGGCCATCAGCTGTGACCCTCATCTCCACACGCCCATGTACTTCTTCCTGGCCAACCTCTCCGGGGTCGACATCTGCTTTTCCTCGGTCACCATCCCCAAGGCGCTGGTGAATCACGTGCTGGGGAGCAAGTCCATCTCTTACACGGAGTGTATGATTCAGATCTATTTCTTCATCACATTCATCAACATGGATGGCTTCCTCCTGAGTGTCATGGCCTATGACCGCTATGTGGCCATCTGTCACCCTCTCCATTACACCATGATGATGAGGCCCAGGCTCTGTGTCCTCCTGGTGGCCATATCATGGGTCATCACAAACCTGCATGCTCTCTTGCACACTCTCCTCATGGTTCGACTCAGGTTCTGTTCCCATAATGCAGTGCACCACTTCTTCTGTGACCCCTACCCTATCCTGAAGCTCTCTTGTTCTGACACCTTTGTCAATGACATCACAGCCTTCACTGTGGGTGGGCTGACTTCTGTCACACCATTCACATGTATCACTGTTTCCTATGCCTACATCCTCTCCAATGTACTGAAGTTTCCATCTATTCGGAGAATAAGGAAAGCCCTGTCCACGTGTGGGTCTCACCTCACCGTGGTCTGCCTCTTCTATGGGGCGATCCTGGGGGTCTATATGCACCCTTCAGCTACATATTCAGTACAGGACATGGTGACCACTGCCTTTTTCACAGTGGTGACACCCATGGTCAATCCTTTCATCTACAGCCTGAGGAATCACGACGTCAAAGGGGCCCTAAGGAAACTCATGTTTAGGAGACCCATTTTGTCAAGATTCTACGGGTAGAAAAGTTTAGAACAGAGAAGACTGAAAATGAAGCCACTGAGGCTGAGGTAAGTATAATATTCATTATTGTGTTTCTTACTAGTGCTTTGTGCTTATGTTATTGTCTTTAAATACCACACTGATGAACGCTCCTAACTATAAAATCTTGAATCTTTTGCCTATACAGAGAACAAATCCTACGGCCCTTATTTTAGAAATAAACACAAGATGGGCTTAGGAGGGTGCGTTTGTTGACCTCCTGCAACCCCTCACTGTTTCCCTTGGCGGTGTCTAGCAGCATAAGACACTAGCAGGCACATGAACTGAGACTGCATATACCGTCTGAGGGTCACGTGCAACAGTGAGGTTTTGCAAGGCGACCTCTCCTACATAGTGTTGGATAAAATATATGATAATTCTTATCAAATGATTGTAATATGTTAAAGACTATCTCTGCATCAAACTTGTTTCTTTTGAGACAAGGTCTCACTGTGTAAACCTGGCTTCTCTGGAACTCACTATGTAGATGAGGCTGGGCTTGGACACACAAAGACCCACCTGCCTCTGCCTCCTGAGTACTGGGACTTAAGGTGTGTGCTACCATGGTTTATCTTTACACCATTGTGATATAACATTACACATATTCTTGTCTCCAACTCAAAGAAATTGAATCTCAAAGACATTGACCTGTCCAGGTTTATAGAATCACTCATGATCCTTAGAAGCATCCAAGACCTTATTGAAATAGAAAAGCAAACTAACAAATGCTGGGAAGCATGGAGGACATAGACAACAGTGTCCTATTTTGTTCCTGGCAGGAGCCTGGGGTGAAAGAATATGTGGTGATTATTTCTGCAGGATTCTCAACTGTTGAACAGTCTGCTGGTAGGCCCCAATTCTGTCTCTGTTTCTGATCCTAAGCTAGCCATAGTGGCAGAGGGCCAAGAACACGTCCCAGGACTAGTCCCTGGGGCCACGAGCAGCTTCCGAGGCAGGCAATTAAATGGCTATGAAGGAAAATGTGTGTGGTTTTTACTTTTAATTGCCTCTGTAGTCACTCAAGAAACAAGTACATTTTAAATGTCCCTGTGCAGTGAGCCAGGCACCGAGTGTGACTTTAATGTGCAGTTGCTGTGATCACCGCTTCCAGACTTCGTGAAGTTCACCCAGATGTAGCCCAGCAGCATGGAGGTGTGACCAAGGCACTTGCACGTGGGCTCTTCTAGACCCACTTATCAATAGCTGCCACTATGAGGGGCCTTCTTTTCTGTTTCCGGGACTCCTAGGATACACACCTCCCTCTCCCTACCAGACAGTTCCATGCAGAAATAATTCACCATTTGGAGACAGTAGCCACACAGAGCTGCCAGGAAACAAGTTCAACACCAGCTCGTGAGTGCCAAGGTCAAGGTTTAGCCCTCACATGTCCCTCTGTAATTCATACAACACAAAGCATGGGGAGATCCAGGGGTGGTGGCCCGTACACCTGACCCCAACACATAGGACACAGAGGCAGGAAGATGCAGGTTCAGTGCCAGCCTGAGCTATGAGGCTTTGATGTTTATCTCCAGGACTGGGAGGGAAAGAGGCTGTTAAAAAAAATAAGCAAAAGGATCTGTCAGGAACATAAAGATTGGTACTCAATTTTCATGGAAATGGACATTTATAATCTAGTCTCTCTCTATATATATATATATGTATATATAATTTTCATGGAAATGGACATTTATAATCTAGTCTCTCTATATATATATGTATATATAATTTTCATGGAAATGGACATTTATAATCTAGTCTATATATGTATGTATATATATGTGTATATGTCTCATACTGTTGTAATCAATCAGTGAGTATGCAAAAAATTCAATTATTTGAATAGAAAAGTTTAGATTTAGACCCAGGTTTAAAATGGTGAATTGGAAATCTTTGAGGGTTGGTCTCCTGCCTCAGGCAGAAGATAAAGCAGAAATCTAACCACACTAACTGACTAGGAGCTCTATCTCCTGCTCAACAATGACGAACCCCAACATCACTTCACAAGTAATGGCCATAGCTCCTTGGTATCCCTAATGTGCTTGTAGGGATAGCAGTCCACACGCCCAGGGGCGCTGGTGGTGTCCCAGAGGTCCATGGAGATGTTCTATCAAAATCTGGGGCTCAATGCTTTGGTTGGTGAGGTGGATCCCTGGGGCAATGCTGTAGTGTGCTTGTCTCCCACACAGGCTGCAGAGACCCACCACCCCCAGTGGCGTTCATTAGGAGATTCGAGATAGCAGTGTTTCTCTATGGTTCCCTCTATTTGTAGCCAGGGTATTATCTGTCCACTAGTTAACTACAGAAAAAGTGAAACAGCTCCTTGGAGATCACACATAATTAAGGCTTCCACGCACATATGTACACACACACACACACACATGCACACATACGTGCACAGACATGGATGTTACACACGGAAGAGGCCTGATTATCACCAATCAATGCATGAGTCTGGAAAATTGACAAGTGGACAGATCCTCTCTAGATTGAGAAGAAATATCAATGACACCCATAAGCTTGGAGCATTAGCCTGATACCATTAACACAATATAGTACTCAGACATAGATTTCTTTTTGAGACAGGGTCTCGCTATGTAGGCCAGAAATCTTCCTACCTCTGCCTCCCAAGTGCTAGATTTGAAGGTGTGGGCCACCATGACTCGAGGAAGTAGATCACTAATAAGAAGTATATTCTAGGAAATTTTAAGTTAGCCTTATTAAAAGTCAGTTGTTATAATTTCACGATGGCTGGTAAGAAAATAACATAAAAATAAATAAAGTAAAAAAGAATAAGGGAGTCAAACTGGCATGCTAACAACTAACTTCTAAAAATACGACACTGATGAGAGATATGCTGAAAATATTATAAAAGAACTGCATAATAACACAAGTAAATGATTTTTGGTCAGTAACCACACTCAATGTAAGTGGTTAAATTCTTAGATTAAAAGGTAGAAGTTCACAGCATGGCATAGTGGCACTTGGGAGGCAGAGGCAGGTGGATCTCTATGAGTTAGAGGCCAGCCTGGTCTACAAAGTGAGTTCAGGACAGCTAGCACTACATAGAAAACCCTGTCTTAAAAAAAAGGTAGAAGTTCACCGCCCAGTGGGTAAAATATGATTCATTTGAATATGTATGTAGTTTATAAGGGGCTCCTAAAAAATGGAGAGGATCTAGAGTAATTCTAAGAGATTTACTATTGCCTTGAAACAAACTTTAAAAACTGGATAAAGTATCTAATAGAAATATTTGAGTGATTGGAAATTAAAGATGTAAATGGCTCAGAGGAAATTAAAGAGAAATGGCTCAGAGGTTAAGAGCACTGCATGCTCTTCCAAAGGTCCTGAGTTCAATTCCCAGCAACCACAGGGTGGCTTACAACCATCTATAATGAGATCTGGTGCCCTCTTCAGGTGTGCAGGTGTATATGCAGGCAGAACACTGTATACATAATAAATAAATCTTTAAAAAAAGATGTAAACATACATGACACACAAACAACAAATTTGCAAAAAAAAAAAGACATGGTTATGTTAATATAAGACAAAAATATACTTTGAGAAAGTGTTTCCTAGGATAAAAGCGAGTCTCTGTCCACAAGAAAGATAGTACAATCTAAAAATATATGTACACTTAAAATTAAAGTTTAGCATGCTTTAATAAATAAATAAAATAAAAATTATCAGAAATAAAATTCTCTCAGAAATTGTACACATAAATTAGAAAGTCATCAAGGGTGGAAAAAGACTAAGCACATTATTAACCAGTTTGTTATCAGTCAACATTAGACTATATTGTACTTTCAAGGGGACACAGATCACTTGACATTACGAGGCTCAGGGCTAGGCAGATGGCTCAGTGGGCAAGAGCACTTGCTCTGCAGGCTTGAGGACCTGAGTTGGAGTCTTCACACCCCCAGCACCCACATGAAAAGCCAAATATGAACTGGGTGTAGTGGCGCATGCCAATAATCCCAGCACTAGGGGAGGCAGAGACAGGCAGATCTTTGCAAGTTTGAGGCCAGCCTGATCTACAAAGCAAGTGCAGAACAGCCAACAGTACACAGAGAAACCCTGTTTCAAAAAGCAAAAAACAAAACAAAAGCCAAATATGGCCATGCATGCCTATAACCCCAGCATTGTGAGATGGTGGAAGGTGAGTCCCAAGAGTTTGCTAGCCAGTTTGCTTAATAAAAGACCTTGTCTCTAGACAATAAAATGGAGATTGATAGAGGAAGGCACTAGACATCTTACTCTGGCTTCCACATGTGCACATATAGGGGCACACACCTAGATAAATGTATGTGTATACAACACACACACACACACACACACAGACAGAGAGAGAGAGAGAGAGAGAGAGAGAGAGAGAGAGAGAGAGAGAGAGCGCTCATGTATTATGATCTTTGAGCAAACCAAAAATTAACCAAGAAGAAATATCAATAACATATTAAAAAAGTTATCCCAAACATTAGAAACCAAACAACACACTTCTGAATTATTCATGGTAGTTGCAGTAGCATTTCCAGAGATCCCAAAGGAACCCACAAGAGATGCCAGAGTTCTGAGAAGGACGGTTTCTCATCACATACCACATGGAGGTGAGGGGCTTGTTCTCAGTCCCCCACCTATGAAATGACACTCCTATTGTTTCTGAAAATGCATGTCAGTACAATACTTCCAACAAAATCTTTGTATCCAGGGACTACAACAAAGGCAGGAGCAGGAGCAACAGACACAAGTTCATTTGAACTATTGTGTTGGACTTGAGCACCCCTGATGATGCCCTTAAGACAGTCTTCCCATCCTAACCCACAAAGGAAACAAGAAAAGAAATTAGAGGGGCTGGAGAGATGGCTCAGAGGTTAAAGGCACTGACTGCTCCTCCAGAGGTCTTGAATTCAATTCCCAGCAACCACATGGTGGCTCACAACCATCTGTAATGTGATCTGATGCCATCTTCTGGCCTGTAGGTGTACATGCAGGCACAGAGCACTGTATACATAATAATAAAATAAATCTTAAAAAAAAAAGAAAAGAAAAGAAATTAGAAACTCCCTGTGCTAAGAGATGAGATCTTTGCTTACATTTTTTTGTTGCTGTACTAAAATACCACGATCAAAAGCAACTTAAAGAAGAAACAGTTTATTTTGGCTCAGTTCCAGAGCGAGTGTCTGTAATGGCAAAGGAGGCATGGAATGGTAGCAGGAACAGGAAGTTGGCTGATCACATTTTCATCCACATGTAGGAAGCAGTTAAAAAAAAAAAAAAAGAACAGGAAATGGGCCAAGGCTATAAACCCTCAAGGCCCAGCCCCCTGTGATGCACTTTCTCCAGCAAGGCTGCAGCCCCTGAAGGTTCCATAACCTTCCCAAACCTCACAACTAACTGGGGACCAATGTTCGAGAGCTTGTAGAGGCCATTTCTTTACATTCAAACCATAGCATGATCATTACCACCTACTTCTGTGCACTTCTTCCTTGTCTCTAACTCGTAGACAAGAGTGACGTACAAAAGGAACGTCACAGAGCTCTGGGTTTTCCAAAGGTCCTGGGACCTCACACAAACGGATGGATGCTCTATAAAGAAGTCTGACATGCATCGACACCTAACCTAGTTTGGTTCTCTATGTAGTCCCAGGATATAGATGGCTGCTGTAAACCTGACTGATTAATCCTGCCTCTTGCATCTGATGTTGACGCTTCTCTCAGAGGCATCACCCATGCTGGCAACTCCATGAGACCGTCACCATAGGTGCCTCAGTGGGTCAGCATCAAGAACCACTGGAAGTTACTCAAGATGTGACTGGAGAAGGGATGAACAATTCATTTGGGAGAGAGTGAAGGCTGGTAAGATCAGAGGCGCCAATGTCTGTGAAGGGTAAGTTTAGGAATACACAATGACAACGTGAGCCATGAAGAAGTCTCAATGAATGTCCCTCCTGCCAGCTGCTTCAATTGTAATTGATGATAGAGAAGATACTATGAACCTGTCTTTCGATAGGTGTTTAAGAAGAAATGTGATTTGAAAAGTGATCCTGTCACCTACTGAGTGTTCTGGCATGAAGTCCCCACCCCCCCAATACTTTAGAAGTGCATCTTGCCTTGTGTTCACCCGAGATGCTGGAGTGTACCCCACTGAGGACACAGGCAGACAACTCTTCCTCTTGGCCTTCACCAGGCTCATAGTGCAGGCATGTGATCCAGCAACGATGTCTAGAATCACTGGGGGATGGACTTGTCCTCCTGGGTCTGTAGGGGGCGCACGTGAGAAGGTTTGTGAACTGTGCACACTTGGCAGATTGTGTAAAGAAAGGTGTATCTGCGTAGAGGAACGTGAGTCCTGCGTGGTCTGTTTCCGAGACCCTCAAGCTAGAAGGGCCTCCTGTGTGGTGAAGATGCTGCCCTGGTGACTGTGGACCAGACCACAAGCTCGGGGGCAGCTATACCAGTGAGAGGAGAGGTGATTGGAGTCAAGGGTGTCTCTGCTGTCAGGCATGGCAAGGGCTCCAATGTGATACAGTTGCCAGGCCAAAGAAGACCCCTCAGATAGGGGCCTGATGTGTCATCTAGAAGGAAACGGCACTGAACTCGATCCCTTTTTAAGATTCCGTTAGGCTGAGACCCGCTAATAAAGAACTAACTTTGGCAAGTTGGACGGGACACAGCTCCCACCAGATGAGCCTCATCACATGGTTTCATGATGGCCTCATTCACTGGGAGGCTTAGTATTGATTGTCTGCTTGACAATCTAGAGTCTTCTGGGGACGTGGTCTCCATGAGGATTGTCCAGATTAGGTTGGCCTGTGAGCATGTTTTTGGGGGGGCGGTTGTCTCGAGGTGGGAATATCTGCCCACGGTGAGGGGCAACTATTCCCTAGGTAGGTGATCTTAGATTTTATGAGAGTAGAGAAAGGGACCTGAGCACTAGCGTTCATGCATTTATTGCTCTCTGTTGTTTATAGATGCATTGTGTCTCTCCATCATGAGTCCTGCCACCATGACTTTCCATCAATGATGGGCTGTAACCTGGAACTGTGGGGTGGTTTGAATGCGAATGCCCCCTTCCCCCATAGGCTCACATATTTGAATGCTTTGGGAAGGATTAGGAGGTGTGGCCTTGTTGGAGGAGGTGTGACACTCAAGGTAGGTTCTGAGGTTTCAAAGGCCCATGGCACACCCAGTCTCTCTGTCTCTGTCTCTCCCCCCAATCCCCATGTGTGTCTGTCTGTCTGTCTGTCTGTCTGTCTGTCTGTCTGTCTGTCTCTCTCTCTCTCTCTCTCTCTCTTTCTCTCTCTCTGCCTCTTGCTTGTGGATCAGATAAAAGTGCTCAGTTACGGCTCCAGCACCATGCCTGCCTACCAATGTGCTTCCTGCCATGGTGGACCAGGACTCACCCTCTGAATCTGGAAGCAAGCTCCCAGTTAAATGGTTTATTTTATAAGTTGAGTTGGTCATGGTATCTCTTCAGAGCTGTAGAACAGCAGCTAAGACAAGCTGTAAGTCAGGAAAAACAAAACAAAACAAAACAAAAAAACCTAAACCCTGTCTCTCCTAGGCTGCCTTTCTCCAAGCATTTCATCACAGCAACAGGGAAAGAAGCATTGACCATCTGCCAGATTTTCTTCTCTGAATCTGGAGTTGGGGTTTAGAACATGTTTTTCTGAAAACGTGGCCTTCATGAGAAACTGTCAGTACCGTTACCGCAATGTGCAATGTATTGTGGCTATGTTTGACATTTACTTTTAGACTTAAACACTATGAAATACAGCTAATAAACCTAATAGTTCCCTTGGTAGCACAGATAAGAAAGGTGAGGGAAATGTATGAATTCTAGAAGGATGGATGTTACTATTTAAAAGGCTAAAAACAATTCCTAAATGTGCAGAAAATGCTCTCTCAGTTTTGTCCCTCTCCTTTGTTTGTGTGACAACTATACCTCTTATTTGAGCAGCTCACAAGTAACTGCAGACTGATAACTTTAAAAAACTGTCTTAGAACACTAAATAACCATTAGAGGAAGCAGAAACAACATCAATAAATAAATCAGTGGGTTTTACCTCTAGTTTCCCTGGTAATATTGAACTCTATATTAACCAAAATAAAAAAAATAGGAGCGGGGATGAAAGCTTAGTTGCTAACGAGCTTGCCTTGCAAGCATGAGGATCTGAGTTCAAGCCCTAGAAACCACATGAAAAACCCAGGTCATGTGGCAACGCCTGCAATCCCAGCATTCAGGGAGGCAGAGGCCAGTGGATTGCTGTGAATTCGAGGCCAGCCTGGTCTACAAAGTGAGTCCAGGACAGCCAAGGCTAACACAGAAAAACACCGTCTTGAAAAACCAAAAAAGGAAAAAAAAAAAAAGTCTGGAAAGATGGCTCAGTGGTTTAGAGCACCACCTGCTCTTCCAGAGGTCCTGAGTTCAATTCCCAGAAACCACATGATGGCTCACAACCATCTATAATGTGATCTGATGCCCTCTTCTGCAGGTAAAGCACTAATATATAATAAATAATAAATAAATCTTTTAAAAAAAGGCAGCGTAGAAAGCAGCTGAAAAACAGCATGCAAGACTGGCCTCTGGCACACTCATGTGCACACATGCACAGATATACAGTCACACACAGATGCAGATAAACACACACACACACACACACATTCACACACAAATGCTAGTAATAGGGAGCCGGAGTTGAAGTCTGACATTTGTCTTGTCAATTTAAGACCTTTACATGTATTATACATTATACGTTTTAGCTCTAGTCATTTTTCAGTTTGTTGTTTGTGCCGTAGATACTTGTACTGAGGTCATACTGTAAGCAAAGAGATGTCTTCCCCTTCACACACCAAAAGAAAAATCACAGTGAATAAGTGAGAGTCTTAATTGAGTGATGATGGAAATAAATTATATACAGACATGTGCATGTGCACTGTTTAGAGGGCGAATTTGTCCTTTTAAATGCTTATGTTAATAAAAATACAAAACTTTGGGACAAGCACTTATGTGGGAACTAAGTTTTTCCATTTTTATTTCTTTGGTCCAAGCACACAGAATGCAAACAGTGAGCACTGAATGCATGTCCCTAATGAGGACCTCTGAGGAATCAACCCTCGGGATGCCCGAGTGTGACGACAAACCTCCCATCCTCATGGAGGCCCAGTCTCCAGGGACAGAGCCTGCATCTACTTGTCACCACTCTAAAAGACTGCTATGCGTCTCACTCTAAATGTCCTTGTAAGAAGAGCTCACCCAGGTCTCATCTCCCGCTGTGACTTTCCCATCATCCAGGTCCAGGATGGGGCCAACAGAGACTGGGATTCTATGAGGGCCTCTGAGAGCAGCAGGTGAGAGAGCTGGGGACACAGGTGAGTGACTAGTTCCCGCAACAGCAGACTGAGTCCCAGAGACACTGACACGAGGAATGACAGTAGGAATACCCCCACCAAACCGTTCTGCATCTAGTCAAGTTCAAGAGGGGAATGTTTCTCGTCCTAGTGGCAGATAAGGAGGAGACAACTGGGTTTGGTGATGCTGAGGCAACAGGCTCTAGCGGCCTTTACTGGACAAAGAGACTCCCCTTCCCATCTCCTGCATGCAGGCTGTACCGCTCTGCCCCTAATCTGCACATATGTGCTTCTCTGTGTTCATCAACTGTGACCTGTGATTCCATAACAAAGTGAGTCTCAGACTTGAGCTACTTTGGATACTATTCTGAGCCCCATGTAGGGAACTAGGCTAGTCTAGGAACTGCCTAGTTCTATTTTTAAAGTTCAGGGATCCAAGCTCAGGGAGGGACACAGCTATGTCATGCCTCAGACACAGCCCTTAGCACAGTTCACGAGAGGCTAATGGAAGAAAGCAGTTGTCAGCTGCTTAAGTCTCACAAACGAAGAATCACCGTCATTGATAACAGCGCTGTCTCTTTGAGGAAGTTCAACAGATGCCGAGTCCTGCCTCAGAGGATGCCTGGCAGATTTCCAGTCAGAGTGGGAGGGGTTAGGTGTGTGACATGTCAGAGTGCACTGTTTTTCTGAGGAAATGGCAGCTTGCTCCTTGGTTAACGTTTTGTAGATGAAAGCTCTTAAGATACAGGCGAAAGAAAAAGCACTAAGCGTGTCTTGAGCTTTTATTCCACTGGCTCCATGAACGTGGTTGAACAACCTAAGGGCCCCATCCTGAATCTCATCATCTATAGAGAAAATGCATTGCCTCAACTATTATACAAAGGTAAACATTGTAGGAAAGGTCCTACATAGCGGTCTTAGAAGACAGGAATGGAGCTTAGAGGCTGCAGACACCAGAATTGCACCCTGCTCAGTTCACCAGGGATTTTGCTGTAAGACTCTACAACATGGGAGGTGTGTTTGGGTTTACTCACCATCAACCAGCAAACCACTGCAAGGTAGAAACTGCTTTTGCTTAAATGTTAGCAAGTACTCTTAACTGACTAAAGATACTCTCTTCCCCTCAGATATGGGTGGAGACAATGAGACCATGGTGGCAGAATTCCTCCTTCTGGGACTCTCTGGAAAATCAGAGCAAGAAGTGGTCGTCTTTGCAATGTTCCTAGGGATGTACATGGTCACCATCTCTGGGAACCTTCTCATCATCCTGGCCATCAGCTGTGACCCTCATCTCCACACGCCCATGTACTTCTTCCTGGCCAACCTCTCCGGGGTCGACATCTGCTTTTCCTCGGTCACCATCCCCAAGGCACTGGTGAATCACGTGCTGGGAAGCAAGTCCATCTCTTACACGGAGTGTATGATTCAGATCTATTTCTTCATCACATTCATCAACATGGACGGCTTCCTCCTGAGTGTCATGGCCTATGACCGCTATGTGGCCATCTGTCACCCCCTCCACTACACCATGATGATGAGGCCCAGGCTCTGTGTCCTCCTGGTGGCCATATCATGGGTCATCACAAACCTGCATGCTCTCTTGCACACTCTCCTCATGGTTCGACTCAGGTTCTGTTCCCATAATGCAGTGCACCACTTCTTCTGTGACCCCTACCCTATCCTGAAGCTCTCTTGTTCTGACACCTTTGTCAATGACCTCATGGTCTTCACTGTGGGTGGAGTGATATTTCTGACACCATTTTCATGCATTGTTGTTTCCTATGTTTACATTTTCTCTAATGTCCTGAAGATGCCCTCTGCCCGAGGGATAAGAAAAGCCCTGTCCACGTGTGGGTCTCACCTCACTGTGGTCTCTCTCTTCTATGGGGCGATCCTGGGAGTCTATATGCGTCCTTCATCCTCATATTCACTACAGGACACGGTGGCCACTGTCATCTTCACAGTGGTGACACCACTGGTCAATCCCTTCATCTACAGCCTGAGGAATCGTGATATGAAAGGGGCCCTAAGGAAGATAATTCTCAGATCCTAGAATCTGAAATTTTTAAAGCTGAAAGGACTAATAAATATCATGCATTTGTTCATCTTTACAGAGAAACTGATGCACACATTGGTATAGAATTCATTCGTGGCTTTTCCTGTGACCAAGAACAAATGGTCACAGTTGTGCTTTAAAACTGGAAGCTGGCAGACACTCATTTGTCATAAAAGTGGTTATTTGTCAGCTCTGAAAAGGGCTTATTCTGAGGAGCTCTTGTCAGAGACAAGAAACACCTGGGTAACTGAGTGTGTTGTAGTTTGAGGAGGCCCCAACCATGATGTCAGATGCCTGCTCCCACAATGCCCTGGGTCTTTTACAAGGACTTTAGAGTTGACCCTCCTCTGATCCGCTCTTTCTGGCCTCTGAGGAGGACCATCTAGTTCACCTGCTGTTAGGAAAAGGGCATGCTTAACTGTGCCCCAGGCTTAAGCATCTCTTGTATACTTTCCACCCCAGAGCGCACCCTTTGCAGACGCTCTGCTCCCATCCTGCCCTGCGGGCCTTTTCCTCCTCAGCATGGGCATTGGTCAGGGCTGGGTGCTGCTCAAGGATGGACACCAGAAGCTGCAGACAGTAAACAAAATGAACTTTATAAGCAGAAGATACAGTGGCATAATACATTTTTTTTTTTAAAGAAACAATGTAAACTTAAACCAAGTACTTGGATAACCCAGCAAGTTACGAATATTTTCAATTAGCAAATAGTAATCAAAAGTCTTCATATTCATGGACAGTGACCAATTACAAGACTGCATGGGCAAGGAGACAACGGAAGAATGAAAGCGTAAGTAAATGTAAGTAGACACAGACTTGTACAAGGGAATTGCATCTTCCTAATAAACAGCTGATCTCAACATTGCGGAGATGTGGTTTTGGTTTGTCTCTAACTGAAAGGCACTAAATGAAAATAGAAATGCAAGACAACTTAACCTGGTACTATAAGGGTTAGAACTAGGCTTGTCTAGAAACAGACACATGTCTTTGTTTACATATAGACACCCATTATAAACTCGTGTAACCAAACTAGAGAGTAGTCCAAACATCCCACAGAGTAGAGCAGGAAGAGCAGAATCAGACGCCAGTGCCCAATGATGGACAGGACCTAGGCGTTGGTCACGCCAAATGGTAGCCATGAAGCAGAGAACCAGTCGTAACTAGCTATTTCAGAGCTCCAGAGACCGCTTACAGCGTGTAGTAACCCAGGACTCTGTGATGAAATAAGACTGTAGCTCTTTGGTAGGAAAGGGCGTGGCACGCATGAAGCACTCTCTCCATTCCTAAGTGTGCAGAGTAGTCCATTTCCTGAAACAGTTGGTGCTAAAGGGGGCCCAGGGCCCTTGTCTTCCAGAAGTAGTGGGTGGGTGGTTTGAGTGATGGGGCGGACCCTGTGAGAGAAAGACAGGGATGTTAGCCTCACTGGAGGAACAAAGAGCTACAATGTCTTATCAGAACATAAAAGGATTGGTTGTCAGTTTTCCCTTTTATTCTAGTGTTTACTGACAGACATTAAGGAAGTCAACAGGATGGTTCTCCATCCAATAAAGAGCTTTTTACAAACAAACAAATAAAAACCATGCAGAGGAGATTATATTTAAGATGAAAGACTAAATCTTTTCTCCTTTAACTCTGGGGACAAGGTACAGAGCTACGTCCCAGCCACCCCAATTCAGCATTGTGCCAGCAGGCCTATCTGCTTCAATGGTGCAAGAAGAAAAAGATACAGAGATTGAAATGGAAAATAAGACCATTAATAATATTTGCCAGATATAGAAAGTGCCAAGAGACATACCAAAACCAAACCAAAGCAAAGAAACAAACAGACAAAACCCACAAAGAGAACACAATGTTCATCTCTCAGGTTTTAAAGATCATAGTATGTAAGGCCAGTACTCAAGACTAAATCATTTTTCTATGTGCCAATGTTGGAAATTGGAAGTTAATATTTTCCAAAGTGCACATTACATTAGTATCAAACATAAAGCCCATCATGGTAGTGAGTGTCGGGTCCAAAGGAAAGCAAATTCCCCAGACTCCAAAGGGAAGTGCATATATCCAGACCTGGGCTCAAGCTGGACCACAGGATTTCTGACAGTTAGATAAAAGCCAGTGTTCCTCAGGAATTTGTGGAATCGGTTCCCATTTGCTGAAAGGAGTGATTTCCCTGACTTCTGGCTGAAGGGGCAGCTGGTCCTGCTGGCCTCCAGACTCCCTCAGTATCACAGGTCCATGTTAGCATCCCAGCTCTTCCTCCCTCCTCCCCTCCCCTAAACTCCCTGCAGCTCACAGACTTCCCACCTCAGGCCGCCTGACCTTCACCCTCGTCTCCACCGTGACTAGTCTCATCATGTTCCCGCTCTGTTCTCTATCTCTGGTGTCCAGAGTTCTATGCCTCTTCTGGTGTAGACTGAAGACCAGGTACCTGCAATGTCAGTTCTCACGCTCTTTTCTTATCTCCACATCCTCCTGCCTTTGACCTAGAAAGGGGCAGTGGTCAGTTTTCAGTAGCTATCACTCCTCGCGTTTTTTCTTTCTCCACTCTGATGGATTACAAATCCTTGCTGTCCTCACCTTCAGCTCCTTCCAGACTGCCATGCCTCTTCCTGTAGTGCTCTTGGTCCTGGTGACTCTCACTGCTTTCCTTCTCTTCCTGCTGTACATCCCTCTCCTACACAAAGGCTCCAATGGTTCCTCTTCGGATAGTAACTGGGTCCCATCACCCAACTATCACAGAAACACAGGGAAGGTAAAATATTCTTGCCTAATGTAGAAAAGCGTAATAGTGACTTGGCCTCAGGATTTCCCTACAGCTTGCTTCCTTTCCATACTAAATCTTTCTACCATGTTCCATTCCCCCCCCACGCCCCAATTCTCTTCTTCAGTGCTTTGTTCATTTCCGGCTGATATATTCCCCTGATCTTTAAAAATTCAAGTAGCTGTATTTTCCTTATTCTTCAGCAGTCGCTCCACACAGGGAGGTTTGGGACACCCTATGAGGTTTCTCCTATAAGACTTACGAACTCACAGAGACTCTGGCCGCGTGACATTGGCACCATCTGTTATTTTTAATTTTCATTTTTACTTTAACTTTTAATTTTTATTTTATAGGTATTTTGCCTACACATATGTCTGGTAACCATGTGTGTTTGCAATGTCCCTGGAGGGCAGAAGAAAAGGGCATTTGGTCACTGAACAGTGGAGATATAGTTGTGAACAGTTTCTCACTTTTATTTTAGAAGGATGTCAGCGAGATATTTGAAATGCAATAAGATGGAGGATGAGATTGTGTTCATGCGTCTTTTTGTTCTCAACTCTGGCTTCCTTGCATTCCCTGTATCTGTGTCCATACACCCTCCTCCCATCATCGCATTGTGTCGTCACTTTGCAAAAGAATCACAGCTTACACATAGACACATTCCTGAGACTGATGAGTACTGTTTTGTCGTTCTAAGTGACCCTAGATGGAAGAGCTATTGGTAATGGGTGAGGAAAACCAAAACTTTTCTTCCGCTGACACTGAGGAGTGTGGGCTAAAAAGATGGCTCAACTGTTAAGAACACTGACTGCTCTTGTAGAAGCCCCATGCTTGAGTCCCAGCACCCACCCTGCAGCATACAACCATCGATAACTTCAGCTTCAGGGGATCCGATGCCTTCTGCTGGGTTCTAGTGCATTGCATGCACACGATACACAGACATGCAGGCAAAGTACCTATACACACATACTAATTTTTAAAATAGTGTGCAACATTGGACTAAAGACAGTTTAAAAGTAGGCACTCTCACCGCCTTCCCCTCTGCTTGCCTGATGGCAGGGCTGAGAATGCACTGGGAAGATGTCTGTTCTTCCTTTTTCTCCACCTACTATATTGTGCCTTCCACCCCAGAAAGATAAAGCTACTAAACTCTCCTCCTGGCCCCCATGAGCCCAGAGTGTAGTACCTAGAGGTTCCAGATGACTCTTGGAACTGACTACAATTTCCCTATAGTCCCATCTAATCTGGCAGCAGAAATGTCTCATCCTGAGTTTGTCACTACAACGTACATGGCCTTGATTAAAATAATGATGGAATCAGAGTCCTAGGCCAGATAGTTAACCATGACAGTTTGGATAAAAAATGTACCCTATAGGCTCTGATATTTGAACACTTGGTCCCCTATGGATGGTGCTGTTTGAGGAGTTTAGGAGGTGTGGCCTTGCCAGAGGGCACACTGGGGGCCATGTGACACATCTACTTCACTCTTGCCTTTGAAGATGATGTTCTCAGCTTTTGCATCCTGCAGCTCCTCTGTCATGATGGGCTCTTATCCCTATGGAACCATAAGCCAAAATAAACTCTCTTCTATAAGTTGTCTCGGTCATGGCATTTCATCACAGCAATAGAAAAGCGACTCTCGTGGGAGTGTTGATTTTCTCTTGAGTGTCAGGTATTGTTAGAGTAAGCAAGGAGTCAAGGAATTGAGAAAGCAGGCAAATTCTAAAAAAGGCAACTTTAAAACTAAAAAGTTAAGACCCTGAACTAGGGGGCACTGACAATAGCCTTGAAATGACCACAGAGTTGAATTAACAGTAATGAATTGCATTTAGTTCCTTATGTGGCCAAGGAGGTGGAACCTTTTCCACACCCAAGGTTCAAGTTGTTATGAGCAGAGCACATTTTTCATGCCAAGAGCCCACAAAACTGGTTATTTATTCTTTTCTTAAAAAAAAAAGATTATCGGGTTTTTATGTATTTATTTTTTGCTCATTTCTGCCTCTGTCTCTGTCTGTCCGTTTGCCCTTCTGTCCATTCTTCTTAACTTTAGTTAACAGAGCTTAGTGCTCAGACAAAGCTTTTGGGAGAATTGGGATTTTTCTATCTGAGTCAATGGGAAGTTGAGAAGCAACAGACAACAAAACTTAGAGCCATGAAAATGAGACTGTAGGGAACTCAGGCTCTGCAGAGTCACTGTGGAATGGAGGAAGTCTCAGTGCATTCTGGGACACAGAGAAAGAGCAATGGAAGGACCGTGTTCAGGATTTTGTTTGGCTGTTTCTACGATAGAATCTTTTTGTGTTTTCCATGCTAGATGGAAATTCTTGCATTTAGCAATCCTCCTGCCTTGGGCTGCTGAGTAACAAGTACTACTGTTATGTGTGTGCCTCATGACTAGGTCATAGGTCAAAAGTTGGATGTGAATTACACTTATCTGGTGGTGTGAAGACAAACATTGAGAGTGTTGTTAAGATATGTAGGTTTAGTAGTATTGGCTGTAGGTTCTCCAGGACTTCGCTAGATGTGGGTAGTTGGCTATGTTTCAAGTACCACGTGTTATTTCCCTCCTGCTAATCAGATCCTGAGTCCAATTAGAGAGCTGCTGGTTACAGACAAGGTATACACGCCACTATTCCATCCTCCTTACAACAGAGGAGCTCATCACAGAAAACCACAACCAGTCACAATGCGGAGTTGTGGAGCTCAGCTGAAATGGGTACACCCATAAAACAACTCCTGCACTCGAGGCTCAGGAAACGCTGGGTAAGAGAGGACAGAAAGAGTATAAGAGCCAGAGGATCAAAGAGTTTTCTGTGAGATTGTATCTCCTGGGAATGTTGGAAGCTACGCCTATCAAGTCTTAACTTACATGACTGCCTAAACAGGAGATGAATGAGACTAACAATAGACACAGCAAAATGGACAGGGGAAGGCCAGGGGGCCTCAACCCTATACAAAGAGCTGTGGAATGCTGAGAGTGGGAGAAATAGTCTTTCCGTGGAAGGAGCACACCAATTGGTAATTCAATAACAAATGGTCAGCCCTGAAAGCATACATAGAAGCAACACTATGCATACTGGGCAGGTGTGTGTGTGTGTGTGTGTGTGTGTGTGTGTGTGTGTGTGTGTGTGTGTGTATACATAAACACATACACATGTAACAACAATTAATGAAAAAGAGGACATGAAATTGAAAGAGAGCAAGAAGAGATATATGGGAGAGGTTGGAGAAAAGAAAGGGAAAGTGATGTAAATATATTATAATTTATAAAATAAAAGAAATATTTTTAATTTGAATGAGAAGGAAGATAAAAGATTAAGATGAAGTCAATGAAGTTATTTAAGGATCCAGAGACAAAGGGGAAGCCACTATCTACGCACAGATGACCCTCATACATTATCTTAGAAACTCATTATTCACTAGAAAGCACTATTGGTGTGCCCATTGCATGCTGGTTAATCCTACACAAACTTCCTGGTTTTCATTTTCCTTCTGCTGAGCACTCACTTCCCTGCACCCCTGCTGCCTTCCTGAATCATTTCTCTCTAGTTCCCTGCACAGAGAGATGCAGGGGAAGGGACAGACTCCTCTGGAGGTCTGAGTAGACTCATCCTGGTCCTAGTAATAAGAACAAAGCACCCTGTGGGGTCCCCGGTGCCATCTTCCCTTCACAGGCAGACCCTGTGCCAAGTTTGTATCTTGCTCCCCAGTGGCAGCCACTTTGTCTGGTGATTTATCTCTCCAGGGCCCAAGTTAATAGAGCCCAGGCCTAGCCCAGAGCCTTTTCCCCTCAGCCTAGACTCCCAGGAGGCGCCTTATACTCCTTTCCTCAAGCAATTTCTATTTACTACTAATTAGCCTTTGGGGAGTCAACTCTTGGCGTGCCAATTAAAGCACTTAAAAAGTTTGGTATCAGCTCAGTGAATGTTGAAACAAATGGCCATCCTCAGACACAGCTGTCCCCAGAGGGAGCAGGGACTGTGCCACATCTCTGTAGTCTCATGGAGTCACATCCCTTACACGTGTACCTCAAGGCTATAAGCTTTCCAGGTCTATATCTAGTACAAGCAGATGAAGCCTCCCTGCCACAGGCTGGTTATTACAACCTTTTAGAAATTATTGTTCTGAAGTAGTTTGGCTCCTGGTGCTTCGTGGCAGGGGCAAAGCTTTCTAAAACTTTCTTTCATGTGAAGTCAATGGACCTGCAGTAGATGACTTTGTTCTGGCCATTGCCCTTTTGCCACATGGGCCTTAGAAGCTGGCTTTGTCTACTAGCTGAGCCCTGAGTCCTGGTAAACCTGGCTGTGTCTAGATTGTCCTCACATGCTTGGGTGAACCTGTTTTCAAACAACTGCTCAGTATCTGTCCTGAGTTTCATGCATGCTTGTGTGTGTGTGTGTGTGTGTGTGTGTGTGTGTGTGTGTGTGTGTGTGTCCTATGGTTTCTGGGGAGAAAGTAGAAGACAAAATCCAGAGGCATCTTGTACTGTACAAAGGGAGGGAGTTCCAAGAAGGAGGAAGGAAAAGGGGAAGGGGGCAGGGCTGAAGGAGAAAAGAGGAAAGAAGAAAGAAAAGAGATAATGCATGCCAGAAAGACACAGCAGCCAAAACAAAGGTGTTCCCCATGGCTAAACAGGCAACAGTTAGAGTGACTTGGGTTGAGCATCCCTAGCCCCAAGATCTGAAACTCTTTGAATGCTAGCTCAATACAGAAATTCTTCAGGTGACCTTGTGTAATTAGAAGTAGTCAAAATGGGCACGTTAAAAAAAAACTCTGTATAAAGTTACCTCCAGGCTGCATATACAGAGGATCCAAGAAACAAAAACTGTGTTTCATGCTTAGACTAGGATCCCAGTCCCACAGTATTTCATTGTGTATATGCAAATATTCCAAGACTTGAAGAATTTGAAGCAACAAACACTTCTGATCCTGGGCATTTTGGGAGAGGATGCTCGATGTCACTGTGACTCAAAATAGGAAATGAACCTGAGTAACTGCATACTGATGAAAGCAAGCAAAAGAACAAACAGTATAAAGGGATGCTCTGTAAACCCCAGCTACTGGATTCTCATCAGGTAAGGTGAAGGCTGGATGACCTGGTGATGAGTGTCTATAATCCTGCTACTCAGGAGGGCAAGACAATCATGAGTTTAGCCCAGCCTAGGCAACATAAGAAGTTTCAGGTCACTCCCAGCTACTTACAAGTTACCACCTTTAAAATCCAAAAAAAAAAAAATAAAATAAACAAGAAAACAAACAAGCCAAAAGAAAATAAAACTTTAGAATTACTTATTAGAAATAATTATCCTTTCAGAATGAATTAAAAATTAAGATATTTCTGGATTAGCAGAAGCAAAGGAGCGTGTTTTCAGTAAATCTCTACAATACATAGTAAAAGGAAGCCTTTAGGATAAAATGGAAGTGTACTAAACAGTGATGATGGTAAACACACAGGTCAGTGATTATTGTATCTCAGCCAACAATTCTCCCTTTCTATTTGACCCAAAAGACAAATGCATAAAATAATAATTATATATTTATATTAGTTGTCACACAATATATAAAGATATAACATGTTCCCACAGACCAGCTTTGTTAACCAGTGAAGAGGAGAGAAGAGAAAGTTATGGTGTGGATCCACAGTAGGGAGAATTGAGCAGGTGGTGAAGAGCTGGTTAAGGGAAAACAACTATTGGTGAACAATTAGCTATAGGAACTTACTCCCAGCCCCAAGCCAACAGTTGTGCTATCCAAGCCCAAACTAACTGCCAAGGAATCCTCTATTGTAAAATATTTGTAAAGCATGACATTCCATGCTTTGTTTAGGAGAGATTTAGGAATGGAGAAGAAAAGAAATACTAGCCCAGTCATATGTGGTACAAACTAAAAGTTCTTGTGACCCAGGAGAACTTTATTTTTCTTTTGCTTTCTTCTTCTTCTTTTCCTCCTCCTTCTTGCGCCAACCCCAGTACTTTAAAGTGAAATTCAATTTTTTTCATTACAGATTATGTCATGATTTTCTCATCTTTTACAATCAATAGAGCATTTAAAAATCAGCAGAGCAATAGAAGAGTCTAACAAAGAAATACAAACATTTCTTTATAACCTACAATAAAGCATACATCAAAAACCAATCAATTTCCAAGCAATGATCAGCATGACCTGATTATTATTTCTTAAAAAATACTCAGGAAAGTTTAATAATAAATTTTCTGGGGCTAAAGCCATTGTGTTTACATGATTGTCAAAGCAATATAACTTGCAACTAAATGTTCTCTAATAAAGAAAAAATTTGACTCACTCCCAGTCCCAAACCAACAGTTGTGCTATCCAAGCCTAAGCTAACTGCCAAGGAATTCTCTACTGTAAAATATTTGTAAAGCATGACATTCCAAGCTCACCTTCTATTGCTTGCAAAGCAGATTCTAAAGTGACTTTTCTATAGCTAGGAGTATCTAGTCAAGTACTGTTATATCAAGGTATTTCAGGCAGTCTCTGCTTGGGGGCTCACAGTCAGAGCTAATACTCTATCATTATCTCAAGCCTTTGACCAGACGCCTTCTTCAACATTCTCTGTGGGGAAAAGTTTTCCATTGTAAATTTCATTAGGGCTGAGAAGTAAAGAGAGAAAGGCAATTAAAAGAAAAAGCAGATTTCAAAGCAGTTTTTAGGCAAAATTATACCTAAGCCATACATGATATTTAAAGGCAGTGGTGATCAGCTAGTGATCCTTGGAACTTCGTCACGCAAAGCCTCAACAACTGTTCTGGATGTCTAGAGATCATGCTGGACAGTTGGAAGCCTCAGGAACTTTGTCAAGCAAAGCCTGTATGACTTGTCCTTATATCTCTGACAGCATGTGACCTTAAAGAAAGGGGAGAGACAAAGACATAGAGGAACTCATTCGAATCTTAAATCAGTCTTATCCAGACAGGGTTGTTGAAAGATTAAGATGTTAATTACAGCTTTCAAAGTAATAATTAAGAAAACAACTTAAGATATACTGAAAGGGGAAAGTGAGACTCAAAATAGAATGATACCAAAAACAAAAACAAAAACCCAACTCAAGTACTCAAGTGAATAAAAAAGACAATAATAAAAGTTGGGAGAAAAAGGATAAGATATGAAAAAATAATTTAATGGCAGAGCTAAACCTTTCTTGTACAATAATCTTTTCTTTTCCTTTATTTTTTTCCAGACAGGGTTTCTCTGTGTTAGCCTTGGCTGTCCTGGACTCGCTTTGTAGACCAGGCTAGCCTCAAACTCACAGCAATCCACCTGCCTCTGCCTCCCAAGTGCTGGGATTAAAGGCGTGTGCCCCCATCACCTGGCTTTGTACAATAATCTTATTAAGAGATGCATCCCAAAAATATCCTTTCCCACTCAAGCTCATGGATATATCTGTAAACAAACACAGTGGGCGGGGGTAGACAGCAATGTAGTAAGAAAATTTTTAGGAATAAGAAGGGTTTTGAGTGGGGAGATGGAGGAGGGTGAGAGAATCTGGGATGTGCCCCCAGCTTGGTATCTACATTTATGAAATTTTCAAAGGGAAAAAAAAATCAAATTTGGCATATGAACTAAAAAATAGAATCCACCTGTAAAATTTATCCTGCTACATGAAAAACTCTTGAAATTTAGGGGTATGGGCATTTCTTTGGTAGTCTTATCCGGGCTACTGTAAAGAGCCTTGTTACAACAACCTAAAACAATGACTTTAAACATCTGGATAAGAGGAGATGGAAAAGATGTCTCTGCAGGTAATTCTTACTGCTAAGCCTGATAACCTGGGTTCAACTGATCCCCAGCACCTAAACGGTAAAAGGAGAGAACCAGCTCCTGTAAGCTTTTCTCTGCCCTGCATATGTGCACTCCCCCCCTCCACACACACACAAGAAGGCAGGCAGGCAGGAAGGGAGGGATGAGGGGTTAAAACCAGCCTGGAGGGACAGAGTGTTTCACCTGGCATGTGGGAAGAAGCCCTGGTTTCAATCCCCAGCTCAATAAAAAAAAAAATAATAATAAACAAAATAAAAATAGTGAAAACAGCATGTTCACATTAATTGATGATAAATGTATAAAATTATCCAGTGACAATAGGGTCACCATCACTGTTTACTTGGGGTTTGAAAAGATGGCTACATTTTAAGCAATACTCTGGTATTCTGGTAGAAGTATAAATAGAGTAAAACTTGGGGCTGGAGAGAAGGCTCTTGAGTCAGGAGCACTTGTGGCTGTTCTAGAGGCCCCAGGATGGACTCGCAGCCCCACACGGGGCTTACCGCTGTCTGTAACTCCAGCCCCAGTAACTCTCTTCCTTCCTCCATCCTTCTACATGTGGTACACAGACATACAAAGGCAGACACTCATATGCGTCACACATAAAAATTAAAAATGGCAAAAATTGTACGTCTGGGGGTCTTCACTTCCTGTTTCTCACAAAGTTGACAACTGATTTTGGTGTATAGGCTCCTTCATCTTAACAGCGAATCTTCCTCTCAGCTCCTCCTTTCACCAGCTCCTCAAAGAACAGCAGAGGAAAGACAGGTGAGGCGGTCATGTTGGTACATGTTTGTATGAGGGTTTCATAAGAATTGGTTTCGTGACAACAGTTTCAGTGTTCAGACAGAGTGCAAACAAGGAACACTCAGTACGGGTCCCTAGTGGGAACCTCTGAGGAATGAGCCCTAGGGGTGCCCCAGTGTATTAGTCATTGTCATGGCAATCCTGATCTCCAGGGGTGGTGTGTCTGTTGATTTACTCTTGTCACAGAAGCGTGACCATAGAGAGCCATGCATCTCTTCCTAGATGTTCTCCTGTGGTGAATGCCTCACAAATGGATTGACCCAAATCTAGCATCAAGCATGGGAGGCACAGAAATGGGAACTGTGTGAAAGCCTTAGACAGCACAGGCGGCAGCAGGTAAGACAGTCTGCAGGTGAGGCAATATCACCTCAGCCGCAGACAGGGGCACAGAGACACAGGTCAGGGAATGCATGGGGAATGAACGGGGAAAGCCGGGTCCGGGGTCAGAGGGAATGCTTCTCAGTAGACACCCAAACCTTTCTCCGTCAAGATGTGCTGCCCGCCAAGAACAGGGCAGTCTCTCGCCAAGACAGACGTTCCAGACAGGAAAGGGGATGAGGCAGCTTAAGTTTAGCAGGGTGAGGAGCAGAGACTTGAGTTTATTGAGAAGCTTGGCCTGATGTAAGCAACCAGAAGGTGGGAGGGAGGAGGAGGAAGAGTAAAAAGGAGAGGAGAGAGGGGGGAAGCGGAGAGTGTGTGAGAGAGGGAGGGAGGGAGGGAGGGAGAGACAGAGGCAGTGACAGGCCCACAGAGAGCTCTCCCACACTAAAAGATAGTATCCAGGTAAGATGCTCCAAACCTCTGCCCTGGTGTTTCGTTTTTTAATGCTCACTCACTGTGATCTGTGATCACACAAGGAACGTGCTTCATACTTAAAGTACATAGAAGCCATTCTTAGTCCCAAAGGGGACACTGGTTGATTCTAATCCTGACAGTAACATCCTTCACTTGGAGATTCAGGGTCCCCAGCATCCAGTGATGCAGACATACTAGGCAACTTAGACAGCTGCGTGCCCTGCTACTCCTAAAAGTAAAACTGAGGGTAAGTAATACCCTCTTCTGGCTCCATAGGCACTCACACAGCGCGCGCGCGCGCGCGCGCACACACACACACACACACACACAGAGTTAAAAAAATAAAATAAATCATTAAAAAATAATTCACAAAATTGTACCTGCTCTTCTTATTGGGATGCAGGAAGGTGAGAGGAACTTGTGTGGAGCTAGAACAGAGGACCAGCAACTGTGACGTAGGGTGACAACAGCTTTGTGGCAGATAAAATGCCAAGAGTTTAAAAGTACTAGACAGCCCTATTAAAGCCCAGGGATATTCTAAATTCTGAGAAAATAGCATAGCCACAAATATAATCTTCAAAGTTGTGGGGCAGCATTTAATAAACAGGTTGCCATGTGGTTAAGCTGTCAACAAATGGCAGCTGTGTGAAATACAGCACAAAGACACCAAATGGATACTTAAGCCTGTAGCCCTCAGTGTTGAGTAGCCTGAGATGGAAGGACAGTGAATAGCTTGAGTCCATGATATCAAGACCAGCCTGGGTACCATAGAAATACCCTATGTACTGGCTGGTTTTGTGTGTCAATTTGACACAAGCTAGAGTCATCAGAGAGGAAGGAGCCTCAGTCAAGGAAATGCCTTTATGAGGCATTTCTTCCATGGGGAAATCCTCTGCATGTTTTTCAATTAGTGATTGATAGGGGAGGGCCCAGCCCATTTCGGGTCTTGCTGTCCGTGGGTTAGTGGCCCTGGGTTCCATAAGAAAGCAGGCTGAGCAAGCCATAGGAAGCAAGCCGGTAAGCAACATTCCTCATGTCCTCTGCACCAGCTCCTTCCTCCAGGTTCCTGCCCTATTTGAGTTCCTCCTGTCCTGACTTCTTTCAGTGAGGGACTACCATGTGGAAGTGCAAGCTGATTTAACCCTTTCCTCTCCGACTTGCATTTCAGTCATGATGTTTCATTGCAGCAATAGTAACCCTGAGACACCCTGTCTAAAACACATATAGCCTGCACACACACACACACACACACACACATCTATGCCTGTGTGTTTATATAGTAAAAGGAAAAATCACAAGATCATTTGAGTTCTCCTAGTATGTGATTGATTAACTGCTGACTGCTCTAATAAGTTCCTTTATTCATAAGGTGAATTATATTACCTAAATCATTAGACTAAATTTAATACTGTGAAAGAAAGCAATCAAGTTTGGAACAAGCCAATAGGAGTACTTTACAGAACTACAGCCAGTCATAAATAAAACATGTTGACCCTAGCCAGGATTTTGTTTAAAATGACAAAAAAGATAATTCAGTTTTAGTTTATTCTCAACCTATCACTAAACTATTTCAAATGAGATGTTTTTGCTCAAATGATAGCAAATGATCTGACTGCATGACAAAACTGTTCTCCATAGACATGGATGGAGTCAACCAGACAACGGTCAAAGAATTCATCCTCCTGGGACTCACTGGACAATCAGAGCAGGAAGAGGTCATCTTTGCAATGTTCCTGTGGATGTACTTGGTCACCATCTCTGGGAACCTTCTCATCATCCTGGCCATCAGCTGTGACCCTCATCTCCACACGCCCATGTACTTCTTCCTGGCCAACCTCTCCGGGGTTGACATTAGTGCTCCATCTGTCACTGTCCCCAAAGCTCTGGTGAATCACGTGCTGGGAAGCAAGTCCATCTCTTACACGGAGTGTATGATTCAGATCTATTTCTTCATCACATTTAGCAACATGGACGGCTTCCTCCTGAGTGTCATGGCCTATGACCGCTATGTGGCCATCTGTCACCCCCTCCACTACACCATGATGATGAGGCCCAGGCTCTGTGTCCTCCTGGTGGCCATATCATGGGTCATCACAAACCTGCATGCTCTCTTGCACACTCTCCTCATGGTTCGACTCAGGTTCTGTTCCCATAATGCAGTGCACCACTTCTTCTGTGACCCCTACCCTATCCTGAAGCTCTCTTGTTCTGACACCTTTGTCAATGACCTCATGGTCCTCACCGTTGGTGGGCTGGTGTTTCTCACACCATTTACATGTATTACTGTTTCCTATGTTTACATCTGCGCTAAGGTTCTGAAGTTACAGTCTGCCCGAGGGATAAGGAAAGCCCTGTCCACGTGTGGGTCTCACCTCACCGTGGTCTCTCTCTTCTATGGGTCAATCCTGGGCATATATATGCACCCTTCATCCACCTACACAGTACAGGACACGGTGGCCACTGTCATCTTCACAGTGGTGACACCCATGGTCAATCCCTTCATCTACAGCCTAAGGAATCGTGACATTAAAGGAGCCCTAAGGAAGATAAGTATTAGATCTTAGTATCTGAAGGTTTTAGAACTGAAAGGAATCCTAGAGGTCTTGCATTTGTTCGTCTTCACAGAGAAATCAATGTAGATAAGTCTCACTGTGACCATTCTGGAATTAGGGCTTTGTAATCATGTTCACCCTTCTAAATCTCTAAATCTGAAGCCGACAAAATTAGACCTGAATCATAGATAATATTTAAGGACAGTGCCGGAGGTCTCTGGAACGTTGTTAAGCTAAGCCTCAAATAGCTGTTTTGGATGTGTAAGGACCATGCTGGGCAGTCAGAGGACTCTGGAACTTTGTCAAACAAAGCCTCTATGACATGTCCTCATGTCTCTGACATTATGGTTTCATCTGTTCAGTGGCCTCTGAGTCTTTTATCTGGTTGTCTAGACTATATATGAGTCTCACGTTCTCAGCTGACCGCCCTCCTGCTGAGGACGTTCTCAGCTGACCGCCCTCCTGCTGAGGACGTTCTCAGCTGACCGCCCTCCTGCTGAGGACGTTCTCAGCTGACCGCCCTCCTGCTGAGGATGTTCTCAGCTGACTGCTCTAGGCTGGTATATTCATTAATTTTCTGTTGCCACAATAAAATACCCTGACCAAAAATTGGCCTAGAGGAGAAAAAGGGGTTATTTTTAATTTAAAGTTCCAGAAAGGTCACAGTCCATCATGGAAGGAAAGACGTGCAAAGACGACATTTCGTTCCAACAGAAGACAAAGAGAGAGAGAGAGAGAGAGAGAGAGAGAGAGAGAGAGAGAGAGCGCAGGAAGTGGGGACAGGCTATAAAACCTCAAGGCCCACACCCAGTGCCGTGCTTCCATCAGCAAACCTCTATCTCTAAAGGACCCATAACCTTCCAGAATAGTAACACCAACTGGGGACCAAGTGTTCAAATACAGGAGCCTGTTGGGGGCATTCTTCATTCAGACCGTCACAGGAGCGAATGTAGCTTAGCATAGAAATCTGCCAAGCATTCAGAGGCACTAAGTTTAGCCTCCAGTATGGTGACTATGAACCCCACTCTAACACTACTCAGATTCAAACATGCCCTCTATCTAGCATTTGCACTGAAGCTCAGAGTTATATTGTATTTCTGGCTCAACACTCCTGGTTTGGGATTTTGGGGAAAATGACTTACTGCACTTTTGTGGTATTGAGTATGGCACCTTGGTCAGGGGAGGGGAGGGAAGAATGGCTGTGGGTAGATGCTCAAAAAACCAACACAAATGGGCTCCAGATGGCCAAAGCCAGAACCAGTAAACCACAAATAAATATGGCATTACAGCATGAGCACCCCTGGAAGAAAATCAAAACTTAAGAGAACCCTCAAATCTCCATATTGACAATACCAACATGATACCACAGGTGGAAAATTCCAGAACTGACCTCACTGGGCAGGTAGCAATCAAAACTTGGGTGCACTAAAATATTATTTGAAGCAACTTGTAGGTTATACGTATAGCTTGCATATGAAACACAAATTTATTTCACGCTTATATTTGGGTTCACTCCAAGCTGTTTTATTAGGAGAAAACCTGAAATCTGAAACATATTTTGATCCTAGGCATTTCGGACCAAGGACCTACAACGTCTATTCAATTGTAACGTAAAATACAAGATAGATTTTTAAAGTCCATACTTATTAAAATAAGTATTTGAATAAGCAAAGGAATGAAAAGGAACAAGTTTTCCATATAAAAAATTCCAAAAATTGAATGGGTATCCTCCTAGCCCATGGTAGTTTGAATAAAAATAGCTCCCCAAGGCCCATGTTTGATTGCTCAGTCACCAAAGAGTAGAACAGTTTGAGAAGCTCATGCCAGGTCCAGTCTCTCTCTTCTCTCTCTCTCTCTCTCTCTCTCTCTCTCTCTCTCTCTCTCTCTCTCTCTCTCTCTGCCTGTGGGTCAGGATGTAGAACTTTCACTATATCTCCAGCACTGGAAGAGAAGCTATGGCTTAGTGACTCATGGTGACCAGAAAGGAGAGAGAAAGTGCACCTGTGCTAGCAATGTTTACTCCCTCCATCACCCTGTGCATTATGTCCAGGCATCTAGCCCGTACCTGAAAGCATCCTTTTCTAACTCACTGCTAGTGGTTTTCAGAAGCTGCATTACTTGCCACACCAAAGAGAAATATTTATGCAGAGATATAATGAGAAAACCCAGGCAGGAGTTGGGGAACTCTTGCAATGATCTACTATGTTAAATTGTTATTGGGCGTCACCATTGAGTCCCATGGGTTAAAGAGACACATATTCCTCACCTGGTAAAGCTGAGCGAAGGCAACAAACTCAAACGATGTACAGGGCCCCTTCTGACAATTCCAGGAGTTGGAAAGGCAATGCTTTCGGGACTGTGTCCTGAAATCCATCCCATTGTTCAAGGCTGGGCACATTGCCAATTTGCTTCTGAGATAATGCTCATGCTGCCGGACAAGAAAGTCATCATGAAAGCCTTGGTATATTTCATTTGGCCAATAGGTGAATCTCAGCTCCTACTAGAATTCAAAAACAAACAAACAAACAAACAAACAAACAACACTTATACACATGGCTTTCTAACTCTCTGACCAGAACTGCAGGAGATATTTTTATTTTAAAAAAAAAAGATGTTTAGGCACTGGTCAGGAGAGTTTGACACCTCTCCCAAATACCAATGATAACATCTGGCATAACAGCATCTAACATCAAATGGTCCCCTGGAAGCTAGGAAGTTTGGTTCCAAGTCTAACAGAGCTAGGGAACTGAGAATCCTAATTCCAACTATTCATATTGATGCCATGATGGTCCATCTTTACGTTCAACTTTTTTGGACTTAGACTCACTATGAAAACATACTTTTGAGCATGTCTACCAGGGTGTTTCCAGAAAGGTTTGTCTGAGGGGATACCTACCCTACATGTGAGCTCTACCATCCCAGGCCCTGATATCCCTGACTGAATAAAAAAAAAAAGTGAGCTGAGCCCCAGCATTCACCTCACTCTCTGTTTCCTGACTGTAAATGTAATGTGACCAGTTGCCTGTTGTGGCCACCACCATTGCATCACACCATGGTCAACTATGTCCTTTCAAACTTTAAGCAAAAACAAACCATTCCTTAAGCCACTTCTGTCAGATATCTTGTCACTGCAATAAGAAGAGACACTGTTGAATAGCTGGGCCTGGGCCAGTGACCTTTCCCAAGTTATCTACCTCTTATGTGTCAGTCAGATCTTCAACTTTTTTTTTTCCATTTCACCCAACTTCAAAAATTTATATTCCAAATACAGACTAGTTAAGTCTGCTGCCATTAGGATCTGGGTTCTTCGTGTATCTCCCCATCTTTTGATAAGAGTATAAACAGGCAGAGAATATTCAGAAAAGACATGGCCAACATCTTTAGTGACTCTACAGGGCTCCCATCCCACTGAGACTTGACTTCTCTTTAAGCTTCCCACAGAGAATGCACACCAGTGACCTGCAGTAGAAACAATGTTCCCGCTTCCTTTGTTAGCCCTCAGGGAGTCAGAGGAAGCAGCAGTGCTCTCTCCTGACTCACCTGTAACAAGGCACTTTGGGGGTTCTCTCAGCGCTAGACATCATAAAACTAACAATATGCATGAAGTGAAACTGTGTTCCAGCCCAGAGGAAAACAAACAGGGCCACCGGGAACCCAGGTACAACACCTACACCACAGAACTGTGAGAAAAGAGAGGTGTCCCCCTACACGGCGGGAGCCATTGCTAGTGGGTCAGCTTTTGCCTTCATGGTTTACTGGTCCATGGCAGGTGCTCTCCTACCTGGCAACAGTCAGGACTGAAGAAGGTAAGGAAGTGACACGTGAGGAAGTCTTGCTATATTTTGGCTGTCTAGATAATATTTTGGATGCTGAGCACTACACCTGGGATTCCCACGTCCCTGTGTCCCTTGTACAAAAAAATATGGACATAGACATATGCAGATAACAGAAGAGATGCAGTGAAGGAGAAAGGCACTTCCAGTGGGACACATGAGTGGGGCTGGGGAAAGCTCAAAGGCTCAATGATGCCAGTAAGCTGGGACATCTGCACAGAGCATGGCTTTTCAGCACACGCTCTGTTGCGTGTCAGCTTTGGTGTGTTTCTGTCCTTGGCTAAACTTGTATGGTGCTAATACTCAAACCCAGTGCCTTGCACATCCCAGGCCAGGACTTAATCACTGAACTATCCCCTAGGTCCTCTTGACACCTCTCTCTCCACCCTACTCTCCCCTTGGTCACACGATGGCCTGCCTCAGTGTGAGGAGAGTCTGGTATTCTGTGCTGCATTCTCTTGTGTACTGTGTGGTAGCTAGTGTGGGCAAGTAAAGGGTGGGACAGGCTGGCAGCCGTAAGCCTTTGACTCTCATTTACCAGGATGGAGTCAGACAGTGTAAACACATCCTCCCCTTGTTCCTCGCTATTGTCACACATACCAGGTGACAGGGAAAACTGAGAAGAGCCATCTGCTCAGGAATCCGATTTATTTCTAGATTAAGCACTAGCCAGGATGGGATCAGGCATTCCAGCTTCCTCTGTCTTTGTCTACCTCCATTTCCTCTTGAGGAGCAGAGTTCAGAGGATCGGAGGAGGTGGGCAGTGGGAGAGGGGTCCACTCACAGTGCAAGGTCCTGATCAACCAGAAAGGGTGCTAATGTTTCTCTTGAGATTATTAAATGATGGTTGATAATATTGACTTTAAAAGAAAATATTTTTCAATTGCTTTTTATTGTGTGATAGTCTCCACACATTTTCCATATAAGCCAAGTACCAGGTACCTGAGACTCTTGATGAAATTTTAACACATCAATTACCTCTTCCTTGTCTTTCTTTTCCTTCCTTCCTTCCTTCCTTCTTTCTTTCCTTCCTTCTTTCCTGTCTTTATACCTGTATGTGTATGTATGCAAGCATTTTTGAGATCAGGTCTCATCTGGTCCTACGATGGCCTCAAACTATGTGGTCAAGAACAATCTCGAATTTCTGATCCTCCTGCCTCCACCTCCAGAGTGCTGCAATCATAGGTGTGCACCACCACTCCTGGTTTGTTCTGTGCTGGGGTTCAAAGTCAGAACTTCATGGCCACCAGGCAAGCGCTCTGCTAACGGAGCTGCAGGCCCAGCCCATCCTCCTTGTCTTGCAGCATGTCAGCTATGAGTCTCTTTGGACCTTTCTGGAATACAGTGGTGTTATCAGAGGACAAGGTCTACTCCTGTACTGTCTGGTGGTCTGGCAGGGCCACTGGATGAGACCAACTGGCAGACCATTGGCAGACCAACTGGATGAGAACCCCCATTTCTGCCATGTTACTTTGACCCTGAATGAAAGTAAAAGGTGTTCTTTAAGAATTCAAAGTCTACGACGGGAGTGGTGGCACATGGCTGTATTCTCAGTTCCAGGAGGTGGAGGCAGAGGATCAGGAGTTGAGGGTCATCTTCAGCTGTATAGCAAGTTCAAGGCCAGCCTGGCCTATAAAAACCCAATCTCAAGAAACAAACACCAAGAGTCCCTTACATTTAGTTTCTGTTTCAAATGATAGAAGTGGATGGTCTGCATTTAAAATCATCTTTTCGTAACCGACCTGACTCTGTCTTCACCTAAGATCTCAGAACTGCTTCGGAGTCTCCACAACCCAGAGCACCAGGCAGATCCTAGAAAGGGTAGCAGGCAGGGAGTGTGTAGACTGTAGACATTCCCCCCCCCGCCCAACTCCAGGACTAGAGTAGGAGGGGACCATGATAATCAGAACTGGCTGCCTGGAGCAGCAGATATCATCCCTGCTGCTTGGGGAGTCCCCTAAATTTTCTGTGCCTCCTAGAATCCTGTGGGACCAGTTATAAACTTACTACAGAGGAAGGCTCTTAGGGACACACAGGAAGTCAGTATAGAGAGCTATTGCAGGCCATTTTTCTAAAGCATAGTGGTTGTTCATTCATTATTAGCTCTTCCGTTCTCCTGACCAATTGATGCCCTATGAGAGAGAATGAGTGTGTGATTGTTCCCAGACTAAGATTTCCCAAGAGTCAGAAATTCAGATTCCCTGTGAATTTTTAAACTATCTGTATGAACTGTTTGCAGAACATTAAAAATCTGTGTTCATCAGCCTCCATTGCTGTAACTAACTTCTGAGGCAATCAATCACCTTATAGAGATGGAAAGTTGATTTGTGCTCATGACTTCAGAGGGCTTTCAGTCCAGAGTCAATTGGCCTCCTTGCTTGTGGCCTATGGTGAGGCAGCGCATGTGTGATATAACAAAGCCATGTATGTTGTAGACAAGAAAGAGGGAGGGGTTGGGGAAGAGGGGAGGGGGACAATCCCCTCAAACACACATACCAGTTGCCAGAAGACCTACCAGTAGGCCAACATCAAAAACTTTTATGTGTTTGCCTGCTTCCCTCTCTCTCTTCCCTCCCTCTCTCCCTCCTTCCTTCTCTCTCTCTCTCTCCCTCTCTCTCTCTGTCTCTCTCTCTTTCTCCCTCTCTCCCTCCCTCCCTCCTTACCTACCTCCCTATTTTTATGAGTCTGGGTGTTTTGCCTCTATGTAGTACACTACCCGTGTAAAGTACCATGGAGGCATCATATTCCCCTAGAGCTGGAGGCACAATACTATAGTGAGCTGCAAAGAGCAGCCAGTGCTCTTACTCAGCCTCATCATGGCTTCAGGCCCACTCCCCACTTCTTCAAATTTCCACCACTTCCCAGCAGATCACCCTGGAAACCATGACCACAACATATAAGCCTTCTGGGAACAGCCTAGGCACAGGCTCAAGGAAAACACATGTGGAGGCTGGATCTGGTAGAAGCAGTTTACCCACCTTGTCACAAGCCCTGGGTTACTCAGAGTCTGTACATGTGGTCATCCTCCTTCATGGTGTCACGGAAGAAACTCCTGTAGACAGGTGTTCTTGGACTTTTTAATACTGGCACTGGCTGAACAAGGTCAAGGGTCAGCTGGCCCTGTATCTCCTGCTTTACATGCCATTTTTGTTTTGTTTGTTTTACAAATTTGTGTGTGTGGAGTATGTGTTGGCTTTTGGAGTCCAGAGGAGGCCACTGGATCCTCTGGAACTGGAGTTAGAGATGATTGTGAGCCTCCTGCTTTGGGTGCAGAGAACTCTGGTCCTCTGAGAGAGCAGCAGGCACCCTTAACCACCGAGCCATCTCTCCAGCCTCTAGTTTTATTTCTTGAATGGAGTCCTTAGCCACAGGCAGGCGTTTCTACCCTGGCTGCTTTTTTATGTGGCTGGATTTTAGTGTGCAAGGCCTTTGTGAACACCTATTCTTTCCTTGGACTACTTTCTTGGGCCCTACTGTATATCAGGTGTTGGTCCAGGCGCTGAGTAGTGGATGAGACCGATGTGTCTGTGGTCTGAGGAATGCACAGCTTGGTGAGGAAAAGGCCCCATGAGTAAGTCAGTGAACAAATGAATTTGCATTGATATGCAGGCAAGAAACATACAAAAGAGTAGCTGGTTAAAACTGCACAAACAGGGGCCAGCAAGGTGGCTTGGAAGGTAAAGTGCTTGCTATATGTCCTAGTTAGGTGTCTACTGCCATGACGAACCACCATGACCAAAGCTACTTGGGGAGGAAAGAGTTTATTTGGCTTACTCTTGCACACCATAGTCCATCACTAAAGGAAGTCAGGACAGGAATTCAAATAGGGCAGGAACCTGGAGGCAGGCTGCTGAGGCAGAGGCCATGGAGGAGTGCTGCTGACCGGTTTGCTCCTCATGGGTTGCTCAAAGTGATTTCTTATGGAACCCAGGACTACCAGGCCAAGGATGGCACCACCCACAAAGCCTCCCCACGCCCACTAATCGGTAATTAAGAAAATGCCCTACAGACCTGCCTGCAGGCCAATTTTATGGAGCCATTTTTGGTTTTTGAGACAGGTTTCTCTGCGAAGCCCTGGTTGTCCTGGACTTTTGTAGACAAGGCTGGCCTTGAGCTCACAGAGATCTGCCTGCCTCTGCCTCTCCAGACCCAGCTTAGCAGTTTCTTAATTGTGACTCTCTCCTATCTTATGACTCCCTGTGTAAAGTTTACATATAACTAACCAACACACTATGAAAGCCTGGTTACCTGACTTTGACCCCTAGAACCAATAGTGGGAGGACAGAACTGACTGTTCTAAAAGTTGTCCTGTGAGATAGACAGAGAGAGAGAGAGAGAGAGAGAGAGAGAGAGAGAGAGAGAGAATGAAATAAAACAAAACAATGCAAAATAGAACAAACTAAACACTTTTCTTGAGAAGTTGCTATTTGACTGGAGGCAAAGATAATGGTCAAAGCAAAAAAAGAATTCCAGAGCCAGGCGGTGGTGGCACACACCTTTAATCCTAGCACTTGGGAGGCAGAGGCAGGCAGATCGCCGTGAGTTCGAGGCCAGCCTGGTCTACAAAGTGAGTCCAGGACAGGCAACACTACACAGAGAAACCCTGTCTCGAAAAACATAACAAAACAACAACAAAAAAGAATTCCAGGCCACATTCACTCCCAGCACAAAGGCCCCAAGGCAGAAAGGACTTGAAGTTCCTTGTGCTTGGCAGGAGACACAGTAAGAAAAGTGGTGATGGAGAACTTTGGTTAGGAGTCTGGGTTTCAGCCTGAGCTACACTGGAGAGTGTCTCAGTCCCTTTGGGTGTTTAATTGAGAAGATGCTGCAGCATGGATTGGGGGACGGGGGTGCAGACAGGTAACAGTCTGGGCTTTCTTGAAACCTTGCTGCTTGGTTTGGTTTTATGGGACAGGCTCCTCTAAGGGTGAGACTCTGCACTTTGAGAGTCACCTTGTACTTTAGGGACACACAGAGAGACACAGAGCAGAGGACAGGTGTGAACTTCTCCAGCCAGCAGTGGGTTGGGCGAAGCAGGGGACAATGGTTTTGGGCGTCTATTACAGGCTGGTCACACACTCTGTCTGAAGGTTCTGGAAATGTTTGCCAGCACTTTCCCACTGTGCTCTCCCTCCTTGCTGCTGGGACTTTGAGGCCAGGACTCCTTTCCTCGTGTCCCCTCGCTTCACAGCTGCTAAGGGATCAAAGCCTTGGTGCCTAAGTGTTTGCCTCAGCACCTAGCAGCTGACAACCAACCAGACAGTGCTTGCACCATGCCCGAGAAAGTCCAGTTCTGAGTTCAGACCATGTTGGATAAGAAGTCCCTTGTCCCTGTACTGTCAGTGTGCCCCATCTAAAGGGAGGACACGAGGAAAAAACTTATAAGGTGGGAACTAAGAAAACTGCATGTGATCTTTAGTGCAGTTGAACTCGATTAAAGAGTGATTATTATGGGCTAGAGCAGTGGTTCTCAACCTGTGGGTCACAGCCCCTTTGGGGGTTGAATAACCCTTTTACAGGAGTTGCCTAAGGCCTTTGGAAGATATTGATATTTCCATGATGATTCGTAACAGTAGCAAAATTACGGTTATGAAGTAGCAACAACCGAAAATTTACAGCTGGGGATCGCCACAACTCTCGGAACTGTGTTAAAGGATTGCAGCATTAGGAAGGTTGAGAGCCAGTGCGCTGGAGAGATGGCTCAGTAGGCAGGGCTTATCGTATAAGTATGAGGCCCTAGCTTGATGTCCAAAATCCGCATTAAACAAACAATCAAAGCTGGGCAGAATTGTAATCCCAGTGCTGGAAGGCAGAGACATGAGGATTGCTGGGGCTCACTGGTGAACCCCCTGAGTGGAACGGCAACTCCCAGACCAGCAAGAACTCTGCCTCAAAAATGAGTGAATAAATGACCAAATAAATAGGCTGCGGGTGATGTGGAGAGAGAACTCAGTGGGGAAGAGCATGTGTGTATCTTCCAGAGGGCCCAAGTTCAGTTCCTAGCACACACATATGGTGACTCAGAACCACCTGTAACCCCAGCTCCAGAGAATATGATGCCCTCTTCTGGACACACACACACACACACACACACACACACACACACACACAGTTTTGGCAGAAAGCTCCTACATTTGAACTGTGATCTGATTCTGAACACAGAGTGAGCTCTGGCTGTCCAGCCTGTACCCACCCAGGATCTGCAGGGAGATGTCCAAGGGGAGGGAGAACGAGACTGGCATCAGTGAGTTTATCCTTCTTGGCATCACCAATGACCCACAGCAGCAACAGATCCTCTTCTGGGCCTTCCTGTGCATGTACCTGGTCACCGTGGTTGGGAACGCACTCATTTTCCTGGCCATCAGCTCTGACTCCCGCCTGCACACCCCCATGTACTTCTTCCTCGCCAACCTTTCCTTTGTTGACATCTGCTTCACCACCAACCTCATCCCCAGGCTCCTGGCTAGCCATGTGGCCGGAACACGGACCATCTCTTACACCCACTGCCTGACTCAGATGTACTTTCTCATCTCCTTTGCCAATGTGGACACCTTTCTGCTGGCTGCCATGGCCTTGGACAGATTCGTGGCCATCTGCTACCCACTGCAGTACTGCACCATCATAACCCCCAAGCTCTGTGGGGGGCTGGCAGCCGTTGTGTGGGTGTGCTCTGGCCTCATCTCTCTGGTGCACACACTGCTCATGAGCAGACTGACCTTCTGCTCCTCGCCTCCGGAGATCTCTCACTTCTACTGTGATGCTTACCTGCTCATGAAGTTGGCCTGCTCAGACACACGAGTCAACCAACGTGTCTTCCTGGGGGCCGTGGTCCTCTTTGTGGCCCCCTGCATCCTCATCGTGGTCTCTTATGTCCGTATCACTATGGCGGTCCTCCAGATACCCTCTGCCAAGGGCAGGCACAAAGCATTTTCCACATGTAGCTCGCACTTGTCTGTGGTCACTCTGTTCTATGGGACAGTTCTGGGGATCTATATAAGGCCTCCAGATTCCTTTTCCACCCAGGACACGGTGGCCACCATCATGTATACTGTGGTAACCCCTATGCTGAACCCCTTCATTTACAGCCTGAGGAACAAGGACATGAAGGAGGCAGTGACAAGACTCCTCAACAGGGTCTCGAAGTCCTCTTAGCATGGTTAAATATCATCTTGGTGTTTGGATGTTTAAGACAGAAAGGCCGCCGGGCGTGGTGGCGAGCGCCTTTAATCCCAGCACTCGGGAGGCAGAGGCAGGCGGATCGCTGTGAGTTCGAGGCCAGCCTGGTCTACAAAGTGAGTCCAGGATGGCCAAGGCTACACAGAGAAACCCTGTCTCGAAAAACCAAAAAAAAAAAAAAAAAAAAAAAAAAAGACAGAAAGGCCTGGAGCCTGACCTTGGATGTCACCTCTACCCTGTCTCCTCCCACTCACCTACTCAGACTGTTTTTAGAAAAGAAAAAAAAATCATCTAGAAATTAGAATAGAATTTTACTACTACTTAGAAGAGACATTTAAATCTCTGCTGCAGGGAACAAAAAAAAAAAAAAAAAAAAAAAATCTGATTACATTGAGTTAAAAAACACAAGAGTAATGATACTCTTAGTATCACTATTTCCATAATGAAAAAAACAGGGTAGAAAATCTAAAGCTAGGATTGAGGTTCCTTCCAGGCCTTTCCTCTATGGCCCCCAGGACCACACATTGATCCCAGTACTTCCAAGGTGGCTGCTGTGGTGCCAGCCATCTTTTAGCATCCCGAGTAAGGAGAAGAAAGACAAAGAGGGTTTCCCAGGGGCTTTCTGAGAAGCCCTAAAGCCCCACTTGCCACCTTTTGGTCACATCTGAGTGACCTTCAGAGCAGTCAGAAGAGGCAGTTTTTGGTTTGGTCGTTAGTGCTGTCATTTGGTCTTTTATTGGTTAGAGTGAAACCCGTGGTAGCTTAGAAATGAAAGGAAGGGTGAGACACCTCCAGAGCAGGGAGCAGGCTGGCCACACCCCTAATCATGGGTTGCCACAGTAACAAGCATTCAGTCCCATTGTTTTCAGAAGTACAAATGTGTTTTGGAGGTGGACTTCCTCTAGACTGCCTGTAAAACACAAGCCACGGATGGGACCCTACACTCGTTATTTTCCCCCTTATATTTTGCTTTTTTTTTTTTTTTTTTCAGAGACAGGGTTTCTCTGTTTAGCCTTGGCTGTCTTGGAGTCGCCTTGTAAATCAGGCTGGTCTCGAACTCACAGAGATCCACCTGCCTCTGCCTCCTGAATGCTGGGATTAAAGGCGTGCGCCACCACACCTGGCATATTTTACTTTTTAAAGGGACCCTACACTCTTTGTTTTTCCTCAAATTTTCTTTATTAAGGGACCCTGCACTCTTAAGGTCGAACCTCTCAGTCCTAACTCTTGGGTGAGGTACCTCTAGGCAGAGCCAATAAATAAAAGAAAGAGAACTTAGGGTCTTGTGACAACTTTGGGGGAAATGAAAGGGTTTTTTGTTGTTGTTGTTGTTGTTGTTGTTTTTACTTCTGTGTATGTGTGTGTGTGTGTGTGTGTGTGCCTGTGTGAGTATATGCCCTATGTACGCAGGTGCCCAAGAAGGTCACGAAAGAGTGTTGGATCCCTTGGAACTGGAGTTACAAGTGGTTGTGAGTTGCTTGTCTTGGGAACCGGGAACTGAACTTGGATGCTCTGGGAAAGCAGCAGCAAGCACTTTTAAGAGCTCCCGAGACCAACTTATTCTTAAGGAAATACATTTCATTGCTCTATAGAAAAAAATGTAGCCGGGCGGTGGTGGTGCACGCCTTTAATCCCAGCACTTGGGAGGCAGAGGCAGGTGGAGCTCTGTGAGTTCGAGGCCAGCCTGGACTACAGAGGGAGTTCCAGGACAGCCAGAGTTGTTATACAGGGAAACCCTGTCTTGAAAAAATGTATAGCATTCAAACCTTGCTCATTATATAGAATATTGATATAAGCTAATATCAAACGCACCACCTGTTCTAAATAAAACAAAACAAGCAATAAAGCAGTCTAGTAAGACATCAACATATTAAAACAGCGAGGTTTAATTTGTTCCTATTTGAGATGGTATCTAGCTATACAACCCAAGTTAACCTAATGTAGTAACCCTCGTGCCTCAGCCTCCCCAGTCTTAGGATTGTAGGCATATACCACTATGCCAGGCAAAATAGGGAACAGTTGTCTATAGTATGTGAAAAATATATTTCTAGATTTGATATCAAGGCCTAAATAAATGTAATTTTTGAAATTGGCTTCATGAGTTTGTATTAACTATACCCTTTTATTTTCTGTCTCTTCCTATGTTTTGCCACTTTAGCATGGGGGAATCCTCTGTGGTGAGAGAGGGAACCCCTCTGTGACAATGCCTCTTATAGTCAAATTCAGAAGGACCTCAACATCAGCCTCAGGTCCTGTCATGAGGTCAGTAGGGTTCCTAAGGCCTGGGGCACGTGGGATTATCTAAATCATCCAGTCTATGTCTCAGTGAGTCACCTTTCCCACCCCTACCTTCAGAAGCCACAACGGAGGTTCCTCACCCGTGTTTCCCCCCAACACTCTGGCCAACACTGGACTTCCTTGTGTGGTCCACACCTCCTGCTGCTGAACTCTGAGTTCGGAAACCTTGTGGCAGTCATTTCTATGCCTGCACGTCTTCCCGTGTGAGCAGCGGTGGAGAGACGAAGGTTCTGCGCCGCCCTGCGTGGCTGTCAGCTGTCAGAAAAGACCCTTTCTCCCTTCGCTCAGTTAACGCTTGCTCTTTGTCTAGACCACAGAAAGGCTGCTCAGGGCCTGCCAGAATTAAGCAGTTTGATAGTTTAAACATGAGGGGTGCTTAGGAAAAGTACAACATACGCCGAAGACACGGGTGTCTTTACAAAAGCTTAGGAACTTACTTTGCTTGTGTCCTTTCAACTGGGTTCAAAGGTTAAGTGGAGTTTTAAAATTAAAGTTTTTAAAATATAAAAAGATAGTGAGTACCATTTCCCTTTTTGTAAGTAAAATCATAAAGTGGAGAAGACGTGCATCCCACCCCTGTGACCCACGTGATGGAAGGAGAGAAGTGGTCTAAGATTTGTCACCTGACAGTGAAATCTTAAAAATGAAACAAAATAGCAAAAACAGACATGTTTATCCCATGTGGCAACTCTTAAAATAAGAGCACACAACTGGCCCCCAAAGTTTCTCAAAGTTAACTACCAAACAGAAAAGTGTGTGTGTATTTGTATGTGTGTATTCACATTGTCACATTATATATTTATGTTTTACATATATGTAAATATATGTATATGTGTGTAAATATGTATATATTATATATTTGTGTATATATAATATACACCTGTTTCTGCTTTTAAAAAATAAGAGCACCCTACAAGCCTGGAGAGGGGAGACAGGCCCTCAGACTTTAAGTCAAGTTGAGGTTAGTGGGAGTTGCAAGTTAAGAAGTGTAGCCACAGGGTCTGTGAGATGCCTCAGCCAGCAGAGATGCTTGCGGCAAACCCCTGACAAGTGGAGCTCCACCTTCAGATCCAGGGTGGAGGGAGAGAATTGATTTCCAGAAGTTGTTCTCTGACCTCCCCATGCATGCTGCTGCAGACACATGCCTCGGTCATGCACAAATATCACAGGATACACATACTGTCTTAGGGTCTTATTGCTCTGAAGAGACACCATGACCAATGCAACTCTTATAAGGGTAAACATTTCATGGGGCTGGCTTAGAGTTTGAGAGATTTATTCAATTATCATCCTGATGGGAAGCAGGCTAGAATGCAGGCAGACACGGCACTGAAGGAGCCAATAGTCCTACATCTTTTTTTTTTTGGTTTTTTCGAGACAGGATTTCTCTGTGTAGCCTTGACTATCCTGGACTCACTTTGTAGACCAGGCTGGTCTCGAACTCACAGCGATCTGCCTGCCTCTGCCTCCCGAGTGCTGGGATTAAAGGCGTGCGCCACCATGCCCGGCTCTTTTAAAAGTTTTGTTTTGTTTGAAGATCTATTTATTTTATGTAAGGACTGTATCTGCACATACACCTACATGCCAGAAGAGGGCATCAGATCACACTATAGATAATTGTAAGCTACCATGTGGTTGCTGGGAATTGAACTCAGGACCTCTGGAAGAGCAGCCAGTGCTCTTACCCTCTGAGCCATCTCTCCAGTCCCTAGTTCTACATCTTGGTCTGAAGGCAACCAGCAGGAGAGTGGATGTGTTTTACACCTGTCAGAGCTTGAGCATTTAAGACCTCAAAGTCCTGTCTCCATGGTGACATATTTCCTCCAAGAAGGCCACACCTCCTAATAGTACCACTCCCTATGGCCAAGCATTCAAACACAGGAGTCTGTGAAGGACACACCTCTTCAAAGCACCACAATAATAATAATAATAATAATAATAATAATAATAATAATAATAATAATAATAATAATAATAATAATAATTTTTAAATGTGAAAATTAAATCTTTCATTTCCACTTTTGTGTCATGTGTGCACACATGATTTTATATATCTGGATTAAAATCTAGGAGTCACAAATAAAAGAAAGCACGCAGTATTTGTCTTTCAGAATCTGACTTATCTTCCTTAGCATCTCTCGCTCTGGTTGCATGTATGTCACTGCAAACAGCATAACTTAATTCTTGTTCTTGTTCCTGTTCCTGTTCCTGTTCCTGTTCCTGTTCCTGTTCCTGTTCCTGTTCCTCCTCCTCCTCCTCCTCCTCCTCCTCTTCTTCTTCTTCTTTTTCTTCCTCTTTCTTACGATTTATTAATTATGTATACAGTGTTTTGCCTGCATGTACACCTGCAGGCCAGAAGATCTCATTGTAGGTGGTTGTGACCTGAACTCAAGACCTTTGGAAGAGCAGCCAGTGCTCTTAACCTCTGAGCCATCTCTCCAGCTCAACTTAATTCTTCTTTATGGCTAATGAAAGCTCACGGTTCATGTACACAACATTTTCCTCTCCGACCTGTGCTGCTGGCCATCCGGGCTCTCTGTACCTTCGTTCCTGGGAACATCGTGATCGTGGGTGTGGCAGGTTGACGAGGAGCCCGTGCAGGGATGGACGAACACCTCACCTCCATCAGCGTCCGCAGACTGCTGCATTCCAGAGAAGACTGCCACTATTCAGACTGCCTGGCGATCCCTCTGGTTTGTCCGGTGTGTCTACTCTTGGTTTGTGTCATACAGATACATATTTAAAGGGTAGGCAGCAATCCCAGCGCTAAGGAGGCTGAGGCAGGAGGACCACTGAAAGTGCAGAACCTGTGGCCACAGGGTGAGTTCTTGTGCAACTTAAAGAGACCCTGTCAGAAAAAGAGAAGGGTGGAAGAAGTCCTCAAGCCCCCTTTGACTGAAGCCGGTGGTCTCTTGCTCTCTCTGGTGTCTATCTTTGGTACTGCAGGTCAAGCTCAGCGCGTTTGTTACTTACAGTTGAACAGAGAAGTGGAATTATTGCATACAGCTGGTGCAGGGGCTAGGATGACCACACACACACATACACAAGGAGGCAGGGTTATTATATACAGCTGAACAAGGAGGCAGGTTTGGCTGTTCTTGGTAGGCGCGGTCTCTCTGCAGGGATACAGTCTGTAAACACCGGGTGCTGGGGAAAGCGATGGTGGATGTTCTCTGCACACACTGTCAACGTTCCCACTTGGACCAGAAGGTTTGCCACTGCTCTGAGCCTCGCCTGGGGAAGGTCTGCCACCCCCAAGGCACTGAGGTATTCACTGTGTACACAGCTTGTGCCCATGTACATAACACACACCCACTGAGGACTTCACACACAGGGTTTCCTCCATTCCCGGTAGGGTGTACGTTTCATTTTTCCCTTTCCCTCCCAAGATAGAAGCCTCAGTTGGGTGCTTTTTCCCTGGTTACTCCCAGCTACGTGGGAGGAGTATGCAGTGGCCCCTCCAGGGTCTACACTTCCAGGGTTCCTGGGGCTTCTTGCTGGTGTCTGGGATGTTTGCCCGGCTCTCTGAACCACGGGCTGTTACATCAGTGTCTCTGGCAGTGCAAAAGCCCAGCTGTTTCCCCTTCTACTGTCTTTTTAGCATCTTTCCCCTTCCTTTGGCAATTTCCAAGTTTATAATTTTTCTCCTCACTTCCACCAAGGGTAATGATGAAGCCATTTAAAGCTTTCTTTCAGGCCAGCGAGATGGTTCAACAGGGGAAGGAACTTGCTACCAAGCCCGATGAGCTGAGTTCGATTCCAGGGCCAGCGTGTTGGAAGAAGAGAACCCTACTCCCTACACACACACACACACACACACACACACACACACAGTGGTGTGGTGTGCATATATAATATATATGCATATATATGTCACATAAACAGATAAATGTAATTGAAATTCTTCCTTTATGTTACATGTTTTTTTTTTTCCCTCATGTTTTTGTTTGAGTTTTCCTAATATTTCCACTACTGCTGAAATTACCTGTTTGACCTTGTTTCTCATTATAACTCTTATTAGTCATTATGAGCCCACCTTGTAATTATGGTTATAATAGTTTTTTATCTCCTACCCATAGCTTTAACATCTGTCCATCAGTGAGCCTGGTTAAGAACCATTTTGTTTCATTTGTTTGTTTGTTGTTTGCTTTTCAAGGGACAGGGTTTCTCTGTGTAGCCTTGGCTGTCCTGGACTCACATTGTAGACCAGGCTGGCCTTGAACTCACAGAGATCCTCCTGCCTCTGCCTCCCGAGTGCTGGGATTAAAGGCGTGCGCCACCACGCCCAGCTCCACTTTGTTTATTTGGTTCTTTCTTTCTTTTTTTTTTTTTTTTGGTTTTGGTTGTTTGAGACAGGGTCTTTCTGTGTAGCCATGGCTGTTCTGGACTCGCATCGTAGACCAGGCTGGCCTTGAACTCACAGTGATCCACCTGCCTTTGCCTCCCAAGTACTGGGATTAAAGGTGTGCGCCACGGCATCCACTGTGGTTTTTTGTTTGTTTATAAGTCCAGACATGTTCTGTATAAATATATAACAGCAACACTGAGATGAATTTTTATTTCCTGTTTCATGTATTTTTTATTTTGTTTTTAGTCATTTTTACTATTACTGTTTAATTTTATGTTCCTTTTCTAGCTTCTTATAAATATTGATTTTTATTTTATGTATACAAGTGTTTTCCTGACTGTGTATGTGTACCATGTAAGTGCAGTGCCAATAGAGGCCAGCAGAGGGTGGCAGAGCCTCTGAAACTGAAAGAAGTGGGAGTTGGGAATGGAACCTGTGTCCTCTGCTAGAGCAGCAAGTGCTCTAAACTGTCATGGCATCTCTCCAGCCCCTTAACTTTCTGTGCCTTTACTAGTGTCACAATCCCACTACACAGGCCTGAGGCTACAACCCCGAAAAGGAGAGAGTCTCCTGGTCTGGGCCTGATGTTTCCTACCAGGAGAAACTGAATCATAGCTCTTTTCTCTCGTGCTGGAATCTGTTTTTCCTAACTCTACTTCACTCCCAAATCAGGACTTCTCAGGCATAACCACGGTCACTAGGAGACGACCCTGACTTGGGACTGCAGCCAGGCACTGTCCAGGTCCGGAGCAGCTCTGCTTCACTTCCACTTATTAAAAGAAACATGACTAGAAAGTAATCATTAGTTAATAAGTTATAGTATGGTTTACAAAGAAACGGAGTATTTCAAAAGACTCCAGGTAGTGGCACTCAGATATCAGAAGAGAGAACTGAAGAAAAGGAAAAAAACCATCCTGGCACACAGGTGCTGGGCACCAGTTTCGTTAGGGAGAGAACATTGATCCTGGAGAAAGGGAACACATGCATATTGATACCAAGCCAGCAACTTAGAAGTGATGACGTCTTTGCTGTGTGTTCTGTACCCTGTATTGTTCCATTTAAGGTTGTAATTCAAAATATGACAACACTCTCTGTACCTGTATTGTGTATGTTTGAACGCCCCCTGTTTCAGTAGAAAAAAATGTATAAAATCCTAGACTGCTTGCTTGAAAAATACACTGATGTCGACTCGATCTTGAGTTTTGTCTCTGTTTGTCAATAAGCCTTACCTCTGTTCACCAACGCTTTGAGAACCCCCGTTTCCAAGGACCTATCCCCGACTGAGCTGGTCCATGGCATACTAGATTTTTACAGCTGTGATTCAGATCCATTTTAGAACACAATCATTCTTCTCATACCTGTATTTAAAATCTAACACAGGGTTCCCCGGGCTGGCTTCCTCTCACGAAGTTTGATTTATATTGATATCATGCTAGAGATTTCGGCTACTTTAGACATCTTTAATGTCAAATTGTTTGAAGCTTCTTGTCCTCCCCAGTCCTTGTTTTAAGGGTTTTTTTGTTTTGTTTTGTTTTTTTAGCAGATCTGGAGTAGGTTCTCAAGCTGACCGTATCCTGCTCAGAGAAGACCCCGCTGCATACCAGCCCAGCATGAACTGTGGCATCTTCTAATCTGTGAGCTGCTGCTCTGTGTTTTCAGATGCTCAACTCTGGGCCCTAAGATCTGGTTGCAGCCCAGACAAGTTCATCCTGACATACGCTGAACAATGTTGTGTAAACTTTGCTCTCTAACTATCCCTGACTAGTTAATTTAAAAGCTAGACAGCCAGCTGGGAGGTGGTGGTGCACGCCTTTAATCCCAGCACTCGCGAGGCAGAGGCAGACGGATCGCTGTGAGTTTGAGGCCAGCCTGGTCTACAAAGCCCAGGACAGCCAGGGCTACACAGAGAAACCCTGTCTGGAAAAACAAAACAAAACAAAAACAAAAACAAACAAACAAACAAAAAGCTAGACAGCCTAAAGCTTGGACAGAAGAGAGGTAGGTGGAGCTTTGGTTCCCAGGCTTGGGATCTCAGGTAGGGACCACAAGGCAGGAGAGGAGGGGAGGAAGGAAGTTGCCTTGGGGCCTGATGGAGCAGAAGCAGCCCAGACAGAACCAATGTGGCAAGTAATATTGGGGAACATGGCTGGAAATAGCAAAGTAGTTTAGAGGGTTGATGTCTATTGGCTCTGGTTCCTTAACAATTAGATTTTATTGTGAATTTATTAAACAAAGGTATCTTCCCTCCTAAGCAGGATGGAAAGGAGGTTAAGGAGAATAAGAATAAAGCTTCTGGGTATCAGTTCCGTGGGGCCATTCCTTTAGCATCTCCGGGCCTGCAGACAGATCCTCTCCCAGACGGAAGCAATCCGTACCACTGCTCATGGTCCGACTCCGCAGCCTTTCTCTCTCGACTTCTGCCTGCTGCTAATTCTACTCAGTGGCACCAAGAACAGTGTTTGTTTGTTTGTTTGTTTGTGGGTTTTTTTTGTGGGAGCGTGGACTTATCATTTTCTTGTGACTGAAAATTCTTCCTAGCCTGTCATCTCAGCTATCTGGGACTCTGAGGCAAAAGAATTGAAGGTCCAAGGGCAGTTTTTGCAGAGTGAGCTCAAGGCTAGCCCAGACAACTTCACGAGACTCTGTCTCAAAAGTTAAGAGAGAACTGGGCATGTGGCTCAGTGATGGTGCTTGTCTAGGCTGCTAGAGGCTCAGGTTCTTATTCCAGTGCCACTCCCAAATTACTTAATTAATGTAAAATGCTTAACATTTGTTCACTGTGAGCAGGTGAGTGTGTATGTGACGACCAGTCTCTCCTTCCACTATCTGAGTTCCTAGCACTGAACTCAGGTCATTCGGCTTGGCAGTGAGTGGTTTGCCCACCAAGCCATCTCACAGACTGGCTTTTCCTGTAAGGTCTCTGTGCTGGTTACTATTGGCTGTCAATTTCATTATATCGAGGGGTACCCACGAGCTCGGTAAAGCACATCTCTGGCTTTTCTAAGCCTTATCCACAGAGGATTTGATCATTAGGACTGTTATATAGATAATGACTTAATTCATTGATGGACTCTATTTAAACCAATTTGGGGCATTATAAAACTGGAGAAGATGGGGCCTGGCTGGAGAAGGTGGGTTTCCAGAGGTGGCTTTGAAAGGTCTGTGTTGGACTACACGTGCCTCTCTTTCAAATCCATCCGATGTAATGGCGGGGACCCACACGGAGCAGAGTGAGATTCCTGCCTGGCTACGTTGGATTTTCCTTGTCTTCTTGTGGAAGCACCATGAAGTACACCCGTGACGTGGGTCACAGCACCCTAGAGGGAAGGCAGTGCAGACAGTGATGTCCCTGGGTCTGTTCCTCCAGGGGTGGCAGGACTTTGTAAGATGAGGGCACTGACAGAAAGGATGTTCAGACATCTTCGGAAATGGTCTGTCACTCACATTTGTGGGCACTCTCGGCAGGGAGCGAGGCTGTTCTCCAAAGATGGAAGGTGCAACATTGAGTTGGCAATGTAGGTGCACAGTCAAGGCTTACGTCCTTTGCAGACATCTAGACATCTGTCCTTGACCTCAAACGGAGGTACAAAATGACTGAGTTCATCACAGCCTTCTCGGGGAGTTGGTTCCTCTTGGGTCTCCTGTATGTCGTAGTGTACATTTGTAAGGACTTGCCAGAGTTCTACCCACCTGACAGTCATACTCCTTGTGTGGAAAACATTAACGGCATGACCTCAGCTTTTCTGTTTTCTCTGGAGACTCAAGTGACCATAGGTTACGGATTCAGGTTTGTGACAGAACAATGTGCCACTGCCATTTTCCTACTTATCTTCCAGTCTATTCTTCGAGGGATCATCAATTCTTTCGTGTGTGGTGCTATTTTTGCCAAGATCTCTAAACCCTCCCCCCAAAAAACCAGGCTAAGACCATTACAATCAGCAAGGATGTGGTGGTCAGCAAGCGTGGTGGGAAGCGCTGCCTCCTCATCCGCGCGGCGAATCTTAGGATGAGCCTTCTCATTGGCAGTCACATACTTATATGGCAAGCTTCTGAAGACAACTGCCACTCCTGAAGGAGAGACCACTATTTTGGATCAGACCATTATCAACTTCAGAGTTGATGCTGGCCATGAAAACTTGTTTTTCATCTCCCCACTTACAACTTACCATGAACCTGCAACATCTTTTATTATTTACCTACCAAGTATGTGTTTGGTTCCTGGTGTCTACTGGCTTCCAAGGTATCTGCATCCCAAAGAAGCTGAGCCGGAGTGGCCCAGGCAAACAGAGGAACTTCAAATCCCAGAATCCCTAGGTCTCGAAGTGAACTACATTTCCCAGAGGCCTCCGTGTCCACCACCCTCGGACCCCCGGAGCCCTGACCCCCGTGAGCCTTCACCGGTCTTAGGGTGTCTGTGGCGCAGTTTGAGGCTCGGGGCTAAGGTCCCCTGGCAGAGTCGCGACGCGACGCGGCTCGAAGCCTCCGTGAGGCCCGGCAGGAGCCGGAGGAGGGAGGTGAGCGAAGGCCTAATTTGCTATTAGGAGGCCAGGCAGGGACTGGGCTGTGTTAGGCTTGGTGTGGCCTCCTGCGCGTCCCCACTCCCCTGGCATTCGGAGGAACGCGCGCACCCAGCGGCCTCGGCCCTGGAGCTTGCTCCCCATGGGCCGGGTAGGGCCAACCCAGGCTATGTTTTGTGTGCAGCCGTTCTGTCCTGGGCCACTGGTTTCCTTTTGGAGTTTTCTCTGGGGTTCTGGAAATCGACCCTCTGACAGCAGCAGGACAGTTGGGGGGTCAGCGTGGCGGGGGGGCGTGAGGAGTACTGTCCCTGCCGGTGGTCAGATTTATGCATCCTCACTGTGGCCGACCTCTGGCCTCTGTTTCTTGTCTGAAGGGGACAGGCAGCGACAGCGGAGATGTGAACAGTGTTGGGGTGATGCCTGACACATGATGGCTTAGTGAGTCCCCCACTGTGATGGAGTCCAGTGTCACCTGAGTCTTTCTGGAAATGCACAGACAGGAAGGCTGGTGACCTCTGGATCCAATGATGCCCACCCCTAGCTCCCACTTGGGACGCTTTGGGAAGTGTGGCTTCTGAGAGGTGCGAAGCAACAGGTGCTACCCTGTTTTGTTTTTTCTTCCCTCAGATCCTCCTTCATCCTCACCCATCTTTGGAAGAAACCAGCAGAAAGAACATGGCTCCTGAGCAAGGAGAATCGAGGTCTCAGGTAAGCATCTTGTCATTTCACTTCTTAGAGGAAGGGGGGGGGGGGGTTGTGGGGGGGGTTGTTTGCTTGTTTTTTTTTTCCCTTCCTCACAGTTCTCCACACGGTTCGGCCTCCTCTAGGATTTAGAGCCCATGGCCTCCTTGGAGGAGTTGGTCCTCCTAACGTGCGTAGTGGATGCTGTGGAAAGCACACCCTGTGTTCACAATTCTAGTCTTCTGGGTTTCTTTCTTTCTTTCTTTCTTTTTTTAAGTTTTTGTTTTGTTTTTGTTTTTTACGTTTTTCGAGACAGGGTTTCTGTGTAACAGTCCTGGCTTTCCTGGACTCCCGTTTGTAGACCGGGCTGACCTCAAACTCACAGAGATCCACCTGCCTCTGCCTCCCAAGTGCTGGGATTAAAGGCGTGCACCACCACTGTGTGGCAGTCTTCTGTATTTTTAAAAAATTACTTTATTCACTTTACATGCCGACAGTAGCCTCCTCTCCTCAGGCCCCACCTTCCCTCCCTCTTCTCTCTCTTCCCCCTCCCCCTCGCCTCAGCAAAGGGGATTCACACACACACACACACACACACACACACACACTAGCACAGCAAGTTGAATCAGGACAGAGAGCATTCTCTTCCCCTGTGGCCTGGCGAGGGGGAAGTGCTCAGCTATTGCTGCCTGATCTCAGTCTGGAGTATGCCTACAAATCCCACAAGTAACATGCCGGGTGCCCTGGGACAGAGCACATATACACACTTGACAAAATTCCTTCCTGGCCCTGCCTCGGCACTCATCTGTGTTTCTTTCTCTGCTCTTACCAAGGTTGACTGTTTTCTTTTCCTGACAGTCCTTACATTGCTCCCCAGCCCTCTCCAGCCCGTGGTGACTTGTTTTCCTCCCTTTATTTTATGTTTTATCTCGTGCTTGTACAACTCCTTTGAACTTTTTTGTCACGTGTATGTATAAATGATATGGTGTGCATGCGTGCATATATGTTCATTCTCATGTGCTTGGTCATAGGCACATCTGTGTGTGAGTACGTGCATGTACACACGTGTGTGAAAGCCTGAGACTATAGGGTGACTTCTCTCATGGGTCGTCAGCTCTTTTGAGTCAGGGTCTCTTACTTGTCCTCAGGGCTCATGGAGTTGGCTTCTCCTCACAGGTGCCAGTGACATTTGAAGATGTGGCCGTGCTCTTTACTCGGGATGAGTGGAAGAAGCTGGATCCCTCCCAGAGAAGCCTGTACCGCGAGGTGATGCTGGAGAACTACAGCAACCTGGCCTCGCTGGGTGAGGAGACTCCCTGTGGGCAGAGATGCAGCCGCGAGGGCCCCGCACTTGCTTCCCTGGACGGAGGCTGTGGTCACTGGGAAACCATAGCTGGGGCTTAGCTTTAGGGTTACACAAATGGGTCCTCATAAGTAAGTCCTGACACATACGTCTCACAGCAGGCCTGGCACTGCCTGTGTTCAGTGGAGGAGGTGCCAGCGAGAACATCGCTTCCCTTAGTATAAAACAGAAAAAGGTTCTTTATGGTTTAGGCATCTTCCCCACCAGCAACTACTCTGTGCTTGCTCGCTTCTTGTCCTGACAGAGAGCTTTGTTCCACCTCTCTTCCTGTTGCCTTTGCTAGAGGTCTGCATACTTTCACTGCAAAGGGTGGTGTGGGGTAAACATTTTAGATTTCACCCTGTTTCTGCAACTTAATAAGAGGGTTTCGCAGGCTTCTGTGCTTGGCTGGCCTATAGTTAACGAGTTGATTTTGTCTACAAGCAGGATTCCCATTCGCCAAACCAAAAGTGATCGCCCTGCTGCAGCAAGGAGAGGATCCCTGGAAAGTGGAGAAAGAAGGTCCTGGAGGCTTCTCTCTCGGTGAGTGGGTGTGCAGGCCTGTCAGTCTTGGCAGGGCTCAGTGCGGTGAGTCAGGAGAGGGAAACGTCCTCAGGTTCTTGAACCACAAGAAGTGATCAGAGGCTGGGATGGAGGTCAGTGATAACAACACCTGCTTGGCACCCACAAAGCCCTGGGTTCAGTGCACTCGCGCGCACAGACATACACATACTCAACCAACCAAAACAACACACACACACACACTCAACCAACCAAAACAACACACACACAATCAACCAAAACAATACACACACACACACACACACACACACACACACACACACACACACACATTCAACCAACCAAAACAACCCAGTAAGTTTTCAGTGAATTAAATAGGAGCAAGGGTGGGTAAACTGAAGCTGAAGTCTGGACCCTGCTCCCTTTAATTCCTTCCTAATCATGTCCCCAATAAGTTTCCTGGGATCCATCCTTTTTGTTGGTTGTTTCTGAGGAGGACTGCGTTTTCAGAGACCATTTAAGACGATGTATATTTAAGAGATTTTAAAGAACTCACTTAGGCTGAAGTTCAAAGTGTAAAGGAAAAGGAAATGAAGGAAATGACGTAAGAGGGCTACGTGCCTTGGTGCAGTTCTGAGAGCTGCGTTCTGCATGCAGACAGCTGGAAGTATCTGGAATGTAAATGGCCGTTGTGTACTCTCTGATAGCTTTGGGATGGCTGGTTCTAATCAGAAACTGTTCAAAGGTCTCTTAGTGAAACAGCTGAAGAGACTGTGGTGTGTCCTTGTGCTGGCACCCATCGTCACAGTGATAAAGACAGCTTGAGAGAGTGTCAGGGAGTGAGGCAAGTTTCAGAGCACCATTGAGGTTACCATTAGGTTGGAAAAAAATTGTGTGCTTAAAAAAATTGTGTGTGTGTGTGTGTGCATGTATGTGTGTGTGTGTGTGTGTGTGTGTGTGCTTGCTATACATGTGAGCATAGAGAAAAGTATTCAGAGGCAGTGTCCCCTTTAAAATTAATCTGGGTTTAAAGGTCTTTATTTCCATATAATGTTTCAAATGTTTACCAAGAGCTGTTACATTCAGGAAGTCTGTGACATGCACTGTGGGGGTGGACTGAAGGTGAGACACAGCCAGGGAACCTTAGGGAGTTACTCCAAGAATGACGGTAGAAAGCTAGAGGCATCTAGATGAAGGCCCCTGCTTCAGGAGTCTAGAGAGACCCCGTTTGCCGAGTTGGGGTGGGGATGGTTTTCACTCTAGATGTGAGTGAAGTACTTGGGTACAGATCTCTGGTGGGGAATTCTATAAGGAACTCATCTGTGAGGCCAGAGCCCTTGAAGCCTGGGGCTGACCAGGTGGGAGTAGGAAGGATCCTGGGAAACTGTTTTTTGCAAGGTGAGCCTGACCTGAAGGGACGCACCAGAGAGTTGGTTGCTATGGTGATAGAAACTTAGGGCTGAAGAGTCAGGGAAGCCCTCTCAGTGGTGAACCAGGACTACCACTGTGGGCTTTCACTTGCTTAACAAGTATGTGCTAGGTGCCTGCAAAGTGGAACTAGATGGACTAGGCAGGGCCTTGCTCTTGTGGAGTGCTTGCTGCAGGGAGCAGAAGAAAGAAACCAAGCATCCTCAGCCAGCCATGTGGAAAAGTCTAACGAGGACGAGTAGAGAGAGACACAGAGTGCTCCAGGTGCAGGGCAGGAGCCACGGGAACCCCCCCCCCCCCATATTACATGGGCTGATCTGAGGATTTGAGAGTCTACACAGGGCTGAGTCCTGAGCAGCCTGGAGCTGGTCCTTGCTTGAGGGCAGGGGTGTGGGAGGAGAGGAACTGGGGTGGATCTGAGCCGTCAGGTCAGTCAGTGAGCCTGGGCCTAGAGAAGAGCCACATGGGAGAGCACCCTGTCCTCCCACAGCCCTCATGTTACATGAGAGCCTTTCTTCTCTACTCGAAAGTGGTCACTTCTGAGATGGCAGCCACCACTGTCTTTTACATTCTCATTTATGTAGAAACTGCCAGAGGCCACCCCAAAGTAAACAGAACACAGGTAGTTGAGATGTCTGAAGGGAGAGGAATTAGCCTAAGCAGAGTAGATCTGCAGTTCAGAGCTGTTCTGGGAGAGAATATGTTGAATATGTATTAATTCTAGAAGACTATGATAATTCTGCTAGTTCCCCAATAATTGAGACAGAGACCATAAGCAAGCCTTAAGCACAATAACTGGGCAGGTACAATTAAAACTAGTTTTCTAAACTAGTCTGGCTACCTCCCAGCTGCATCCCTGAGCTGCTTGTCAGTATGTCATCCTGTCTGAGCTGGATCTGCTACATCAGGCCATATTCTTTCCATCACCTTCCTTCTTCTTCCTCTCCTGGCCTCGTGGTCCCTACTGAGACCCCCAGTCCAGGAACTGAAGCGCTGTCTACGTTTTCTGCCCAGTTACAGGCTATCCAGCCTATTTTCCTAACCAATCAGAGAATATTGGGGAGCAAAGTTTATACAGCATCATGCGGTGTATGTGAGCATGCACTCGTCTGGGCTGCAACCAGATCTTGGGGCCCAGAATTTTGCATTTATATACAAAGCACCAGACCAGCCCCCAACACTGGGATACCTGATGAAATGGCCACCTGCCTTCCTCAGCTCTGGGGAAGACTGATGGAGGGAAGTCTGAGTAGACACTGGAGCTGCTTTCTGCTTCATTCTGTGTAGGGGAGTTGACTGTGTAGCCCCGGCTGGCATTGAACTCTAGGTTTTCCCTACTTCAGTCTCGTGAGTACTGAGATCTTAACTGTGATGCTCTGTACCTCTTGATGAATGGCTGTCCTTTCTTCCTCTCAAAAGTGGCCTTGAGTGGGAAGCCTAGGCATGCTCATGTGTCTATGATATGCCTGGACTCCAGTGAGGTGCCGTCTCAGCCGGAGCTCACAGCCCACAAGTGCAGTTGAAGGACCTGGACATCCTTGCCGAGGATCATGATGTCAGACACCTCAAATTTGAACCTGCATACAGTGGAATTAACTTTACCAGTAGTTAGAATAAAGATATACAGACTTGTTAATTTTTATCATAGCTTAGGCCTTAGCTTGGACTACCTCCCAGCTAGCTCATCTAACTTAGTTAACCTGCTATTGTAATCCACAACCTGCTAGCTGAAACCACCTGTGTGTCGTGTAGGTTTGGTTCACACGCAAATGCAGAACTAGTCTGAAATTCAGACATTTTTAGGCCTAGAAATGATCTAGTGATCACATCTCCAGTGAGATGGGATGTGAGAGATTGCTTCTCCTGCCTTGTCTTTGCCTGTGACATCTTTAATGTCAGAAGCCACTGAGAATGTGCTGAACTGTGAGGGCTCATCAGTCACTTGCTGTACCGTCAGTGAAGTCTCTGGGTTGTGTCTGTTCAGGGGAAGGGCAGCTTTTTCTGATTTTACACAGGGGTTACCTCAGAGGTTAGCAACAGCCCTAAATCATCTCATATTGCTCCCATGCTCAAAACTAGTGACATCCATCCATGGGGTGCAAGCCAGAGCCCTCATCCTGGTCTTCACCCTTACCTCCTGTGCTGCCTCCTGGCTTTTGTCCCTGACTGTTTCTATCTGTGCCTTCTCTTTTCCTCAGTGGCCAAGAGCCCTGTGGTTGCCTTCCTCATATTCACAGGTTTCTGCCCTGTTGCCACTTTGTGGAACAGGCTCCACGTTTTCCCCTCAGCATGCGTATTTTCCTTCCACTCACAGCATAGCAGTATGTGCTCACGGTGGCTGGGCATTGCTCTAGCCTTAGTTTAGTGGAAGAGATGTAAGGGTTCATAGTGATGTGCCAGAGACACCACAGCTAATACAGCTGGGCGGCTTAAAACAATCAGAATTCATTGTCTTAATTCTGGAGGTTGAAAGGCCAAGGTAGAGATTATCCGTGTGTCTTCTCAGTGCAGTGATACCCACAATCCCTAGGGTTCTTAAGCTTGTAGCTGCGTCAGTCTTTCCTCCTCCTTGGCTCCCATTGTGTCCTCCTCTGTTGTTTCTGCAAAAATCAGGGGGGGGGGACACTTCAGGAAAGAGATCTGGAAACTTGCTTGGATATCAAAACTGACGCTTCTTTCAATCTGTGTAATCTGTTGCTGACCCTTTCAGATCCTGTCTTAAGTGTCAGAAAACTAACCAGCACTCACACCCCCATCTTTACCTGCACCCTCACTATCTAAGGAGGATTGTGATGGTTCTCTGTGCCCGTATTACCCACTTCTAGCTTGCATTTTTGTTATAGTAATGATCACATTGTATGATTTCTTCCTTTTTAAATACAAGTCTCACTCTAGTCCAAGCTACTGTGGAACTTACTATGTAGCACAGGCTGGCCTTGAACTAACAGCAGTCCTCTTGCTAAGGCAAGGACTCCTGGGTACTGAGATTGCAGGCATGATCTACATGCCCACCAATGACTACATAATAATTTCTTTATTTCTGTGCTAAGCTATAAACTTATTGAGGCTCAACAATGCTGGGTTGAAGTCTAGGTACTTTTGCTTGTTTGTTTAATAAATTAATAAAATGAGGAATCAGTGCCTTCTAAAGTAACAAGAGGAACTCTATGTGTTGCAGAGTGGATTTAGTTCTTATAGGAAACAGTACTGGAAAAATGAGACACTAGGGTCAGAGGAACAGTGAGAGTAAATTACAGTGGTCTCTCTGGAATAAGATCCTGAACTTGGATTAGTGACAGTTGTTAGAAATATTTCACTGGTGGAATTTAAGAGAATTCGTTGATGGTCTAGATGTGTATATTGGGCATAGGAGATTGAAAGAAGAAAATTTAAATGTATGGAAAAGCTACAGAAAAGTTTACAGCGTCAGTCTAAACTGAGAACCAGAAAAGGCCTTGAAAAGTAAATGCTTCGGGCTCAAGAGATGGTTCTGTAGTTAAGAGTGCTTGCTGCTCCTGTAGAGACCTGAAATTTGACCCCTAGTACCTTCATTGAGTGGCTTACAACTGGTCATAACTTCAGCTCCAGGAATCTAGTGCCCTCCTCTGGCATCCATAGGCACTGTACTCACATGACTGTACACACATATACATAAAATAAGTTACTTTGGTAAAAACAGTGTACAAGAACAGTCTGCCAAAGGCAGAGAGTGCAGAAAGACTGAAGACACAAACAGGCACAGAACTGCACAAAGTGTAAATTACTGTGAACTTGCCCAAGATGAGGGCACATCTTGGGTAGTAGCAAGGATTCTCACAGTAAACATTTGAATTGAATCTGTAAGGTACTATTGGCAGGGGAAAAAAGAGGGCAAACTTAGCAGATAACAATGCAGGTGACTATCACTGGCTGTCTGGATTCTGGATTCTGCTTTCCCAGCGTCTTGTCCCAGGTTAATCACCCTCCTGAAATGGGTTTTCCTTGTCTCTTCTTCACTCCACTAGTTGCATTGCTATCAGTTATGTTTCTATACTGACTCATCTATTCCACCCTCAATATTTTTAACCACAAACAAAGACTGTATTTAAACAACGTTAGTGTTTATTCACTCTATACATCTAGTCTTGGTAGTCAATTTTTATATTATAAGAAACATCTTTGGTTTCTTTTTTCCCTTCGTAGGATTGAAGTGTAATTACAGAACCACTAAATCAACTCAAACGCAAGACTCTTCATTTCAGGAGCTGATTATGAGAAAATCTAAAAGAAATGAACCTTTGAACATGAAGTCAGAAAAACTTTTCATATTTGAAGGTAAATTAGAAGAAAAGCAAGAATTGACTATAGAAAGAAACTGTAAAAACAATGAATTTAGCCCAAAGTCCCACAGAGAAAAAAGATCCCCAGAATGTGAAAAACAAAACACTTTCAAGCCGATATCATATTTATCTGATCAACCAGACATCACACCTGACAAACGCTATAAGTGTAGTTTGTGTGAGAAAACTTTCATCAACACCTCATCCCTTCGTAAACATGAAAAAAACCATAGTGGAGAGAAATTATTTAAATGCAAAGAGTGTTCAAAAGCCTTTAGCCAAAGTTCAGCCCTTATTCAACATCAAATAACTCATACTGGAGAGAAACCCTACATATGTAAAGAATGTGGGAAAGCCTTTACTCTCAGTACCTCCCTTTATAAACACCTAAGAACCCACACTGTAGAAAAATCCTACAGATGTAAGGAATGTGGCAAATCCTTTGGCCGAAGGTCGTGTCTTTTTTTGCATCAAAAAATCCATGCCCAAGAAAATCCTCATAAATATAACCCAGGTAGGAAAGCATTCACTTCCCTTTCAGGATGCCAGAGAATTCATTCCAGAAAAAAGACCTACGTGTGCAATGAATGTGGCAACACCTTTAAGTCTAGCTCATCCCTCCGTTATCATCAGAGAATCCACACTGGAGAGAAACCTTTCAAGTGTAGCGAATGTGGCAGAGCCTTCAGTCAGAGTGCATCTCTGATTCAACACGAAAGAATCCACACGGGAGAAAAGCCCTACAGATGTAATGAATGCGGGAAAGGCTTCACTTCTATCTCAAGGCTCAATAGACACCGAATAATTCATACAGGAGAGAAGTTTTATAACTGCAGTGAGTGTGGCAAAGCCTTAAGTTCCCATTCAACTCTCATCATTCATGAGAGAATTCACACCGGAGAGAAACCATGTAAATGCAAGGTTTGTGGGAAAGCCTTCAGACAGAGTTCAGCTCTGATCCAGCATCAGAGAATGCACACTGGAGAAAGACCCTATAAATGTACCGAGTGTGGGAAAACGTTCAGGTGTAACTCGTCCCTGAGTAACCACCAGCGAATCCACACTGGAGAGAAACCTTATCGATGCCAGGAATGTGGGATGTCCTTTGGCCAAAGTTCAGCTCTTATTCAGCACCGAAGGATTCACACAGGAGAGAAGCCCTTTGAGTGTAGCACGTGTGGGAAAACCTTCAGGCAAAGCTCGTCACGCATTGCACATCAGCGAATTCATACTGGAGAGAAGCCCTATGAGTGTAACACATGTGGGAAACTTTTCAACCATAGGTCATCCCTTACCAATCATTTTAAAATTCATGTGGATGAGGACCCGTAAAAAATAAATTTGCATGTGTAACAGCCTGAAACCAAAGCTCTTCAGAGAATATGTGCTTGAGAGATGTAAGGAACTCAACAAATATAGGAGGGAAACCTATACTTGTTATCAGTTAAATTCCATGGATAAATTTTGTCTAACAGGTAAGAGGAAAGTATTCGTGCCTGCCCAACACTTTAAAAAAGTACTCCATATCCAGGTATATTACTGATACATGTAGCCCTAACTACTGACGTCCCTGAGACGTGACGATTGCTGAATTTGAAGCAGCCTGAGAAATCCTCAGGAGATCCCATCTCAAAAGACTAGTACCCTGAGACTAAGCCCTCACAGCTGAGTACCTTGCCTTCAGGTGTCTGTAAAATGGTGCTTTTCTTTTCTGCAGCAGTGTGTGAAAGATACAACTATAATCATTGGCATCAAAGTGAACAGAGGAGCGTGCTGGACTTCTCGTTAGCAAAACACTAAACTACACTGGTGATATTTTTGCATAACATTTTAATAGCATCCAAAAGGATCAAAGAAATTACACATTTTTTTAAGAAAAAAGAGCCAAAATGAAACATTAAAATGAACTGTAATCTACCTCTTATTCTCTGGGATATATCCTTTTCGTGACCTGATTTCAAATGTTCTCTGTGGATTTTATTAAAAATGGAAAATAAAAGGCTGGTCTCCTGGTTGTGCTGTGAATTGGAGATAGTCTACCCAGTTATTCTGTTCCTGGGAGCTTTTGTTGTTGCTGTTGTTTTGATTACTTTAAGATCATTTATTACTAAATTCTACCTGTGTAGGCTTTGACCTTTTCCAGACCTACTTTATTTGGGGATCTTTAATGCTTACAACCTCCCTTCCAACCCACCCACCCTAGACAGGAGAGAAAAGAGGCTAATGGGAACAGAAGTAGACCTTGTTGAATTCAGTTCCTGGGAGTGATTCCTTGGCATAGTTGGCAGGATTTCAGCAGACCAGCAATTCAACCAAAGTTGCTGCTGGAATGTGGAACAGCAGCTGGAACCCGGAGCCCTGAAGCATTCTCTGGAGTGATTCTCTCTAGGAGTGTCTTGAGGTAGTAATGAACAGCCAAACAATACCAAGACCCAAAAACAACCCACCTCCTGTCTTGAGCTCATATATATATATATATCCTTTCAGAATCTGTACTAAAATGTGTTTCATCTGGCAGAACCCAAGCCCCACACGAGGTGGTTCATGTTCTAGTGGGTAAACATTGCCTGCTGTAAGTCTGTTCCCCACCCCACACTTGGGATCAAAACAAAAACACGTTTACATCCATTACATATCCCTCTTTCTATTAAACTATACACAACAAAAATAATTATGAGAATTATCCTATAAAAGTTACATTAATAAGGACCAGTCCATTTGTAGTTGACAATCTTGGGGAAATTGTTCCACTATCTGTCCTATCCTACTGAGTCCTATCATAGTGTCCAAAGTTTTCCTAAATCAATTTATTATAAATTACATTTATCAACCTCTAAACATGTTTTTATCTTACACTAAAGCTTATTGTAAAGCTATGGCTATCTAGTCTTCAACCCCATCAGAGAACTAAGAAGGAAATATCCAATATGTAGGAAGTACAGGCAAGCAACTTCCAAAAGTATAGACAGGACCGAGAGAGTTGACTGCCTGGACAGTCACAGGTTTTTGCTATCATTGGGGCATCCAGTCTTCATCCTGCCAGCCCAAAATATCTGAGACTTTTGTCTGAAGCAGGAATTTTGAAAGACTGGCCCACCTAGTCTCTGCAAAGCTGGACAGCCAATTTCCTTTGGGCTAGTCCTTTTAATGTTGATATGCATGCAAATTCTTGAGGAAACAGTAGCTGAGGCAGTCTTTGAGGTTGAATCACCTGGGTTACCTGCTTTGTCTTCATTATTATCTTTTTTTTTTTTTTCTGAAAATAAGCAAACTTTTAAAAAGTATTAGTATAGGTACACTTCTACATATATATGTTACACAAGCTGTACAAATTATGTAAAGGTAAGTGCTCTTATTTTTGAGCAGGTGTAAGGCATCAGCTTTATGCATCTGTTTGCGCTGTAATGGCCATGCTGTGTGAGAGAACGGCTTGTCATGAGGACCAGGCAGCTCTTCAGATTCCCTTGCTGTAAGAACACACTCAGGTTTCATGAAGTAGGAGGTCTTCCCTGGTCACATCTAATCTTTATACGTTTTGTCAGTAACCATATTTTTTACTCCCTGTAGCTACATAAGCATAACCACATTCCCATCTCAGAACTGTTGCAGATTTTCAGTCCACTGTCAACAGATCTTTATAATAAATACATTGGTTGTCCTTGTTCCTCAGTTTTTTCCCCTCTCAGCTGCTGTTTCCCCTTTTTCACCAACATTAAGAAAATTCAAAGTTAAAAAAACAATATTTAATCTGTCCCTGAGGGTCTTTACCCTTCCTTTTTTGTTTAATAAGCATCTCTTTTATGGTATGATTAGCGCCTTTACAACAGCTTGTCCTGTAGGATTGTGTGGGATACCAGGAATGTGCTTTATATTATAATACGCAAACATTTCTTCATCTTGTGGAACACATATGCAGGAGAATTGTCAGTCTTAATTTGTGCAGGTATTCCCATGATTGCCATTATTTCCAATAACTGTGTAATTACACAATCTGCCTTTTCAGAACTTAAAGCAATTCCTCATTGAAGCCCTAAGTATGTATCAATGGTATGATTTATGTACCTTTGTTTTCCAAGTTCTGCAAAATGAAACACATCCATCTGCCAGATTTTGTTCCTTCTGGTACCCCTAGGGTTATTTTTGGTGGACAATGGAGTTTGGTTATACAAAGAACAGGTAGGACATTTTTTAATTATGTCTTTGGCTTGTTGTCAAGTAATAGAGAATTTTTTTCTTTAAACCTCTACTGTTAACATGATGCTTTTTATGAAATGTTGAGGCTTCTAACATGTTTCCTATTAGTACTTGGTCAGTTTCCTCATTTCCTTGTGCCAATGGTCCTGGTAAACCTGTATGAGACCGAATATGAGTAATATACAAAGTATAGTTTCTACTTCTGATAACCTGTTGCAGTCTATAAATAACAAAATCAATTCTGAGTTATCAGGAGTAAATTCAGCAGTTTCAATATGCAAAACAAGTCTTTCTGCATATTGAGAGTCAGTAATTATATTAAGAGATTCAGGAAAATCTAACAGCACCATAAAGATTGCATACAATTTGATTTTTATACTGAGGTATATGGGCTATTTTTCACCTTAGTTATTTTATCTGATTTATAACCTGCCATTTCCATCCTGTTTGCATCAGTACAGAAGGTTGGTGCATCTGGATTTGGTGTCTCTATACAATATGAGGAAGGATCCAGTTAGCTCTGTTTATAAACTGTATATGTTTGCACATCACCTGTCACCACCTGTCAGAAGGGCATGGGCACATCACCTGTCACCACCTGTCAAGAGGACATGTGCATATCACCTGTCATCACCTGTGAGGAGGACATGGGCACATCACCTGATATCACCTGTGAGGAGGACATGGGCACATCGCCTGTCCTCACCTGTCAGGAGGACATGGGCACATCACCTATCATCACCTGTCAGGAGGACATGAGCACATCACCTGTCATCACCTGTCAGGAGGACATGGGCACATCACCTGTCAATCAGGAGGACATGTGCATATTACCTGTCATCACCTGTCAGGAGGACATATGCACATCACCTGTCAGGAGGACATGGGCACATCACCTGTCAGGAGGACATGGGCACATCACCTGTCACCACCTGTCAGGAGGACATGGGCACATCACCTGTCATCACCTGTCAGGAGGACATGGGCACATCACCTGTTAGGAGGACATGGGCACATATCCTGTCAGGAGGACATGAGCACATCACCTGTCATCACCTGTCAGGAGGACATATGCACATCACCTGTCACCACCTGTCAGGAGGACATGTGCACATTACCTGTCATCACCTGTCAGGAGGACATATGCACATCATCTGTCAGGAGAACATGGGCACATCACCTGTCACTACCTGTCAGGAGGACATGGGCACATCACCTGTCATCACCTGTCAGGAGGACATATGCACATCACCTGTCATCACCTGTCAGGAGGACATGGGCACATCACCTGTCATCACCTGTCAGGGGGACATGGGCACATCACCTGTCAGGAGGACATGGGCACATCACCTGTCATCACCTGTCAGGAGGACATGGGCACATCACCTGTCATCACCTGTCAGGAGGACATGTGCACATCACCTGTCATCACCTGTCAGGAGGACATGGGCACATCACCTGTCATCACCTGTCAGGAGGACATGGGCACATCACCTGTCATCACCTGTCAGGAGGACATGGGCACATCACCTGTCATCACCTGTCAGGAGGACATGTGCACATCACCTATCATCACCTGTCAGGAGGGCATGGGCACATCACCTGTCATCACCTGTCAAGAGGACATGTGCACATCACCTGTCATCACCTGTCAGGAGGACATGGGCACATCACCTGTCATCACCTGTCAGGAGGACATGTGCACATCACCTATCATCACCTGTCAGGAGGGCATGGGCACATCACCTGTCACCACCTGTCAGGAGGACATGGGCACATCATGTCATAGCTCTGTGACTCTGAAACTGACAAAGACGAGCCGGAATTTGGTGGGAGCTGCTGCAGGCTCAGGGTTCTCATCTCTGGATGGCATGACATTAAAAGTTTTAACTACCATTCAGTTCGGAAGTGTGTCTCAACAAATGAGGGGAGATGGTGCCCTCTGAACCCCAGCCTAATTCACACCCCAGAATTTATCAGCACTTGGGAAATTATGTCAAGGAAGAAAGGAAAGAGAAGAAGGTGGAGATAGGGCTTGAGGAGGAATACTAGGAAAAGGAAGGAGAGGAAGAAGGAAGAAAGGTTGAGGCTCAGGGAGAGATGCAGGAAGGGAGAGAGAGAGGGAAGAAAGAAGTGAGAAAGTGGGAAGAATGGCTATAAAAATAGTAACTTTTATATAGTCTAATTTAAAATTTTTTTTCATTGTTTCTCCAGACAGGCCCGATTTTTTAAAAAGTGACAGCAAATAAGAAAGTATATTCCTGCAAAAAACAAGAGACCCTGAGGTGGTTTGACGATTTGTATGTTTACACACAAACTCTTCTGAGACCCGGGAAGACACCAACTATAGGGAGATGGAAAGGAAGTGCTTAGGAAGAGCGGCAGGCCAGGGGCACGCTCTGAACAAAGCACGCAGGAGGAACCAGTTAGAACGATGAACGCCACAAAGAGGCTCTGAGGAGGATGTGGTGTGAGGGGCATCCAATTTCAGTACTGTGAGGGCACAATCAAGAGGTTCACTTGAGTTTAAGGTCAGCCTGTGGTACACAGTGAGTTCCAGGACAGCCTGGGCTACATGCAGAGAGATTTCCCCCAAGATAAATATACTTTCAAAGAATGATTTGAGGGACTGGAGATGTAGCTCAGTTAATAGAGTGCTTACATAGCAGACATGAGACCCTGACGTCAGTCCCCAGTACCACATACACGGGGCGTGGTGGTGTGTGATCCCAGCCCTTTGGAGAAGGCAGCAGAAGGTTCAGCAGTTCAAATCTACAGTCACTGGGGAGAAGGGCTTCTGGGCACGCCTATGTAGGATTATTTTTTTCTTGTCTTTTTTTTATTTTTTAAATAATTTATTCAGATTGCATCCCGATTGTTATCCCCTCACTTGTGTCTTCCCATTTTCCCCTCCCTCCCTCTTTCACCCTATTCCCCTCCCCTAGAGCTGTTACAGAAGGGGACCTCCTCCCCCACTATATGGTCACAGCCTATCAGGTCTCATCTGGGTAGCCTGCTTCTCCTTCTTTTGAGTATCACCAGGCCTTCCCATCAAGGAGATGTGGTCGAATAGGGAGGACCAGGGTTTATGTTAGAGGTCATCCCCACTCTCCATCCAACTGTGGAGAATGCGCTGTTCATTGGTTAGATCTGAATAGGGGGTCTAGGTTTACTGCACGCATTGTCCTTGGTTGGTACAGCAGTTTGCACAGGCCTCCCTGGGTCCAGATTGGCCAGCCTTGATGGTCTTCTTGTAGGGTTCCTGGGCCTTCTAGGTCATTCTATCTCCCCATTCTTCCATACCACTCTCACCTGGAGTTCCAATAGCGAGTCCCAGTATCTGTCCCAATCCCCTGCTGAGTGAAGACTGTCAGAGGACATCCATATTGGGCTAGTATCCAATTATAAGTGAGTATATACCATTTGTGTCTTTCTGGGTCTGGGTTAACTCACTCAGGATGATCAGCCTGTAAATAAATGGGACCTCATGAAACTGAAAAGCATCTATAAGGCAAGGGACACTGTCACCAGAACAAAGCGACAGCCTACAGACTGAGAAAAGATCTTCACCACCCCTACATCTGATAAAGGGCTAATATCCAAAATATATAAAGAACTCAAGAAATTAAACACCAATAAACCAAATAACCCAATAGAGAAATGGGGTTCAAAGCTAAACAGAATGCTCAATGTCCTTAGTCATCAGAGAAATGCAAATCAAAATGACTCTGAGATTCCATCTTACACCTGTCAGAATGGCTAAGATCAAAAACTCAAGTGACAGCACATTTTGATGAGGATATGGAGAAAGGGGAACACTCCTTCATTGCTGATGGGAGTGCAAACTTGTACAACCACTTTGGAAACCAATCTGATGCCATCTCAGAAAACTGGGCATAGGGCTACCTCAAGACCCAGCTATTCCACTCCTTGGAATATACCTGAAAGATGCCCCACCACACAACAAGGACACCTGCTCAACTATGTTCATAGCAGCTTTATTCATAAAAGCCAGAATCTGGAAACAACCTAGACGTCCCTCAGTCGAAGAATGGATAAACAAACTATGGAATACTACTCAGCTATTACAAACAAGGAAACTTGAAATTTGGAGGAGGATTATTTTGATTATTGTTAATGGATGTGGGAAGAGCCTTCTCAGTCACGGGTGGGACCATTCGAGAAAAGGAAACATTCCTCCATTGTGGGTGGGATCGCCAACTTGTACAACCACTTTGGAAATCAATCTGGTGAATTCTCAAAATGTTGAGAATAGCTCTATCTCAAGACCCAGCTATACCACTCCTGAGCATATACCCAAAAGATGCTCCACCATACAAAAAGGACATTTGTTCATCTATGTTCATAGCAGTTTTATTCCTAATAGTCAGGAACTAAAAACAACCCAGACATTCCTTGCTGAATAATGGACAAAGAAAGTGTTTATTCCATTTGCCTAATGGAATACTACTCAGCTATTAAAAACAAGGAAATCATGAAATTTACAGGCAAATAGATGGAACTAGGAAAAAAGAGAAAAGATATGGGCTACCAAGCTTATTTAAATTTTAACATATTTGGTAAAAATCTACCCATCATCTGAATTTTGAAAGAGAAACTGAGACATACAGAAGGTTTTTTTTCCTGGTTATTCTGTAATTAAGAATCTTCTCTAAAATGGGCAGGGTGGCACACACCCTTAATCCCAGCAATAGGGAGACTGAGGCAGGCTGATCTCTGTGAGTTCTAGGCCAGCCTGGTCTACTAGGAGAGTTCCAGTACATCCAGGGCTATTACACAGAGAAACCTTATCTCAAAAAAAAAATCCAAAGAAAAGAAAGACAGACAGACAGACAGAAAGAAGAGAGAGAGAGAGAGAGAGAGAGAGAGAGAGAGAGAGAGAGATTACCATGGATGGCTGATTTAAAAATCAATATATTTGCTAAATATCTTCTCTTCATCTGAACTTAGAAAGAGACACTGAGACACACAGAAAGTTTTTTTTTCTCTTACTCTATAATTAAGAATCCTCTCTAATCTGGGAGTGGTGGCACAGGCCTTTAATCTCAGCACTCAGGTGTCACAGGCAGGAGGACTTAGCAGCCAGCTTGGTCTACAGAGAAAGTCCTGCACAGCCTGGGATCTGTAACAGGAGAGACTCAGTTTCATATAAAAAAAATCATAGACTACAGAGGATAATCTGTCTTGAATCAAACAAAACAAACAATTCATTTCAGCACTGTTTGCTTCCCCAATACCTGTGTCCTCAGCCCTTCCCCTTCTACAAGAGCACTCAGCTGCTTCTTCAGGCAGGTCTGATGGAAGGTGTTTGAACCTGCCTTCACTCTAACACATCAGAACCCGAGGGACAGTATGGATCACTGCCTTGAACAGAGATCCATGACTTTATGTTCAACAGTTGACAAAAAAAAAAAAATTCTGTTTATTCTTGGGTTTTCTTAGTTTAAGTTTACTGAGATACTATCCTCCCAGATCCTGGGCTACCCTGCAACCCACTCTGTAGGCAGTGAAGAGCAGCAACTTTGTCCTCTCCTCCCATGATCCCTCAGTTTCTGGGAATGCAGCCAGAAGTCCCACATTCATATTATACAATACAATGGAGAAGAAAATAAGCTGGACCCTTTAGAGCAGCAAGGACAGAGTTTATTAAGAGATTGTAAAAGGGATTTTAAGGTCCAGGACAAAAGAGAGTCAACTGGGCAGAGTGGGTGTGCACTTTGGAGACAGGGTTGCAGGGATCCTAGGCTAGCCTGCTCTACCTCATAGTGAAGGAGGTCCTTGAACTAGTGGTGTGCCCTCAGTGGTCTGGAATTGCTGTCCACCTATTGGCCTAGGGGCTGTGCCAGGACACACTAAGGAGCTACCATGTGAACACCACCATACCAGGATATGCTGCCTAGCCCACCAATGTCCCATGATGCCCTCAAGTTTTTGTCTTTGTTAAGTTTGGGTTGTGTTGGATTGGAATTTGTTAGGTTGTATTTTTAGGTTTGAGGGTTTGGGGATTTATTTTCTTTCTATACTTTTATTTTCTTTTTCTTTCTTTCTTTCTTTCTTTTTTTCTTTTTCTTTTTTTAAACTACAAATGCTTTATTTAACAGTTGTAGGTCATTCCATGGGTTAAGTGGTGGATATCCAGGACCCAGCAGCAGGGTCAGCGCAACCTCCGAGCCTCTCTTTCTAATTCCAATAGGGTGAGCACATCACCCTCTCGAACGGGGCCTTTGGCGTTTCGGATGATAGAGCGGCCGGTGTCATCCATAAATTCCACACGCACCTGCGTGCACTGTCCCTGCGAACCGGTCCTGCCCAGCACTTTGGTTACCCTAGCCTGCTTTATGGGCTGCATGCGGCTCTTGTCCATGATGGCAGTGATCTGGTGGAGAGTCTTTCTTTCTTTCTTTCTTTCTTTCTTTCTTTCTTTCTTTCTTTCTTTCTCCAGAATGTGAGGGCTTCCCAGCAGGCCTTGGTAATCTTAGATGGCTGAACAGTACAGCTAGGCCTATGTTGTATTTAGCAAGGTTCTCTAGAGAAATAAGAGGATGCCCCTATTTTGAATAAAAACTTCTAGTTCTCCAGATATAATGAGGAGGGAACTGGAAGCAAATGTCACCCAGGGCAGGCTGGGTAAAACAGCAGACGGAGAACTCAAGCCACGAACCAAAGGCAAGCATCAGAGACGTAGGACATGGCAGGAGTCTTGGAACCTTCAAATCTTAACTTTAGCGACCTACTTCCCCCAACAAGACCACAGCTCCCAAACCAGCACAAACCGCATCCTGCTGCAGCCCAGATGACCAAGCAGGTGAGACGAGGGACACAGTCTCAAAGCGCCACTCTACTTACAGTTCTTCCTGTCCTAGAAAACCTGTTCCCGATATGAGATTAATTCTCCGGATTATTTTGTGTTGTATTGTATTGTACTCTACTGTATTGTAGTGTATTGTGCTGCATTGTTTTGTAGTGTAGTGTAGTGTATTTTAGTGTAGTGTAGTGTATTTTAGTGTAGTGTAGTGTACTGCACTGTGTTTGCACTTCCTATAGTGCCGAGCTACACCCTATCTACCTTATCCCAGCTTCCGTTACCTTTGGACAACTTGAGGCTGTGAAAAGTGGAAGAAGTGTCTCTAACAAGAGCAGTGGAGGATAAAATGGCAGGAGCAGCTGTCTATGGAAGCAGAGGTTGCCCTGGTGTGAGAGGAAACTCCATGCCAGGAGTCGGATAGAGACAGACTGGAGAGGGCAAGTCCCAAGACACCAGGGAATGAACCTTTGCAGATGACACTCGGCTGCCCCTCTTTACTGAAGTGACAGACACAAGGCAGGGGTGAGTTACTATGGGCAACTTTATTTCATTTCACATTTTCTTTTTTTTAAATGTATTTATTTATTATATATACAGTGTACATTAGTTCACATTATAGATGGTTGTGAGCCACCATGTGGTTGCTGGGAATTGAACTCTGGACCTCTGGAAGAGCAGACAGTGCTCTTAACCACTGAGCCATCTCTCCAGCCCCTCATTTCACATTTTCTTCTCTTCTGAGGTAGAGAAAAATGGATGGAGCCACAGTATTGCACAATCCTGGCATTACCAGAAAGTAAACAGAGAAAAGCCACATGTCCTCATGAGCTTCTGGGTGTTATTCAGCGGCTGACCACAGCTGCTGGAAGCTTGGGTCGCCTAGGACAAAGGTGGGGTGTAGGTGTGGAGCTGACATTGGATAGCCGGGGTTCCAGGGCTCCCAGCTGGGAAACAGGAAATACCCCTGGGATATCATCGGCACCGGGTTCCATTGAAGCTTTACAGAGGGAACAGGGGCTCCATAGTCCCCAGGCTGATATCTGGGAGCCTGAGGGTACATGAGAAGCTGGGGATTACCAGGCCCTTCATAGACAGGACCTGAGAGGAAGAAGAAACAGAGAGTTTGCCATAAGCAATGCGTCCTCACTCTCCCTGAGTCATGCTAAGTAATGGTCTATCCTGTGTGGCAGGGTCCACCCTGAATATGCCCAATTCCCATTCTCTTTGGGGAGACAGAGGAACTCACACCAACAGAGAAGTCAGACTCTGATTCTTCCTATGAACAATAGAGGCCTGTGGCCAGGGGGAGTTTCTATACCATGTGCTCTGCTCTATGTTCAGGAAGGACGGGCCAGCCGGTGGGCTTGAAAAAGAAAGGAATGCAGAAGAGGCTAACCTTGGACAAGGTTTTCCTGCAGACCATAGCCCAGGATCCGGTAGAGGGCCTCCGCATAGGGAGAAAACAAGGGTTCCATCCTCGATCTCTCATTACAGAGCGTCCTGTGCAGATCCTGCAGGCTCAGCAGAAGGTGGAAGCAGCTTCCCCAGCTCTTCTTCAGACCCCGCTGGTGGAGGCGCTGGCAAAGAGCCCTGGTCTTCTTGTGGATCTTCTTGCCTGGGTGGCCCAATTCCTGTTCCACTACTTCCCACTCCTGCAGGAAGACCCTGATTTCAGAGTCAGTCCATGTCCTACTGGAAGGATCTGCAAGGGAGGGAGGGTGTGATGAGTGCCTTGGATGCCACATATGTATACACCTTAACTTTCCTTAGGGACCCTTCCTGCTCACTGACAGCACCTGAAGTGGCCTCATTCCCAGGAGATTAGGAACACTTACTGGGCCACCCAGGATTACTGTCTACCCTGCACTTAATAGCATGGAGTACACGCGCTTGCAAGTAAATGTACATATCTTCAGTTGCAAAAAAAAAAAAAAAAAAAAAAATTTTTTTCAGAATACAAAGTGCTCTACAGGACATATGCTACCTGGAGACCTTTCCCCAGAATGGACTCTACCCACTTCTCTTCTGTGTTGCCACTGATGGCCTCTGAGTGTTTGAATCTTAGACAAGAAAGCAAGGAACCTGGAATACTGAGTTCCATTCTATCTGTGACACAGTTGTCATCATATGGAGTCTTGCATAAGACCATATGTCTCTGGAAAAGCAAATGTGATAGAGGATTTTGGGTTTTATCACAAAGTTGTCCCTGAATACCTGAGGGCCTTTGTCCTGCCTGCTTCCCACTCCATCCCACATTGGATTCTTCAGTGTTAATCAAACTTTCATGTTGGTTTGCTTCTCTCTGTTCAAAAATAAATAAAGCAAATATTAAAACTGTTTTCACGCAATGAAAATCTCCGTCTCTCAGCTGTGAGTGGATTCTGGAAGCTGACTCTTGCATCAAAGCATCTTTCCTTCCTGATCTACAGATGCTGATTCATGCTCACCTAAGGGGAAACCTTAGTCCTGAAGAGGAAGCAGGAAAGGCCGCTGGTGACTATTGGAGAAGTCCTCTATTGAAAAGAAAGGTAAAAAACAGAAGCACCTCTCCTTAGAGGGGACCTCTGCCCCTCCCTCCGGCTCATTTTCTGCTCACACTTTTTTCTAGTGTCCTAGTGCTAGAAATCCACTTTCAAATCTCATAAACTCCAGCTGCGCTTCAAACCTGTTAAGAGACCAGAGGAACTCCATGAAGAAATGGCTATGTGTCCAGGAGCACATAAGGAGGGTGCTTGGCAGGTGACCATCATTCCAGCTCGTTCCTGAGAGGTGTGGTTCAGGAGTCAGTGTTGAGATTTAGTCCTGTACACTGTGTATTGAGAGGCTGATTTCTGTGGCTGGGCATCAAGATGCAGTCTGAGGCAGGTTGCACGTAGTCCGGACATAGACAATGTTATGATTTTCTAAGAATACTGCATCAATGTTGTGTAAAGAATGTTCCCTAATTACCTCTGGTTGGTCAATAAAAAGCTAAACAGCCATGACTGGGCAGAGGAGGGGATAGGAAGGTTGGACTATCCATTGCAGTGAGGGGCAGAGAGAGAAAGAGAGAGGAAGAAGGAACAAGAGAAGGAGAGATGACGTCACCATGAAGCTTGGCCATAAGGACAGATGGAGATGAAGCAGGCAAGCTGAGACCAATATGGCAAGGAACAGGCACATGGCTGGGAAGTACCAAAACTAGCACACATGGCTTAGAGTACATGAGTATCTGTTGAGTGATAATACTTAAGGCTTTTAACAGATCTAACAGGTCTCCCTGCAATTGTTTGAGTTCCGACAGGTGAGTAGAACAGGCACCAATTTTTCCATATTTTCAACAGTTCAGGGTCATTCTTGGCTGTATAGTAGGTTATGAGATAGCCTTGGATCAATGAGGTAATGCCTTCAGAAAGGAAAAACCAGAGAACCAAGAATAAGGAGGGTGTAGGACTCCTGTACCTCAGCAGACTTAAGACATAGTTCCATGGTCAAGTTGTCATGGATGTGGACACAGTCCACACATCTGCCATGATCCATGCTGAATGGACACCAAATGAGTTCATGTTGATATGGAAGAGAGACACATGCCTTAGACACACTTTTGGGCTATAACCTTTCTGAGAGTAGGAATTGAAAGGCAGATACACCAGCCATCCTATACAAAAAGCAACAGTGGATGCCCCTACCCGCCACCTCCAAATCACCTGCATTTGTCCTCCAAAACTTTCCTGGAGACCAGAACCCAGGGTTGGGTCAGTATAGGGCCTCCACATAAGGAGAAAACAAGGCATCCATCCCTGGTTGCTCATTATAGAGAGTCCTGTGCAGATCCTGCAGGCTCACCAAAAGCTTGAAACGCCTTTCCCAGCTCTTCTTTAGGCCCTGCTGGTAGAAGCACTGGAAAAGAGCAAAGAGCCTTGGTCTTCTTGTGAATCTTCTTGCCTGGGTGGCCCACTTCCTGTTCAACTACTTCCCACTCCTGCAGGAAGACCAAAGCCTTGAAGCCTTCCCTGGAGCAGTTCTCTTTAGAAGCGTCTTGAAGTGCAGGGATGAACAGCTAAAAACCAAGTCCCAACAAAAAGCCAAAAGCCTCCTGTTTTAGGCCCATATATATATGTATATCCTCTCAGTCTGTTCAAGGATGTTTTTCAGCTGGCAACAACCAAGCTCCCCCACGAAGTGGTTTGGCTTCTAAGTGGTAAACATCCTGTTCTTTCACATCTAAGTGGTAAACATCCTGCCCTCTCACATCTAAGTGGTAAACATGCTGCTTTCTCACATCTAAGTGGTAAACATGCTGCTTTCTCACATCTAAGTGGTAAACATGCTGCTTTCTCACATCTAAGTGGTAAACATCCTGCTCTCTTCCCCAGCCCACACTTGGGATCAAAACAAAAACAAGTTTATCTCCCCTATGGGTGTCCTCAGTTGTATTGAACATATCACAGAATAAAAGGGCTCACACAGAACAAGTGCTCTGTGGGATGTGGTTCCCACCTAGATCCTACCCACCTCCCTCCCACAATGGCATACACAGCCTCTGGGACTTTGGGACTCAGGCAAGAAGGACACCTGGGACCACTGAGTGCAAGTCTGTCCTTGCCACGGCTGTCTACATCTGGAATCTTGCATAAGCCCCTACGTGTCAGGAAAAGGAAGCATGGTAGAAGATTTTGGTCTCTTGCTCAGAGTTGCCTCTGAGTACCTGGACGCCTTTGTCCTGCCTGCTTCCCGCTCCACCTCACATCGGATTTTTTTGGTGTTTCTCAAACTTCCACCTTGTCTTACTTCCCTCTGTTCAACAATGAATAGAGGAATTATGAAAACCATGTTCCTGCAACAGGAATCTCTGACTCTCAGCTGAGAGTGGATTCTGGACCCAGCCTCCTGTAGCGTTTGGAAAAAACGGACTCCTCATTCTCAGCTAAGGGGAAACCTTGAGGTAAGCATGGAAGGCCTCTGGTGAACACTGGAGGAAACCCCTGTGGAAATGAAGCCTCATAAAAAATAGAAGCACCTCTCCTTTGAGAAGACCTCAGCCACTCCCTCATTTCACTTTCTTCCCAAAACTCCTTTCTGTTTTCCTAGTGCTAGAAATCCATAGCTATCTCCTCCTATACTCCAGTTTTGCTTCAAACATGTTAAGGTACCAGAAGAAATCTACCAACAAATGACTAGGTCCAGGATCACATAGCAAGGGGGCTTGGCAGGTAGTTATCATCCTTGTGCTTTCCTAAGAGGTGGAGGCAAGGTCAGAAGGTCAGGGGTCATTCTTTGCTGTACAGTGGGGTGTGGGGTAGTCTTGGCTCAATGCGATGAGGCCTTAACCGAGGAAAACCCAGAGACTCCAGAGCAGTGAGGGTACTGACTTCTGTGCCTCTGCAGATTACAGACATGGGTTCATGTTCAAGGTAGCTAACCATGTCTTGCCAAGTTGTCCTGACTGTGGGCAGAGTATGCAACACCTTCCCTGAGTCTTGCTGAATGGAACCCAAGTGATTAACTAGTCCTATGGAGAAACACACACATGCCAGAGAATTCTTTTGGGCTGTGAAATTTCTGAGAGGAATCCCAAGACCAGATACACCAGCCATCCTCCTGGAGACACAAGAGTGGATCTCTCCACCCCTCCAAGTCACCTGCATTGTCCCTGCCAAGCCCCAGTTTGCTCCACAGTCTTGGAACTGGGTTTCACTGTGTCCTGGTGGGAGATAGAGTCTGTAGTATGGAGGTAGAGCTGTTTTGGCTTCCCTGGGTTTCTGGAAGTGTGAGAACCAGGTGGAGATCTGGCTCATTATAAATCTCTAGAATGTGGGAAGGATTGTAAGCTTTGTCACAGGTGAAAGCAGTCTTGATGGGCTTTGCCCTTGGACACACCACGGATACTCCCTGAAATTAACCTTGAGATAGACTGGGTGGAGCCATCCTGGGCCTGGAATTCAGGAAGGGATCAAGGGACTCCACCTGGACTATTGTGTTTCTAATCAACCATCAATGGGAGGCGGAGACCACCTTTTGCACGTGGGAGACAGACAGGCGGAGAGGTCGAGAGGAGCACCAGGTTCAGACCAGACCAGATCAGCTAACAGGCAGGACCAGCGCGGCCAGAGACACCTAGGGACCCGTCCCGTGGAACGGATACCGGAAGGTTCACTCTTTTTTTCCCTTTAACCTTTTTCCCTCTTGTGTAAGCTAGCTGGGTTGTATAATAAAGTTTAAATGTTAAAAATCAGAGCCAACACTAGAAGGCACTTGAATCAGACTCACCCTACCTGGATGTATAGGGTGGATCAGAAAAGGTTAACTCTGAGTCTTCATTCCCAACTCAGGAGGCTGAGGCAGGAGGGAGCCTCAAGTTTCTAAAATGCTTAGGCTTCCTAGGGAGACCCAGCTTCAATCGAATAGATCAAAGGAACTATGTCAAAATGATAATATAAACTAGTTCAGATTCCTTCATTGAGACAGGGTCTCTTTACAGAGCCCTCAGCCTCCTAACTCATGATTTAGAAGCCACTGTCCACTTATTGGCTCCAGCGCTGGGATTAAAGATAGGGGCTACCATGGATGGCTGCTAAATATCTTCCTTTCAACTTAACTTTGAAAGAGAAACTGCGACATACTGAAGCTCCCCTCCCCCAAATTAGGCTGTAATTAAGAATCTTCTCTTAGCCGGGCATGGTGGCACAAGCCTTTAATCCTAGCACTAGGGAGACAGAAGCAGGCAGATCTCTGTGAGTTCAAGGTCAGCTGGTCTACAAGGAGAGTTCCAGAACAGCTAGGGCTATTACACAGAGAAATCCTGTCGGGAAAAAAAAATTTCAAAGAAAACAGAGAAAGAAACGTAGGTGCTACCATGGTTGGCTTGTTTTAAATTGAGCATATTTGTTAAATATGTTCTCTTCATCTGCATTTTGAAAGAGAAACTGAGACATTCAGAAGGTTTTTCTTCCTCCATTTATTCTGTAATTAGGACTCCTCTCTTAGCCGGGCTTGGTGGCACAAGCCTTTAATTCCAGCACTCAGGAGGCATTGGCAGGCAGATCTCTGCATGTTCAAGGCCAGCCTGGTCTACTAAGAGAGAGCTCCAGAATGTCCAAGGCACATGGAAACTTGTAGGAGAGATAAACATGTCTTTGTGTTGATCCCAGGTGTGGGATGGGGAACAGACTAGTGAGAAAGCAGGATGTTTATCCCCTTAGAAGTCAAACCACTTAGTCGGGGAGCTTGGATGCTGCCAGCTGAAAACATCCTAGTAGAGACTCTGAGAGGAGATATATATATATATTGAGCCCAAAACAAGAGGAGAGAGAAAGAGGACTTGGGATTGTTTTGGCTGTTTATCAATGCTTCCAGAGATGCTCCTAGAGAGAACTGCTCCAGGGAAAGCTTCAAGGCTTTGGGCTCTGGCTGAGGCTCTGGGCTTCAGCTGCTGTTCCAGGTTCCAGCAGCAGCTTTAGTGGGATTGCTGGTTTGCTAAGGTCCTGCTGACTATGCCAGGAGAATCGTTCCTCGGAACTGATATCCTTAAGGTTTCATTCTTGTGTTTTTTAATCTCCTTTTCCTATTGTTTGGGTTAGCCGGGTTGTAAGGGAGGTAGGCTTGTCTAATAAGTTCATAATAAAATACAGTTGTTAAGAAAATTGAGCCTACAAAAACTCTGTCTGGAAAAAACAAAACACAAAAGACAAAAACAGAAGTTTAGGGCTAGCAAATATGGCTGATTAAAAATTTAACATGGTTGCTAACTATGTTCCCATGTCTGAATATTGAAAGAGAAACTAAGACACACAGAAGCTTTTTCCCCCACAGTTATTATAGTTAAGAATCCTAGCAGGCAGAGGCAGGCAGGTATCTGTGTGTTCAAAAACAGCCTGGTCTACAAAGAGAGCTCCAGGAAGTCCAAGGGTATTACACAGAGAAACCCTGTCTTGAAAAAAAAATTAATAAAAATAAATAAAATTAAACATTAAGATAGAGGCTACCACGGCTGGCTGATATAAGATTTAACAGATTTTCTAAATATCTTCCTTTCAACTTAATTTTGAAAGAGAAACTGAGGCATATCAAAGTGTTTTTTCCCCATTACACTGTAATTAAGAATCCTCTCAGCCGGGCGGTAGTGGCACATGCCTTTAATCCTAGCACTCAGGAGGCAGAGGCAGGCAGATCGCTATGAGTTTGAGGCCAGCCTGGTCTACAAAGCGAGTCCAGAATGGCGAAGGCTACATAGAGAGACCCTGCCTTGAAAACCCCAAAAGAAAAAAAAAAAAAAAAAAAAAAGAATCCTCTCTAAGATAATAAAATAAAACAATAAGAATCCTCTCTAAACCAGGTGTGGTGGCACAAGACTTTAATCCCAGCACTAGGGAGACGGAGGCAGGCAGATCTCTGTGAGTTCCAGGCCAGCTGGTCTACAAGGAGAGTTCCAGAACAGCTAGGGCTGTTACACAGAGAAACCTTGTCTGAAAAAAAAAATAAACAAAAATAAATAAATAAATAAAAAATAAAGATCAGGGCTTCCATGAATGGCTGAGTAAAATTTTAACACATTTGCTAAATATCTTCCTTTCATCTGAACCTTGAAAGAAAACCTGGGGCATACAGAAGGTAATTTTTTTCCTAATAATTTGTTAATTAACGATCCTCTTTAATCCAGTTGAGGTGGCATAGGCCTTTATTCCAAACACTTTCAGAGGCTGAAGCAGGCAGATCTCTTTGAGTTCTAGGACTGTCTGGTCTACACAGAGAGTTCCAGTACAGCCAACGTTATTACACAGAGAAACTCTGTCTCAGAAAAAATAATTAAAAATATAGATAGGGGCTACCAGGCTGGCTTTTTAAAACTTTAAACCATTTGCTAAATATCTGCCCTTCATCTGAACTTTGAAAGAGAAACTGAGACATACAGAAGGTTTTTGTTTTTCTTTGTTCTTTTGTAATTAAGAATCCTCTCAGGCTGGAGAGATGGCTCAGAGGTTAAGAGCGCTGCCTGCTCTTCCAAAGGTCATGAGTTCAATTCCCAGCAACCACATAATGGCTCACAACCATCTACAATGAGATCTGGTGCCCTCTTGCAGGCAGAACACTGTATACATAATAAATAAATACATGTTTAGAAAGAAAGAAAGAAAAGAATCCTCTCGAGAGCCCATCCCGTAGACAACACAGTGGCAGAGGAAGCAAAAGACGAAATTCCTGAACAGGGTCTCTGGAGCAAATGGAGATGAAAAGACCTCGAAGAAAAGACCCAGTGCTGAGGCCCAGGCAGAGCAGCCGGCGTGGGAGCAGGCACGGAGTGTGGAACAGCTGGATCTGCCTCTCAAGACTCAGAAACCCACCCCGAGCAGAAAGAGCAGGCTGTTGCGGCAGTCTGAACCTTGCGCAGTGAAAGAATTCCCTTGTCCCGGAAGAGATAGCTGATATGGCCCTTGTTTGGGGACTACAGGGCTCAGACTGTTGTGGAGTGGCGGGAGGCCCCACGTTCTCTCAAGGCTGCTACCCATCAGCCCAGGTCCCCAGTGTGGGACAGGCTGCCAGAAAGAAGAGCAGAAGGGCCTGCAGGCCCAGTCCAGCAGGAGGAACCAAGGCCACTCTGGATGTTACCGACGAAGAGTTTCCGTTCGATTTCTTTTAGGGTCTCTTACATTCTGGCCTAGTCATCCTCCTCCAGCGGATGACTAGGGGATTTGTCTTGAGTGCCGGACTTTCCAGGAATTCTCTTGGCCATAACTGCTGTGTGGACAGGAAGCTGCTGGCTGGTGTCAGAGGAGAAACCAGCCCTACACCCATGAATGCATGGCCTTCAGAGCTGGTACCTTTGTTCTCCTTCATGTATTTGCTGGTGCTCTGTTCATACATTACTTTCAAGCTGCTCTCTCCTCATGTCTCCTGGACCTCTGCCCATGGTTGAATCCTCACTTCCTCTCTCTCTCTTCTCCTACCCTGGCTGGAAGGAAGTCTGTTCCTTTTCTCCCCCCTACTCAGTTATTGGCTGTTAAGCTGTTTTATTGACACATAAAGGAGCAATTGGGGAGCAAATTTAGACAGGAGATTCTCATGACAAGAATTGCAACCAGATATGGGGGGGGGGGGTTGCACAGACTCAACATTTGAATATTCACACAGCACAGGATAACATTGTGCCTACATATATTAGCGTGACCACTGTCTGAAATCCACACTGAATTTTGTTCAGGGGAGCAAAAATATGTGGCTTGTTATCGCCAATAAACAATTATCCAGACACTTCTATGGGCTACTTCATTAGGCTCTTGTATCTCCTTCCAACACCTGCTTCACCCATATCCCTTCCAGGCTCCCAACACCAGGCAGGAGAGAAAGAAGGTTAGAGAGGAAAGGGGGCATAGACCTCTTTAGACTACTTCCTCCTGTTAAGGGGCTTCAGGTACCTAAGGGCAAGTCCAGTCTTCATCGGCAGACTATACAGCAATCCACCAAACCAGCAAACCAACAATCCAGCATTAGCAAACATAGCAGCAGGAACCAGCAGTGGGAACAGCACAGGGAGCAGTAGCCACCACAGGCCCTATTTATGGCCTCTCCAGAGTCCCCAGTATTAACCTCTCTGCAGCTGGTAAAAATCAGGCCCCTCCTAGAGCATGAGAAAAATCATAGTTATTGCCTGTAGACCAACTCAAGCAGCCCTATACCCCACACTTGGGATTGAACAAAAATATATTTACATACCATAACTGGCTTTGGAAAGAAACCAAAATTCTCACTAAAGCAATAGCCTCCAGCATTTCAGGGGCAAAGGGCTTACAGGTTAGAGGCAATTTTCCCCAATGGATTTCTTAGGCACATTAATTAAATTTTAAAGCATAACTTTGGCTCTCACATTCCCCCTTGTGTTACATCTTGAGTCAAATCTTTGACTCTGTGATGGGTATCTGTTTATTTTGAGATCTAATAACCACCAGGTTAATGGTACCCAGACAGGAATTACCATCCAGTTAAGGCATTAAAGATACAGGAGCTGGAATCAGGACGGAGGTAGAGGGAGGAGGAGAATCACCACGGAATACAAAAGAGCCATGTGTGCCCTGAGGAGGATCTCTGAAGTCCCACGTGAAAGAAATGGCTCAAACAAACAACCTCAGCAAGGATTCTGGGATTATGTATGAGAGGTATGGATTTGCAGGAGAAACTGGTCCATGATGTATAATTTCTAGTGTGCTAAAAAGAGCTGGCAAGTCTAAGCTTAACAAAGTTGTTCAATATAATAACAATACAGAAAATTTATATTCCTACCTAGAGGAATTCATCCACATACTGTATTTCAGGCATCTGTAGTGAATCCCAGCCACCACCGGGCTGTGGTTATTGAGTCGTTATCATGTCCTTCCCACTGTAGAGAGATACTTAATCATGTTCTTTTCAAATTCTTTGAGGTTCCATCTGTCTTACTTGCTCTAAGTCATCTGATGGCTCTCCTGATGTTTGGCATCAATTCTGCCATGGTCCTGGATTGCAGATATAGGGAAAGCCTGGTGTTGCCTATGTATGAAGGCATCCCAATACTGAATTGCTGGGGAAGACTGCCCTTAGGAGGGAAAGCTCTTCACAAGGAGTTGGAAACTCAATGTTGGAACAATGTACTGTTGACACTGGTGCTGCTAAAGGACAGAGCCTTCCCTCAGTGATGGCTTCAGTTTCAGAAAGTGTCCTAGAAGATATGAGCATGCATACATGCTTTGTAAGTGATCTGAAGGGTGGCCTACAAACCCAGGCAGCAAATTTTAATATTAATGGGAATAATGAGGTTCCTTCTCCACCCCCAAGTATTGACTATCCATTGGATGAAGAGAAGATGTTTACATGTGCTTGGATTAGTCAAATAGTCAGTTGTGGAAATTCTTTTTGAACAAGATAATGAGGAGAAATCAATTGCCCTTTTAATATTGGATTTCCTTTTACAGTGCCCAGTAGACACCAGGAAGCAACTGGCAGAGAATTTGGCAGTCATAGGTGGCACATATATGCTGCCAGGATTTCTCCACAGATTGCTTGCAGAAAAATGATAAGGCTAACTTTGTGGCCTGGTTGGGAGGAGCTGGTTTTGGAGCACTGTAAGATATACATGGGGGCTGCTCTGCCTCAAAAGAATATGATCATCAGATAGGCTGGTGGTGTCTCAACAGCCCACCTTTCGCAATGATGTTTGATGTCGGGAAAACGCAGCCACCGCTGATGAAAAGAGCATTTCCCACTGAGAAATAAATGTTTGAATAAATTCAGCCTTGTTTTATTTCAAATTATCAGTTAGAAGTCAGTCAATTGTACAGAGAATGTAGGATGCTTGTGTGTGTGTGTGTGTGTGTGTGTGTGTGTGTGTGTGTGTGTGTGACTTTCATGTAACCAAAGCATTTCTGAATTTTCTCTTTGCATTAATACTTAATTATCTGACTTTTTCCTCTTGAACAGTATGGCAAAATAGTGGCTGCTTGTGATGTGTGTGATATGTGATATCAATAAAATATAGTTAAGCTGTTCAAAAAAAAAAAAATGCAAGAGCCAACAGTAGCTAGCAGAAACAGAAGAATCAAAGGCCCTGCCATGGCTGACATCAGAGTTCTTATGTACAGTAGCCTAAACATAAGAATGGGGACCAGACCCTTATTTCATCCCAGGTACCCCCGATTATCTCCAACGAGTCCTGAGTGGTTTGTATAGAAACAACAGTTTTCTCTAAAAGCTACACAATACTTCTTGTTCTGCATGAAGCAGGTCTAGTCTCCTACCATATTGTAGAACTAGTTCAGCTAATGAGTCTACCTGTTGATAGCTCTGGGACTGTTTGGTTTTAACAGATACCATTTCCTGGTATGCCAGCAGGCACTATACATAGCCATTTTGTCCCCTACGCCAGGGAGTTTCCTTTTGAACTAACATTCCAGCCTAGTGGGGACAAGGGGCAACCTAATCTTTTTGTAATTACTTTTTGCAGCTCTTTTTAAAACTACTTCTTGCTGAAACCAGGGAGTTGTTGCCAGGATCCAGGAAGCCTGGAGTGCTATTCAAAGACCAAGAGAAGGTTCAGGCAATGGGGCATATTTCAGAAGCATCTGGTTAGCTGACCAGCTGAAGAGACAGGGAGCAATTACATCAGCTGGACTGGTCCACATCAGCTTTCAGCAAATCCAGGGCTCACAGCTATTTGTAGGCTGTAATTGATTCTTGGATGGTGTCTGTCAGCCAAGTGGAAATCTGCTGAGACAAATATAGACTAGGGACCTCATCTAAAATTTAAGAGCTTAAAGAATAACTTACATTTGGAACTTTCGGGCCCATAGTCCTAGTAATTGGGAGAGGGGAGGAGTTCCAAGACCAGGAGAGGGCTCCCACTCTCAGGAATAAACAGGTGGGAGGTGGGGAAACCTAGACTGTGCTTCTCTGGAGTCCATTTGACCTGTGAGAGCTGGATCCAAGTCTTTTTTTTTTTTTTTTTTAGTTTTAGTTTTTAAAGACAGGGTTTCTCTGTGTAGCTTTGGCTGTCCTGGACTCACTTTGTAGACCAGGCTGTTCTCAAACTCACAGCGATCCACCTGCCTCTGCATCCCAAGTGCTGGGATTAAAGGCGTGTGCCACCACGGCCCGGCTTGGATCCAAGTCTTAAACCTCCCTATATAGACTTTGAATAAATTTTAATTTTACAAAATCAGATACAAACTTTAGATAGATTCACATTAATCTGTACTGAAATCCACATTGTAGAGAAAGCCAGCAGGTATCTGGAAAAGAGCTGGAGTAGACTCAGGCCTTTGAGTCCTAGCGAAGCTATAGCTCTGGGTTAAGAAACATGACCACTCTTTTCTCAGGCCAAAGGGCTGGACTGGACAGAGTTATTTTTAGGCTGATGAAGAGCACCTTTAAGTCTATACTTAGAAGACAATCCAAAGACAATAGCAATCAGTACTCTACAGCTTCTCAGAATGCCATTGATCAATGATAAAACTCTGAGCTTTTGAAATCTTAGTGTAATCACAGCACAGAAGAGGAAATATAAAACATTTGTCATTTTTCACATACCTTAAAGCACTTTCTTATATTTTTAAATTTATTTTTTTTTTAATTTATTCCCTTTAACACTCCAATTTTAGGCCTTTCTTCCTGTCCTCCTGGTCCACCCTCCCTCCTTCTTACCCCCCCCTTTTCCCTCCCCTACACCTCAGATAAGAGGAACCCCATATCTCCCACCTACACCAGCACAGTAAGTGCCATCAGGAATGAGTGCATCTGCATCCCCTGTGGCCTGTCAAGGCTGCCCTGCCATGCAGAAGTGATTGAAAAGTAGGCAACAGAGTCCATGTCGGTGAAAACCCTTCTTTGTTTTCTAGGGAACCCACATGGTGGCCAAGGTCCCTACTGGGTACATATGTAAAGGGCTTAGGTTGAGTTCATGCATAGTCCTTGGTTGGTGCATCAGTCTTCATGATCCCACCCCCCACCCCCCACCCCGGCCCGGGCCCAAGTTAGTTGGCTCTGTTGGTCTTCTTGTGGAGCTCCTGTCTGCTCTGCATCCCTTTATTTTTCCCCTTACTCTTTCACAAGACTCCCTGAGTGCTCCCCTCAATGTGTGGCTGCTGGGTGGACCCTCTCAGAGGACAGCTATTCCAGGCTTCCATCTGCAAGCATAGCAGAGTATCACTAATAGTGTTACAGGTTGGCTTTCTCCCATGGGGAGGGTCTTAGGTGGGACCAGGCATTGGTTGGACATTCCCTCAATCACTGCTCTATCACGTCCCTGCCCATCTTAGAGGCAGGGTAAATTTTGGGTTGAAGTTTTTGTGGGTCGGTTGGCATTCCCCTCTCTCCACTAGGAGTTCTTTCTAGTTAGAGGTGTCCTCTTCGGTCTCCCTGACCCCTGCTACTAGGAGTCTTAGAGTCATCCCCATATCCTCCCAGGAGCCTACCCTGTCCTAGGTCTCAGAGATGTTCCAGCCCATGCTTTCTTTTCTCTGTACAAGCCCTTTGTTCTACAGACCCCTCTCCCCACGTCTGATCTCCACCCTCATGACTTTCTACACTAGCTCTCCTACCCTGTTTCCTCTCTTCAACTGCTTCTACTGCTCATTCTGTGAGATTTAAGTATGCTCCCTTGGGTCCTTCTTGTTACTTACCTTCTTTGGGTCTGTGAATTGTAGTATGGCTATCCTGTACTAAATGGCTAATATCTGCTTGTAAGTAAGTGCATACCATGTGTGTTTTTCTGGGTGTGGGTTACCTCAGTCAGGATGATCTTTTCTAGTTCCATCAATTTGCCAGCAAATTTCATGATTTCCTTATTTGTAATAGCTGACTAGTATTCCATTGTGTATATGTATCATAGTTTCTTTATCCATTCTTTGGTTGAGGGTCATATAGGTTGTTTCCAGATTCTGGCTATTACAAATAAGGCTGCTACAGACATAACTGAGCAAATGTCCTTGTTGTATGGTGGAGCGTCTTTTGAGTGAGATAGACTTATTCCCAGTTTTCTGAGAAAGCACCAGATTGATTTCCCAAGGGGTTGTATAAGTTTGCACTGCCCCTAGCAATGAAGGAGTGTTCCTATTTCTCCACATCCTAGCCAGCATGTGCTGTCACTTGAGTTTTTTACCTTAGCCATTCTGATGGGTGTAAGATGGAATCTCAGAGTCGTTTTGATTTGCATTTCCCTGATGACTAAGGACCTTGAGCATTTCTATAAGCACTTCTGAGCCATTCGAGAATTCTCTATTTAGCTCTGTAGCTCATTTTTAATTGGATCATTTTGTTTGTTGGTGTTTAATTTTTTGAATTCTTCATATATTTTGGATATTAGGCCTTTGTCAAATGTAGGGTTGGTGAAGATCTTTTCCCGATATGATTAGACAACCCCATCCCCTCCCCTACCCCCACCTCGAAGAGTAGCAAGGTCTTCAGCTGGCTGCAGAAAAATAAAACTGAAACAAACCCCAGAGAGACAAAGCAAAAGCAGTTCTTTTAGGAAGCCTTTGGAGGGTGGAGGGAGAAGTGGCTCTTTAACACAGCAAGGGTCTCAAAAGCCAGAAGGTCCTAGCCAAGGCAGGAAGCTAAATCCCTTTGAGAAGGGGCTCTTGCTGGCCTGACTGGTACAGGCCAGAGGAGCAAACACTTATGGACCAAACAACTTACTAAAGTAGGGGAGGGGTCAGGATGTAATGAGGGAGGCAGAAAAAAGCCTCTCCCTGGAAGCAGGAGCCAGACAGCTGAAAAGCCTCAAGCATCTGAACTGCTAAGGTCTAAAAGGAAGCTGAGTCTAAAGAAGTCAAGTCCTTAGGGAGAGGTTTTGAGATCAAGGAAGATTATTTTCTATGCTGAAAAGATGGAAGACACAGCAACACAGTGCTTCTGAATTCCTTCTGAAGTAGCCCTGGTGATCCAACATCACAGACGGCCTCAATAGCTGTTCCTCAAAACTCTGTATTCAGGACAATTTCAAAACGGCTATTTAGATCATCCAGCATCTCAGATTGTTCCAGTCAGGACTTCAGTTAAGCCTTGTCTCAACTTTCTCAGCATTCAGAGACTGGACAGCAAACGTTACAGCTTTCTTTCTTTCTTTTCTTTTTCTTTTTTTTTGGTTTTTCGAGACACGGTTTCTCTGTGTAGCCTTGGCCATCCTGGACTCACTTTGTAGACCAGGCTGGTCTCGAACTCACAGCAATCCGCCTGCCTCTGCCTCCCGAGTGCTGGGATTAAAGGCGTGCGCCACCACGCCCACGCCCGGCTCTTTCTTTCTTTCTTTCTTTCTTTCTTTCTTTCTTTCTTTCTTTCTTTCTTTCTTTCTTTCTTTCTTTCATATACCATGTTTTGCCTGCATGTACACCTGCCTGCCAGAAGATGGCACCGATCCCATTATAGATGGTTGTGAGCCACCATGTGGTTGCTGAGATTTGAACTGAGGACCTTTGGAAGAGCAGGCAGTGCTCTTAATGTCTGAGCCATCTCTCCAGCCCCCACAGCTAGCTTTCTTAAAACTGGACAATATCCCAATTTTCTTGGCACCCCCAAAAGAAAAGCTATGTCCCAAGCCAGCAGGAAGCAATTTAAGAAAGCTATGCCCCATTCTCAGGAGAGGGTGGATTTTTTTTTTTGGTCATTCTATAGGTGGTAAATGTTTGTTAGTGTTTTATAAAGGGGTTGGCTATAGGAAGGATAAGTAAAAGGGTAGATTATTGAATCTACTTTTAAACCAAAGAACATTAATGAGCCAAAAATATTACATTGGTATAGCTATTTGTATATTAATGCAGATTTAAGATTATAGTTGGTTACAACATGCTAAGGGTTTTTCCTATGTAATTCTTAAAACTGCCATGTTAAATTCTAGTCCTTTTGAAAGCTGCCATTACTAACTGTTTAGAATAATTACAAAATGCATATTAGCAGTCAGATAATCAAACTCATGGTCATGTTAGATACTAGTTAGTTAATTATGAAATTATGTTTCCTAGATTGACAGATAAAAAATAACTCGAAGCAATTCAGATAAGATAGATATATAAATGGTCTTCAAAATCCTCAGAAACCCTCAAAATATGACACTAAAAGATTTTACTAACTTAAGGCTTTTTTGACAATGAGACAGGTCTGCTCCTGGCAGCACCCCCATGCTACTTCAAAGAGTCTCAAAGGCTTCATATGTGGGAAAAGAGCCACTGGAGGAAAAAAATACTCATGTGTCAATTACAGACAGAATACTGTCCAAAACTGGACAAACCAGATGCAGGAGAGTAGACTGTCAAGCTTTGCAAGGACAAGGTAAGCAAGTCCTTTTTAATTCCTGTTTCACAGAGAAGTCTGTCAAATATTCTGATCCAGCAAGCTAAAGATGATACTCCAACATTATAGAAGAATTTGGGGATACTGTCCAGGCAGAAAAATATCTGTCATTTCTATACCTTTGGAAGCTGCTTGCCTGCACTTCCTACAAATCCAGGTAATATATATTCCTTCCTAAGTTTCTGATGGGTTTGAAGACTAGATATTTATAGTGTTACAGTTAAACTTAAATTGTTTAAGATGATAGAAATTGTAGATAGTAGAATACTTTATCCAAGGGTGCCAAAATTACAAATATAAATCTTACCTAATAATTTTCATAATTGTTATTATTACATATAGTTCATTATTTATAAGAAAGGGAGCCTTTTATTAGACTAAAGATGTAATCATAAGGTTATTGTATAATTCAAATGCTGATTTCTGTACCCGCCCCCAATATCTGGTTGCAATCCTTGTTCTTAGAATCTCCTGTCTCAACAGCTCCCCAATTGTCCTATGATATGCCAATAAAGCAGCTTACAGCCAATCACTGAGCATGGGAGAGGATAGGGCTGGACTTCCTGCCAGCCAGGGAAGGAGAAGTTAGAGAAGGAAATAGGGGATTCAGCCACAGGAGAGGCCCAAGAGACATCAGGAGAAGGAGTTGGAGCAAGAAACTCCAAATTGCATACATCTCTGGGATGTATGCTGGGATCCAGAGGATTAAGAATAGAGTAATAACTGCTCGGCTATTGTGTTGTGAAGCTTATTATTAAACAAACAGAAGAGTCACAATTATTTGTATGATAGCTGGGTTAAGAGAGAAACTGAGTAACAAACACAATTTTATAAAAATAACTAAAACAATTTACTTATTTCATTAGACAACAGCAGGTTAATGTGGAAATTGAGATGTCAACAGGTGTGGCAATGACGGAACTGTCCTCAGTGGTCTGGGATCTCTGCCCAGTCTCACATGTATAAGCCTAGAGGCTGTGAAAGGCTCAGTGTGAGAAAGGCTGGATGTGATCCCCACTTCAGCACAGCTTTCTTAGGTAACCAGTGTCCCATGAAAGTCCTCTCTTTTCTGATCCTGAATCCCGAGGCTTCCTAGTAAGTCTCTGTAATCTTTGCAAGGTGCGTAAGGCCAGGTCTGGCTAGTCAGTGTGCAGGTAGGGTCCCTAGGAAGTGCTCAAATATGCATGAAGCAAAAATGCGCTCACCACATTCCTTTGTCCTTTGCAGATCTTTCCCTCAAATCATGGAGTGACTGAGAAATCAAGGCCTTCCTGCACTAGTGGGAAGTAAACAGGAAGTTGACCTCCTAGGTAGGGAGAGCTGGAAGTCTAGAGCTGTTTCCCAGTGGCTCCATCACCAGGGCCTGAGGAAGAGTTTAAGAAGCTGTTTCTACCTGCTGCTGAGCCTGTAGGATCTGTACTAGACTTCTTGGACCTCTTGAGGCCAACAAAAAAGACCAAGGAGCGAACCTCTGTCTTGTTCTTTTGCAGAGGCACTGCCCAGTATCCTTAGTGCAGGTGGGAAGATGGTGACCTCCATGTTTTTTCTCTCATATATTCACCTTTCAAATCCTCTCCAGTGAGGGGTATGTTGGCTCAACAGAGTGTGACAAGGCAGCCAACTTCCACCGGTTCCCTCTGTGCCAGGCTGGAAGGACCTCCACCCTGCAGACTCTCTCTGTCTTCCCTACTTCCTATCTGTTCAGTCCCAATACCTCAGTCCCTAGGGGGATCACGCACGCTAAGCAAACACTTTGCCAACCAAGAGAAAGACAATACATTTTAATGTTAAGAAAATGCACTGAGTAGAATTGTTGTGTTTTTGTTCTTTTGTTTTGTGGGATGGGGGCTCATGGTGTCCTGGCTGCCTCAAAACTCACTATCCAGGCTAACATAGCCTTCACAGGACCCTCACCTTCTGCCTCTCACACACTGCTTTTCCAGCTCTATGTGACCACCACTTTTGGTTTCTGGGCCTTTTTTTTTTTAACTTAGCCAGCACCATCAATGTTAGTTAATTAAAAAAAAATTGACAGGAGGCACCCAGGAGATGGCACAGTGAGTAAGGATGTTTTCTACCAAGGCTATCAATCTTAGCTTGTGCCCCAGGACCCACATCGTGGAAGGAGAGAACTGATTTTTCCAAGTCTTCCTCTCTGACCCTTAAATTTGTGCCATGGCATGGGTTCATGGACTGTCCTCACCCTGCATAGTCTCTAGATAATTAGATTAATGTAGAGACATAGTGACAGAGTAATGTGACTTTAAGAGATTAACAAAACATTTAGCTACTAATCTAATTCCCAGGGACTCCAACCTTGGACACAGGAGACTGTCAATGACCTCAGCTTTTTTGGTCTTTGTTGTTGGTTTTTTGTTTTTTGTTTTTTGAGACAGGGTTTCTCTATGTTATCTTGGCCATCCTGGGCTTGCTTGGTAGACCAGGCTGGCCTTGAACTCACAGTGATCTGCCTGCCTCTGCCTCCCGAGTGCTGGGATTAAAGGCGTGCGCCACCACACCGGGCTCAATGACCTCAGTTTAATTCCCAGTTTTCTGTTCTTATGGGGGAAGGGTGGATAATCTAAGGCTCTACTGAGTCTGCCAAGGAATTCTTTCTTCTCCATAAACTTTTGGGCATGACTTCAAGTTTTGGTAAATAGTTTATCGCCTGCAGTTTCTAGAGCCAGTATCCTGAGGAATCCTGGAGGCTGACAAAGTCCCTCTGGCCCTGGCTCTGAGACGCATTCACTGATGGGTCAGACCTAATCGTTCACACTAACCCCAGCAATAAGGAAGCTGAGGAAGGAGGAGGATTTCTGTGAGTTCCAGGCGAGCTTGGGCTAAATACTAAGTTCCAGATCAGCTCTGGCTGTAGAGAGACCGTAAAGAATGAGAGGCGAGAAGAAAGAGGAGGAGGGGGTAGAAGAGAAAAGAGACAGATATGAGTAATTAACGTAGCAGTTCACAGTGTTCCTGTGTTCCCTGTGAAATGGCCTGAATTCAGTTACTTCCTGCCTATTCCGCTCCCACCTCACACATCACTGCAAAGCACACTGAGATTTGAGATGCTTTCCACACTGTTGTGTTTGACTGACTCTTGTCTACTAGTGCCCTATTTGACTGTCTCCTCAGGAAGTGTTAGGAATCCTGGGGGAAACCAGGTGTTGCCCATCTTGGGCAGCGAGGGGTGCCTGGGAGAGCCATTGTGACTCACGGTGTGCCCTTAAATCATCTTTGCTAGAGGTGATTCATTGTTTCATCATGGGAGCTTCGGTGACAAATTACCTTGAAAAGTGGCTTTTAAAGACAGACCCTCTGGCCTTGCCAAAAGATGGACTCAGGATATTTTCCTCTAAATGACTAAGAAAAGTAAGTTGTTTTTTACTTTGTTGCGTGAATGGAAGCAGTAGGTATGCCGACTAAAACAAAAGCTCTCTGGAGCTAGCAAGGCCGAGGTTTGAATGGCATTTCCAGCAGCTAAATCTGTAATTAGAACAAGAAGTTAATAATCCCTCTTGGGGGCTGGAGAGATGGCTCAGAGGTTAAGAGCACCGGTTGCTCTTCCGAAGGTCCCGAGTTGAATTCCCAGCAACCACATGGTGGCTCACAACCAAGAAGATCTGCTGTCTTGTGGTGAGAAGGCACACGTGTGGGCAGAATACTGTATAAATAACAAATAAATCTTTTTTAAAAATAAAAAAAAATTAATTTCCTCTTAGGGTTGCTAGATTACTAAAGGAGACTGTCTATAAAGTGATTGGCATAGAGGATTTAATTATTCTGGTTTTTAAAAATTAAAAAAAAATCCCCTCTTAGGGTCGCTAGATTACTAAAGGAGACTGTCTATAAAATGATTGGCATATAGGATTTAATTATTCTGGGCAGAGTAACTCATTTATGATCCGAGCTCTCGTGGGAAGAAGGAGATAGGAGGACAAGGATGTTCAACCCTACAGTGTTAGGCAGTATTTATGTTGGATTCTCAGACAGCTTTGTTTTTTGAGTTTTAATCTCAGGTAGCCCAGGCTGGCCTTGAACTTGCTTGGGCGTCCCACTTTAGAATGAAGAGAAAGGGCCAAAGGTTAGCCCTGCCCAGTGTGGCCACTCCTAGCAAACTCTTCTTTAAGAGACTGACAAGAGCCATAGACTCTGGGCAGACCACCAGGTTCACCTAAGACCAGAAAGAACCTCAAGCTGACAGGGGGGACAGAATCTGTCCTACAGCCCGCTCCGCGCAGCCGCAGTGTAGATGATCTGGCCTCGTCCCTGACGTCACAGACTCCCGCCCCCTTGGAGGATCTGTGGGCGGGGCCGAGGCTCCTTGACGCATGCGCGCTTGCTCGGCGTAGGTGGCGCTAGATCCACCTGAGGTGGTTGTAGAGTGACGGCGTGGACGCCATTTTGTCGGTGTTTGTCGCAGCGGCTGGAGAGAAACGACGGCGGTGTGGCGACATTTCTCGGCCAAAAGGCCTTTTGGTTTTGCGGAGGTGAGGCGGGCAGGGTCTCACGGAACTAGGTGTCTGAGGAAAGAGGGCGCTTTGGGTGTCGGCACCCAGGGATGCATCTGCGGGGCTGGCGGGGCGCCTCTTAGCCGGCGGCGACAGCCCCCGAGCTGCGGCGACTTCGCCGCTGGAGTCGCGGCCCGCACAGGCCCCGGGTTCTCCCGACGAGGCTGGCCCGCAGCTTGGGCCTCCTTCACCTCTGTCGGGGCCTCGGCCGGCCATCGCGGGGACCGGTAGGGAGACCTTGGCGGGGCGCATCCCTGGCGCTGGCGTCGGTAGTCGAGCCACCCATTCCCCTCCTCACCCCTCTCGGCGGCCTCGGCCGTTTACGTAACTGGAGTTTTTTCCAAAGTCCGATGTTCGCCCTGGTTGTCTGCGCCAGAGGCCCTGGCCGGCTGCTCGCGGGAGGTGGAGCGGGCACTGCGGCGGCCCCGGTGGCTGGAGTCACCTCCAGCTTCGAGGAACACGCTTGGAAGGAAGGCTTGTCCTTTGTGCCAGGCGGGTCTTCATGACTACCCGGGAACTGTGTAGACCAGGCTGGCCTTGAACTCTAGACATCCTCCTGCCTCTGCCTCCCGAGTGCTGGGATTAAAGGCGAGTGCTGCCACACCCAGCCTGTTTGTTTTTCTTTTCAACCGCCCCCCCCCCGCATAACCGACGTTGCAGAGGACGAACCTTGCCTTGGCGTTGTGACAGCCTGTTGCTGAGGGAGCCAGCCCTCCAAACCCAGTGGCCTTGGTGTTCTGTTACAGCTGGCCTAACCTTGAACACGCACCCGAGGGGCCTCGTGTTCCCCTACTTAAAAATGCAGGCCTCTGGGAGGCCGAAACGGCTCTCCGTTTGCAGTTGCCAGATACCATATGTTTTTTTTAAAGGATGGTGGAGAATCTATTGCTAATATGGATAAATACAATTTTCCATTGTATCTTTTTATTGAAAGATTAAAAAGGTTTTTTAAAAAGTATTACAGATAGTGTACTATTTTAAGGCAGCTTTTCTTTCCTGTGCATGAGAAGGAACTTTAATCTCATATGAGCCCAGAAATCTTTCACTTTACCTTGTAAGTAAATGTTCGTTGGTTTGTTTGTGACAAGGTCTCACCATGTAGACCAGGCTGTAATGAACTCTCTCTCTCAGAGCTCCACCTGTCTCTGCCTCCAGAATGGCGTGTGCCACCGCACCTAAGAGAATTATTTTTGAATTTTGCTGGAGATCAGAGTAGGGATGAGGGATGTTCAGCTGGGGCTGTTGGGACTGGAACCAACCGATAGAGTTTAAAGGGTGAATCTTAATGAGGAATACAGCTCTTGGGCTCTCAAAAGGAATTCCTTTCCATTTTAATGTTTGCATATTAGTAACTTGATAATTTGAGAATTCTGTCTTGTACAAGGTAAGCTGGTTGAGGCAGTGTGGATTAGAGGAGTGAACTCCTGAAGCCAGCACATAAGGCTTTCCAAACCAATGGACGGTCGGTCATAATGATGAGTCATCAGAAGCTGCAGATTTGCCTGCTGTTATTTAAGTAGCTTGTAGCCTGGTGGTAGTACTTAGTGTTGCTTGAGATTCAGAATTCAGTTCCCAGCGAAACAAAGGTTTAATCAAACCAAACTGTAAATGTTAATAATACAATTTTGATAATAAAAGGAATGTGTCAGCAGAATTCCAATAGAAATAGAAAGACGAGTGCTTCTCTTAAGGAAGCTTGAGTTTTGTCTTTTGTTTCAAGTAAATTTGTAGTGTTTATTTTACTTTGCCATATTAAAGTGTTATATCAAAAGAAATGCTTGGCTTTTACTGAGATAACCTAACAAGAATTCAGGATTTGTTTTTTAATGTGTGGTTTAATCCATACTTCTCTTTTTTAACTGAGCTAAAAGAGAAGCCACGTTATCAGAAAGATGCCTGAGAGGTATAGAGTTAGAAGAGAATATGACTTACTGAATATTTGGGCAGAGGTTATAGGTCAGTGGTAGAGCAACCTCCTTTCTTCCCATTACATCCTCAGTAGTAAGGGGGAAAAAAAGAGAAAGAGCTAGATCACATCCTGATGGTGTGATGCACACCCTTTCTTAGGAACACTTTGGAGGAGAATTGAAACTGCTGTCTTTCCAGTCCTGGGGTTGAATAGCTTATTTTTCAGTCATATAAGGAAGCTGAAGGCAGTCAACTAAGTTGGTTTTGCTCCATTTGGGCCTCACTCAGCTCCTTTGCTAAGTTGTGAGGGTTTTTCCCCACCCTAAACCATTTAAACTCTTGTTTATCAGAGCTCAGAATTAAAGAGTTAACTGTGGGACTGGAGAGATTGACAGCTTTTACAGAGAAACTAAGTTTTGATTACAGGTTTAGGGACTCCTGTACCCTCTTGTGGCTTCCTTGGGTAACTGTACTCATGTGCCTTTTCTTTTTCTTTTTTCAAATTTTTTAGATTTTGGTTTTTTTTTTTTTTCCAAGACAGGGTTTCTCTGTAGCAGCCCTGGCTGTCTTGAACTCACTTTGTAGACCAGGCTGGCCTCGAACTCAGAGATCTACCTGCTTCTGCCTCCCAAGTGCTGAGATTAAAGGCGTGCGCCACCATGCCCTGCTAAAATTAATCTTTTAAAATACTGCTTTTGGGAGCAGCATGGTTAAGTGGGTAAAGGTGCATCCCTTTGATCTCTGAGACCCACACGATGAAAGGAGAGAGGTAACTCTTGCAAGTCGTCCCCATTGGCCTCCATATTAATACTGTCGTGTAACAGTCACACACATGTAAAAAGGATAAATGTTAGATATTGAGCCTGGGAGATCCATGCTGTACATAGGAGGTTGTAGATGAAGCTTGGGAATTGTCACCGTTATCTGATGTCGCTGGCCATGCCTTAGGTTAAGCATTGGACTAATTTTGGCATTTAGAGAAAGGAGCTCTACAGAGTTAGAGGATAAGAAGGCATTAATGAAAGGCTCTTTGCTTTTAAACCAGTTATGTCTTTGCTTCTCTCACTTTTAGTTATTTGTATTACCTTTGCCAGGCTGATGGACATTTGTGATATTATTGGGATGGATATAACTGTAGTGTAGGTTCTATTCTTAAATTCAAATCTGGCTGGCGCACACCTTTAATCCCAGCACTTGAGAGGCAGAGGCAGGAGGATCTCTGTAAGTTTGAGGCCAGCCTGGTTTACAGAGCTAGTTCCAGGACAGTCAGAGCTATTTAAAGAAACCCCCTGTCTGAAAGGAAAAAAATAAAATAAAATCTGTGTGCATTCATTTCAGTACTGACTTAAAATTCAGATTGAGGGGCTGGGAATGTAGCTCAGTTGGTAGAATTTTTAACATCTTAAGTGATCTAATTTTTAAAAATCATTATAAATAAAAGGAAACAGGAATAAATTATCATTTTTTTACTAAATGCTTTAACTATTTTGCATATTGGTTCACATGTGCATTCTGGTTCATGTTTGGGCCAGAGGTCAACACGGCTCTCCACGTTGTTTTTGAAGCAAGGTCTTACATTGAATCTGAAGCTTGCCAATTAAGCTAGAGTGGCTGGCCAGTGAGTGTCGGGGATCCATATGTCCCACCTCTACCCAACCCCTGGGTCTGGAGTTAAAAGTTGTGCTGTAGTGACCGGCTTTTTATGGAGGTGTGAGTGATCTCAGCTCAGGTCCTCATACTTGCACAGCAAGCACATTACTAAGTAATCTCTCCAGCCATTGAGCAATTTTAGTTGGCCCTTTTTAAAAAATTTAAAGGATAGCCAAATGCAATGACACACGCCTTTAATGCCTGCACTTGGGTGGCAGAGGCATGCAAATCTCTTGAGTTTGTGGCCAGCCCGTTCTACAGAATAAGTTCCAGGACAGCCAGGGCTGAGAAGCCCTGTCTCAAAAAACAAACAAAAAATTAAAGTTAATGAAGTATTTCCGAAGGCAAATACAGACTTGAGAATTTGTCCTTGTAATGTATAATTGTATAACCTTCCAGCTCAACATTTGCCCCTTCCTCATTTACAGATGCGGCATTCCAAACGAACTCACTGTCCTGATTGGGATAGTAGAGAAAGCTGGGACCATGAAAGCTACAGTGGAAGTCACAAACGGAAAAGGAGATCTCACAGCAGTACACAAGAGAACAGGCATTGTAAAGCACATCATCAGCTTAAAGACTCTGATTGGTAAATGACTTGTATTTTAAGTTTTAACAGTTTTTAACATTTGTCATTTGCTTTTATCAAACTTGGAATTCAGGCAGCATGTTTGTTTATTCATTCAAAACACAGTTACAGAGTGACATTTTAGGTTAGAGTCTATGCTGCTGAGACTGTAGCTATGAATAAAATAGTTTGTCCTATGTCTGGGATTGGTGGGAGACAGTTGCTCAGCAAATAACTGAAAAATAAGGACTCTGGGGATGTAGTTCAATGCTAGAACAAACACTTGCTGCTCTGTGTGAGAGGTCCTAAAAACCCTTAGAAATCCCACCGTCAAGAAAGGGGAGGGAAGACAAAAGAATATATTCAAGGACATATACAAAGTTGAATAATAATGGTATACAGTTTTAAATTGTCTGTAGGAAGGTGGTATGTATATTTGGATGTGTAAGAAGTGTTTCACTATTGAGATGTCCAGATGAGAAAAGCAACATATGCTATCTGAGGTCATAAAAACACTTTGGAGATTAGTCACTCATGTTCTACAGGTATATTCATAGAAGAAAACCAATGGGTGGGTATGTCAGAGATTTTTTCTTAGAAACTTGCTTCACATTTTGAGAACTGTTCCTTTCTATAGGCTTTCTCTGGTAATTTAGGATAGATCCTCAGTAAAAATTTGTGATAGTCTTTATTATAATTATTTAAAAATTTTAGGCATTATTTATATAGAATCTAAATAGTAAAGAAAGGCTAGGTGAATAGTTTCTTTCACTCTGCCTTCCATTAATTTCCCTTTCTCATTTCTTGTGTTGGTTCTATGTTTTCTCCTTGTTTGTACAGATGTTCCATTGGGGCTGTTTACCAGATTGCTTTCTAAATTAGCCAGCTGGGGTTACTTTAAAAAACAGTATGTAATTTTTTTCCTTCTCCGTGCTAAACAGAGTTGTCTGCCAAAGAGCTTGTTTGTAGTTCTTGTAAACTAATCATGTTTTACTAAATAGTTATGTAAGGGGTGCTGGGGGAAGTTTATGGCAAGATTCAATGACCAGACCTTAGTAATGAACACTATACACCTTGTACCCCATTATTAATGAGTACAAGATACATTTTAAGGTTTACCATGTTAAAACTAGTTATTCATAGTGCTAGAGTATATTATATATGTGAAAAGGTTGATTTAAGTGATATGTGTTTATAATTAACTATAAAAATCAGTTAGTCCAATTAACCACTATGCAGCACTATCACCTTTCGCGTTGACACAAACAAATTTGGTGGTATTGTTTATTCATGATCTAGAATATTCATTACTTGTAAAAAATCTTTTTGAACACTAAAACTCTTATGAATATTTTAATAAAAGTACTGGGGAATAGAAGCAGCAGCAAAGTGTAAAGAAGGGATCAGCAAGATGCAAACCATTGTCCATTACTTGACTGAATTATTTCTCACTGTCTGTTCCTAAAGGATCTTTGTGTACAAATCTTTGCCTGTGATTATTTCCTGAGAGTAGATTCTAAGAAGAGGCATTTTCAAGTTAAAGGGTATGAAGTCTTACAAGGTTCTTGCTGCATATTCTCATTTCTTTTTCTAGAAAGCTTATAACATGTTCCTTTATACTGCTCTAGTTTTGCCTGTTTAAAATGGTTTCCTTAATCTGAATTTCTAAATTTCTAGTGAATTTGTTTACTGTTTTATGAAGAATTTTTATGTCAATTTTTATGTCTGTTGTGTTTTTTACTGATTTACAAGGTGTTTTATGTAGTAATGATTTTAACCCTTTATCACATGCATTATAAAGCCCTTTTCTCCTGCTTTGCCTATGGCAGTAGCCTGTGAGTTGGTCTCCCTTTCAGCAGGCTTAATCAAGTCTGTTCTGCCTCAAATACCAGGAAGACCAACATGGTTGTAAATAATCTTTTATATATTATGGCCAAATCATTCATTATCTTCCTATAACACAGAGTACCAAGTTCTAAACCTTTGATAAACTTTGTATGACTGGAAATCACCTAGGAGATATACAGACTTAGAGTTAACATCAGTGTGACCTGGGTCCTCAGTATTCAGTATTAGTTTTAGTAAGCTGTGCTTGCAACAACACCTTTAGCAGGGCTTCTATTGATATATTCTCCAGGGTGAAAATTGGTTCTTGATGCAATTATCTATTTGCCATCTGCAGAGTAGTGTGTAGATAGATACATGCGTTCTAGGCCTCTGGCTGGTGGTGCTGTCTGTTTAAGATGGCACCATGCTTTCTACTTTCTGCTTTCTACTTTGTCCAAATTCTGGCTTTTCTTTAAGATGCTTATCTGCTTCTGTCTATGTCATGAATTCTTCATTAATCATTTAAGCAAATTAAATTCTTTGCCATCCCTGATGTATTTTGATTTTCTTTCTTTCTTTTCATAATTTTTTTTGTGTGTATGTGAACAATTTTAATTTCATTTATTGGCAGAGGCTTTGCCGTATATGATTTTATTTTCTCTCCCACAGGATCTGTGTGGAAATAAAATGTTAGTGCATTCAACAGTATAACTGCTTTGAAAAGCTAAATGAAATTTTCACTGGGCATTCAGTGGATTTTTTTTTAAATCAAATCTGTTCATTCTGCCTAGCCTGTCCACAGCTTGTAAAATTATATAGTCTTTTATCTATTTTATTTTTCATTTCATGTACATTAGTGTTTTGCCTATATGTATGTATGTCTGTGTGAGGATGTTAGATCCCCAAGAATTAGAGTTACAGACAGCTGTGAGCTGCCATGTGGGTACTGGGAATTGAACCCAGGTCCTCTGGAAGAGGAAGAGTATTCCTAACCGCTGATCCATCTCTGTAGCCCCTAAATTTGTTTATCTTTTATGTGTATCAGTGTTTGCCTGCATGGATGTCTGTGCATCACATACACACCTGGAAGCCACACAGAGGCCAGGAGAGGACACCGGATCCATAGGAAATTATGTAGTCTTTAACCTCTAACCTTTGGTCTTTCTTTGTCATAAATTGGAACCGTCCTCATGCTAGCTCTGCTCATGATGGTACATCACCACCCCATTTTTTATTGTTGGTAGATTGTTTTGGATTGTCAGCAGGGCCAGTTTCAAACAATATTCCAGCTAAGGATTATTATCTAGTTTTTAAAGATAGACTTTGGATTTTGTGGGTGTGGGATACCTTATAAAGTTAATGGATGCCTTTAGAATTATGACTAACTTGTTTTTCATCTAGATCTCTGCTCCAGACCAACTGTCTCAGGCCCAGAATTTAATCCTAATAGCCTGAGCTGTTTCTCCAGAGATTAAGGACAACTTGAGAATGAATGATGCTAGGCAGTAAGAAGGCAGAGCCTGAATTAGGTGGCAGTCCTGTTGGCTAGTAGTAGTCCTAGGGATGTCTCTATTTCTGCTTAAACCAGCGCCTGGGAAAGAAAATGACAGCATATTCTGGGGAGTATAAAGGGGTTGGCGGGGCAGCCGCAGCAACATCTGTCATTCCGTTGCTTTGAGGATTATTTAGCTGATTTGTCTGACTGGGCAGGTGTCCCCTCTCTCCCTCAGTGCTCCATGTGCATCCCTCTTGAAGCTTCGCACTCTGTTGAAGAGGACACTCATCCCAGGTAGAGGGGGGATGGGCAACTGGGCCAATTGAATCTGTCCCTTTCTTTCCATCAGATCAGGACATTCAACTGTGAGCCATTGACTTCCTGAGGTCCATGACCGCCATAAAGTTCTTGCCAAGTTTTGTTTATGCATTTCTATGTTTTCTTGGAAAAGGGTCCACACCTCCCATCAGGTTCTCAGAGGGATCTGTAGAAACACTGTGGCTGTAGAAAAGGCTGTTTTCTATTTCCTGGGTATTTTTCAAGCATAAGTCACAGGAAATTAGAAAGGCAAAGGCAAGTAGAGTGTGAGGATGTCCACAGTCCAGGACCCTTTATTGTGTGGAGGATCTGTTTTAGATGTGTCAGGCACACTAGGCAGGCCTCAAAAGTACTGTTACCTGTTTCTCAAACAGGAGTAACAGAAAGCTTAGACATAGAAAAGAGGAGATAGAATAAGTGACATGGAGGGCAGTAGTGGCAGTTTGAAAATATCTTGGTTTTTGCCACCAGTGTGATCTGCAACAATGGTGTATCCTTTAGGGATCTTAGTTGAGTTAGTAAATGAAAGGGCGGAAGCACATTTAAAGCTCCTCATATCTGTGGTGCCCATTACAGAAGTCTCTGTCAGGGACATCTGAAGTGCACTTATTTAATTAAAGGGAAAGAAATCCTTTTGCCTTTCTTTAAATGTGTGGCTCAGAGAGAGGAAAGGGAAACTATTTCAGATGCTTGTGTTGTAATGATCAGTGCGTTTCAGACCAGGTTTGCTGGTTTGGTCTTGACTTTTCAGATGGTAAAGGAACATTAAATTATAAGCATATTGTGTTATTGAAGCTCTGTTCCTTGGTATGAAGTGGTTGACAGCAATTTTCTAATGTATGTGGATTTTTTGTTTGGTGTGGAGTTTTTTGAGATTGTTTTATGTGGCCCAGGCTGGCTTCAAACTTGCAGTGTACCTCAGGATGGCTTTGAATTCTTGATCCTTCTGCCCTCACCTTTCAATTGCTGGGATTACAGGCATGTACCAACATGCCTGCCTATGACAATTTTATATAGAAAAATAGAGACCTGTTTAGTTCAAGCTATTTCTAAAGCTTTCTTAGATAAATAGAAATTACATCTCATTGATTTGAATTTTTCCTTTTAGTGAGTTAGCTGTTTAAGCCAAGAATTCTTGAGAGTTTTGTTTGAACCACATTATTCCAGAATGAAGAAAATAATTTGAAAAAATTTTAATGTGTTTGCAGTCACTATTTAGAAGCACGATGCTTGAATGAGAGAGATTATCGGGACCGGAGATACATTGATGAATACAGAAATGAGTACTGTGAAGGATATGTTCCAAGACATTACCATAGAGACATGGAAAGCACTTACCGGATCCACTGCAGTAAATCCTCAGTTCGAAGCAGGAGAAGCAGTCCTAAAAGAAAGCGTAATAGACACTGTGCAAGTCACCAGTCACATTCGGTATGAGTGATTTGTTTTTATTTTGAATGGATTCTTGTTTGTAAAGCTCTAAAAGAGTGATAAGTTTCTAAAAATTTCTTTAATGCAATTTGGATATGCTGTAATTATATTCATATTACCTGAATCCTTAAAGGAAGTGTACACATTCTCATAACTGACTCCTATGTATTAGCTAGTCTTCACTTGCCCACACACTCATTCTGCAAAACAGATCATGAGTTTGTTGGTTTTAATAGTAAAAACATCTTATTTTGTGGTTGTTAGTATATTAACAAATGCACCCATTTTTTTTTTCTTTGAATGTAAACATTTTTTATTTTGAAAGAAACTGCTTTACTGATAGTTGGAAACAACTCAGGCAAGTCACATTGTTGGGGTGCTTAGCTGTTGCTGACTCCTATGTAGTCTAGCTCCTAGTACAGCACATCATTTCTGAACTTATTTGTGCTGAGTGGAAAATGTACTGAGAAAGCCAGACATCTTTAATTTGTAAACTTTGAGATACCATTTCCCTCCCAGGTTTTTTCTATAGAGCTGGCTTGCAGTTACTAAATTGAAGATTGAAATTAGCCTTTAGTCCCCCTCTTATGATGATGTCCACTTTTAAATGTTGATAAAAGAACAATTTCAACTAATCCTGACATTTTCCTGACAAACTAGACAACTCAACTCGCAGCATATGGTTATAGCAGAAATTAGTAAATCATGACATTGCATTCTTTAAACTTCAGACTTCAATTAAATCAGTATTTTAAAGAGACAATTGTGTTGTTTTTTTCTATTGCCACTTTAAGTATCTTATCTGAAAATCTGTTCCTTGCCATGTTTTTCTTCTGTAACATAAACTGTGCCCTGTGAATTTCTGGGGACTGAATTTGAAATTGCTCCTGCCAACTGTTCGTGGCCTGGTGCTTATCTGAATGCCTGAATATCTCCCCGCTGAATGAATTGCGTATTCTACCCTGAATTCACTCTGATATATTGATTGGCTGGACGATCTTGGTGCTGCCCACTTGCCGTTTCCAGAAGAGCCACCGAAGGAAAAGATCCAGGAGTATAGAGGATGATGAGGAGGGTCACCTGATCTGTCAAAGTGGAGACGTTCTAAGAGCAAGATGTATAGAATATTTTTCAACACTTTTTAAACTTTGCAGACAGAATAATCTTTTAAAGAATAGTTTGTCAGCGGGGGGCTAAAGACTCTTCATTGCTTTTTTGTTTTGTTTTTTGTGGGTTTGTTTGTTCTTTTGTATTTCTTCTTTTCTGTAGAATTTAAATATTTCTATTCTTAAAATTCCAGAATAATCAGTGGAGTTTGAGATTAGAGCAAGACAGATAGCTCTATCTAATTGCTTTGTAGCAGCTGAAAATACAATAACTTGAGCGATGAAACCTTAGTTATGCTTTGCTAGAGATCATTTGGAAGTATGCCACACTTAAGCATTCATTGTTTGAGCAACTGGGTAATTGTGTTTGGGAACTTAAACCTCTCTTCTCTCCCTCACTTTAGATGAAATCGTGGACACTTTAGGTGAAGGGGCCTTTGGCAAAGTTGTAGAGTGCATTGATCATGGCATGTAAGTTTATTTTTTCTTTTTTGAACATTCTGCTGTATTTTAAAAATGTATTTTAGGGCTGGAGAGATGGCTCAGCATTTAAGAGCACTGACTGCTCTTCCAAAGGGCCCAGGTTCAATTCCCAGCAACCACATGGCAGCTCACAACTGTCTGTAACTCCGAGATCTGACACCCTCACATAGACATACATGCAGGCAAAACACCAATGCATATGAAGTAAAAATAAATAAATTATTTTTTAAAAATGAATAAAATAAAAATGTATTTTAAGTGGCTACTACAAGTTTTCCTGAGAGATATTCAACAGAATTTCTGGAACTCAATATAATTTATGTGCTACGAGTATTAATTTTGTTATACATGGTGGCAGTTTTTCCTAGATGGAGATTATTCTGTAATTAAAGGAATGCTTAGTCAAGTTCTATAGGATTCAGCTGCTTTTGGATTGTAGCATCAATAAGTACATCTAGATTTGCATATTGAGTGCATTTCCTAAACTGTAGATTCTATGATCTACAAGATAGAGTATATTCTCTAGTGGGATATACTGACCTACCTATCTCACTGCATCTTCAGAACCTCTGTTCATAGTTCTAACACATCTTTGTAGATGAGCTTCTTAAAATTTTATTGAAACTATAAATTTCTAAAATTACATCTGAATTTTTTATCAGAATTAGTTGGAAAGGATATAATTTTCTAGCTTACTATATATACCAGTAGCTTTGAAAATAAAGTTTATGTCACTAAACATACTTGGTGACTTAATATCATAGCTACTTGATCTGTTATCTGCAAACAAACTGCTTGAGTTTGGAAGTGTTTCATCATTGGGCTTGCTTGGGGCTTAACAGTAACCAACTGGCCAAGCATGTGCAACGTCCTATTTCAGTCACTAGCCAAAAAGCGTTTTAGCCATGAGTTTCTTTCACCCCATTGTCCAAAATACTAAGTTTATGGTTTTTAGGAAGTATTTCTAGAAATGGCCCAATCTAAGCTCACTGATCTGAATGTAGCTATTTCTACATATTTACATAAAATGAGTCTGTAAAGTGCTGGGCTGGGGAGAGCTCCATAACTTGTAGGTGGTGTCTTTATCCAGCTGTTTGATTTCTTGCCCAGTTTGACAGGCTCACAGCTATCTTTCAGGACCAATTCTGTATCATTGTATAAATTGTTGTTTTGTTACATGAATAGTTGTGCCTTCATCTCTTCTGTGAGGATGTTTTAATGTGTTTAATGTCTATCTTTGTCATTAGACTGAGATGTGTAGGAGCCCTGTTGTTCAGTACTAGCACCTGTGCCCTGTCTCTGGCACAACCTAGTAAATGAACAAATGCTTTGGCAGCAACATTCGCTGATTCTTAGCTTAAATGTCTATGTGTGTGCATTTTACTTTTAAATATTGGAAACATGTTAAAATTTCTAAATATTACATGGATGGTTGCTTTGTTTTGAAAAGATGTTCTGGAACCTAGTATTATGGTCTGAAAGATTTAGAACAATAATGTAGAAAACTTGGAGTTACATTTGTATTTTAGGAGGCTGAGGTAGGAGTTAACACAAATTCAGTATCAGTCTGGGCTACATAATGAATTTAATCTTAGCTTGAGCTATCGTATAGTGCAATCTTGTCTTAAAAACAGAGCAGAAAAAGAACATGCTTTTCACAGAGTGTGTAGATTCATCCCACCATTTGTGTATTTAATATCATCATCTTTTGTTTTTAAGGGATGGCTTACATGTAGCAGTAAAAATTGTAAAAAATGTAGGCCGTTACCGGGAGGCAGCTCGCTCTGAAATCCAAGTTTTGGAGCACTTGAACAGCACTGACCCCAACAGTGTCTTGTAAGTACATATTGAACCACAAGCTAGCAAACTGTTGTGAGCTGCTCACTTCTGTGCACTCAAATCATTATTTTGATCTCTTTTAGCCGATGTGTCCAGATGCTAGAATGGTTTGATCATCATGGTCATGTTTGTATTGTGTTTGAGCTGCTGGGACTTAGTACCTATGATTTCATTAAAGAAAATAGCTTTCTGCCATTTCAAATTGATCACATCAGGCAAATGGCTTATCAGATCTGCCAGTCTATAAATTGTAAGTATTCGTGGATATACAGTATATTTTATTGTCATTATTTAATCAGCATATGAACCCTTGCAGGTACAGGTAACGCTGAAATCCCTCTTGACCATCATATCCACTTCTCATGCCCATTCACTCTTCTAGCACCAGCTACATCTCTTAAGTGAGACTAATGATGGTTTTCTGTTTTGTTTGTAGTTTTACATCATAATAAATTAACTCACACGGATCTAAAACCTGAAAATATTTTATTTGTGAAGTCTGACTATGTAGTCAAATACAATTCTAAAATGGTAAGTTAAAAACTTGTTTTAATTTTGGGTGTTGTCTTTAAGCTTAGAGATCCTTGAATGAGGGATTTCTCTTCTGGACCTGTTTATATTCTGATGTTCATCCACAAATGGAAGAGGAATAGGATGTGTGTATCCCAGTTGGAGATAGAGGGGAAGGAAGGGTAGAGGAGGGAGGGCTCATTTGCAAGCCTTTTGGTAGTGCTATAGAATGGTTTATGCTTACTGAATTTCATCTTTACTCACTGTGTCTCTAGAAACGAGATGAGCGCACATTGAAAAACACAGACATCAAAGTTGTTGACTTTGGAAGTGCGACATATGATGATGAACATCATAGTACTTTGGTGTCCACACGGCACTACAGAGCTCCAGAGGTCATTTTGGGTGAGTAGACACCAGACTTCCTTATACTGTAATTGTTGAAGGTCATAGTTAACGAAAATGATGTTAGCAGGATACAGAAGAGTTGTGTGTGTTTCTCCTGTGTGACCATGTTTGTGAAAGGTATTTTTGAGTGCTGATTTGTGAGCCTTAAGTGATCATAACACTGTAAGGTATGCTCGGTGAGGGCATTGTAGTTTGTGATTATGAGATTATGGAGCCATCTGTTTTCACTCTATATCGCCAAGGTAAGGCTCTAGTACAGATGCCAAGGGCTTGGTTGGCTGACCTAGACATAAGATAGACAAGGAGCAGGAGGAAAGGGAATTAACTAAGCAAGAGTCTCTGTGTTAGCCTTTGGAAGTGAAAGGGCAGAATTTTGGAACTCGGAGTATGTGTTACACCTCAAAATTTAGAAATCACTGGTAGAATTGGGGGTTTGGAAACAGGACAGATTCGGTGTTATTGTTGACACAGATGTGAAATTGGAGTAGTCACTAGAAAAGGAATCTGGAGATTGGGGGAGTAGAGCACTATATATGAGTGTGGACGATCTTCCCCAGGATGAAGGCAGATTAGAGAGGAAAATGTAGTTGGATGCTGCAGTAGAGGAAAAACAGTTGGCATAGATGTTGGCAATCAGGTAATGTTGGCAAAGGGTGAGAAAAGTAAGATGACGTTCCAGGGTATCAGAAGTGGTTTGTTGAAGAATGGGGTGAAGGGCTACCTAAGGAAAAGTGTATTGAGGTGTAGTGATTGAGAAGAAAACCTTGTATCTGAGCCCAAGCCTGCTGTCTACAGATGTAAGTGTATTTGCTGTGTAAGTTTTCCAGTGGTGAGCATTGTGGAATGAACAAAATAACTAAATCAGAGCCATGTGTGTTGGCACCCACATATAGTTCCACCACTTGTACGATTGAAGAAAACATCACTTTCCAGACAAGCCTGAGCCACATGCACTAAAATTGTAAATCCCGAGGTTGCTGTTGTGGTGTCCCAGGGAGACTAAAGAGCACCCAAATGTAGGGGGAAGGGTCAGCAGTTTACAGTTGTTCCATAGTAACATGTCGGTGTTTGTTTTGAATAGCTTTAGGTTGGTCTCAGCCTTGTGATGTTTGGAGCATAGGCTGCATTCTTATTGAATATTACCTTGGGTTCACAGTCTTTCAGGTATGTACCTAATACATTTTATTTGATGATCTATAATGAATTTTATGTTAAGCATGCTATATTTAGCTCCCATATTGATTGCTATAGATCATTATTGAAATGGAGATATAAATATCCTCCTGAAACCAGTTGGTAGAAGTCCTACTACTACTAAGGTTGTAACTTGTTTCAAATGTGTGACATCTTTTAACATGTAGTTCACTTAAAGTTCATATTATGTATTCTAGGGGTTTTTTTTCTTACTAAACTTCATAAATTTACATTGGTGTTAATGTGGCTAATTGGAATTCTGCTATGGCTATGCTAACCCTGTTTCTAAATACATAATAAAAGCAAAAAAAATGTGGCACTAGCTAGGTGTGGTGACACATGCTGATAGTTCTATCATCCAGGAGGCTGAAACAGGAGGATCAAATTGCCAGGTCTCAACTATAGAGTGAAATTAAGGCCAGTCTTAGCTACAAAGGGAATCTGTCTCACAAAGCAAATTAAGCACAGTCTTTGCTCTCTAGAACAAAGATTGGCAAATGGTGGGCTTTTGTGAAAGTACTCTCTGCTGCCTATTAAAGAAAAAGGCCTTTTGCCAGCGGCTTATCCTAAAAGGTTTGTGTCTGGCCCTACAGAGAAAAGGTTGGCTGGCCTTTGCTGTAGAGACATTCTTTGACCTGTGTGTACATCTGCTGCTTTTCTATCTTAATCTCTTTGAAATCACATTTCTTTTTGTGTGTTTGGGGGTTTTGTTTCTCTGTTAACCTTGCCTGTCCTGGACTCGCTTTGTAGATCAGGCTGGCCTCGAACTCACAGCAATCTGCCTGCCTCTGCCTCCCGAGTGCTGGGAGTAAAAGGCGGGCACTACCATGCTGGGCTCTGAAATCACATTTCTAAATAAAGCTCAGAGTTGTGGTGAGAATTGTTGGACTGGCTATATTATCTGGGATTAGTGAGTGATCTCCTTAAACAGTTCACGAAATAGAAACTGTTGCATTTTATGTTAGATACTTCTCATGTTGATTACCATATAGACCTCACCAATCTATCTTGGACTGTATTGTGTTTGCAGCAGACAGCATATATTTTTCAGTATCATTCATCTTTGGAGAATTTATAATATAACTTGTGTTGCTGTCTAGTCTGATCTTTTTGTTGTTAAAATTATAATTTATTTATTGGGGAGAAGGGCGCACACGTGGTGAAGACAACTTGTCGGAATGTGTTCTTTCACATGTGAGTTCCGGGGATTGAACTCACGTCAGTGATGTTGGCAGCAAGGACCTTTTACCCACTGAGCTGTCTCTCTGGCCTTAGTCTAGTCCTTTTATATCAGCACATATTATAGCTTTCTTTTAAATGTGCCTGTAAGGAAGATGGACAGTGCTAAATTCCCTTTTCCTGAATTTTTTTTAGACTCACGATAGCAAAGAGCACCTGGCAATGATGGAGCGGATATTAGGACCCATCCCAGCACATATGATCCAAAAGACAAGGTTTGTCTAAGAGGTTTGCCTTTGCTTAGACTATAGAAGCACAATGCCTGTTCTAAGGACTGCAAATTATGAAGGGAAAAAAACTTCTGTACAAGTGATAACTTGAAGCTATTAAAAGGTCATTTTCAGAAAACAATTCAGTATCTTAACTTACTTTCTTTCCTTTTTTTTTTTTTTTTTTTGAGACAGGGTTTCTCTGTGTAGCCTTGGCCATCCTGGACTCACTTTGTAGACCAGACTGGCCTCAAACTCACAGCGATCTGCCTGCCTCTGCCTCCTGAGTGCTGGGATTAAAGGCGTGCGCCATTACTCCTGGCTTCAGGTTAACTTTCATGCAAATGTTTTTCTAAGTTACAATGCCTCTGCGATCTCATTCTTACTGGAATCTGTCAGTCTTGAGTTTCCTGTTGTTCCTAGCCATCTCTGCACCTTTAAATGGGATGGTATAGTGTTTCCTAGCTCAGCTGGGAAGTTGTTAAAGAGTCCAGCCCCATTCCACATGTGGTGAGATCAGAATTCACAGCCAGGAGTCTACCTTTTAAAATGAGCATTTTCTCATTTGTAGACAGCTTAGTTAGAAATATAAAATATTGTGTATAATTGTTGCTAGTATTTTGAAAATTATATACTATTTGTCGTACATTTTGTGAAAGATTTGTTCCTGTCTTAACCCACCAGGGATTGGAGACAAGGTAAAAGAAGTGGAACTTTGGTTATTTTATTAATTTCAACCTTTTTTCTCTTGCAGGAAACGCAAATATTTTCACCATAACCAGCTAGATTGGGATGAGCATAGTTCAGCTGGGAGATATGTTAGGAGACGCTGCAAGCCTTTAAAGGTAAAGGAAAAAAGATGGATGATTAAGAAACATTTTTCACTTACGTCTTCATTTCATAAGACCATCTCCCTCTCCCCAGGAATTCATGCTGAGCCATGATGAAGAGCATGAGAAGCTGTTTGACCTGGTGCGAAGAATGCTGGAGTATGACCCAGCCAAAAGGATTACCTTGGATGAGGCGCTGCAGCACCCTTTCTTTGACTTATTAAAAAGAAAATGAATGGGAGTCAGTGGTCTTCCTATATACTTCTCTAGAAGCAATTACTTTAAGACTGTGTCAGTCAACTAAACATTCTAATATTTTTGTAAACATTAAATTATTTTGTACAGTTAAGTGTAAATACTGTATGTTTTGTATCAGTAGCATAAATACCTTGTTAAGTATGGTGTTGATAATGAATGCAATATAAGAGTTAAAATGAATTTTTCCTTTCGATGTTTATTGCCATTTTTAAAGGCCTTTGGAATACCCTTTGTGTCCAGTGGTAAATGTGATTGGTCTTGTCTTTTGTACATGAAGGTTGACTGCAGTGATTTTTTTTTTTTTCTCCCTCTCAAGTAAAAGGAAATCTTGACCACTCTGTGATCGAGTATTCTTTACATGCCTCAAGTGTAGCACTTTTTTGTTAAAAAGGCAGGGTTTTTTGGTAATTGATTATTGAACAGGCAGCATTCTAAGTGGGCAGATTTTAAAAAAACAAAACTCAAAAATGAGCTTGGTAAAAAAGTTTTATTAAATTTTAAGTTTTCTTTTAGGTGATGTCCATAGGTCCTTGTGGAAAGACACCCAGTTAGTCCATGACTAGAGTTTAATCAGTCCCTACACACTTCGTTTAAGATTTAAATCTTAATTTTATATTACAGATTTGAGCTGTATCTGTCTATATTTAAAAGCACAAATATATGGAGTGACAAGTAGTAAAGCCAGGCTGTACTACAGCTGTCTAGAGGCAGTTTTCCCAGGAGAGTAGGCCCAGGAACTTCAAGACTACAGCTACATGTCGCAAGAGTTCCACATAAAATATATCTAAGCTTTTGATGCAGTCCACATGTCAGCATAGCCCCCTTCAGGGCAGTTGGGCTGTGAGAACATTTCTACAGGCATGTTTAAAGTTAGTCCTGAAATGCATTGGCACACAGTGCTCCCAGTTTTTACTTTTCCATCTCATTCTTCAATTCATTTCCTGTACTTCGCTAAGCATGTCTTCCCCCAGCATGGGCTGCTGGGTCCCATCATCAGAAACTTCTCACAGGCTGATCTTTGATGGAAAGGAAAAGAAAAGGGATCACATTTTAAAAAGTTAATGGTTTTCCTGGCAGGAGAGATAGCACAGCAGTTAAGGGGGTGTACTGTTCTTAGGACCATAGGGGTTTGTCCTGGCAAGCACCCTTTCCCACTCTCACCATCTGGTGTGTTTTTCTAGGTTTATGTGTATGAGTGCTTTGCTTGTGTATATGCCTATGTGCCGTGTGCGTGCCTGTGCCCATGAAGGCCAGAAGAGGGCGTCAGATCCCCTGGAACCAAGGAATTGAACAGCAGGTGCTTATTTTGTACCCCCTAAGGTTTTTTTGCTTGCTTGCTTATTTATTTTGGTTTTTTGAGACAAGGTTTCTCTGTATCTTCCACTGTCTTGGAACTCTGTAGATCATGCTGGCCTTGAACTCACATCTACCCGCCTCTGCCTCCCAAGTGCTAGGATTAAAGGCATAAGGTTATTTATTTTTATTTTATGTATGTCTACATGTGTATCTGCATCATGTGCTTGTGGTGCTCAAGGAGGCTAGAAGAGGTTGTTAGGTCCTCAAGAACTGGAGTTACAGATTGTTGCGAGCCACCATGTGGATGCTGGGAATCAAAACCTGGATCCTCTGGAAAAGCAGCAAGTACTGCTGAGTCATCTCTCCCAGCCCAGAGTTGTGATTTTAAGTATCTATCATAGCTCCTTACCTTTAGTTCCTTGGGCATGAGGAATACAGTCCTTTAATATTTTTGTTTCTAATTCTCTTGTCTCTGCCATTTCTGGGTTGCTTGTGAGCACTTTCTCTTCTATTCTTTCCCTCTGCTGTATGGTCCAGGAGTTTCCTGTTGTGCCCTATTAGTCTGTATATATGAATTCCTGCATGCTTCACAATGTTACTTGAATCAATTTGATCTTTACTGGGTTGGGTCTTAAGCTTTTAAGCAGGACCTAGGTCAGTGCTTAGTCTAGGGCTAGTTTCCCCCCACTGCATCAAAAATGACTTGAGATCATCAGCTCAGTGATACCAATCTATCAGGTTTTCTGTACTAGCTGCCAGGAAGAACCCACCCCCACCCACCCCCGCTGGCCTATAGGGCTTGTTTGCATTTAGAATCCAATCTTCCCATTCTTTTTCCTACTGGATGGAAGCTGAGATCTCCAACCCTCTTCTCTGCAATTCTGAACTGCTGTGCCCCTCCAGACTACATCACAGTCACTCAGCTTTTCCTGCGGTAGGCCAGCCGTGGCTGAGGCCTTCTTAGACTGTGGCCCTGGAAGTCTCCAGAGGGACAAGCCCAGTCCTTAGTTCCCTGTTTCCCATCTTCAAGGCTCATCATCCTTTCTGTTGCCAGATGCCCAGTGCCTTGTAATCTGCCATGTAGCTTTACTAGTTTTGAAGAGTATAGCTAGGTGGTCCCCACTGGGACCTGATCTTTAAGAAACTGGAAACAAGGTCTGAAGGGTGAGTACTCTTGCTTCAGTTGTACTTCCAGCTGGCAGACCAGACAAGAGTCACAAAGTGAAGACCTGGGACTTTTTAGTGACAGTCTCACCACGTAATTGAAGCTCTGTCCTTTAAAAGCTTAGAGCTTACTTTAAACTTTGGGAGGTGGTCCTTGAGCAGCACTGTGGACACATTCAGCCCCTTTGGGTGTCTGTGTTACCGATGATTATCAGTTGGGAGGGTACTGCCCATCTCTGTATGAACAGGCAGTTCCTTTCATCTCCCTGCCCCCGGTGCTGAAATGGAATACTCCCTGCTAGTCAGGCTCAGCTACTCCTAATCCTCCTGTACAGAGCTCACACTTCATGGGTTCCTTGCTCCTCTGGGCATGCATAGCCCAGAGATGAGAAGAGCAAATAGCAGGTCTTCACAACTGAGGTTTGGTCACAACGGATCATTGATGGGGCCATTCTTATTTCTACCAATAAGTTCTTATTGGGAATGCATCATTGAGAGGTGCCCTGAGTTAATCATGTACCACATCCTTCTGAGTTACTATTTTTCCAGTGTCTTCAAAGGCAGCTCCAGTTATTCCAAGGCTGACTCCTTCAGGCTATTGCAGGGTGCAGTGCTGACCAGTGAGTTCATGGCCAGGGGTCCACCTCACTTCCTTGGCTACTAAGTGAATTGCTTGATTGGGTTTGTTGTATGGGATTTCATACATGTGAGCTGCCTGTTTTGTGAGCATTGTACAGGAGGCTCTGTAAATAGGAAAGATAGCCCATACCTGGAATAGTTACCCTGTGAGGGACAGACCTCTGTGTTGGCGGATGGTGTGATGTATTTGATGCTAATTAATAAAAAGCCATCACCTGGACAGGGCGGATGAGATAGGTGTGGCTAAGGTTCTTGGGCTTAAGAGAGAGAGACAGGAATCCTGGGAAGAAGAGAGAGACCCAAGGAGAGGAAGGGAAGAGAAGGCCGCCATGGGTTAGGTGGAAGAAAAGCATATGCCTGGCATGGATGGAAGATTCGGCCCAGATGAAGAACATTAGCAAGTATTTGGGATTATAGACGGGGGAGGGTATCTTGATAGACATTAGAAGCAGATGGCATGGGATTGGGGCAGGTATGGGAAGTAGTTTCGAGGATTAATGTCTGCTGTGCCCCACGTTAACTAAGGCTATTTTAAAATATAACAAGTGTCAGTGTCATGATTGATTTCTAGCCGGGCATACTGATAATACAAATAATTTAAAAACAACACCTCTGGCTCTTCCTGCACTGAGAGTTCAAAGTAATCCAGGTTGCCATTTGGTCTCTGAGGAGTGCCATGCACGGGTAAGAGTATCACTGACAGGTTGGCACTCAGAGGCAGCATAGCTGCATAGCCTGGGTGCACGCTTTGTGTGGGGCTCCTGACCTGTAGGTTTGGCCAGGGGTGGTCTCCAGCAGGAGAGAGACATGGAGCATTTCTTCTTCCAACCCCTTTCCCCACCAAGCCATGGTTTGCTGAGGCTGTGTCCTCAACCAAAGGTCACGGCTCCTGCTGAGCAGACTGTCTTATATGCCTGACTTTTCACAGGCTGCCAGCAGGCTTCTCTCACCCTTTCAGCTAGGGCTAACGATGGCTTCACACTACCCTGAGCCTGGGAGTGCTCCCCTGCACCCGGACCTCCGCCTCCTGCGGGTTTCCCTCCTTGCCACTGTGAAGACTGTCTAGAATCAAGCTGGCTTCAATCACCTGTTCTGAGGATGCCGCCTTTCCTTCCAGGACCCCAACTGACAATAAGTAACTGAGTGTTTTTTTTTCCTGCTTTTCCAATTGAGAATTGCAGACAGTAAACATATTTCTTGTCTCAATTCACTTACCAAGTGTTTATTGAGCATCAACTACAGGCCAGATAGTGTTCTGTGAGAAGACAGTGGTTCATGAAACCAGGGGATACAATTAAAAGGTAACTAGGGACAGATGTCCCCATCCCCTGATTAATCATGAAGGGGACTGAAGATAGGGCCACCTCAGATAGGGCAGTCTGGGACAGGCTCTGGAGACCTTGACTTCAAGATAAGGAGCTTGCTCCTTAGTCTGGGAGGAAGGCTAATACACATAGGTAGCTGACAAAAATAAAGACATGGGGAGCAATCAATACACAGACGCTTCTAGAACTGAACAGTGCCCATTAACAATAGCACTGGTAGATAACAGGGAGTGTTAGTGTGTAGTACAGTGTTGGCCTCTTTTCAGAGACATTGGTAGACTTGCCGGGTCTACACACACACACACACACACACACACACACACACACACACACACACACACACTTTTTGCACAGGGCCAGGACTGCATAGTTACTTCCCAGGAACTCCACCTTACCTGAGACCGCACTTCCATGGCTCTCCGGGGCAGGGAGCTTTCCCCTCTGAATCAGGAGTAGAGAAGTGTTGCTGGGGGTCTCCAGAGGCTTAAAGAATACAGAATGGATACTGTGGTCATTATCCATGCAGGAATTAAGCAGACAACCCTAGGAGATTTAGGGAGGGAAGGTGGCAAGTCTTCCTCTAAAAACCATCGTAAGCTCATGATTGGCTGTTCTCAAATGGGTATTAACAGGAGGTAATGCAACAGTTACTTGAGTCCCATTTTGAGGTATAAATATGCCTGGCAGCTGAAACCTGGGTTCCAATTTCAGCTGCTCTGGCCACCCCTGTTAAGTGGATGGCTTGCTCTTTGAACCCTATTGATGTCCTGGTGTAAAAAGACAGTTAAGTCAGTAGGGTGCATTCCAGATTTGAGTTTGGACCAAGTTTTTCCCTGAAGAATTCAAGTTCTACCAACTTTGGGACTCCTTTTCCATTTGTCTTCATCTGCTTCCTGAAGGTCAGGAACGAGGTAGGATCGTTTCTGTCTAGTGCCCATGCCAGACTTTATAAATAGTGAGAACATTTCCCTTCTTCGTCCTTTTCCATTATTATTCTTATTTCTCTTTCCTTCCTCCTTCCTCCCTCTTTCTCGCGCTCTCTCATCCTTTCTTCCTCAGTTTCTCTCTTTTCTTTCTCTTGGGTTGTCTACCCAAGACTTTCCCCGCACATGTGCAGGGTAGGCGGGCGCGTGTTGGCTTCGGCCACCAGGCGGCGCTCAGCTACCGTCTAGGACGGACTTCTAACTTTCCCACAGGGTTCCAAGTTTTGGTTTTCAAGTGTCAAAAAGGTCAATCTACAAGTTTGGGGAACGCTCTCAGGACACGAACAGCGCTGCGGCCTCAGGCGGGCTGCGGAAGAGTCGGGTCCGGGCGCGTCGGGCCCCTCGAGTGGCAGCGGCCCGATACTTAGGCACGCGCTCCGGGACCGGCGTGGCGAGGGCCGGGAGCCGCCAGGAGTCGGTGAGCGCTGTGGGCCCCCGCCCTCGCCGGCCGGCCGCTCCTCCCCTGGGTGGGTCCCCGCGCCTTTTCTAGCGGGGTCTATTTGCATAGAGGGAACTGCCCGCAGTGGCCGCTGCGTCGGAGCGGTGGACCAAGGGGGGCGTGCGCGATCCCCGGCCGCTTGGGACGCCGAGCCCCGCAGCCGCCGACCTGGAGCCGCCCCGGGCCGCAGCGCGGACGTCTAGCGGGCCGATCGCCATGGGCGCGGGCGAGCGCGCGGCGGGCGGGGGAGGCGCTCAGGACCGCGGCGCCGGCTGCGGGGCCCGAGCGCTGGGCGCGCTGTGCCTGCTGCTGTCGGTGGGCTCGGCCGCCGCCTGCCTGCTGCTGGGCGCCCAGGCGGCAGCACTGCACGGCCGAGTGGCGGCGCTGGAGCAGGAACGGGAGCTGTTGCAGCGGGCGGGACCGTCCGGAGCCCTGGCCGCCTGGGCCGAAACGCACCTGGAACGCCTACTGCGGGAGGTGAGGCGCGCGATCGCCAGCGGGGCGATGTCCCGCTGCGCGCGGGGTTGTGAGAATGTGGGGGCGGCAGGAGCCGGGCTTATCAAATTGATTGCACCGGGGGTCGCATGAAGGGCCCCGCTGTCCAGCTCCCGTGCCAGGGCTTGCATTTGTAGGAAAAACAACTCAGAAAGGGAGCCCTTTAGGGCACGCGCAGGAGGGTGAGTAAGGTAAGACCTTGGAGTAACAGTCCTGAGTGGGGCGTCTCTACTGAAGTGTGCACTCGGACCCACCGCCTCCCGCCAGCTCTCAGCGCTGGATATAAAGAGGCTCGTGAGTCCCCATGTCTGGTCCGCCTGAAGCAGCCCGGATCCATCAAGGCTCTGGCCAGCCCTTCCTCTTAGCCAGGGAAGGTTTGGCTGGAAACGACTCCCACCAGTATGTGCCGTGTGCCTAAGCTGGCCCTTAAGCACAGGCAGGACTCAGCTCGGTGGCCTCTGTGTGCATTTGGCTGTAGTGATCTCCACAGAGCACTCCAAGGCGGTTTAGGTTTGTTTTTTTTGAGGGTTAAGACTGCTGTTGCGGGGCTGGAGAGATGGCTCAGCGGGTTAAGAGCACTGACTGCTCTTCCAGAGGTCCTGAGTTCAATTCCCAGCAACCACATGGTGGCTCACAACCATCTATAGTGTGATCCGATGCCCTCCTCTGGCCTGCAGGTGTACATGTAGGCAGAGCTCTGTATACATTAAAAAAAAAAAAAAAAAAGACTGCTGTTGTGAGATTGGTTTGGTAGTGTCTGTAATCCCAGAATTTGGAAGGTCGGGCCGGGTGGATCTGGACAAATTGGGGGCTGGCTTAAGCTATATAGTTGGGATCCAGGTCCAGCCTGGACTACAGAATGAGAATTTTAAAACCCCAAAACCAACAGCCAGGAATAGTGGTGCATGCTTTAATCCCGGTACTTTGGAGGCAGAGGCAGGAGAGAATCTCTGTGAGTTTGTCTAGGACAGCCAGGGCTTTATAAGTAAGACCCTATCTCAGGAAATCAAAATAAACAACAACAAAAACAAACAGACAGACAGAAAGACACACACACACACACACACACACACACACACACACGATGACCATTGTATGCCCGGACTTCTGAGCCTCCATCTGATGATACATTAGCCAGAAGCAAGCCTCTTGACACCAGCACACTAACCATAGTTTCTCTTGGCTCTGCCTCCCTTATGGGAGTGGTTATCCTCTTCCTGGGAGAGGTGGCTGCCCCAGATCTAAAGTGTGTGTGTGTGTGGGGGGGGGACGGGGAGAAGGGTCACTGCTAAGCACAGTAGAAAATGAACCTGCCTTCGTGGTAGAGGAAGCAGGAGGGCAGGTATGCTACCTAGCACCCATCCCCTAAGCTGTGCCCATCGGCAATCTTTGTTACAGTACTGAGCCGTGCAGGGCTAGGACTTTAACTCAGTGGTGAAGGCTTGCTTAGCTCACGCAAGTCCTTGGGTTGGACTTATGGCATCAGATACATATGGTGAGCTGTGTACCTGAGGTGGCATGATTTTGGGATTTCAAAGGGAATGGAAGAACTCTGGACCTAACCTTCTGTTCCCCATAGCTCTTTCTTAGTAGCCACTTTAAGAAGCCAACATTACCTTTCCTACTTGGTTCTGGGCAAAACTGCTGCTTCCTGAATGATTTCCCTCTTTTTTTCTTCTTGAAAGTGCCTGCAGAAGGGAGAAATCTGCCCCAGATCCACCAGCAACTTACGGTTTCACAATTGCCACCCATTATCCTCTGTCAACTCCCTAACGACCAGTGGCTGACCTGCTTTGTGCTGGGCCAGTTACTTTCTACCTGTGAATACCCCCTACCATGCTGTCCTTTCTATTGGGAAAAATAAACCACGAGCTAGGACCGGGAAACCAGAAATCTATGAAAGACCATTGTTTGAGGAGCTCACAGGCTGTGCCCTTACTAATAGAGATGGATTTGTAAGGAAGTAGCTACCCCATCCCTCACCCCCCAGGAGTGCTAATACCTTGATATCAGAGATTGACCCGGGGGCCCTGACAAGCTGGCAGGCACTCTACCACTGCACTAGACCTCCAGCCAGGTGTTGGCTCTTTAGTCCCCTGGCTTTTCCCCTCTTCTTTCTCCTGCCCTTTCCCCTCTTCTTCCTCCTCCTCGTCGTCCCTTCTCTTCTTTCCATACCCACATCCTTCCTCTTCTCTTCTTCCTTTCCTTTTTCTACTTCCCTTCTTTTTCCTCTCTCCTCATCCTTCTGTTTATCACTTTCCTTCTTGCTCTCACCCTTCCTTCCCTGTTTCACGAACTAGTATTTATTTTTGAGGTAGAGCCTTGATATATATATCTCCAGATCTCCATCTCCAGAGTGCTGAGATTATCAGCACGCACTACCATGCCCAGCCTCATACTTTTGTTTTTTTCCTTTACTGAGATAGGGTCTTTCTTGTTATGTAGCCCTAGCTGGCCTTGAACTCAATGCTGGCTTCCTACCTTTTAAAGGCAAAAAAAAAGAAAAAAAAAAAAAAAGTCAGATCCTGAGACCTACTGGGTCTACTACCCATTGGAAATCTGCTGTGTCCTTCAACACATGGTGCTAGGCCTGTGTATCCCTATCTGACGCACTGTGGGGCTTGGAGTGAGTGAATGATTGTCTTCTTTCCCTTTCTGGAATGGTCAGAGATGACCCAGCACCAACACTTCAGGGTTGTTTGTCTACTGGGGGTGTCTCTATCCCTAGTGACAAGACCTTATTCTCCCGGGGTACCTTCTGTTTCCCACTGCTTCTTAAATGTTTCTGGATGGAAAATGCACACAGATCAGGAAGGGAGATGTGGGGGGGGGCCTTTATGGGGAGCCCACAGCTGACTTGACCTAGATGTGTAGTTTTCCTAACCATTAGGTATGGAGGGTAAGTGCTTAGTGAACTGAGCATCTCTTAGGGAAAGGATCATTGGCCTCAGCATGTTCCCTAGCTTGCTTTACTCCCTGGGAAGCCATTTGACCAATAAAGTCGTGTGGAGAGGATCTGAGGCAGAAACCATATCCAAATTTTAAAAAAGAAATTCTTGCCAGCCACACACAAGTTTAATGTTGGGGGAAAAATGAGTCAACAAAAGCCACTCTTTATAGGGACCCACTGTCTCTGTTCCCTTGGGAACAGAACCGTGACATTGGTTTTTCTGGGGCTGGCTGATTGTGCCTGATAACGTTGCTGCGGAAGGAATAATCATGTTCTGTCATGATTACCGAAGGACCCTTCTCGCAGTACATATGGGAAAGAAGTAAACTTTTCAGAATATCAAAACAAGATTTCTAAGCAACAGCCATTAAAGGCAGTATCTTTAGTAGGATCTAAAAATATTCATGCAAAGCCAAACATCTCCTATTCTGCTTTGAAAGTGCCTTAAGTAACTGCCCAATTAATCACCCGCTCAGCAATTACACCTCCAGCTACAGTGCTGCAGAAGCCGAGAATTCAGAATGCATGGCTTTCATACTGCAGTGAAAAACTTAATGCAAAGGATTAAAGCAATATTTGGTTGTATTCGGAGGAGGCCCTTCCCAGCTTAGAATGGATTTGTTGTTGGCTCTTGGCCTTCTATTGTCTGGACCAATCAGCTTGAAGACAAGGAAAGCCCAGAGAGTTGGAGAGAACTCAACTCTCCTTCCTGTGTGTACGCTGCTTGTGTTACTGTCAAATCCAGAATGCGGTGTGGCTTTCTGGGCCCCTCTGGTAGCCGGCTAGTTGAGACTGCCCTGTGGGGTCTCTGTTAATAAAGATGCCTGGAAACAGAGTGTAAATCAGCTCTAATTTGTTTCCTTGACATTTCCAGGCTCCTAGCCCCACCCCCCTCCAAAAAAACTTTCCTTCCAATTACTTCCTGGCACCCGAACTTTCTTTTTCTGTGCTTTTTTTTTTTTTCCTTGCCTTTAAAACATTTTTAATGCTGCCATTTGGGAGAACTTCATAATAATAGCAACGTGTTTAGAAGAAGCCAACTGTGTGGGGCGTTCTTTCCAAAGACACTTTAGAATTATTGAATTGGTTGTTTCCAGGCTGACTTTGAAGATGGAGGGCAAGGCCGGCTCCTGAAAGGGGGTGGAGGGGTGGGGCACTCTGGAAGCTGACTAGATTCTACCAGCGGACCGAGCAGAGCGATGCGGCGGATGGTGCTCACTCCAACAAGGGAGTGAGAGAGACCTGGCCCAAATATTCATTAGCTGTCATTTAACTTCTTCAGATTCTCCCCCCTACAGCCTTTTTCTAGTGCAGTGGTCTGACAGCCCATGTAATGAGAAGTGAGCAAGCTAATGCTGAGGCGACTCTTGGACGTCGCTGTGTTAGGCTGTGGAGCCAACTATGCCTCAAGGCCCATACCCTGAGAACCTAGCTGTCAGGATGCCAATACTGGAAGGTGGTATGGGCTTTTAAGAAGTGGTGGAGCAAGGGCTGGAGAGATGGCTCAGAGGTTAAGGTCCTGAGTTCAATTCCCAGCAACTCACATGGTGGCTCACAACCATCTATAATGAGATCTGGTGCCCTCTTCTGGCCTGCAGACAGAACATTGTATACATAATAAATAAATCTTAAAAAAAAAGAAGAAGAAGAAGAAGAAAAAAGTGATGGAGCCCATTGAAGTCCTTAGGTCAGTCTTAGACATGGCAACCTTTGGACTATAGATCCCCATCCTGTTCTGGCTTCCTGATTATGCTGTGATTCACAGCTGCTCCCCTCCCCCCATACTCTTCTCTCCCATCCCTCCTTGCCATCATACCATTTGCCAGGAGGCCACCATCAGAGGCAAAAAAAGAAAGAGGCTGCCTGATCTTACGCTTTCACGCCTCAAAACTGGGCTAAGCATCTTTTCTTTAGAAAATAGCCTGTCTCTGCTATTTGATTATAATAATGAAAAGCAGGCCAGTAGTCAGACAAGGTCCCACTATGTAGCTCAGACTAGCTTTGAACTCACTAGGTAGCCTACGCTGACCTCAAATTTGTAGTCCTCCTGCCTCAGCCTCCTCAGGGCTGGAATCATGAGCAGGCATCACCATGTCTGAGTAGATATTCTTTGGGTGGCCGGTAATGGAGTGCCTGATGTGGCCGCTTAAGTGTGATAATTGTTAGCCGGCAGCATTGGCTTGCCTCCTACGGTAAGAGAAGCCTGGGATACAGCAGAGTTGAGCAGTTCATGGTTTACACTGCCGGGTTCTGCTGGCAGTTCCCTGTTTTCCGGGGCCCTAATCTACAGTTCCCTTGACATCAAATAGGAGAAAGAGCTACCCTCCTGAGAGCTTCCCCCTAGTGTTTAAATCTGGGGGGAAATACTGGAAACTTCTTTCAACAGAATTCCTTTCTAGCTGTCAGCCAGAATGAGGTCACATGACTCTGGCCACCCTTTCACTGGTGCCAACCTGGGGGCTTCTGCCAATCCGGATTCATCCCCTGCCCCTGGGCTTGTGGCCACTGGAAGAGAATGGAAGCTTTGTTAGGAAGGAAGATGACTGGGGAGTGACCAGCAGTGTCAGCCAGGTGCTGTTGCTGCTGCCACTTTGGAGCATAGAGGCTCCCCACCAGCTAGCTTCTCACAATTTCCACAGCCTTCCATGTGCACCGCACTTGGGACCCATCCCCAGTGACAACGGTGTTATCTCTTGGGAACCTTGCTGCCCATATCCAGTTCTTGTCCAGCCAGAGTCAAAAGGAGCACTCACGTGTTTGAATTCCTCCTGGTGCATCCCCAGTCTTTGCAGTGGCGTTAGTCTGTTTTCTGTTAGCATGGCAAATTTTCTGAGGCTCCTCCGACATGTATGAAGAGAAAAGGTTTATTGAGTCATGATTTTGGAGGTAGAGAATTCGAATAGAATGGCATTTTCCCTGATGGGGGGCTTATTACACCATGGTGGACCTGGTATAGTCGAGCCAAAACAAAAGGGGGAGAAGTGGCCAGAGTGCAGAGGGTTCTCAGAACAACAGTCTCACGAGAACTAGCTCAGAGATCCAGTGGGATTGCATCCCATCCGAGAGCACCGTCTCCAGTGACTCAAGAACTCCCACTAGGCCCCACCTCTTAAATGCTCTGTGTGTGTGTGTGTGTGTGTGTGTGTGTGTGTGTGTGTGTGTGTGTGTGTTTGTGTGTGTGTGTTTAAGACAGTAGCCCCGACTGTCTTGAAACTCACTCTGTAGACCAGGCTGGCCTTGAACTCAGATCTGCCTGCTTCTTCCTCCCAAGTGATGGGATTAAAGGTCTATTTCTTAACATGACCACACAAGGGACCAAGCTTGGGACACATAAGCTCACTGGGGATGGGTTCTTTGACTCTGGACTGGATTACATGCTGGAGTGCTCTAACTCTCTGTTAACTGGCAGTTCCCAGCACTTGCCACTTCAGGCAGAGGCAACTGGTCCAGCCAATCTGAGCACTGAGACCTGCCATGTCGTGTGTGTGTGTGTGTGTGTGTGTGTGTGTGTGTGTGTGTGTGTGTGTGTGTGTTTGTGCTGCTCCTGTCTCTGCTCAGTGTGCCCAGGCAGCTCTGCTCCTCTCTCAGCCCCGCTCGCCATGCCATAGATCTCTGCAAACACATTTCAATGTGGGCTCTGAATCCTGTCCCCAGGGCAGAGTGCCTGTTCCTTTTAACCTTACTAAGTACGATCTTTTGACTTATCTATTTGATCGTGTTCCATCTGCAGTCATGATGCAGACAGAAATGGACACTAGTGCTCGGCTTGCTTTCCACTGTTTGTTTCTTTGTTTCAGTCCAGCACTCCAGCCTATGATCTAGTGCTACCTTCATTTTGGGTTACCCTGATCTAGATTATTCTTCACAGGCTTCTCTAGAGATGTGTGCTTCTTCTGTGATTGAAAATTTCTGGCAAGTTGACAATATGAACCATCATGCTCACTAGGTAGCCACACTTAGACTCTTTGGTCCTTCTGCTCCCTATCTCCCAAGTGCTGGGATTGCAGGTGGGTGCCACCATACCAAGCCGGCATGGTCTTCTTTAAGTCAGGCTTTCTGTACCTTTTCAGTCTGCACCCTCAAACAATGTAACAGAGCCCCTCTCCACTGAGGGGGGTGGCTCAGATTTCAGAAGGCCTCATGGCTTGGATATCCTAAAAGTTGAGGTGCATATTAGCTCAGGCACAGCAGCAAGTGACTTGATCTGGGGCTTAAATCTGTTCCGTAATTTCTCAAGGATGTCGTCATTGTTCTCAGGAGATGCCAGGGAAACTTCTAGAAGCTTCAGGTCCACACTCATAGCATCAGACTTTCTCTTCTGTAATTGTGTTGACATAAATTTCCTAATTTATGTGAGAGAATCCACTATGAATTAGCAGGATCCATCAAAGGATCATTTGTGTAGGACATTGAGCCCAGCTGGGCACTTCCCTGTTCAGCCAGATTTGGTGGTGGGTGGAGTGTGCACATGTGTACAAGGCTGTCTTCAAGGATGGAGAAGTAGAGGATGCCTCAAAGAATAATCTAGAGGGAGAGAAATTGGAGCCATTGGATAAATTCAACTTTGTTGGCGTGAAATTTAGCCAAAGAAGTTTTAAAAATTATATTCATTCATTCATTCAGTGTGTGCTTTGTGTATGCATGCACGTGGTGGCGCACGCCTTTAATCCCAGCACTCGGGAGGCAGAGGCAGGCGGATTGCTGTGAGTTCGAGGCCAGCCTGGTCTACAAAGTGAGTCCAGGATGGCCAAGGCTACACAGAGAAACCCTGTCTCGAAAAAAAAAAAAAAAAAAAAAAAAAAAAAAAAAAGAAGTGGTCTCATGAAGCAGAGCCAGTTTCTCTCTGGCCTTCTTGAGGAATCTTTGGGTAGTAGCCTGAATGCCAGGGACTAGTACAGGTGAGATGTCTTACCTGGCACTGTGTGGCCAGGGTGGCTTGCCAGCTCCTCAGTCCTCTGGGTGTGGGGTAAGGCTTGGGCCCTTGCTGGGCCACAGATATGGGGCAGGAGAGGAAAGTTTGGACTGGAGATCAGGCGCTCTGTCACAGAGGGCCATCCCATGACCCTTGCTTGACATAAGGGACGGCTCACAGGCTCTTATTGGAGGACAGCAAGGCTGCCTCTATTCAGAGTCACTGTGGACAGTTAGAGGCCACCACACTGGCCTCTTTGAGTCCAGCACTAGGAAGTAGCAAGGTAGAGTTGAGGAGCTTGACAGCAGGCAATGAATGGAAATTAACTAAGAGGAGCATCAGAGCAAAGGAGCTCTTGCCAAGCTGACCAACAGGATCCTTCTTGAGTACAGGCCAGGGTGACCAACCATCACTTGCAAGAGGGTGGTTGTCATAGGTCCCATTTGAATGCTCCCTCAAGGCCCATCTGTCAAAGCTTTGGTTCCTTCCTGATGGTGCTACTGGGAGCTGATGACATCTATAAGGAGATAGGGGCTAGTGGGAGGAAGTTAGGTCACTTGGACATACTGTTGAAGAGGACTTTAGGATTTGTGCCTTCCTGTCTCTCTCTCTCCCTCTCTTCTAAGCCTTCATGTTATGACTGGGCCTTACCCACTATATCATCCCCTCTGTGCTGTACGGTGCCTCCACAGGCCCAAAACAAGGCCAAGTGGCCATGGACTGAAATAGCCGTCATGTGCACCCCTCTTTATTATGTCTTCTTCCTCCTCCTCTTCTTCTTCTACCTCTTCTTCTTCCTCTTCCTCTTCTTCCTCTTCCTCTTCTTCCTCTTCCTCTTCTTCTTCCTCTTCTTCTTCCTCCTCTTCTTCCTCTTTTTCTTTTTCTTCCTCTTCTTCTTCCTCCTTTTCTTCTTCTTCCTCTTCCTCTTCCTCTTTTTTCTCTTCTTCTTCCTCCTCTTCTTCCTCCTCTTCCTCTTCTTCTTCCTCCTTTTCTTCTTTTTCCTCTTCCTCTTCCTCTTCTTCTTTCTCTTCTTCTTCCTCTTCTTCTTTCTCTTCTTCTTCCTCTTCTTCCTCCTTCTTCCTCCTTTTCTTCTTTTTCCTCTTCCTCTTCTTCTTCCTCTTCTTCTTCTTCTTCTTGTTCTTTTCTAAATGCACCCTTTTTAGATTGGTGTAATTTTTATTTGTGAGTATTTGTACTTGTATGCACATGTGTATATGGGTGATACGGGTGCTCACAGAGTCCAGAAGAGAATATTAGACCCTCTGATGCTAGAGAAATCTGTGGACATCCCAGTTTGGGTGGTGGGAAATGAACTGGGTCGTCTTAACCACAAAGCCATATCTCAGCCCCCCCCTTATTTATTAAGAATTGCCTTTGTTTTTAATTATGTGTGTGCAAGCATGTCTCTGTGTGGGTGCAGCTGCCTGCAGAGACCAGAAGTATTGGATCCCCTTAGAGCCGCAGTTACAGGAGTTAGTTGTGAGCCACCTGATGGGGGAGCTGAGAATCAAACTAGGTCTCCTGGATGAGTGGTGTAGGCTCTTAACTGCAGCGTCACCTCTCCAGTCCCCTGTTACTTTATATACATTTTCTCAGGAGCTAGTTACAGTAGCAGAAAGCTGCCTCCCATTTGGACCTGGCCTCACTTCTGAGTCCTTGCTCCTCACTGCACTGACAGCATGGTTCTTTGCTGGATGCTGGGTTTTACCAGTCTGTGGGCATGTGGGCCTAGCCGGTACTTCAGGGACCTGCCTCATGTTCAGCCGAGCAGGGCTGTTTTGTCAGCTCCAAACTATGCATCGTACTTGGCTGTTTTCATCTGTTTTGTGTGACTGAAGATTTAATCCCAAGGCCTGTGCATGCTTGACAAGTGTTCTACCACCGAGCTACATCCCAGAGTGATTCCACTGTCCTTTGCATTCAGTACCCGGCAGAAGCAGATGGAAGACCCAGTGGAACCTTCACCTTTGGAGAAGCCTGTCCCTCTTCCCAGGTTTCCACACGCTTCTCTTTTTCTTTCTTTTTTTTTTTTTAAAAAGACTTATTTATTTATTTTTATGTATATGAGAGCTCTATCTGGATGCCAGAAGAGGGCATCAGATCTCATTATAGACGGTTGTGAGCCACCATGTGGTTGCTGGGAATTGAACTCAGGAACTCTGCAAGAGCAGACAGTGCTCTTAACCTCTGAGCCGTCTCTCCAGCCCCGAGCTTCTCTCCTTTCTCTACATATTCTCTACATGTTCCACGAGGTCCTGTCAGGTGTGGGGGGAACTGAGGCCCCCTAAGATCAGACCTGCTCTTTTCACCCTGACGCGTGTCTCTGCCCTCCTGCTCTTACCACTTACTCTGTCTCTTAATAGTACCTTGATGGGGTCAGTCACCCTCTGTCTCTGTGGGATATGGGACCCCTGCCTGGATAACTAAACCCTCGATTCTGGAGCCCTTCATATACGGTGGCGTGGTATATGCATATAACCTTCACACGTCCTTCATTGTCCTCCCGGTCATCTTAAAGTCCCTCACACCTCCTGATGTGCTGTAAGAGGTTGATATAATGTCCTGTTTAAGAGAAAAAGAAACCTATACACATATGGACCAGATGCAGCCTTCCCCTATGGTTATTTATCTGTTATTGTGTATGTTCATGATGCACGTGTGTAGACACATGTACCAGGGCCTATATGTGGGAGTCAGAAGACAAGTTTATGGAGTCAATTCTCTCCTTTACATGGTGTGGTGGTTTGGTTAATTGCCAACTTGATACAACCTAAAATCACCAGGGAAGAGTGGCTCAGTGGCTGTGTAGATCAGGTTAGCCTCTGGGAGTGTCTGTAAGGGATAGTCTGAGGCTCAGTGGCTGTGTAGATCAGGTTGGCCTCTGGCCATGTCTCTAGGGGACAATCTGAGACTCAGTGGCTGTGTAGATCAGGTTAGCCTCTGGGTGTGTCTGTAGGGAATTATCCTGGTTGCCTTGATGGAAGATCTAGCCTGAAAGTGGGCAGCACCATTGCTTACCTTGGGGTCCTGGGCTATATAGGAGCAGAGAAGGACAGCATTGCACAGGACAGATCCGCTTCTCTCAGCTCTCGGCTGTGGATGGGATATGACGAGATGTCTGAAGTTCCCCATGCCTTGCCTTCACCAAAGGAATGGACTCTCACTGAAAATGTGAGGCTGTTAAGCCCTTTCTCCCTTAAGCTACTTCGTGTCAGGCTATGTTATCACAGTGGCAACAGAAAGCAAGTAAGAGCATGTGGGTTCTGCGGGTCAGACCAAACCCTGGTCCTCAGGCTTGTGCAGCAATCACCCTTTAACTGCGGAGCCATTCGCTCGCTGCTCCTCTCTATCAGTGTTTTCGACCCATGGTTCCTTGAACCAGCAAATACAGAACCTCAGGTTAGGGGAGGGGGGGACAAGCTGAGCACATCAGGGAACAATCATACAAATGTGGCTATCTTTCCCCTACATGTACCTTTTTTTTTTTTTTTTCAATGCTCAAAGCCCAGTCTTCTATATGCTAGGCAGTCATTCCACTACTGAGCTACCACACCCCCTTACCTGTGGATATTTCTGTTTGTTTGTTTTTGAGACGGCTCTCACTGTGTAGGCCAGGTTGGCTTTGAACACCTGCTCCACCTGCCCCCACCTCCCAAATGCTGGTGTCATAAATGAAGTCATTGCACCTGGCTCCAAAACATCTTGATTCAAAACAGGCCACCTTTCTGGTAATGATCACTATGACAGAGGGGCTGTGTTCTTTTGTATTTTATTTTATCTTTGCATAATCCCTCACAATTCTCCTCCACCAAGGATTCAGCTTGTTTAAATCATGCAGCACATGACATTTATAGCTCACTCTTATGCTTTTGAACTTTACATCAAAATCACTTTCCTAGATGCCATGTCATCTTTATGGTCATTAATTAGTTTCAACTTTTATTTTTATTTATGTGTGTGGGTATGCTGCCTGCAATGTATGTCTGTGCCGCACATGCATGGCATGCCTGCAGAGGGCAGAAGGGGGCATTGGATGCTTTAGGACTGCGGCTACAGGTGGTTGTGAGACACCGTATGGGTGCTGGGAATCAAACGTAGGTCCTCTAGAAGAGCAGCCAGTGCTCTTAACTGCTGAGCCATCTCTCCAGCCACTTTATGGTCACATTTAATGGGTACAGAATGTCCCAGAAAATTGGCATCTAAGTATCCACATGGTATGTGAGACTTCTTCTATGCTATTGTTCACATGGACAATGGCTCTATGAGGGAAAATTCTGTATTTCCATGTCTGCTCTTCTTTGGCATGTAGGGTCACTAGATGAGGAAGACTGTCCTTTGAGCTTTGAAAGGTTTTTGTTTTGATAAACCATTATTTATTTATTTAGGTGCTAAGAAGGCCTTGTGAGTGGTAGACAAATACTTTATCACTGTGTTGGTCAGTTTTTGTCAACGTGACACAAGCCAGAGTCACCTGAGAAGAGAGAGCCTCGGTTGAGGAACTGCCACCATCCAGTTGGCCTGCAGCCAAGTCCATAGGACATTTCCTAGATTAACGACTGACATGGGAGGGGTGGGCTGGTCCTCGATGATATAAGAAAGCAGGCTGAGCGAGCCACAGTCAGCAAGTCAGGAAGCAACGGTCCTGCCTGACCTCTGCTTCAGTTCCTGTCTCCAGGTTCCTGCCTTGAGTTCCTGCCTCGACTTTCCTCAGTGCTGGCTGGACAGTGGCTTGTCAGCCAAATGACCCCTTTTTGGGTGTTTTGGTCCCTGCTTTAAGGCAGCAACAGGAAGCAAACCAGAGCAAGTACGGAGCTTCCTCCTCAGACCTTGTTGTAGCCTTTTAGTTGCCAGACCCTGTGCTCTCTCAGGGTCCTCTGAGGCAGTTGTTCCGTTGGGAAGTCTTGCCTCCAGAGTTGGTTTCATGTCCTTATTTTGCCTTTGTCCCTACTGAAAGCAAAAAGAGAGAATGGAAAAGCCACAGATTCCACCGCGCCCCCCCCCCCCCCCCCCCAGAATCAGGCCCCTGTGGTGGTAGGTGACAGTGGTCTTTTAAAATGGTCAGAACCTATTCCATGCTTGACCTCTTTCCTTGTTTGTTTGTTTGTTTTTGGGGGGGCTTTGTTTTTGTTTTTGTTTTTGTTTTTTTTTTGGTTTTTCGAGACAGGGTTTCTCTGTGTAGCCTTGGCTATCCTGGACTCACTTTGTAGACCAGACTGGCCTCAAACTCACAGCAATCCGCCTGCCTCTACCTCCCGAGTGCTGGGATTAAAGGCGTGCGCCACCACGCCTGGCTTGTTTTTGTTTTTTAAAACAGGGTTTCTTTGTGTAATAGCCCTGGCTGTTCTGGAACTAGCTCTGTCACCCAGGCTGGCCTCGAATTCACAGAGATCCACCTGCCTCTGCCTCTGGAGTGCTGGGGTTAAAGGTGTGCGCCACCACTGCTGGTCCATGCTTGACTTCTGATTATGCAGATAGAAGTTAACTCAGTCTGGGGAAGTTCTCTAGTGGCCACACACACAGCCTCTAGTTCTTGCATGTCCCCTGTGTAGAATCAGAATTAATCTTTACTTTTATTTGTATGCTTATTTGCCTATTTATTTATTGTGCATGTAGGATACACGTGGAGGTCGAAGGGCAACCTGAGGAAGCTGGGAGCCGGGACGGTTTTGACTGCATATTATGTGGGTTTCACCTTATGTGGCTAGGCTTGCCTGCAAGTGCCTTTAACCACTGAACCATTTTGACAGTCCAGCTTTAATCTATAATTGTTGACACGAGTTTTCAGAAAAAAACATCTCTTCCTGATGTCCATATTTTGGGACTTAGCACAAACCACTGGGGGAGAGAAATAGGTCTACAGATGTAGTTTAAAGAAAGTCACGGCAGCGCATGACTTAGAGGAAGACAACTGAGCTCCCCAAACCCCCACCCCCCCTCACCCCCACCCCCACCTCCATCACAACCCATGCTCTCCTTGCATTGCTGAGGATGAAACTAAGGCTTCTCTCATTATGGGCAGTTACTCCACCACCGGACTACACCTTAGCCTCTTTCATATTGCTGCCTGTGTGGATAGTTTTGCAGGTCTGGCCTCCAGCTTCTCACTAGCATTTCCTGTGGCCTCCGATCCTTACCTTCTGTGAGGAAAGACTCCCTCTCCATGCCACAGAAGAGCAGTGACACCTGAACCCATTCCCCAGACTTCTTTCCCTGTGGCCTTTTCCCAGCCCTGGGGGGTGGGGGGCACCCCTGAGTGCAGAGCAGCAGGACAGCAGTCTGCGCTGCCCGTGTGTGCGATCTTTCAGACATCTGTAAGCGATGGGTATGCGGGGCGGTACGGAAGACGTTAGGCTAAGCAGACCCAGGTTCCCAGCCCAGCCATGCCATTTCCCAGCTGGGTGACTTTGGGTAATTGACTGTTTTGTTTTTTTTCTTTTCTCTAAACTTCAGTTTGCTCATCTGTTAAGCAGGGACCGTAGTGGCTGCCTGGCATGGTTTCCGTGGGAGTGATGTGGGACGCGCTCTGTGCATTGTGAGCACTCTCAGAGCACCCTTCTTTTCAGAATGCTGCCTAGAAGGAATGGCTGTAAAGGCCTGTTGGCTACTTGGAGATGACTCTCAAGGTTACATAGCTGACCTTATGATCCTTTAGAGGGGCATGGCAGTGCCCGCCTGTAATTCCAGCACTCGAGAGTCTGAGGCAGCATAGTGACAAGTTCCAGAGCAGATGGCTTCACATGTATGAATTCACAGTGAGACTTTGACTCAAAATGCCCCAAACAAAGTATAACACAAAATCCCTTAACACTATGACTCTGTTGTTCTGTTAAAGCTATACAATACAAACAAACAAACATATTAACACACCTTTAGGTTGTGAGTCCACGGGGCTGAGAAGCATCGCCTGGTAGTGGAGTGAAAGCAAACACAGAGCTGACCTCAGGGCCCCATTTTTCTGGGTCTATCATTTGTATAGAAGGAGAGATTTCCCATGTAATAAAAAATAAAATCCAAAGTGCTCATGGGAATGACATTGTGGCAGGCATAGCACCTAGTGTGCTTGCTTTATTGAGAAGCTGGTCTGGCCCTGTGATTTCACAGTGCAGCACGAACACGCCTAAGTGCTCGTGATAAACCTGGAGGACCAGAGGCTTCACACATCTGCTTCAATTCACATTTGTAAATGAAAGAATTTATTTTTCCCCGATGTAGCCAGGAAATCTGGGCCGAGAGGGCCAGGGCGGGGGTGCTTTCAGATGGGCAGTGTGAACGTTCAAAATGGAATTAATTTCCAGCTTTTAGTTGTGAAACAAATCATAAAGCAATTAGAATGTAGTCTGGTGGGTTTTTTTTTTAAATAAATTTTTAAAAAGTAAAATTAACTCAATTTCGGTCCTCTTTAGGAAAAACACTCCTAGAGAAGTTAGGGTCTGCTCATTTGTGTAGCTACCTTTTGTGTGGTGCAGGTCTGTTACCCTCCATGATGTCTTGTCTTCAGACCCAAGTTGTGGCACGCTCACTAAAGGGCAGTTTCATGGTGGCAGTGGCATAGTAGTGCATAAGATGTGAAAGAACATTAATGCGTGCAGGTGTGCTCATGAGTGTGCATGCGTGCCCTTGTGAGTGCACCTGCGTGTGTGTATGTGCACCAGTGTGTATGAGTGTACATGCCTGTATGTGACCATATGTATACATGTGGGTGCAGGTGTTAGGTGAGTATGTGACTCTACCTATGCACGTGAGTGTGAATGCTTGCAGGGAAGCCTTGCTCTGTGCCTGCATAGGTGAGCATGGATATGTGCATGAATGCATACATTGCATGGGTGGGAGAGTTTGTGCATATATGTGGGTGTTTGGGAGTTGATCTGTATGAACCCACATGTAGGGGAGCTGCAGAACAATCCAGCAGAGTGGCCATCACGTGCCGGCATTGGCCAACTCTCACCTGTGCTCTTTGCTCCAAGCTTTCCCACCCAGCTTCCCCCAGGAGGCCCCCTACACTGGTCCCTGTGTGGCTCCTTTGTGGGTTTTAGAGCTGGTTTTTCTAGACCCCAGCGTCCTCTGCTGGGAAAAGGACTGCAGAACCCGCCTCATTGGGTTTCTGTGGGGGTGCAGTCACCTCTCTGTGTACCCCAGCAGGGTGCAGTGAAACCCCGAGGCCCTGAAAACCCTCACCTCTGTCTTGCTAACCTGGAGTCATGGTTACAACACTCTTAGTGTCTAGTGCAGAAGACCTGTTGGGGACCTCACTAGCTATTCCCCGGGGCCAGAGGACATGGAAACTCACTTGGCCCTGCTTCTGGGTCCCCAAAGCCTCCTTACTGCATTTTTAAAAAAAGTCCTCATAGGTTCTGGTGGGCTGCCTGAAGGAAGAACAGAGTCCGAATGGGGGTGTCTGTGAGACCTGGTCGGCATTAGTGTGCTAAGCTACCATGACAAAGCACCACAGACTGGGTGGCTTGAGTAGCAGGAATGTATTTTCTCTCAACTCTGGCGACTAGAAGTCTGGCATCACCGTGTTGACAGGGTTGGTTTCTTCTGTGGCCGCTCTTGGCTTGCACATGCTGTATCTGCCTGTCAGCTTTCCTCTGTGTGTATCTGTGCCTCAGATCCCTCTTATTAGGACACTGACCTCTTGGGACAGGGTCTACTCTTGTGTCACTTTATTTTACCTTAATAATTTCTCCAAGGCCCCATCTTCTAATATGGCCACATTCTGAGCTCCTGGGGATCAGGACTTCATCACAGGAACTTGGTGGGAACCCCATTTAGCCCATGGCATCATCAAATTCAGGCTTGATGTGTGAAAGGTAACTACCAGGCATGATCAGCCCAAAGCATGGTGACATGATGTGTCATTTACAGAGGCTATGCTCCAGAACCATTGAATCAGTCTACAAGGAAACACCAAATATTTTTTATATGTGTGCATATGTATGCAGGTGGCAAGGGGAGAGTGGCATAGATTGACCTCAGCTGTCTTCCTCAATAACTACCTTATTTTTTTTTCTTAATTAAAATTAGATTTTTGGGCCAGTGAAATGGCTGAGTGAGTTAAAAAAATACACCTATCATCTATCTGTCTGTCTGTCTGTCTGTCTATCTATCTATCTATCTATCTATCTATTCTATCATGTGGAACTAGGGCTGGTCATTGAACTTGGGTTATCACCTTTACCCACTGAGTCTGCTCACCTCATTTTTAAAGATCCTGGAGCTCACCAATTAGGTTAGACCAGCTGGCCCCCAGGCCCTAGGGACCTCCTTCTCCCCAGTGCTGGGCTTACTATCTTACACCTTCACACCTGACTTTTCTTGGGTTCTGGGCACCAAAGCCAGGTCTTTCTCCTTGCATGGCAAACAACTTTGCCCACTGGGCCATCTCCCCAGGTTATAATGCTTCATGTAAAACTGTATAATGTTGTGTTCGGCTATATTCACAGCTGTCCTCAGCCACCTGCAGCCCACCTGCTTGGATGCAGGATGCTGGGGAGAGCTGGAAGCAGAGAGTTTATGCTTAGGGATTTAGGCAGGGCCGGACAAGTGCCTGAGACAGTGGGGACTTAGCTTTTCTGTCTCCCAGCAACCTGAGGGGGTCTCCTCAAGCAGCCAAAAGCTGTGGTGAAAACCATCTATCCAGAAGGAGGGCCTCAGAAGGGATTTCTTCCTGTCAGTTTCATGTAAAGAACCCGCACAGTGGGACCGATGGGAAGTGATGCGTACCCTTCAAAGCAAATGAATAGGGACACAAATGGAGGATTCCCGAAGAACTGGGTTTTGTTTGTAGACCACCCCTTTCAATACATTAGCATGCATTTGGGAACGCGCAGACCTCAGGAAATCTGCCTGCTGATGTGGTTTGGAAGAGAGTCACAGCGTGCTGATGGGAGTCACTGATTAAAGCCACATTCCTTCCAGAACAGTCTGGCAGCCTCTGCCAAATGCCTGGGCCAGGCTAGCTGCTCTCTAGTTTGTGTTTGCCTTTGCAGGGGAGGTTTTACCTGGTACTGGGGTGGGATTTGAAGTTCAGTGAGGTGCTCACTGACCCCAGGACCCCTGACCCCTGACCCCCAAACCCCCAAAGCCTGAGGAAGTTGGCACCTGGAACTTTTTCATTGTTGTTTTTCTTAATTTGTGATTGTCCTTCAAGGGCACTTAGTTAAATTGTACAACTTGATACACTTAGACACTTTCACACTTGGGAGAACTTGATACATTTAGATACATTTGTACACTTGGGACTTTGCCAACAATCAAGTTCTTGCCTGTAGCTGCTGCGCTCCAAATTTCTTCATGCTTGCTTGACGTTTCTTCCTTCCATCCCTCTGCCAGCCCATCAAGAATCACAGAATTTCTGTTACTTTTGATTGGTTTTCACTCTGTGTAAAGAACACTTATTTACTTAGGTTGTGAAGGATGCATGTGGGTACCTATGCATGTCACAGCAGGCATAGTGAAGTCAGTGGACAGCTGGCAGGAGTTGGATCTCTCCTTCCACTTTGTTGGTCCTGAAAACTGAACTTAGGTTGTGAGGCTAGGCTGCAGACGCCTTTCCCTAAAGAGCCATCTCGATGGCCCTTGTTTTGGGTTTTAATACAGGATCTTACACCATCCACCCAGGCTAGCCTCCACTCATGTCTAGGCCAGACTGGTTTCCAGCTTACAGTGATCTTTCTGTCTGAGTGCTGGGATTAGAGGCGTGAGCCATTGTGTCCAGCCAAGACCCCACTCCTTAAACCAGGTTAGCCTAGGACTTCCTATGTATCCCAGAGTGGATTTGAACTCATGGCAGTGCCTGTGTGTGTGTGTAGGTTTGGTGTCAGGGTTAGATTGCCTAAGCATGTGAGAGCTCTTCCCCACAGGTATGTTTGCACAAAGCCATAAACTCCTTTATAACCAAAGCCAGGCTCTGCAGGTGTGCCTGTCATGTCACACTTAACATAGATCAGGGGACAACTTTGGGGAGTTGGTTCTTTCCTCCACCAGGGATTCCAGGGATCAAACTCAAGTTGTCAGAAAGCACTATGACCTGCCGAGCCATCTTGCCAGCCTCTGTGTTCTGGTGAGATTCTTGGATAGATGGCTTTATATCTCTCATCAAGTTAGACAACATTCTTGAACATTCTCTTCTCCTTCGGTGGCTCCCACCACGTGTAGTTAGCCTCCATAAGCTCCATGGTCACCCTCGCTCTCATCTCTCTCTCTTTTTTTTTTTTCCTTTTTAGAAAGTTCTTTCTGTGTTCGATTTGGCTTCTTTCTATTGTCTCCAGGTTCACTGGTCTTTTCTTCTGCAGTTAATCTGCCACTACGCCCTCCGTCGTGTTCTTCATCTCAGACGTGGCCATTTGCACCTTCAGGGTTCCAGTTTGGGTCTCTGTAATGCCTTTGGCATTTCTCTTTCTTGAGCACATGCTCTCCGTTGCAGTGGTTGCTCTAGGCCTGCATGTACTAGCTCCCACAGCTGGGGCCGTGGTGGAGTTTTGACAAATTGATCTTTCTCATCCTGGTCCCAATTTTCCTGGTGGTGATTTCTAATGAGTGTTGGAGTTTTAGAGTTTCTATACTCATGAGCTTTGCTGTCGAAGCTCAAGACGCGGTTTTAGGGCCTGAGGGTGGAGCTCAGTTGTTGTTTGTTTAAATCACATTTTAGTATGTGCGAATGTATTTGCGTGCATGCTCTTGTGTATGTCTCTGGGGGGGGGGCGGACACTATGTGTGTCTGCATCTGTGTTTGTTTGTGCATGTGTGTGCGCGTGTGTGCACGTGCATGCGTGTGTGCCTGCAGGGAGGGCTGCGGGGGGGGGGGGGCTCATGTTCCATGGCACATGTGTGGAGGTCAGAAGACAACTTGCTAGGGGCAGTTCTCGCCTTCTCCCATGAGGGTCCCAGGGCTGAGCTCAGGCTGTCAGGCTTGGCAGTCAGCCCTTGCTTTTACCTGCTGAGCCATTGTGGGCCCATAGCTCAGTCTGAGGAGTGCTTGTCAAGCACACATGAGATGATCCCCAACACTGCATAAACTGAACACTGTGGCTCATGCCAGGAATTCCAGCACTTGAGAGGTAGAGGCAGAGAGACAGGACCTTTAAAGTCATCCTTAGCTACTGAGGGAGTTTAAGGCCAGCCTAGCCTAGAGATCTTGTCTTAAAACAAGCAAGAGAAAAAAAAAAACTTTAAAAAACAAAACAAGAAACGTGGCCCAATTTCCAATATAGTGAATTAATTTATTTTTGTTGCAACATGGGAGTGCATGCAGATGTGGATGGCATCAGACCGTGGTTCACTATGGCCTTTTGATGGCAGGTGTTATGCGTGCCACAGTAGGCGCGCTCACATCAGCATCACCACAGACGTGTGTAAGGCACTGTGCTGTGATCATAACGATGATGTCACGGACGAATGTTTTAGCTCCATTACAGTGTTACAGGACACTTGTTTATGCTGTTGTGGCCCATGACCTAACCTGAGCCTGATTGTTCCCGCCTGCTGAGGCAGGACCCTCTAGATGCCTGATGGCGTATTTTGGAGACTGTGTTATGTAGTCCACTTCTGGACAGCGTGTCCTCGCTTCCCTGAGTGTGTTCCTGCTGCCATTCCCTGTACTGATGAAGTTTCCTCACCCACTTACACTCTCTAAGGCTTAACTTAGTACCTGGGTAGACCCTCAGCAGCTCTCTGTGACTGTCTCACAGTGTGGACATGCTCTCCCAGTGATGGCTTTGGCTCCGAACTGGGGTCAAATTCAGGCTTCCAGCTTTGCTTGCTCATAGCTTGCTTCTTGCATGGCCATAAACCAACCTCTCGTTGCCCTGAGTTTGTGTCCTTTTTTTAGCTCAGCTGTGCGTGTAAAGCACTTTCAGAGCTGTTCATCTGGAGCCCTGTGAGAAGCCGCTTAGCCGACTACAGCACATGGTTTATGTGTGCTTGCTTTTGTCTTTACCTTACAGTTTGCAAAGTTGCTTGCTCCAGCCACACCAGCACCTTCTCCAAGTTTCTAACATGCAGCAATTTTTGCCTCGTGGTTTTGCCTTCCATGATTCAAGTTGCCCATGACTAATGACAATCTGAACATAATGACAAAAATTTTCAGAAACAAACTGCTCGTAAGTTTTCAGCCGCCCGCTGCTCCGAGTAGCCGATGAAATCTCACACCACCCTGCTGACTCTGGGATATGGCTCATATTTACACGGTATGTGCTACCCACCGGGCATTTTCATGGCTGGGTGACTTAGGGTCACCTGAAGCACATGGTTGTCCCTTGAGGAAGCATCTGAAGGTCACTAGCACCCTAACTCTGTGTCACAATGCCTGTGCCATTCTCCTCGCATTGTCATAGCATGACAGGAAAGTCAGGTCAGCACAATCCAATATTCTGAGAGAGCGCAGCATCAGCATCATGTTTGTTACAGTGTATCTCTATAATTGTCCTATTTTATTAGTAGTTATTATGAATCTCTTTCTCTTTTCTATCTGGTGAACTTTATCATGAACATGCGCAGAAAGCTTTTGTTTCTATAGGATTTGGTACTGTTTGCAAGTTTAGGCACCCACTGGGGCTCAGGGCAGGTGAGGGAGGCCTGCTGGGCAGTGTTGATGCAGTTAGAGTCATTGGTCATAACCTGCATTCTGTCTTGGGAGTCTCTGGCTTCCTGGGTGACTTTTAGCTTTAGTTGGTTTCCAGCCACTAAAGTCCATGCTCTCTGAGGTGCAGCCCTAAGGCTTTTGACCAATACATAGTCCCGTATTCACCTGCTTCTTACAAGCTGGCTCAGCATCCTGTGTGACCTCTTGTACTCAGTGTCTTTCCTTCTGTCAGCCTTTCTCAAACGTAGGCCTGATTTCTAACAGAACAGTTTTGGGGGGGGGCATGTGTGTATGTGCATATGTGTGTGTGTGCATGTCATGCATGTACATGTATGCATGTGTACATGGAGCTCAGAGGTCAAGCTCAGCTGTCATTCTTCCGAAGCACTTACTCACTGGGACCTGGGATCCACCGATTTGTCTAGGCTGGCTTCCCAACAAGCTCTGAGAACCTACCTGTCTGCTCTCCCAGCACTGGCATTGCAAGCATGTCATACTGCACCTGGCTTTTTACACGGATGATGAGGATCAAACTCAGGGCCTCACAGTTGCATAGTGAGCATTTCAGCAACTGAGCTGGCCCCATAGCTTTTGGGAGACATGAAAATTGTCTGGAAACAGAGGTCATCTGGCTTTGGCTTGGAGTCAGCTGATACCAAGATTTGGATCTAGACCTGACATTTCACATCCTTGTCCCAATTTTCCCGTCTGTAAATGGGTATGACCAGGAGCGCTGAAGGCTGTTGGCACAGGGCCTGCCACATACAAATCTTCAGTTGTGGTCATATTTCAGTGCTACTCACTGTCAGCAGCAGCAGGAGCAGCAGCAGCAGCAGCAGCAGCAGCAGCAGCAGCAGCTTCTCAGCATTTGGGATGGCGGGGCACATGCTGCACCTAAGATGGCTACAGTGATGGTGCCTGTGTGCACCTTTCCTCCTGAGGGAGAAAGGAAGGCAGAGAGTGTGTGGCAATTGTGATTTGGTCACAGGTAGGTAGGCCTTTGTCCTGATGGTTGTGGAACCTGTGTATCTCGATCCTGCAGTGGACTGTCCTGGAGAAGACAGGACATCTGTTTGTTTGTTTGTTTGTTTGTTTGTTTGTTAAAGAAAGTCTTCAGTTGAATCATAATTCCAGCACTTGGGAAGTGGAAGCAGGAGAACTTGGAAGTCATCCTCTGCTATGTAGCAACTCTGAGGCATAGATTATCTGAGATTCTCTCTCAAAACAACAAAAATTGACTGAGCATGGCAGCCCATGCCTTTAATCCCAGCACTCAGGGAGCAGAAGCAGGCAGATTCTTGTGAGTTTGAGGCCAGCTTGGTCTACTTGTCAAGTTCCAGGCTGACCATTACCATATAGTGAGACCCAGTCGCCAAAAAGAGACTCTACAGGGCCATCTCAGAAGCTCCATTGGCTCTTGTGCAGCTTCTAAAGTTTTTGTGTTCTTCTGAAAAGACAAAACCAGAACAGCACAGAACTTATAACAGTTTTTTTTTTTCCTTCTGGTGTTGAAGATCAAACCCAGGACCTTGATCGTGTGTGGCAAATGTTCTGCTATGGAATATTGCTAGAATAACTTATGTGAGAGAGAAAGAGAGAGAAAAGTGGGGGTGGGGAGGGATGGAGGGAGGGAGATTGTTCCCACTTTATGTATTGAGGTAGAGTCTCTTGAATGCAGCTTGCTCTGGGGATCACCACTTCCCTTAAGCTGGGAGTACAGGGGGGCTGCTGAGTCCACCCTGAACTCCAGTCCTTACCCTTGCACAGCAAGTGCTGCTGAGTCATCTGCCCAGACCCAGAATTAACTCTTTAAAGAAACGCATCACTGCAGTCTCACTGGGTTCTGTTTGGATGGTACTTGGGTTGTATTATAAACCTGGTTCCTGTTACACTCATCTTCCTGATGCTATTTCCTGACAGTGATGGCTTCATCAAGGGAATCTCTATCCTTCCCTGATCTATAACCTCTCCGTGTGTGTGTGTGTGTGTGTGTGTGTGTGTGTGTGTGTGTGTGTGTGTGTGTGTGTGTGTGTGTGTGTGTGGGAGAGAGAGAGAGAGAGAGAGAGAGAGAGAGAGAGAGAGAGAGAGAGAGAGAGAATATGCAAGAGAGAGAGCTTTTGTTGATTTATTTGTTGGGGATTATTTTGGAGAAAATTCCCTAGAGTGGGAATTTTCAGCCAAAAGATAGGAATCTTTTATGGTTTTATTTTATTTACAGCATTTCACAGTAATAAATCATTGCATACTTTTATTGTTGTTTTCTTTTTGTCTTTGAACTGGGGTCTTACTATGTAGTCCATGCTGGCCTGGAATTCTGGGCCTCAAACAATCCTCCTGCCTCAGATGCCAGAGCAGCTGAGCAGCTGGGACTACAGGTGTGTGCCACAATCTGCTCAATTCTTTTAAAAAATATATTTATTTTTATGATTTTAAATTGTGAGGGAGGATACTTTCCAGGCCATTAAAAGTGTTCTTAGTAGGTTTTCGACTCAGACCATTGGTCCTGGGCTGTTCTAGCCAGTGGCAGCTTGAGCTTGGCTGAGGTTGCAGTTCTGTGAACCCCCAACTTGATACTGTTAGAGAGAAGAAAGGGTTTGGGTCTGGTAAGGTGGCCTACTGGGTACAGTGCCTGTGAAGTAAGCACGAGGACATGAATCTGGATCTCTACCACGTGACAGGGCCTAGGGTGGCCACCAACACCTGTGACCTCTACATTCAACACCTGGGGCTCCTGGCCAGCCAGCCTAACCAAAATCGTGAGCTGCTGTCTCGGTGAGAATGTTAAGGTGAAGATACCTATTGTTGTCCTCTGGTTTCTATACAGGTACATGTGTGTGTAACACAAATACACCCACACACCCACACACACACCCACACCCACACCCACACACACACAGAGGATCCTTGTTAAAACGTTGTATGGCATCGTCAATTCTAAATAAATCACAGCAAGTGGGATTGTATAGCCATGGACCAGGGTGAGCAGTCAGTAGATCAAGTCTTACCAAAGGGGAACTCTGGTTAAACTTACCAGACAGGACAGGACTTTTGCCAAAGATGGGGGCCAGGGAGGGCAGACATCACATGGGGCTGATGGAGAGTGAAGAGAACTCGGATGCCAAGGCTGGGGCAAGTGTTGGGAGACTGCTAAGCTGGGTCATGTCTAGCACTGAATTTTACAAGGAAGCACAAAATGGACCCCAAAGAAAGCTCTGAAGCTTGACTTTGGTAGCATAAGTCTGAGTTCTATCCTTAACACCAGTGAGAGAGAGAGAGAGAGAGAGAGAGAGAGAGAGAGAGAGAGAGAGAGAGAGAGAGAAATCTCCTTTGAAGAGTGGTGTGTGTGTGTGTGTGTGTAGGCCAGAAGAGGGTGTCCAATCCCCTCTAGCTGGAGTTACTGGTAGTTGTGAGTTGCCCAATGTTAGTTTTCTGTAAGAGCAGCAAGTGCTCTTAACTACTGAGCCAGCTCCTAAATTTGCATCTTTATGTCTGAACCCAAGCACCAGTACCAGTACTGGTAAATGCACTGTTTAACTCAAATTAACAGATTAGTACCTTTACTATGTTGGCTTTTAGGGTTCCTAACCACCCCACCCCACCCTACTCCCCTTGTGCACACCTGAAAGGGAAGAGTTAATGCCCTCCCATACCCTTTCAGGACTTAAGCAGCCGGCTCATCTGGAATGAGATGGTGGGCCAGCCGCTTTTCTTCCAACCTTGCATCTCCTCACTTTAATTCTGGCCCTGGAAGTTGCCCCATGGCTGGTTAGCTGAGCGGTGTGGCATGCGCTCAGTTGGTAGGAGGTCCTGGATTCAATTCCCAGCAACCGAAGATTTGCTAGGAAGTCATATCAGGCCATGAGCACAGCAGAGCTGTCCCTACGAGCTGCACTGTAGCATACCATCCCTGTGGCGTTTCTTTTCTTCTCATCCATGTCCAGCACAGGGCTGGGCATGCACGGAGACTTTTGTTAAATTCTACTGAACCGAATTATCTAGGCCAAGGATCCCCAGGGAAGGAAGAAAGGGAAATGTCATAGTGAATTAGGCCAGGGCTCCCACATCTAAGGCTATGGTATAGAGGGTTAGTGGAGCTTCCTGGGTGGGGAGAAGGCAGCTCTTAGGGAGCCCAGAGAACTGCTGTAAGGGCCAGTTTTAATTACCCATGTCCCAAAGCCTCTTTCATCCACCATCCCTTCCCTTCAGCTTCCCTTGCCTGACAGGAAGGCACCACTGCTGCTTTTTTTCCCTTAGGCTTGAATATGGTGTAACGCAGCAGAGATCTGATGCCTTCTGTTGGGGAGTCATCATCAGTAATATTCAGAATTGTTCAGTGTTTATTGTTGCTTCCCTTCTTGTTAGAAAAACCGCCTGTAGAATGTGGTGACCTTTTAAGGAGTGTTCTGGAAACCACCACCGCCGCTGTAGATCATTCAGTACCACTGTGGAGTTTCCCACCTCTCTGTTCTGCAACTGATCTTCTCCTCTAACTTTTTGTCTTCTCGGTTCAGAAGTTTGAAGGTGTCGCCAAGCTCCGGACAGTTCGGGAAGCCCCCTCTGAGTGCATCTGTCCCCCAGGTAAGATGGTTCATTCCTTGCTGGCTCATGACCCCTGGACGCCTGGTTCTTCTTTCTGCCATACAGCTGCAAAATGTTCAGCCCTGCCCTGCCTCGCCCCAGTGAAGAGCATGTTCTGGTGGTCCAGCCTGTGGCCCTCCGGGGACCATCCTGGTACCTCCCCTTCTTGGTTTCCCCCTGGCCGATGGTTTGTTGAAGACTCCAGCCACATGGGCTGCTAGGTTTTGATCAGTCGCGTTGGCTGGGGTACTCAGGGAGTATTAAACCTGGCTTGGAATAAAGGCTCAATGGTGGGAAAATACCGGCCCTCCGAATGAGTCTGCAGAATGAGCCAACATGAGGCAGCCTTCCTGCCCTGTGACTGTTGTGAGCTCAACTCTCACTGGGACTGGGAGGGAATAATTGGTGAGCCTTCATTTTGGTTTTGGTGTTACCGCTTTGGGTAGAGGAAGAGGATGGGGCCAGAAAAGTAAACCTGGGCACTTGGGTCATTGCGTCTCTTTGTTTTGATGGTGTGGAGTAGAAGGGCCATGGATAAAATCAGGGCTTCTGAGCACCCTATCCGTGTGGCTCAAATCCAGATGCATAGTGAGAATGAGCTGTGTGACCGTGACTAAGAGTTTGGTGAAGAGTTTCTACTCTGGCCTTTCAGGGTTAGACTGATCCTTGCATAGGATACTGTGTGACCCAGGGAGGGAGAGGCTCATGGCAATGTGCCTCTTGCTAGAAGTGTTCTGCACATATATACACACACACACACACATATAATACATACATATATATAATATAATATACAATAATATAATATATATATATGTTCGTATGTGTATGCATATGTATGTGGAGCCAGAAGTTGATGGTGGGTGTCTTCTTCAGACACTGTCCACCTTCGTTTATTGAGACAGGGCTCCCGCTGAACTTGGAGCTATGCTGGCTGACCAGGAGCTCCTGGACCCACCTGTGTCTGCCTCCATAGCACTGAGATGACAGAGAGTGCTAACTCACAGACCTTCTAACATGACATCTGAACTTGGGTCCTTTGCTTGGGATGCTATGACATCATCATCTAAGCCATCTCCCCAGCCCCGAGAGGTGGCTTTTGTAACTGGTATAGAGCATGTGAAAACAGAAGCAGTGTCCCCTAGCAGCACCGCCCAGTTCACTTCAAGGTACCCAGACACTATTCATGTCCCTGAGTCAGAAGCTTCCTCTGCAAAAGTGGATCTGATGGGAAATTCTGTCTCTGGACTTGCTGGAAGATTTTACGGTTGAGTCGACACTGAGGGTATCTCTCTGTAGCCTTGGTTGTCGTGGACTTGCTTTGTAGACCAGGGTGGCCTTGAACTCACAGAGATCCGCCTGCTCCTGCCTCCTTGAATGCTGGGATTAAAGGCATGTACTACCATGTCTGGCTGGATACTGAGTGAGGTTCTAAAGAGAAAAAAGAATGTTGCCAGTAGTGACATTTGTCAGCCAGAATTCAGAAAGTATATTTAAATGGGGGGAAATTTAGATACATAAATGAATTTTTTGGGTTATCTATAAAATATGTAAAATTAGGTTACCTTTCTTTCTTACTGTTGTGTTATATTTAGTCCATTTCCATAGCCTCTGATCTATGGACTAACCAGGGATTCAGCCAAACAGGGGTTAAAATATCCTGCCACTTTCTAACAACCATAACAGCTACTTGTTTATTAAAAGCCATCTCGAGATGATTTAAGTATATAAGAACTGGTGTATAAACCGGAGCAAATATAATGCATACGCAAATGAAATGTAAATGTATATGCAAATACACTCTGTTTTATATAAAGGACTTAAGCACCCTGTAGGGGGATGGACAGGTTCATCGAAGCACTCTCCTCTGTGTGTGTGTGTGTGTGTGTGTGTGTGTGTGTGTGTGCAGACACCCTCAGAAGCCAGAAGAGGGCAGTAGATCCCCTGAGGTTAGAGTTAGAGGTGGTTATAAGTCATCTGATGATGCTGCTGGGAACCAAACTCTGGTCCTTGGAAGAGTATCAGGCACTCATAACCACTGAGCCATCTCTCTAGCCCCTATAAGTGTGTTTTAAAGCTGGGGCGCATACCTATTCATGAGATCTAGTTTAACATTTAGCAACCAGCATTTTGAATTTCTAAACTGTTAGAAGTGACATTTAAAAAATCCTAGGGTAAAAGTTTGATTATTGATATTTGTAGGTGTGGCCTACAATGAGACCATTGCCTGCTGCCGTGCTAGCTAACAGGATGTTCACACGTCTCAAATATGGAAGAGAGATGGAAAGAGGAGGAGGGGGTGAGACGGACTTGCTTCCGTGGTCCTGAGGGTGCCTGGCTGCAGTGCTGCAGTCCTTGTCACTCTAGGGATATAGCAGCAATGTCTCACCACTGCTGCCTGTGTCCACATCTTGTCACACCCCCCTCCCCCGGCACAAATTCTAGCTTAAGCCTTTTGAGTCATTCTTACACAAAGCCCCAGAAGTCTGTCATGCATTGCTTGAGACCAGAAAGACCCTTTACTGCAGCACCAAGGGCCTGAGTTCACCCCCCACCCCTTCTCTTTAAAGCTCTGATCAAAGGGCCTTGCAGACTTTAGGGCTCTGGAGCCTCAGAGGGTCCTCTGTAGCTTGGATTCCCATCTGATCTGAGACACAGGCAGGTCACCATCCAGCTCCTTCCCACGGCCCAAGGAAACAGTATGATCTTTTGTGAGGTCCTAGCAGAGGGCAGGCAGATAAGCAGGGCCAGAGAGGGGCTGTGCTTGTGTGTTGCCTGTTGTGAGTTGGCTGTGCGGGCGCCGAGTCGCATGGCGGCCTTCAAGCGGTAAGATGACCCATCCCTTATGCCCAGGTCTATTGTGGGAGGACTTTCAGGGCTCTGCTGAGCAGGCTCTGTGGCTTCTGGTGGATGAGGGGGCCCTTGAACCTTCACCTCAGCTACAAAATGACGTAGTGTATCTGATTGATTTCCTTATAAAGATCCTAGTGTTCCTTTCTTGGGAATGAAATTTTATTTGAAATTAGGGTCTTTGCAGTACCCAGCTGTTCGTTATCTGGTGGAGAATGTTCTTCAAGACCCTAGTGGACGCCTGAAGCTTTGGATAATATCTAATCCCATATATGTGTATGACATTCCACATACACCAAATTTACATAATTGCATATATGCAAATATATGGTTTTTTTTTTTCTACACATACATGCTGTTCTGACTAGGTTTACATCAACTTGACACAAGCTAGAGTCCTCTGAAAGGAGGGAACCTCGGCTGAGAAAATGCTTCCATAAGATCCAGCTGTAAGGCATTTTCTTAGTGATTGATGGGGGAGGGCCCATCCCATCTTGGGTGGTGCCATCCCTGGACTGGAGGTCCTGGGTTCTATAAGAAAGCAGGCTGAGCTGAGCCGTGAGGAGCCAGCCAGCAGGCAGCACTCCTCATGGCCTCTGCATCGGCTCCTCCCTCCAGCATCCTGCCCTGCTGGAGTTCCTGTCCTGACTTCCTTCAGTGATGAACAGTGATGTAGCCAAGGTGTAAGCCAAAGAAACCCTTTCCTCCCCAAGTTTCTTTGGTTATGGTTTTTCAACACAGCAATAGTAACCCTAACATGCCTGTGATAAAGTTTGACTTGTAGATTAGGCGTAGTGAGAAGTAAAGAACAGCTATTAAATACCAGAGATACATCATAATGGAGGCTATGTGAATGGGCTCATTCTCTTTCAAAATGTCTTATGATCTTCTCTTTTTATCTAAAGGAAGCACCTTGTAGCTTTCCTTGCAATGTCCAAACTGTCAGCTCAATGCTCTTGCACTGTGGGGCCAACACTAAAAAGAGGGTTGCTTGAGCACCAGCCCTGAGGTACCATGACAACCAATCTGGTAACTGAGATAGTTGCTAGGTAACTAGCAGGGGGATGGCATATACAGCATGGATGCCCTGAACAAAGGGATGGCTCATGAGCTCAGGATGCTGCATCCTGAAAAGGATGATGGGAGACTCTACCACGCTACTCAGAATGGTGTCATTGGGCGTTCCTGAATTACTTACTTCTGGAATTTTCCGTTTAATATTTCTGGACCTCGGTTGACGGGCAGCTAAAAATGAAGAAAGTAAAATCTCAGAGATGAAAGGGGGCAGTTGCAATGATTAGGATTAGGATCCTCCAGTGGCATCTTCCATGATAAGGGTGGGCTCTCCTCAGTGCCCTTGCGCCCTTAGAAGAGACAAGAGAGAGAGACACGAGGCGCAGAGATGCACAGTAAAAGACTGTGTGTCAGTGCAGCCAAGATGAGGTGATATAATAGCAAGCCAGGAGACACTAAAATTTCCTCAGGGCTTCCAGAAAAAGCAGCCCCCCAAACACTCTGAACTTCCAGCCTCCTGAACCGGCAGGGGTAATTTGTACTTTTCATACATATGATTTGTGGCACATGTTGCTGCTACAACCCTGACGATGAAAACAAATGGGAGTGATAATCACCTCCCCCCAAAGGAACAGAGCGTGGAGGTGCATGCTGGGAATTCTGTGTGGACAGTCCCCAAGTAGCAAGTCCTGTTGTTGCTCTTTCATGCCTACCTTCCTCCCTCCCTTCCTCCCTCCCTCCTCCACCTCCCCATCTCCCTCTTCCTTTCTGCTCCCTCCCTCCACTCCTTCTCTCCCCCTCCTCCCCTTGGCTTTGTTCTGAGGTGCCACCTGGGATAGGGTTGGAATGGAAGGACAGATGCCTTCTACTTGTGGGGAAGCCAACCAGGTTGACAGTGCAGTGTGCTCTGTGCACCGGGCTTGCCCTGGCCTGCGAATAGCCATGATGTAGCATTTGTCCCTGAGAAGCCTGGGTTTGGATCTTGAGTCTTCATGGCCCATCTTGTGGGCCCTGGAAACAGGATCCATCTTGGTCTGTTCACTGCTCTTTTGGCATGAGACCATGAATAGATTCCGGCCATCCTTTGTGAACAATGCAATGATGGAAATACATCAGAGCCCATGCCTAAAGTGCCGGGGCGCAGAATGATCTGGTTGCAGTGTGGTTGGGCTCAGGGACAATCCCCATCACTCAGCATTTCCCTCTATCCTTCTCAGGAGGCTTGCTCTATAGGAAGGAGACAGCCAATAGCTGTGGCTGGGTCAGTCCTGCTCAGCACCACCCCAAAGAATCACTGTCCTCCCTCACCAGCCCCACAACTGGGGAGTGTGAAGTGCAGTGGGCTGAACTGTGAGCACTCTTCAATTCATACTTGAAATCCTAACCCTTCCCTGTGCCTCAGGATGAGGTTATATTTAGAGAGGGGTGATTAAGGTGAAACAAGGGCAATGCATATATTTAGAAATATATGCATATACACAAATATACATGCACATGTACACATGTATACACATACACTTGCACACATTCCGACAGGCACATATATATACATGTGTGTGCATACATACATATTCAGACACATACATGCACACACATATACAGGTATACACACATGAACACAGGTGCACACATGCATATACATATGCATACACACACATGCAGCTATGAGGGAGAGTTGACTACTAGAAACATGATATGGGGGGAAATAACTACCTCAGGAAGATCAGGGATCTGTTCCCAGAACAGGAAAAAAAATGCATTCAGCTGGGCAAACAGCAGATGACCCATCAGGCTTGTGGCAGGGACAGCTGGCTAGATGGTTGTTATTGGGACAGTAGACAGATTCTGGGTCTGGCCAAAGATTGCCTCCATCTCAAGCATCCAAGAACTTCGTTTGCCCTCTTTAAGTTTGCTATGCAGTAGAGGCTGGCTTTGAACTCCTGAGCTTCCTGAGGCTACTTTGGAGTTCTAGTATTATAGGTGTGTGCCATGCCCAGAGCTTGCTTCAGCATTTTCATTTGTAAACGAGGGCTTCTAGTAGTGCCTGCTTCAAGGGGTCATGGCAGGATCGGACATATGAATACTTGGGGACAGGCTTTCCTCCATACTGTCTGTGTCTCCATGGATCCATGAGATCCAGGCTGTCAGCCAGCCACTGTCAGAGACAGAGGGGAGAGAAGACAGAGTTAGGGATTGGCTGGGAATGCTCTAGAAGGAAAGAGCTTGGCCAGCTATACCAGCGTGCTCTCCTGGGATATGGGTGAGAAAAACAGATAGGAAGAGAAGTCATATGGCTGGAAACCATTCAATCACACACAACTGGAATCCAGAAGACGTTAAGCACAGCCTGTCACTTCTAGTTAGACTCCACCTGCCCTGGGAAGTCCTAGGAGTTTTCTGGAAAAGTGGAAACCTTGGTCATTGCCTCTCTGCGCCTTTACACACCACTGTGTGGGATTGCAGGGATGCTGCGTGGGATTGCAGGGATGCTGCGAGGGATTGCAGGGGTGCTGTGAGGGATTGCAGGGGTACTGCACAGGATTGCAGGGATGCTGCGCGGGATTGCAGGGGTGCTGCGAGGGATTGCAGGGGTACTGCACAGGATTGCAGGGATGCTGCGAGGGATTGCAGGGGTGCTGTGAGGGATTGCAGGGGTACTGCACAGGATTGCAGGGATGCTGCGAGGGATTGCAGGGGTGCTGTGAGGGATTGCAGGGATGCTGCGAGGGATTGCAGGGGTGCTGTGAGGGATTGCAGGGGTACTGCACAGGATTGCAGGGATGCTGCGAGGGATTGCAGGGGTGCTACGAGGGATTGCAGGGGTACTGCACAGGATTGCAGGGATGCTGCGAGGGATTGCAGGGGTGCTGCGAGGGATTGCAGGGGTGCTGTGAGGGATTGCAGGGGTACTGCACAGGATTGCAGGGATGCTGCGAGGGATTGCAGGGGTGCTGTGAGGGATTGCAGGGATGCTGCGCAGAATTGCAGGGGTGCTGCGTGGGACTGCAGGGATGCTGCGTGGGACTGCAGGGATGCTGTGTGTGGCCTCCAGATGGTGTGCGGGGCTGGCAGGGAAGCCAAACAGGTACATCAGAGGTAGAAATTCCCCACTGGTGTGGAAATCCTCGTGGGGAGTAAACACTCCTTAAACACCAAGCACAGTGTGGAAATCACATCAGAGTCCACTGAGATTTGCTGCAGTTTATGGAGAATGTTGCGGAGTAAAACACGAGTCAGTCAGAAAGCCACTGGTGCTCAGAGCTTTATTCTGTTGGTGTAGAGTAGGGGTGACTTTAGGGAAGGGAGCTTGCACTCCTCAAGCAAGAAATTATGCTCATTTGGCACATTTTTGAAATATATATGTATGTGTGTGTGTATTCCCCAGGAGTGGTAAATCCCAGTTGACATGAATTTATGGAAAACTTGAATGCATATAAAGGTGGTATTTAACCCCAGCAAACAGGGCTGAGGGGGATCTTTGGGTCTGATCTCCCTCCCCTCCTCCTTCCCTTCCCCCGTCCCTCTCCCAGTTTGCTTTCTTTCTTTCCTTTTTTCCCCCTTGAATCTGGGACCTCACATGCTAGGAGAGCATCATACCCCCAAGTTTGCCAAACTCTTTCCTCTCTCTTTAAGACAGGGTAACACTGGCTCAACTTGACTTTGCAAGCCCCCTGCCTCAGCTTCTCCTTTGCCGGGACTATGGGGTGAGCAACTGTGCCTGGTAGTCATTTTTAATCTATTTTTTTTTTTCTGTGCTGGGGATTTGAATCCAGGGCCTTATGCCTGCTGGTCAGCAATGTGTCTCTGAGCATTATCCCCTGCCCTTTAAGTTCTTTAGCTACCGCCCGCCCCATGGGTAGTGCCGGGGATTAGAACCCAGGACCTCAGAGATACTAAGCAAGCACTTCAACCTTGAGCTGAACTCTCATCCCCGACATGTGTGCACATGGATGCGTGTGCCGGAATTCTCTGGAAAATGATCTCATCGCCTTTCCCACGCTCTTCTGTGCACAGATGTCAGTCCATTTGCTTATTTGCTCATTGACTCACTCATATGTCCAGTCCTAGTTATGGTGACACATTAAGGCTGCTAGAAACCGCTGCAAACCCATCGTTAGAGGAAAATGCTGTGGGTTGTAGAATCATAACCAATGTTTGTTTGTTTGTTTGTTTATTGTCTTTTGAGACAGGGTTTCTCTGCGTAGCCTTGGCTGTCCTGGACTCACTTTGTAGACCAGGCTGGCCTCGAACTCACAGGGGTCCTCCTGCCTCTGATAGGCGTGTGCCACCACACTCGGCTCCAACGTTTTAAAAAAGGAGTAAAAGTCTATGCTATAAACAAAAGTCCTGCAGGAATTAAAAGCAAACATGGCTGCAGACAGAGGGTCTACACAGGCAGGTTGGTTTGTAGAGAGTAGAGAGACCTTCCTTGGGAATGTGGGAGCTGTGTAGAGCTTTGCAGACTGGTTGGCATGTTAACCAGCTTATATAGGATCACAAGTCCCTAAGGTCTGGCATCCCAAGCAAGAGAGAAGGGGAGCATGTAGGGGTGATTTAAACCCTTGTTGAAAGGCAGCTGTGGCACGGTGGGGTGGGGCGGGAAAAAGTGAACTGAGGGCTAGAAGGGACTGGACTGGGGTTGTGTGCCTTGGGACACACAAAAGATGTGTCTGAGTGTAGATTATCTTCAAGTGGAACACCCTAGAAACCACAGGAGGACAGACTGGATTGCATATTTGGATCCCTCCCAGAGATCCCTGAGAGGGATGCTGGGGGTGGGGGTGGGGTGGGGTAGAGTGGGGTGGGGGCTGGGGGTAGAGGGAGCACCATCTCTGGTTGATCGCTATGGCAACCCCTGAGCCTAGAGTGGTGCCTGGTGTGTGGAGAAGCACTGAGAAGCACCTGGTAGTGGTCTTTCCCGGGAAGAGGTTCTGAGCAGTTGACAGCGGGCCATGAGTACCGATGCAGAGGGACCAGGACCTGTGGTAGACAGACTCACAAACATGATAAAGTAGGGAAGGGACAGAGATCACAGGAGCTGCAGGCCTCGGGGTGGGGAGTGACGCCTGACCAGAAACAGGAATAGATTCAGAAGGAGACATTGGTGAGCGCGGTTTGGGGGTCATGCCTTTCCAAACTAATTTGTAGATTCACTGATGAGTGGAAAATGATAATTAAAAGTCTTCTCTCCTGATGCCATCTGGCCACTTCGAATCTATTAATTATCGAGTGCACCCAGCCCCATAAAACTCTTGAAATGCAACTAGAGTTTGGTCTTTGGGAGTTGGAGGTTTTCTTGTGACCACCAGAGGGAGCCCATTTATTTTTATTAAATTCTGTAGAACCAGAGTAGGAATTTAATAGACACTTGGGTCACTGAGTCAAGAGGATTGCACATTCAAGGTCAGCTTGGGCTAATGAATGAGTTCAAAGGTAGCCAGGGCAATTTCATGAGACCTTATTTGAAAAAAAAATAAAACAAATTTAAAAGAGCTGGGGTTACAGCCCAGCAGTAAAGTGTGTGCCAGCTTGTAGGGGGCCTGGGAAGGTCCAGCACTACAGGCATGTGTGTGTGTGCGTGAATGCATGTGTGTGCGCACATGTGCGCGCGCGCGCACACACACACACACACATTCCTTAGAATAAGGAACTTCTAGATGCTTAAGAGGAAAACAGAGAAAGGATTTGATGAGTCCCATGGGAGAAGCACTGAAGGGGATGGTTTTCCTTCGATGCATCTGTTTACAGACCCCTACCATCTGCACCCATTACTTACCGCTACCATGAAAGCACGGTCCACAGCATGAGGAAGAGAAGAAATAGTCCAGAGAAGGAGATGAGCTTGCAGTGCTCAGTGACAAACACTGCAAAGCCTGAGCTGTCCAGGAAGTTGCAACCCAGGCTGTCGGGTGTAAAGTGGGAAAGCATGTTGTCATAGTCCCTCATTGTCACGTGGCTGTCTAGGGGCTGTGGCTTGTTGTAGTCACTACGTCTCAAGAGAGAGACATATTGTGCAAAGCTACATTGAAATTTGGCGGAGGGGGGCCATGGGTTTTGTTTTTGTTTTTGTTTTCTTGAGACGAGATCTTACTATGTAGGCCTGGCTAGCCTAGAACTCTCCCTCTCCCTCCCCCCTCTCTCTTTCTGCAGACCAGGTTAGCCCCAAATTCAGATATTTATCTGCCTCTTCCTCCGAAGGACTGGGCTTAAAGGTGGATACCATCGTGCACAGCTTAATTTAAATTTTGATGGATTTTTAATACATGTGGCCTTCTACCATCATAAAGTCAAATGCTGAGTTATAGTTAAGTTGGGAGCTACAGCCATGGACGAGGGGTAGGGATTCACCTTAAAGTGTCCACAGGATAAAGCGGCCACCAAGGAAGAAGACCTATGTGTCGGCCATGTGTCTGGACCGTGGGGGAAAACAGAGCCTTCAGTTCTCATTCAGAATGGAGATTACAAGAATCCACTTTTAATTTTGGAGTCCAAAGATTGTATATTGTAGAAGCGAGTGCTGGTGGTAAATGTAAAGTATAAAGTTACTCTTCCAGAACATTCTCTTTTGCTTCGCCTTTTTGTTCTATTTACAATTTGATAGAAGGAACCACCCACGTTTACGGAGCAATCTGTGTTCTCAAAGCCCACCAATTAAGACATTAGTCTCATCCAAAGACAACTTCCTAGATTCCCTACAGATAGCGCTTGCCTGCATCTGTGGCTACTGGGACCCCATGAAGTCCTCACCTACCATCAGCCATCACACTTCCCACTTCTTACTTTGTGGCTCCTGGTCTTTCCTCCTTGATCTTGCACTATCCTCGCTTGGCCTGTTGGTTTCCTTTTTCCTGCACTCCAGGCATCCACTGAGCCCTTCCTTGCTACGCCATCTTCACCTCTGCCAGACACCCACGGCTTTCATGTGTCTCCCAGGCCTCCCCCTGCCTGTGGGTGAGGCAATCTGAACTTTAACAGGCGCCTGTGGCTTCCTATCAGTAAGGGTCAAGTGCAAACAACGTCCTTATCTTGAGGTTTCTCAGTCCACTTCCTGACCCGCCTCCTGGAGCCTGTCACTCAGATCGTGCCATCTTCTTATTTCCTTCTGCATTGCTCAGCTTCTCTGTCATCCATGCGCTTGGAACCTACATACCGTTTCTTTGTGTCCTTCGTGACATTACTCATAATATCCGAGATTAAAGAATGACCCGAAGGTGGGTGAATGGATAGAAAAAATGGGGAGTGCACACACAGAATTCTATTCGGCCACTAAAACAGACAGAGTCTTGCCATTCATGACAACATGGGCACAACTGAATTGCTGAGAGACATGGTCCAGCCACAGCAGGACTAGTGCCACGTGCTGTTACTCATGTGTGGTGTCTAAAAAGGCTGATCTCACAAAAGGCAGAGAGGGAGGGAGGAGCGATTGGCCCCGCAGCGTAAGTTGAAGTTGAGCAGGATGGATCAGGTCCGGCCGTGTCTTGCACAACAGGATGATCATCATTGACAAGAACCTAGTCCACATTTCGAAACAGAGGATTTTGAATAATGAAAGAAATGGCACTGAATGTGCCAAGTACCTTGCTTTCGTCACTACTCAGTGTATGCCTGCATCCAAGTATCAGGAAACTTTATGCACCAATTAAAAGTGAAATTTGTGGTCTAGAGGGGTGAGTCACCAGTTAAGAGCATGTCCTCTTGGCAAAGGACCCAGGGTTGGTTCTCAGCACCCACACTGGGCAACTTATAACTGCTTGTAACTCTAGCTCCAGGAGATACCACGCCCTCCTCTGGCCTCCACAGGCCCACGAATGCATGTGCACAAATGCACATATACTCACATACACTTTTTTGTTGTTGTTGTTTTTAATCTTTAAAAAAGCTTTTTAAGTGTCTCTCCTTTCCTCACTTGAGGAATCTGGACTCGTTCTTTGAGACCCAGCTTGATCCCATTTCCTGAGATATTGCCTCAGCAGAATTAGCTGCTCCTGATTCTGTGACCCAGAGCCCCCCCCCCACTTTGGGGACCCCTTTAGCCACAGCATTTGTGAGCAGATGATGGAGTGGGGTTGTCATTTCTGTTGCCTGCTGCTGCTTCTGGCCTGTGATCACTCAAAGGCGGGGGTGGGCCTAGAGGAAGGACAGCTTCACTCTCACCAGTGTACAGGTGGACTCACTTCAGTCCATATTATAAATGTGTTTATGTGACTTGTGAAGTGACAAGAGATGCGTCTGATAGGGGCTGTTGCGAAGAAGAGGCAGTAAAAATCTATAAATAAACTGCTGTGGCTGGTACTGTCCCACAGTTTCCACATCATCCAAGAGCGGAGTGTGTTATCTTCCGGGCACTCTGATGGGGCAGCCTGCCACAGGCCAGGCCAGCCTCCCCCTTTTGGTGCCTGGTCTCCTGACCCTTACTCATGTTTTTGGCACAAGGTCATTTTTGCTCTTGCTAAGCTGAGCTGTCACTCAGGCCAAAGCTTGGCTCTGCTGAGTTCTGAGTGTGCCCCTAGGGCCAGTGATTGAAAAATCACTTGCATTTGTTGTGGCGCTGGCCAGGGTCCCTAAGCAGTGCATCACATCTGCTTGGACTCCTTACAGGTTTCTGCTGTGGAAATGCAATCGCTGTGGGGAAACAGTGTAGATTGCCTCCCCAAAATGCCCACTCCACCTTTCACCTCTCTTGTGGCCTGTGCGTTTGTTCTGTGCCTGGCCCCAGCTGCCTGAGTGCAGCAGAGATTGGAGCTCCATCAGCCTGGCACTCCTGCAGGGATGCTTCCTGTGGTATTTCAGATTAGAATGTAGCCCTGATGTCCACATGCTAAAGTCTTGGCTGGCAGCCTGTGGTGCCATGGGAGGTGTGGCCTTTAGGAGGTGTGGCCTTGGGGAGGTGTGGATTTTAAGGGGTGTGGCCTTTAGGAAGGAAGTGAAGTCATCATGGGGCAGTGTTCTTGCTGCCCTTTGCTTTCTGATCACCTTAGGATAAACAGTGTTTTGCCTCACTCTGGGCCCCAAGTGACTGCTGACTGTGAGCCCAGATAATTCTTCCTTCCTTTAAGTGGATTCTCTCTGATATTTTGTCATAGTGACAACCCTCACAACTAAGGCCACTTCTGCCTTCTCTGTCATTAGCCCTTGAGCTTCTGCCTTCTCCTCCATGTTTCTCCCAGTGGTCTCACAGAGCTGGAGTCAGAATCCCTCATGGTTGGCTCAGGACACTCAGTCTGTCTGTCATCCTCAGCCATCTTAGATTGGTTGTGGCAGAAACATACAGAAATGTTTGAGTTTTTTTTTTTTTTTTCTTTATCTTAATTTTGATCTGGTTCTCTCCATTCCAACTCCTCTCTGTCTTCACAGACTTCCACTTCCTTGCTTCTTCATTGAGAAGTGTTCAGCAGTATGTTGCTGGAACCCCCAGGCATGGTAGAGGTAGCCCGAGGCTTACAGGGTCTGTGTTGTCATCTCAGAGAGCAGAGAGGAGTGGAGGCACTAAGAGGAAGCCCAGGGTGAGAACAGTCACAGTGGATGGTGAACAAGTAACAGTTCTGACTGCTAGCAACAGAGCCCAATACTCCAGCAGATTCAGACAAAAAGAGAAGTGTTGGGGGCTGGAGAGATGACTCAGCAGTTAAGAGCACTGGCTGCACTTCCAGAGGACTTGGGTTCTATGCCGGGGCTCCTACATGAGCTCGCAGCCATCTGTAACTCTAGTCCCCGGGGGTGGGGGAGTGTGTGGGGGGGTGTCTGATGCCCTCTTCTGGGCTTTGTAGGCACTACCTGTTGGTGCACAGACATACAGGTAGACAAAATAATCATATGCATAAAATATGTTTTAAAAAGAGAAGTGTTAGAAAAGATACAGGCACCCACAGAAGCAAAGTGCCTGAGGAATGAAGCTGGGGACAACACCAAGGGTGCACGGCAGATCTGGGAATCCAGGTAGGAGGGAGCAGGGCCTGTAGGGAGTAGGAAATCTTTGAATGAAGCTGCACCCAGTGATTTAAGAAAGAATGAGAGGGCAGGGGTGTGGATAGCAGAGTTGGAGGTTGGTTTTGGGGTTTTTTCCTCCCTCAGACAGGGTTTCTCTGTGTCGCCTTGGCTGTCCTGGCATCACTTTTGTAAACCTGGCTGGCCTTGAACTCACAGAGATCCAACTGCCTCTGCCTCCAGAGTGCCGGGATTACAGGTGTGAGCCACAGAGCCTGGCTGAGCTAGAGTTTATTAAATGACATTTCAACCTTTACATTTCAGTTTGGTTTATATTTTACTTGTTCATTGTGTGCAGGAGGCAAAGCACACATAGAGGCCAGAAGATATTCAGCAGGAAACACTTCTCTCCTCCTGCTGTTGGAGGTCTTGGGGGATCAAATGCAGATTGCCAATCTTAGCAACAAGCATCTCTGTTTATTGAGCCATCTCGCTGGCCCTAAAATACATTATTAATATAGAGTTTAAGCATGAGGATTAGAGGAAGGGGACAGTACCAATGGCATGGTATAAGCATCTCTGAGAGCAACCCAAACCCAGTGATTGTTATGCATGCAAGCGCTCATCTTGAGATTGAAGGAGAGCACCTTGCTGACTGCATGTGCATACCCCTCAGCCTGGGGCTTCTGTTGGCAGGGCTGTAAGAGAGTCTGTCGTGATGTCTTGTGGGATCTGGGAAGGGAATCTGGTTTGGGTGCACATGGGCCAGGCTGTGAATGATATCTGAGCGTCCCATGGACCCAGGGTGCTCAAGAAAGGGGTCCAGTTCACCTCTCTACCCCATCATGCATAACCAGGGGTAGGAACGGCATGGGCTGCCTTTAGAATAAACTGAGATAAATGTATGTGGAAGTCCTTGGCACATGGGAGGCATCTAATAAGGATGGCGAACTGTGGTCTACCGGAGCTGAGGAGGAGCCTGCACACCATTGTCATTCCAGGGAGGGTAATATTTAGAATTAAGCACAACCTGAGAGGGTCCCTTTCCTGCCATTACCTCCCTCGCCCAAAATAATGTTGTGTCTGCTTAGATCCTCCGTACATGTGACTTCAGCGTCCCCTCCACCTTGAATCCCTTCTGATTTAAAAAACAAAACAAAACAAAACAAAACAAAAAAAAACAGAGAGGGCAACTACGGATTGTCCAAGGAGCCCTTGACCTTGAAATTCCTTCCACTGCTTTGCAGATGACCCGCAGGCAGGGCTTTAAAAACCCCGTTCTTTCACACCAGGGCTTCCTTGGTGATCCATGAAGGCCTCTCCAGCCATCACTGGCCCCAGCTGTTCTTTGAAGCTCTTTTTTTTTTTTTTTTTTTTTTTTTTTTGGCCTTGTCTTTAGAGTCAGAGCTGAATGGAGCAGAGCTGCCTTCTTTCCATGCTGCCATGTTCTTCGTGATGCTCCTGGGTTTGAAGTGGCCCATTGTCCGCCCATGGCTTAGAACCAGCCCTGTGTGCAGCCTGGGGGCCACTGCAGGAGGAAGCTAAAGATGTTGGAGGCTGAGGCCACAGAGCAGCGAGACCCGTAGAGAAAGGACAGCTTTAGAGAACAAAGAAGGACTGGGCGGCCATTGTGGAGGAGGGACTGAACTCTGTCCCCATCAGAATTCTTTTCTCCCTCTCTCTTTTTTTTTTTTTTTAAGGTAGGGTCTCCTATATCCCAAACTGGCCTCAAAATCACTTAAATAGACAACACTGACTTTGAATTCCCAGTCCTCCGACCTGGACCTCCTGACTGCTGGGATTACAGGTGTGCACCTACACCCTGTCTGTGTGGTGCTGCAGATTAAACAGCCCTTCAGGCCTGGTGACCTTAGTCTAATCCTTAGAAACCTCAGTGGAAGGAGAAAACCCAGTCCCAAAAGTTATCCTCTGGGATACCCTCCCACACGTGCAATCATCATCGAAGTCATCTTTCTTTTAAAAAGCAAATAGGGCTGGGCGTGGTGGCACATGCTTTTAATCCCAGCACTTGGGAGGCAGAGGCAGGCAGATCACTGTGAGTTCAAGGCCAGCCTGGTCTACAAAGGGAGTCCAGGACAGCCATCATCATCATCATCATCATCATCATCATCATCATCATCACCACAACAACAACAATAATAGTAAACAAAATAAAAAAGCAGATAATATCTTTTTAATTATTTTATCCAACAGATCTTTCGGATATAAAATACCAGCTACTTTCTGGCATTTGAAACAAATGCCATTAGTGAACAAAACTACAAGTTCCATGCCTTCTTCAGCTCACATGTTCCTGGAGGAGGGACAGCGTCTTAAAAAAAGCATCCTAGGGGGTTCCCTGGCATCCTCTCAATGGGTGGATGCTATGCAGACATAGGTGCGTGTGTTTATTATATAGGACACTGAGGCAGCCTCTGTGGACGGCTCTGGTGCGGAAGGAACCATCGTTAGTCTGGTTGTTCGGCAAGCCTTTGGTGATTGGCAGGGGCTTCTGTGGCTCAAACAGCATATAGACTTCTCTTATGTACGGATTCCCGGACCTCCCCCCCCCCCCCCCCCCCCCCCCCCCGCTCCCTGCCCCCCAACCCCTCTGCCCTGACCAGGAAGTTGGTTCTGTTGCTGAAGGGCTTGCACATACAGGTTTCCTTCTGGTGTGAATGATGGATGAAGACATTGGTTAGACACTGAGCATAGTGCCCTTCCTGTACCTTCTCTGGGCTCAGATGTGAGAGATGATTAAAGCTCCTGGGCGTGCCTTGTGCTTGTGTGATATGGAGGGTTCTGCGGAATGCCTTTTGGTATTCCTTCATGTGTGTATGGGTACCACATACGTGACCCTGTATTCATAGAACACTGAACACTGGATTGTCACAGAGAGGCATCCAGTTGTATTTCTATTGGCACATCTTGATTAAAAATGTTTGGGGACCCTTCCTGATTGTTCTTTGGAGTTGTGTGGGTTCTTAAAAGAAAACCGCCACCTTCAAGCCTCAGATAGTTCCCTTTCTGAATAATGAAAAGGCAATGTCTGGTTTCCTTTGCCTAATAATAGAGTCACTTACTGAGGACGTTTCCTCAAGAAGATTCTTGTACGCATCTTCTTGGTTATCAACTGCTGTTTCCATGGGAACATCTTTGTGGAGCCTGAGAGGATGGGTGTCTCTAGATTCTCTCCTTCTGGGTTTCTGATGACAGCAGTTTTGTCTGTGCACCCAACCTCCACAGTGAATATAGCCTAAGAAAAGGGCATTCCTTCTGCCGCCCATCAGCCACACCCGCAATGACTGTCTTCTTTCTGCCCGCCGAGCCCCACTTCTCTTTCAAAGTGGACCCGACCTTGCAGTGTCTACAAACAACACAGCACTCTGGGGCCAGCTATTTTTATCCTCGCTCTTCTGGTCTGGCTGTGACCATGAGTTGAAAACGTCGGAGTCTTTGCTGTGCACATGAGTTATTGCCGGGTGGAAAGTCAGTTGAGCTGAGCACTCCAGAACGCAGGCATCTCCTCTCCCAATTTCCAGCAGGACCTTGAGTTGGTCCAACCTTGGATCATGTGATCTGAGATCCTTTAGGGATGGCTCACGGCGGGGGGGGGGGTGGGGGAGCTGGGGGGGTCTGAGATCTGAAGCCATTCGCAGCAAGGGTTCTCAGGGGGCTTCAATGTTGCCAGTTGCACCTCTACTGGCTTGTGCCTGGGGAGGGGGGTTGTTTGCACTGTTGGTGGATGCTTAGAGCCCCCTCCCAGCCCCTTCTCACTTGAATTTCAAATGGGGTGATTCTAGGAGGCATATGGGGCTGATATGTGGCTGGCTTGCTACTCCAGGTTGATCCAGTGGTCCTGCTCCTCTGGTGTTTAATTTCCAAGTTCTAAGCAAAGCTCTCCTTACATTTTCATCCCACCTCTGCGTCCAAGGCGCCTCCTCCTCCTCTGCCCATCTCTCCCTCCAGACCTGAACTTCTCCCACAGTTTTGCCCCATGTCAGTGTTTCCAGCTGCTCCGGCACATGTTCCCTGCCTTGTTCACATCAGCTCCCTCCCTGTGAAGGTGGTGATGCAAGCTGAAGTCTTCCTGAGGCTGTGGACCGCTCAGAATTCTGTTCCCTGGCCTCTGTGATGTCAACCTGTTAGCACTTCCCCGTTTGCCTCATTGATTTTAAAAACCTTTTGTTCAAATGGAACTCATTTCAGACAAGAACATAGACTGCACTTGCAGCTTGAAGGATTTCTACAGTCAGAACCCAGGTCAAGGAACAGTGTATGACCAGGCCTCTAGTAGCCCCCATGTGTCTCTTTGTGAGTGTGCATGTGTGTACATGATTACATGTGTGTGCACATACTTATGGAGGCCAGAGGTCAATGTCTAGTGTCTGCCTTAAATACTCCCCAATTCTTTCACCTTTTCCTTCTCCTTCTCCTTCTCCTTCTCCTTCTTCTTCTTCTTCTTCTTCTGGAAGTCTCTCACTAAACCTGGAGCTCACCTACTCCCTAGGCTGGCTAACTAGCCTGCTTCAGGGATCGACCTGTCTCCCCCTGTTCCCTCCCAGCCTCGGTGTTACCGATGTACAATGTTTGCCCAGCTTTTGTGTGAGTGCTGCCCTCTTTCCCAACCCCTCAGCCCCACACCCACCCATGCGCTGTGTCCCAAGAGTATCCGGGATATGGATCTCACACAATAGATTGGTCCCCTCCCCCCCCGCCTGCCCCGGATGTCCAGTGAATCAAGGAGAGCAAAGGAGCAAGGGATGTGGAGTCGTGTGCCTCCTTAGCTCTTTAGCTCGCGTTCTGCCTGAGCTGTGGGTGGTTCATTTCTTTCCCATGTGCAGTTTGGGCAGCATCCAGCCCGGGGCTCTTATGAATAGCACTTGTATGGAGCATATTGTGCGCCTTTCAGAGAACACGTGTGCGCATTTCTGTTGTGTTTGTACCTCACGGTGGAGTTGGGCACAAGGAGTACACATGTTAAACTCCAGTAACCAGCACTGACGTGTTTTCTAAAGAGGCTCCTAGCCTCATAAGCATGCACGAAAATTCCAGCTCTCCACGGCCTCCCAACACATGGCATTTTCTGCCTTTTTTCGGTTATTCATTTGGGTGGCTTTGCAGGTCTATTTCTGGGCTCCCTCTCTACACATGTGCCAACGCCACATCATTCCAATTAACAAAGCTTTGCGGTCACTGTCGATGTGAAGCCATGCGCAGTCGCTCCTGGACCATTCTTGGGTGTTCGAGTTTCCATGTAAATGGTGCAATCAGTGTACCAACCTCTAAAAAAGCAAACAAACCTAAAACAAAAGTAAAGCCTGCTGGGATTTAAACAAGCCTCTTGTGTAGCCTGATGAGGAAGGAACGTCTTTGCCATATCAAGCCTCCAAGTTGTCAGGGTGATTTGCCATCCCTTGGGGTATCTTTTCTTGACAGTGTTGTATGTTTTTGATCATTGGAGGTCTCATGTGTCATCTATTGGATGTAGCCCTAGGACTTGAAGGTTTTGGGTATAATTTAATTGTTTTTATATTGTATTTACTATTTAGTTTGTGCAGCAGGCACCTTCACCCATGGAGCTATCTCTGCAGCTTAGGTACTGTTTTAAATGATAGTACTTTATGTTTGCTTTCTGCATGCTGTCAATGCCACCCCCCCATCGCTCCCCCACTCCCCCTGCCCACCTTCATGGTTGTTTTTGGAGCCAGTGGCCTGGCCGTAGTTTGTTGTTAATTCTAGTGGTTTAATAACCTCTTAGATTTCCTGTGTATTTTCTATCAGACAGTCTATAAATAGAGTTTTATTTGTCCCTTTCCAATCCTTATAAGCCTTTTGTTTCTTCATTTGCTGGCTCGCTTTGGCAGGGACCTTTGGTAGTCTCTGATGGACTTTGCTGTGTCCCTGCTTCCTGGTTTCATAACTGAACTCAGAGAAAGCATCAAGAGGATTTTAACAGGAAATGATTGGGTGTTAAAGATGCATCCACATTGATGAGCTTATCAGGTGCTTCTTTTCCTATCGTCTTTGTCAATGCAGTAAGTTGCATAGTTTGAGGTGAGAGCCACTGTCATGTTTTGGAAAAATCCTGTTTGGATGGGACCTTTAGTGGTTTTGGTTTGTTTGTTTTGTTTTATAAAGGGTTTCTCTATGTAGCCCTGACTGTCCTGGAACTCACTATGTAGAGCAAGTTGGCCTCAACCTTACAGAGATCCTGCTGCCTCTGTCTCCAGAATGCTGGGATTAAAGGCGTGCACTGGGGTCTTCAACCTTGCTCATGTGTTGCTGGTATGGACTTGCTAGTGTTCTGTGGAGGGAGCAGGCATCCATGGAGAAACGGTCCAATGTTCTTCCTTCTGCTGTTGGCTTCGGTGTCAAGGCTGTGCTGGTCTCATAAAGCAAGTTGGCAGTCAGTGGCCTTGTTTCTGTTTCCTGGAAGAATTTGTGTTGTGAGCGCCTTTTTTTTTTTTTTTTTTTTTTAACTGTTCAGAAAAAAAATCACTGGTGTAAACCCCCCAGATCTAGAATTTTCTCTACCAAGTGTCCTGGCTTTGTGTCCCACTCTGGCCAAGTCCCTCCTTCTGGGCATGCTCCCCACCTGAGATTGGCTGAGCTGAGTCTCTTGCCTCTAGGCTGTCCCACTGCGTTCCAGTTATCTGCCACTGTGTTACAAAAAAACCCTAAAGTTTACAGTGTGCATTTCACATAGTATCCTACAACTGGCATCTTCTCTCTTCCCTTGTAGCTGGGAGCTAAAAAGATCAGGACTAGGGCCTCTGAAGGCCACTCACCTGTGTGGCCACATGTTCCTCACCTGAAAGGAGCCCCAGCCAAATCTGCACCTGGTCTGGCCTGGCTCCTGGCTTCCACCTGTGGTCATTGGGCCATTAAGGTGAGGTCCCTTTAAGAAAGGCACAGGACTATGCATGGCTCTTTGAACTGGAGAAGCATGCCACTTCACTTCTGGCACATTCTTTATCACAAGCAAGCCAGTGAGGCCAACTCATCCTAAGTGGGACAGATCAGGCATGGCCATCTGATGGGAGCAGCACTGGAGAGTGTGTGGGCACACTGGGAACCGCCAACGCATCTCTAGGGTCCAAGCTTGGAGACCTTGTCCTCCGTGCTAGTCCTCACTGTTCTAGGATGTGAGGCAGGGGAAGATGGGTAGGGCAGGACACTACTAGGGAGGAGCTTTGAGCAGACATGGGCGTTTCTGGAAAGCCACAGGCTGGTGGAAGAATGGGGATCTGCTTTGGTTTTGCTATTGAAGTCCCAGATCTTACTGTGTATCCTAGGCTGTCCTGGAACTTGATACCCTCCTGTCTTCACCTGCCTAAAACTGGGATTATGGTGTGGAGCATCATTCGTTTTCGGCAGCCGTTTACTGACCTCTGTGCTTAGAGTGGTCCTTTGTTGTGTAAGGAACAGTGAATCAGACCTGGAAATCTGTGACGTTTGGGGATGACAACTAGAAGCACCTGCATGAGTCAGCTGATTTCACTTTGTTCTCCAGTGCTCACTCGGGGCTTGGCAAAGAGCTGCTATTGTCAACCCCTGACCAAAACTAGCTTGAGAATGGCTTTACTGAACAAAGGGGGAAGGGGAGGGGGCTTGCTTGCTTGTTTATCTTTGGTTTAGAAAACCTGGGCGGGGGGGGGGGTAGATCTCTGCCTTTAGGGGGAACTGGTTCCCAGGCCCTGGTGATAACACCTTTTCCCCCCTCTGTGCTACGTGGATACTTGGGTGGCCCTGGACCACACCTTGCATACTTGGGCCTTGTGTAGTTCTTTCCCCATTGACTTCGCTTTGCTCTGGCTTACTTTGAGCAATTGGACATTAGCAAGTATGGCCTAGTCAGAGGCTCGCTGATCTTCTTGTATTCTGGGAAGATGGGCCTTCTTGGAACCTAGCTGCCCAGCTACAATGATGCTGACTGTTGAGAGGCCATGTGAGGGAGGGGAGGCAGAGGACGAGGATGAGGAGACTACCTTAGACAAGCGTATAACTGAATGCAGACAAGAGACACTCCTTCAGCTGTCAGCATGTGTAGAGCTGCCAGGCTTAGCCCTGTCCACTTACCCAAGCATCAGAGCTCACAGCTTCTGGACTACTGAGTTAGAACTGTGTCTTATGTGCACTTGGTACACAAAACACCCTCTGGAAGTAGCATCATGACTGATGGAAACTCCAGGATCATGAGTCCTGGAGATCATCAGCACCTGTTAGCTTCAGGATGTTGAAAGATTGGCTGTCATTCAATTAGTGGACGTCAAATATGTCTCCCCAAAACTTATAGTGGCCATGGTGATATAGTGAGGGGGTAGCAGCCTGCTCTGACTGTGGGGCTTTGGGAGGCAACTGGGATTAGTCTTGGGTTGGAATCCTCATGGCTGAGTCCTGGTGGCTTTCCAAGAAAAGGGATAAAGACGAGACAGAGCAGCGGACATGCCTGTGTTCCCCTCTCACCATGTGCGGCCCTTGAGGATGCTTCCAGCAAGAAAGCCATCACCAGTCACAGCCCTTGACCGTGGGCCCACAGAACAAGGAGCCAAAACAGACCTTTGTCTTTAGCACTCACCCAATCTATCTATAATACTGTATATTATTTAAGTGTGTGTGTGTGTGTGTGTGTGTGTGTGTGTGTGTGTGTGTGTGCAGGCACATATATTCCTCATAGCACACATGAAAGCCAGAGGACAACTTGCAGGAGAAGTTCTCTCCTTCCACTTGGTCAACAAAAGTTCTTTTCTGTTGTCTCTGCCCTGCTGTGTAAAGCAGGCCGTTGATCTTCAGAAGATTCTCTTGTCTCTCTTCCCAGCTCTCTGTAGTTCTAGGTGCATACTACCATGCATGCTTTTTTTTAATGTAGGTTCAGGAGACTGGACTCCGGTCATCAGGCTTGCACAGTATGTGCGATTACCAGCTGATCCATCTTACTGACCTTGATAGTGTGTTTGTTTGTGGCAGAAAATGGACCGATTAACATATCAACACAAGGTGAATGAACACTTATGGCTGGGCTAAGTGCAGGAGAAGCCTCAAAGGGCAAACAGTTAGAGCCAGAGCTTGGCACAGTAAGGAACAAAGGGTTTCAAGATGGCAGGCGATTGGGGCGGGGGGAGGGGGCGGGGAGTGGGAATGCTGATAGATGATGACCTGGAAATAGGAATTAGCACCCTTGGGCTGGTGACAGTGAGGAAAAACTGCTGGAAGGAAACATCCACCCCATTCAGAGACAGATGGATGTCTTGGCGCAAAGCCGAGTTTGCCCAGACTCCAAATATGTTCTAGCTCTTTTCTCCTTGAATTTAAAATTCAGTTCTATTCCCATGGAAAGTGTCCAGGTGTTTCCAATTCATTGATATTTAAGTCCTTGTTGAGTGTGAGTTGTATGTGTACGTGTGAAAAGTTGTCTGAGGTGTATTTCTGAGGCTGTGCTTGTCTGGGCCTGAGCCCCATCAGACTTCAGCCAGGTTTACCACCTCTTGGCTGCTCAGCCAAGCAGGGAATCAGAGTGGAAGTTTGTGACCAGAAAGCAATGGTTCCCAGGGGAGACCACAGAGAAATATCCCAATGGGTTACTGTGGCTGTGTCCACCGAGAACACACAGTTGTGCCCAGCTCTTTGGAGAAGCCATGAAGCCTTGAGCCTGTTGATGAAGTCGGAGGGACAGTTTGTTCCAGATGATTTGACACATCAGTCATCTGGGCCAGCCACCTCTCGGAAACAGGATTGTAGTAGGAAATGTATTCCTGGCAGCGGAAGGTGCCCCCAGTGGCCTGCTGGAGCTGGCCGGAGTGGGAGACAGGCCTTCTAGCACAGGACAAAGAAAAGAGTGGCCCAGGCTCCTCCTAGTGGGAACAAGGAGGCTGGAGCCATGACCCCTGTGAGAACATCTGGACAGCTGTGGGGCTCCCACTCCTCCAAGGATGTCCCTCCCACTCTTTACCCGCTCAGCAGGAAAGGCTCTTTGGGTGAGGTTTTTTTTTTTTTTTTTTTTCCAAGTGTGAGTTTGCCTCGCACTAGCCCACAGCTGCTCAATTTTGTCCTGCTGGTATCACTGGGGCTGCCTGTCCATCACTCTGGGATTCTCTTTCTAGTCTTTTTTTGTGTGTAACTTTACCCCATCTTTTCATCTCAGCTTTGGACCTCCTGCTATACCATGTGCCCCTCCAAAAGAGTCCGACATTTTGACATTGTGACATGAAGCTGTCATCTGCAAAGTTCATTTAAGACCTATGCAACCAACTTACAAGAAAAAAAATCCCCACCCACAAGAAAAATCTCATAATAGTTTAAATAAGCTGATGGTTTTGTGTTGGGGCACACTTTGAGCTATCCAGGGCTGCATGTGACCCATGAGCCACAGGATGAACATGCCTGCTAGTAGAAGGCAGGGGTTTGAGAGCACATGAACAGAGAGCAATGTTACATGACACTTAATGAGACAAGTAGGAGCCTGGAGGGGGCAGTAGGACCGAGGTGTTCCTTAAGCCTCATAATGAGGAAGGCTGAGCCTCTGCCTGGGCACTATCACACTGAGGCTGATATTGCCCTCAGATATTGAAATCCTGAGTTTGAGCCCACGTTGTGAGGTGTTCAAGTCCTTCGTGGGGTGCTGTATCCTCTCTGTATGTGTCCCCCATGCTCAGAACTCAGTTTGCTAGTTACAGGCATAGTAACATCTTGTGTGTGTGTGTGTGTGTGTGTGTGTGTGTGTGTGTGTGTGTGTATGTGTGTGTGTGTGAGAGAGAGAGAAGAGAGGGGAGGCACATGTGTGTACGCTTGCACGTGAATGTTTGTGTGCATGAATCTGGGTAGCTTTGGGCCATGGCACCTGTGTGGGGCCAGAGGACAACTTTGGGTGTCAGTCTTTGCCTTGCTCTTTAAGTCAGAGTGCATACACCAGGTTAGCTCACCCTTAAGCGGCTAGGGATTCTCCCACCTCCACCTCCCGTCCGTCTCCACCTCGTCTCATCACTAGAGCACTGGAATTACAGACGTGTGCTACCATGCTTGGCCTCACCTGGGTTCTAGGGGTTCAGACTCAGATCCCAACACTTAAACAGCAACTTCTTCATCTCCTGAGGCATCTTCCTGCCTGTCTCTTGGCTCTTTTGGCTTCCCCCTCAGGCAGGCCCTTCCCTACAAGGACAATGTCAGCTTCTGCCAGCCAAAGACCTTACAGAGAACCCTCACAATCTGCCCTAGTACCCAGCTGCTCACCCTGAACCTGCGCACCACCTGACAGGGAGGCTGAGCGGGAATGAGGCTTTGCTGGGCCAGGCTTCTGGTCAGGCATTAGCATCAGCTCTACCCAGATACACAGAGGCTGAGCCTCAGAAGAAGAATGGCGCCCCAGAAGAACTTAGGGTAATGCGGGGGGGGGGGAATGGGGGGGTGCTGCGAAGAGTAGGGAAGTGGCTAGGAATGTGGTCCAGTTGGTAGAGCGCTTGCTTAGCATGTGAGAAGCCTGGGTTCAAGTCTCAGCACTATATAAACTGGGCATGGTAGTACATGCCTGTGATCCAAGCATTTACAGGGTCAGCAGTTCAAGGTCATCCTTGGCTACATTGTGAGTCAGAGGCCAGCCTAGGATAGGTGACATCATACCTTAGAAAAACATTTTAAAGTACCCTTGAATGTAATTGTTCTCTACAAATGAGAGGAGGGGCAAGAGGACAGTCTTCCAGCCCCTGACACAGACCATGCCTGCTGACGCTCATTCCATGAGTATTTGTATTTTCAAAGTCCTCGCTGGACGTCACACAAGTCAGGAGGGGCTCCCATAAATAGCTGTGGCTTCAGGTGACAGCTAGGCTCAGGGCCCATGGGCAGGCACTCGCCGGTCCTCAGTGCAGCAGTGTTCCGTTGTGCTCCATGCTGACAGAGGTTCTCAGAGCACAGCCATGAGAATCTGGCAAGACCAAGCAGCTTCCTTCCAACTGCTCATTGTCCAAGGTCTCCGTGAGCTGGGGATTGTCAGTTCCTATTTAACACCCGCTGCCAGTTCAGTAATGGAAACAACCACATGCGCTGATAATGCATGGCAACAAATGAAAGAGACCCATCCCCTCCCCCACGTGAGTATCTCCATGGATACGGAGGATGAAGATTTCCATCCGTGGTCTGGACAGAGTCCCAACCAAACATCTCCAACCCAGACCTTGTAGAGCTCCCAGAACATGCCTGCATCCTTCAGTGACTGCGGCAAATACCTGGGGCAGTCAACTGAATAAGGGCAAATGTTGGTTTGCGACCTTGTGAGGGTTTTGAAGTTACAGACCACGACCGAGGGACTTGTCTGATTTGGGGCCCGTGGCAGCAGGTTATGATGGAACACAGGGTGGAACAAAGCCTTTCTCCCTGCCGGGTATGGTGGTGCACGCCTTTAATCCCAGCACTCGGGAGATGGAGGCAGAGGTAGGCAGATTGCTGTGAGTTCAAGGCCAGCCGGGTCTACAAAGTAAGTCCAGTACAGCCAGGTCTACACAGAGAAACCGAGTCTCGAAAACCAAAAAAAAAAAAAAGAAAAAAACGAAAAGAAAAAAAGAAAAGAAGGAAAAGAAAAAGCAAAAGCTGTTCCCCTCTTGGCCAGGACACTATGAAGAAGAGGAAGGGATCAGGGTCCCATAGTCCCCTTAAAAGGACTCAGTTCTTTATCCACCATGTGAGCTCCAGGATCAAACTTAGGTCATCAAGCTTGGGCACAAGTGCCTTCACCCACAAAGCCATCTTGCTGGCCCTAGTTTTGACGTTTATTTTTGGGTTTTGTTTGTTTGTAATTAATTGATTGATTGACTTTTAAGCAGGATCTTACTGTGTAGCCCTGGATGGCTTGGAACTCACTCTGTAGACCAGACTGGCCTTGAATTATTTTTTTCCTTTTAGACAAATCCAGTTCTTGGCTCAGAATGGAGGTTGGGATATAGGATACGCATGTCTCATTACTGAAGCCATCTGTGTTAACTGTACCAAAGTGTGACCTTTGTGTCCAAGGGGTCATTATAAACATTTTCATTATAGGCCAAGTACAAGCACCACTCATTAGGAAATCCAAATCCACAATGCTTCAAAACCCAAAATGGTCAGAGCACTGTTCCAATGCCACAGGGGTGGCGAGGCTTATGGGGTGGGGCAAAGCTAACACCAGTGGAAGGCCACCCTCAGGCCACGTATGTAAGGTGTAAGCGAGGCATGCTGACTTCAGTCCCACCCCTAAGGGAATCCCATTTTGTATGTGCAAATGTGTATCCCAGAATCTTAAACAACAACAACAACAACAAATATCCTTTAAAAGTATCCTTTAAAAAAATTACTCTGGTCCCAAACATTGAGAGGCTAAGGGAGGCATTAGGCAGAAGAAAACCATGAGAGACCCACCTGTGCCCATATGCAGGCGTGCACAAGACTTTTTATATCAGCTGTGTCACTAGACACTTGCTGGCATCTTGCCCCCGCAACTTTGCACTACTCTATAGAATACAGACTGTCACCTGCCTTCTTCCCCAGGGCAGGCTCACTGCATCCATTCACTCTCGGCTGCCCACACACAGGCCTATAGGCATGTCAGGGTCTTTGATGGACATGGCTCGTGGCCTGAGGACAGTCTGGAGTGGCCTCTGCTCCTTGCTGAATGACTGGCAGGTAAATTTGGGTGGTTTTCAAACAGCCTTGTGTGGTCGGGGCTGTGACCCAGTTCTACATTGATAGCTTGGAGTACTCAAGGCCCTGGGTTTGATCCCCACCATTGTAGCCTCCCCACAACCAAAACCGGAAATGATTCGGTAGTGAGGCCCTGCTCATCTGGGGGGGGATGGTAGGTGACAGAGACCAGACTGTTTGCTGTTCCTGGACTGGTAATGCAGGCCATGCCTTAGCCGGAGAAGGAGCACGCTGCTGGGTAGCTGGCTGTTTTCGAGTGGCAGTGACTTGCCTGTTTGTGTTTCCCTTTTTCCTCTCCCCGGCTCCCAAATTACAGAAATCAAAACATCCAGGTCATGTTTCCAGATTTCAATTTCATAAACCAAAAACACATTTTAGGTCTCAGGGGACTAAAGACACCTTCATCTTGTTAACTCTAAATCTTTAGTATTTACACAGCAAGAGCTCATGGAACTCTTTCCTTTTTTAGATACGCTGGAAGGATTGGCTGTTCCTTTGCTAAAGCCTCTTCTTTTTCAAGATTGATTTCCTTTTTAGTTGTGGGGTGTGTGTGTGTGAGAGAGAGAGAGAGTGAGAGGGTGGGGAGAGGAGAAACAGACAGAGATGGAAACAGAGAGACAGAGACTGCAGTAATTGGCAGTTGAGAGCCTTCTGATGTGAGTCTTCTGGAAAAGCAGCTACCTTTAACCAGCCCCAACCTTATTCTGTTTATTCATTGTGTGCATGGTGCATATTCATGTATATGTACACACACAGGTGTGCTCAATCCTATTCAAGAGCACCATGGTGTCCTGCTCTATCACTTTCCACTTTATTCCTTTGAGACAGGGTCTCTCCTTGAACCCATAGCCTGCCATTTTTCAGCTAGGCTGGTGGCCAGCAAGCCCTAGTGATGGTTCCTGTTCCTGCCTTCCTGGCTTTTTATGGGCGCTGCGGGGCCAAACTCAGGGTCTTATGCTTGTGGGGCAAGCATTCCTACCTACCAAGCCACTTCCCCACCTAATCTTATTCTTTTTTTTTTTTTTTATGTAAAAATATTTTTTTTATTATTAATTTATTCTTGTTACATCTCAATGTTTATCCCATCCCTTCTATCCTCCCATTCCTCCCCCCCCCCATTTTCCCATTATTCCCCTCCCCTATGACTGTTCCTGAGGGGGATCACCTCCCCCTATATATTCTCATAGGGTATCAAGTCTCTTCTTGGCTACTTGCTGTCCTTCCTCTGAGTGCCACAAGGTCTCCCCCTCCTTATTCTTATATGTTCATTTTGAGTAGCTTTTAGTTTTTTTTCTAATACTGGGATAACGCCCAGGGCATCGTGAATGCTAGCACACACTCTACTCCTGAGCTGTCTTGACACGGGGTCTTCATAAGTTACCTAGGCTGTGCTTACCCACATGATCCCCCTGCCTCACCACCTTGAGTAGCTGGAATTACAGGTGTGCACCACTCTACACAGTCACGTTAAGGAATAATTAGAATACTTATATCTCTTTGTTTCCTGGTGCTGCTTGTATGAAAGCAATGACTACAGTTGATTGGTCACTTGTTGGTTGTCCTTTAGAAATCTGGCTCTGCGCTGGGCCATGCACAGTGTGGCCTCAGTGAGTCCTCACAGACATACAATACCGTCACCCTGAGTCCCAAGTTACTAGGGATCACTAGTAACTGGCAGGGCTACAATTTAAAACCCCATCTATCCAATTCCTGGTCTATCTCCCCTCCTGTCTGCATCTCACTGGTGATGGAGGAAAGGTGGTTCCTGTAGCCGCCTCACGTGTAGGGATGTGCTATTCTTTGGCCCTGGTAAACTCCATTGTGATATGGATGACTCGTTTTCACATGAGCTAAGACGAGGCCCTCAAACAACTGATAGGTTTTTCTGTATTATGGTTAGAAAATTAAGGAGAAGTGGCCTCACCTAAGCCCTGTGCCCTAGGGGCAAAACTGAGAACTGTGTGTGTGAGGGAGTATGGGCAGGGGTATATGCATGTCTTATGCAGAACCTACAGGAGGATATTGGGTGCCCTGCTTTGTGACTCTCTACTTTAGTCCCTTGAAATAAAGTCTCCCACTGAACACGAAGCTAGGCTGGCAGCCGGCAAGACCCAGTGATCCTCCTGTCTCTGCCCTGGCCTTAACTCAGAGTTATAGGTGTACGCCCCTGTTTTGTTTTGTTTTATAATGGGGGTTGGGGGTTTGAACTGGGGTCTTTATGCTTGACCAACAAGCCTTCTTTGACATGGAGTCATCTCCCCAACCTTCCATATGCCTCTTTTTAGCTTCTTTTTATTCTACAAAGTGCTTCCGTAAGTGGAAAAGATGGATGTTCTTAATTTAAAGAAAGAAAGGGGGAAAAAAAAGAGTATGCCAAGGATGCTAAGATCTACAGTGAAAACCAATTTTCTATCCATGAAACGATGAAGAAGGCAAAAGAAATTTGTGCTAGTTTAGGCATTGCACCTCAAAGTGCAGGCCCTGTGGCCACAAAGCAAATAAGAGCTTAATTAATATGGAAAAGATAATAAGTCATAGGGTTTGGTACTGTTGTGGTTTCAAACATCCACTAGGGTCTTGAACTGATTCCCTGTGGATTGAGGGCCTTGTGTTTCCCCAGGGACATATGGCTCTTCATGCCCTGTGGGCATCCTCCAGCTGTTTCTTGGTTGTGGGCAGGTGGGTGGGGAAATGGGAGGATGGGCATGGAAGCCAAAGCTCTGCGGGGTCTGCAGTCCTGTCCCAGCTGGGTCCTGGCTTCAGGGTGTTGACAAGGAGGCCCACCCCCCACAGCAAGAGACATTTTCCATGTGCACATCCTCAGATGGCTCAGCCCTGCATTCAGGCAGACCCACATCAGTTCCTATGCACACACACACACACACACACACACACACACACACACACACACACACACACACACTGCGCCCTCATTTTTGGGTTTTGGGTTTGGGTTTTTTTGAGGGGGGTGGTTGGTTTTTGGTTTCTTGGTTTTGTTTGTTTTTAGTGTTTCTGTTTTCTTTCTTTCTTTTTTTTTTTTTCTTCTTCCATTTAACTGTTTATTATTTAGCACAGAGATGGTGTGGGTGTACAATTGCTGAGCTCTCCATTATGGTACATTTGGGGAGACTGGGAGAACCCTAGCCCGAGGGGAGGATGCTTCTAGGCGGAAGGATTCCTACAGTTGAGAAATACCAATAGGAATTGGGAAGAGGTAAATAAAAAACTGCTTCAAGGATATGAAAAGTCAGGGTGCAGGGCTATCAAGGACGTAAGAGTTAAATGTGCTGAGCAAACAGAGCCTGCATTCTTGAGTGGAGGAGGTGGGAGTAGAGGCAGGCAGAGCTGCCTCTGTGAGTTGGGTGGTGTAAAGAGGTGGGGAGAGGCAGAGAGCAGCGACACTCACTTGAAAGAGATGCAGCTGGAAAGAGCTGTATGAGCTTTCTACAAAGTATCCAATAAACTTACAGGGAGAAAAGTGGTTTTGTTTTTTGGGGGTTTGTTTTTTTTTTAATTAATTTATTTATTTTAGTTTTTCGAGACAAGGTTTCTCTGTGATAGCTTTGGCTGTGCTGGACTCACTTTGTAGACCAGGCTGGCCTCGAACTCACAGTGATCCACCTGCCTCTGCCTCCCGAGTGCTGAGATTAAAGGCGTGCGCCACCACGCCCGGCGAGCCAAATGGCTTTTAACAAAGGTGCAGTGGCCAGGTATAAAAGGTTATAGCATCCATCTTTCAATAGTGCCACAGACTAGCCCAAGTCTTCAGCATGTGGGCTTTGAAGGCGTGCCACATCCTAGCTATGGCAAAAGGGTTGCTCAGCACCTGGACGCTATGGGTGAAGATCTGGGGTAAAGTGAGTTTGAGCAGGTGTGCCCGTCGGTTGGTTAGAAGAAGAACATGGCTAAGTCAGGGTATGGGGCACAATGGGAAACTGCTTGGCAGTTGTGGGACAGAAAAGTAGATGGTGATGGTGCTTCATCTGCAGGTGTTTGAGGGAAAGAATTGCTTCAACTTTGTTAGATAGAAGGAGGCAGGCGGGGGTTGGGGGTGCAGCTGGGGGTCTCCTCGGGTGAGGAACAGGAAAAAGAAACACGTTGGGTGGAAGAGATAATGGTCCAGATTCAAGGTTAAGATGCAACAGCAAAGCAGAGATGCTCACGGTGCTGTTGGCATTGGTTCCGATGCTCAGCAGACACTGTAACAAGCTCAGGAGAAAGTGAGATCTCTCAAGGGGGGGCCTGTGCAGAGATGACAGCCAGGCGGGCAGCCGGGTGGGCAGAGAGTGGCTCTGGTTGAAGAAACCTACAAAAATAGAAGCTTCTTTATGGGAAGAGGCTCCAAGAAAAAGCCCATAGAAGAGACTGCAGGTGTGTGGAGGCCAGGGCAAGCTGGACTATGTCACAGTGACACTAAGTACTATGTGTCCACAGACTTCCCTCAAATCCTTGCCAGGTGTGGTGGAAACATTTGTGGGAGCTCTGGACGCACAGATGAGAGGAGAGTGTGAAACAGAGGGAAGGGGCAAGGCAGGGTGCCTCCCGAGAAGAAGGGGCCCAAAGGGGTGTGAGAACTGAGCACCTCACAGGACACTGAGAGGCCAGGGGTGACCAAGGGTGGCGAAGCAGGAGGTGGTTCCAAGGCCAGAGAGGGAAGGCTGCAAAGGTTGTGCTGATGTTTCTGTTTCTTGGTGGATGTGAAGGGCTGGCTGTGTGGGATGAGAAGGTTGGGGCTGAGGGGAACAGTAAGAGGGAGGCTCCCAGGCATTCTAGGGGAAGATCTGCACCTCTGAAAGGCCCTCCCTGTCTCTGGCTGGGCAGTAGCCTGCGCCCTGTCCGAAACCCCTGCCCAGGTGCGGTACCAGTGTTAAACCTGAGCCTTCTCTATCCACCCAAGGGTAGGCTTGTAGGATCCTGGTTGTCCAGTGACATTTAATGATGTCCCCATCACAATGGTCAGACAGCAGGGAACAACTGCTGGGACATGGGGTGGTAGTGGAGGGAGGGGCTTGTGGGAGAGGGGCCTGAGGATAAACAGAAGGGGCCCAGAGCAATGTGGCCTGCAAAGGAAAAGTGTCCTGTTGCAGATGGTCCCAGGAGGGCCGGGGTGTGATCAGAGCCTGGCCTGGTGCCCTCTAGCACATCTGCCGCTCAGCTGTCTCTGGGTTCACACAGCACATGGCTCTTGGGTGGGTGTGCATCAGAACAGGCCACAGCTTTCTTGCTCATGAGAAACCTTGCTTCAAAGAGATTTGCCTTTATTTTCATTGGCTTGGGAGGGGTAGGAGGGGGGGGCAGTGAGTCCAAACAAAAGCTAGAACCTCTCTGAAGAAAACATGGAGGCTCGGGGCCCTTTACTCAACCTTGCTAGCTCAGTGCACAGCCCTGTTCTGAAAATGCCGTGCCGGGGTCTGACTCTCCCACTGGCAGCTGGCGTTTGTGGTAGCAGTAACCTGTGGCTTATAAGCCATGGGATTCTGAGCCTGAGAAGACACAGCCACACCCTGGAATGTGGGTATTTTCCCTCCCAGGCCTGTTAGTTACAAATGGTCTTTTTTTCTATGCTGGGCATACACCGGGCACCCCAAAGATGTCCCTCTGTGTGCTGTTGAGAGCAGCGGAGTGCTGCATCAGTTTCCCTGCTCGTCTGTGGGCCCCAAAATCAGTTCATCTTTGTGGTCTTAGTCCCTGTGACTCCCAGGATGTGTTGTTGAACATAAGAGATAAATTCTGAAGCTTCGAATCGCCTGGCAGAAATAAGGAATGTTTAAAGAGAGATTCCTCCATAGCACTGCAAGAGACAAGATCTGTTATCATGACACTTGTCACTCTCGGTAAGATCCACAACTCATCACCAAGATAATCTTCCAAATAAAATCTTGCTATCACCTCCGTTTTCTCAGAACCTGCAGTGACACACAACCCCGCCCCCCCCCCATCTCCCCTGTATTCTGTGTAACCGTCTCTGCCTGGCTTCCCCTTGGGTTGTCACTGAGGATGCTTCCATGGGAGCTTTCCGTGATAGGGCGGCCCCTTCCTGCCCTCTATGAACAACTGCTCGCCCTGCCTTTGCCCCTGTGTTTCTGGGCGCCTGTGGCTAATGCACAAATCTGAGACAGCGATAAATGAAGGGGCATAAACTGGGGATTCTTAATGCTGCCCAGGATCAGAATCCAAAATGCTGCTGCCACTGTGGAAAGTAGCACAAAGGTTTCTCAAATTTCAATTAAGACCAAAGGCACGACACGAACAATAATTATGGTTTGGGGTTAGGAATGGAGCCCCACTGTGTTTCCTAGGCTGGCCTTGAACTTGGGATCCTCCTGCCTCAAATAGCATGCCAAATAGTAGGGATTATAGGTGTATCTTGCCATAGCTAGCCAAAATACCTACCTTTGAATATTTACCCCCAAAGAATTAAAAGGAGAGTCTTGAACAGATGTTCGTACATGCACGTTCATGGTGATGTCATTCACAGGAGCTGAAACACAGAAGCAGCCCAATGCCCACCAGTGGGCGGATAAGGGAATGAGCCAGATGTTGCTATAGGCATACAGTGGGGTGTTATTCACCCTTGACCTGGAAGGATAATCTCACGTACGCCATGAAACGGATGAACGTCAAGGGCATTGTACTGAGTTAAGTAAACCAGTCACAAAAGGGGAAATGCTATTTCTATATGATTTGTTTTATAGACACTGCCTCACATAGGCAAATCCATAGACAGAAGGGGCTAAGGAGAGAAGGAAGGGGACCTAGCATGTGTGTTTTGTAAGAGGATAGACCTTCTAGGGCAGTGGCTTGCAGCCTTCCTGGTGCTGCGACCCTTTGATACAGCTCTTCTTGTTATGATGACTCCCAATGGTAAGATTATTTTTGGTTGCTACTTCATAACTGTAACTTTGCTACTGCTATGCATCATAATGTAAAAATCTGATATGCAGGGTATCTGATATACGACCCCTGGGAAAGGGTCATTTCCGCCACCCCCCCTGCACCCCTCCTGCACCCCTCCCCCCTCGGCCCCAAAGGTATCATGACCCACAGTCTGTGCTAGGTGGTTGTAAGGATATGGCTGAGGCTGCAGTGCAGCCTTTAAACACAGTGTGTGCACTTTGTCATCTTCCCAGCATGCATTAGCAGTTGCCATGACAGCCTCCAACACGCTCATCTCCTGGAATCTACCAAGAATGAGTCGTCTTCTAGGTTCACCTAAAGCTCCCCTTATCCCAGGCTGTCCTCCCTTCTGGGATGTGGTGTGTCCCTGCTGACATCCTGTCTCATTTCTTATTCTGTGTAATATTATTCTCTTCCTTCCTTCCCTTGCTGTTCTTTATGGCTGAAGGTTCCCTGGTTCAAATCCCACCTCTGCCCCTTATCAGCTGTGCGGCTATTTCCATTATCTGCAAAGCGAGTAGCATGGATGAGAAGCAACACATGATTATGGTGAGGGGCAGAGTGGGCACGAGGCCCATGCTGGTCCAGTGAGATTTAGCCACGTGTCCTCATGTAGAATTCAGCTGTCCTTACAGAAGCCCCAGGGATTCTCAGAACTGCACTGCCTAGGGGTGAGCAGGGCAGGAGTATGACCATAAGGGCTCCTAGTGTCCTCGCTGGGATAAGAAGAAAGCGCTGTGCACCCCTCCCCCATAGTCCGCGTAGAAAGTTAGACTGGGGTGCGTGTGCCCCAGCTCAGCGGGCTCGCTGTCTTTCTCCTTCTCCTTAATAGCTCCACGCTGACATGTCACTGGGCAGGACTCACCATCCACATCTGCCATGGAGGGGCCATGAAAGATCTGCTTTCAAGCCAGGAGTCATAGAGGTGGCTTTGTTTGTTCGGTTGTTTGTTTATCCATCTACTTATTTTTGTGACAAGATTCTACCTCATAACCAGGCCGATTGGAAAGCCCATCTCAAAAAAAAATAGTAAATGGCCATTGAGGAATGGCACTTGAAGTTGTCCTCTGGCTTCCACACACATGCTCACACGTATCTACTCATGGTTTTTCTGACTACAACACACATGTGCACAGGTGTGCACGAGCATGCACACAACACACACACACACACAATTATACTGCAAGCATGCGCTGTAATGTATTTAGCAGTCACTTTAACCGTTCTAAGCTTTCTGTTTCTAAGTCTTACTGCAGAGAGAAGCCTTGAGCACACACATCTGCATCTCAGTTACACACCATATAAAGTTTCAGTCATGAACAGACCACACACTTGACTGTGATCCTTAGGAGCACATGACCCAGTGTTGCCCCTCAGCCTGTGGTAACTGCGTTCTATGATGTTCACAGAAATGCAAGGTCACCTAAGGATGCATTTGTCAGGATATAGTCCCATTGTCCAGCATCCTGTGACCAGACATCCAGATTGAATCCCCAATTTCATGGTAACAGGGTCCTAGTCGGAATGCACCAGAGCAGACAGCACACAGGTCCCTAGAATTTCATTTCTACAGTATTTTCAAATTGCCATCTAGAGAGACACTGATCAGTGCAAACTCCTCACCCCACCCCAGTACCAATTGGTACTAATCACAAAGGTACTTGTGCCGAGTTGATACAAAATATCTGAGATGCTAACGTGGTAATAATTGCAATTTTCCAAAAAATGTTAAAAACTCCTTGTGTTTCTCCTGTGAGAACTCAATGGCCCCATCTTTAGATGGATGTACTGTCTCGGGGACAAGGCTTCAGAGGTGTTCCAGAGACGTGTGTGGCTTTGTGGGAAGACTGGCGGCTGTGCACTGTGGGTCACTGCAGATCAGATCAGGATGAGTCTGGGCTTTCCTCCCCGAGAACTTCCTCCGGGGTCAACTGGAGGAAGGAGGGAACTGGAAGTTTCTTGTGACTGGAGCTCTTTAGAGAAGTGTGTACCCACACACAACAAAGATGTCTGACAGCTTTGACTCTCTTGGCACGCACACAGCCCACTGGCAATCTGCAAACGCAATCTTATTTTAGGAGCGGGGGCTAGCATGAGTGACAGTTCGACACTGCAGTTTGAGAATTAGGGCTTCCTTTCAAGTTGGCAACTTCTAGCCTGGAGGCCTCCTTTTCTCTGATGCTTTAGCTGTGGCTATAGATTCAAACGTTAAGTATCTGTCACTGCACACATAACAGGATACTGAGGGGGGCACCCTATAAAACAAATGCTTTCAAGGTGATCTGTGAGTCTTTCTTCGTCATCTCTTTTTTTTTTTTTTAAGTTTTTTTTTTTTAATTTTAGTAAAAAGTAGGCTAAATTTTAAAAAGTTAAATGAGAACAGGAAGTAATTCATATACATTGTAGTTATTTGTTCCTTTTCAGTTCTTGTTTTCAAATATCAAGAACAGTTATATCATGCATGCCTTTTTCATATTCTGATTTTCTTACCCAATAAGAAACATTTTTGCGTTTGGACACAGTCTCCATAGCCGCGCACCAAATGCTTATGCCACAGTTGTTGGTAGTGTGGAGCTCAGTCTTGAGTTGTTGTCAACGCAAACATCTATGTCTTTTCATCAAAAGGATGGGTTTTGGTGGCTATAAACTCTCAGGAGTGCCTTTTCTAGGAACATCTGTTTGTTCCAAACATCCAGTGTTTTCTAAAAGGATTTGTATCAAGTTCTGCACCATTTGGAGCTAAAGAGATAGCTCAGTAAGTACAGTTTGCCATTCAAGCTGGGCAGTGCTGGTGCACTCACCTTTACTCCCAGCACTTGGGAGGCAGAGGCAGGCAGATCTCTGTGAGTTCAAGGCCAGCCAGGTCTGCAGAATGAGTTCCAGGACAGCCAGGGCTATACAGAGAATCCGTGCCTCAAACCTCTTCCCTCTAAAAAAGAGCTTGCCATTCAAGTATGGTGACTCAAGCTAGATCTGTGCAAGGATTTTTTTTTTTCTGGGAGGGAAAGGGCTGGTGATCTAACTTAGTGCTGGAAGCAGAGATGGTGGATTCCTGGGGTTCATTAGCCAGTCAGCTTATTCTAACTGGTGAGCCCATATCTACTCAGTGAGAGACCTTTTCTCAAAAAGTAAGATGACTAGCTCCTAACACTGGACACCCCAAGGTTGACCTCTGGCCTCCATACCTATGCACACACACGTACACATGTACTTGTTCATGGGGTACCCCCACATATGCACACACATGCACACACCCACATTTTCTTTTTTAAAAGGAGTAGAAAGTGTAGATTTACTGCAGTGTTTTACAAAGCAGTGGGGAGAGCCGTGCTTAGACTGTGGTTTTAGTGGAGCAATGAAGACGTGGACTCTCCTATGGGCAGGAATGGATGGGGCAACACTGTAGTGGGAATCTTGGTCTCAAGTCCCTACGAGTTTTACAGAAGTTGTCCACATCCTTGATTTCCGTGAAGGTGTAGATCTGTTGCCTCAGCTTGTCTTGAAATCCTGGGCTCGAGCCACCCTCCCGCCTCAGACTGGGAGTAACGCTGCAAACCGTGAGCACAAAAAATTTAGCGAGAATGCTTTTATACATCAGCTGGTCGCGTAGCAGTGTGATCTTTGCGGGTGATCTCATTCGGTATGCGACCTTGTCATGTTGCGGCTGTCCTAGTTCGGATGTTAGCACAAGGATGAAATTGCCTAACAATGTAGTCTCAGCGTGTCCCCATCTATAAGCTACCGTGACTGTCTGTGGCTTAAGTAACAGCTCAAGAGAAAACAGACGAGCGGTGGTTAACTAGAGAGCACATGATTAAATTATCTAGCTAATTGCTAGGCCTTGGGTGTGGCTTAATTATTTAATTATGTCTTCTGCAGGTCCACTGTGATTGCAGGGTGGTATTAGAAGGCACTATGGAGCGCTGGGGGGTGGTCTTTGGGCTACTGGGGCATGCCTTTAAAGGGTAGTTCTTCTGAGAGACTTGTTACAAGAGCCTACACTTGTCCAGTTCAGCCCTTTGTACTCCTGGCTTGAGATATAACCGATTCCTCCCAACATGTGTCTCTGACGTACCATCAGCCATGTTATATAAGGTGACGTGGGGTCACAGGGCAAGCTCCCACTGAGCCTGTATTATTGTGCTTGAACTTTGCAAGTATGAGCTAAATATGTTTCTTTCCTTTATAAAACACCTTGCTTCGGGTGTTTCATTGCAGTAGTTAAAATCTGATCAGTGCTGTGCACTGATTGTCTTAGGGACAGCCTTTCAAGGTATCCAGGTACCCTTTTGCTGGGTGCTTTGAGAAATCTTTTTGCTTGTGGTGGAGCTTGAGTGGCACTTTGTAGTGACTTAGATGGTGGTTAAGTCTGTGTGGCCGTAGAGGAAGGGAAGCTGAAGACAGGGAAGGTCAGAGCCTTAGAGACCAGCCAGGCCTTTACGTCTCAAGCATCTGTGGCCCCAGGATCAGCTGGGGTCAAGTTCACTACAGATCCTCCTTCAGCAGCAGATCAAATGTGGGGCCCAAAATTCTGCCTTTCTAGAAGCTAATAGAAACCATCTCAGGGGATAATCTAAACCATCCATGGATGAGCGGGGACCCTGACCATCCCTCTGCCTTTCAAAGTGTGGAAACAGGGTCCCAGGGAGGAAAGGGGACTCATCCGGCATCACGTAGCTTGGCAGCAGCTGTGGCAGGCTTATAAACAGTTGGAGCTCCAGGTCAGAACATATTTAACAAACATCAGCCTATACAGTTGGAGCTGTTTGAAGAAAAGATTATTTATACTGCGCCTTCTCAACACCAGGCACTTCTTGTGTTTGATCTCACTTAATCCTCTGATAGCTCTACAAGATAAGTAGTTGGTTCTCAGAGTTCCCCAGGGGGAAGACTGAGCCTCTGACAGCAGATTACCCAAGGCCAAGCTGGAGGTGGTCATTCAGCTTTATACCTGTGACTTTTCACAGCCTGAGCCTCACTCCTCCATGCCTCATGTCCCATATCCACCATCCGCAGGAAACACTCGTGGTGGGAGGACTTGTGCTTGTATTGAGCATTCTTTCCCTTGCTGTTAGCCCTCTAAACAATACAGCATAACAACTTATACAGTGTCAGTGCGGTGTGAGACTTCAGGAATCATCTAGAGAGAAATATAAGGGAGAGCCTCCTTGGGTTGACCGAGCAATGACACCACCATCACCTCATTTGCTGTTCTTGCCCGATCCTAACCCTGCCTGACTGATGACAGTCCAGCTAAGAACTTGTCCTACTTTTCTTTCTGTTGCCATAATGAAACACCACCACCACAACAACAAAAGCAACTTAAGGTAGAGTGCATTTATTTGCATTCACAGATGCAAGTTATATATCCAGCCCTCCAGGAAAGTCATGACAGCAGATCACAGCTGAGACAACTGGTCACAGCACCTCTACAGACAAGAGCAGGCAGAACTGAAGACATGCATGCTCAGCTTTATTTCTCTGCTCCTATGTAATTTAAGACCCCTTCTTAGGGAATGGTGCCACCCACAGTGGGCTGGGTCATCCCATATAGGCTAACTTAATTAATGAATCCCCCATAGACAAGACCACAGGTCAACCCAATATAGAGAATCTTTCATTGAGATTTCCCAGGGTCTTCCTCTGGATTCTGCCTGGGCTTATATTCTTGCACATGTGTGCGTGCATACACATACACACACACACACACACACACACACACACACACACACACACACACACACACATGGGGGGGCACAGAGGAAGACATTGGGTGCCCTTCTCTGTCACTGTCCTTACTCCTTGAGACAGGGTCTCTCCCTGAACCTGGAGCTACTCTAGCAGTGAACAATTCTGTCTCCACCTCCCCACAGTGCTGGGGTTTTGAGTGGATTCTGGGATATGAACTTACCCAAGGAGGCATCTCCCCAACTCACTGCGAAATTTTTATTGTCAAGATATATTGCTGCCTCAGAAAGACCAGGTGAAGAATGCATGCAAGATGCTACCTTGCACGTAAGAAAAATCGAAGCTAGGGTCTGGAGAGATGATTCCGCAGTGAGGAGCGCTTGCTGCTTTTGCAGAGATAATGGGGCTCAGTTTCCAGCACCCACATCTGGTGGCTTTCAGTCTCCTGTAACTCTAGTTCTGGGGTACCCAACACTCTCTTCTGGCCTCCGTGAGTACTGCAGTCACATGGCACCATACCTCTTCCACATACTTATATACACAATTAAAAACAAAATATTTTTTTATTTTAAAATAAAAGAAGAAACAGTAGATGAATAAACCACTCACAGTGTAATCTCATTGTGTGAGTTGTCTTTAGGACCTTATAAACAGTTTATGTAACTGAGAAACAAAATTAAACCAACAAGAATAAAAACCATCTCCTAACAGGGAAAACAAATGGAAACAAATGGCCCTGTGTACACAATTGAAGGCTTAACCTCACAGGGACTGCTTGAAGTGACTTAGACACAGTAATTTGTGCATTCCAACTGGAACAAAGAGACACAACGAACCGCCAATAAAACCTAAACTGGATTCAGTAGCCTTATTGTTGGTAATAAAAAATGGTATTACTACTTGGAAACTATTCTACAGACACTGCCATACACAGTTATGTTTGTGTCTTTGGGACCAGAAGTTTCCATCATAAGAAATAGGTATAAGTATCAAATCTGGAAAATTCACGTGGACACGTCACCACTAGTGAGGATTAGATGCAGTGCTATAGAACAAATGTCATTACGCTAATGTCATTAGGAGCAACTGCAGGCCCCACTTGGGGTCTTGTGCCTGGGGTCAGACTCCATCTTATCCCCAACTGTGTCCCCACTGGCCTAGGCATTCATCATTGCTCTGATGCCCTGGGGGGCTGTTTTTTGGATGAACAAGGGCAAAAGCTTACTTCTAAGGCAACCCTGTTCCCAGTATCAGTACATGGCCCGGGGGTGGGCACCTGGTTTTCCAGACCAGTCCCCCCCCTTTGGATGTGTGCCAGCTGTTGGTCACATGAGCAGGCCAAAGTAGAATAGGACACCCAGGAAGCATGTGGCCTCCAAGAACTGTCAGTCATTTGGTCCAACTGAAAGTATCTTCACCCAGAACTGGAAAATACCCAGAGGCCGCGTCCTGCCTGCTGCTGGGACAGACTTCAGTCCTGAGCAGCTCTGGGAAATAAGCTAGCCCTGGCTGGTTTCTGTTTTCTTATGTTTATTTGTTCAGTCTACTTCTCCAGGACCCGCCCCTCCCAGCCCCCAGCATCCCAGGCCTCCCACGTGTTTGGAAGGCTGTGAGTTTAGAGCTATTTGTTTATAGGGGTCTGGCCCATCACAAGGGTATCACTCCAGGTCTGAAAAGCCCGGCGACTGTGGCGTTTGGGGTCCAGTTTACCTATGGGTTTTCTTCATCTGTGAGACTCACCATAGAGTCACAGCTGGCTAGGCCTCCTGGGCCCTTCCCTCTGCAGATCTCCCGATACATGTGATGTCCGAGCCCTCCTTACCAGCAGGCTCACTTAGGTGAGTGCTCTTCCATTATGTTGAACTCCAATGTCCGGACAGTCTGGCCTCCACTCTAACCCTCATCTCAATCCTCTCAGGCCTGTCTGTTCTCTGACTGTCTGTTAACTGTGATAGTGCCGTGAGTTTAACGGCCCTAGTTCTAACCCCAGTTGTCTGCGTGGGACCCTACCTAGAAATAATAGCTTCACATAAGGTCAGTATGAGACAAGATCTCTAGGGTGGCCCTTGATCCTGTATGACACACAGAGTCCTTATGAAAACACTTAAGACACAGAGGCAGACACGTGGGAAGAAGGCCACGAGCAGACAGAGCCTGATGCTGGAGGTGAGGCATTTGAGCCAAGGGATTTGAGAATGTATAGCCTCACCCCACTTCCTGTTCTTGCTCTCTGCTTCCTGTGTGCCTACAGAGTTCGACCAGCCAGCTTCCTGTTCTTGCCCCCATGCCGCGCCTTCTTCCCCACCGTGATGAACTATCTCCCTCTGGAACTATATGGTAAAGCCAGCCCCTTTCCCTTTAAGCTGCTATTTGTTAGGGTATCTTATCACAGCATAGAATTGAAATAGGACAGCTGGCTTTTTTTTTTTTTTTAATACTGCCCTAGCAAGAGAAAGTGCTGGGTGCTAATGTACTACCAGTTTTAGCTGACAGTCAGGGCTCCTCCCCTGTGACCACTGACACCTTAGGAAGGGATCTTTACTAATGCTGTGTTGGGTGTGAGGTTCTGGCTCCCCAGGTGGTTGCCAGCAGCATACCAGGCATCACCCCATTATGGTCCTGTGTAGATGAATCTCTTAGCTCCCTACTTGATCTCACCCCCCAAGTCAGAGTGATGGGGTACCTCATACAATGCTCGAGAGCAGGAGCCTTAGACTTCCCTCAAGGCCTTGAATGGTTCTCATGAGAGTGAGGCCCTCATTTGCTCTGTGATGCTTGGCTAGGGTCCAGGAATTATTGTCTGCATCTTTCTTTATGCCTAGCTGCCTCTTCCTTGGGCCATTGGCTAGAGTAAAATGGCTTCCATCAGGACTCCATGTTCCCTTTCGGCCTGTGTCCGTTTACCAGGTTTCTGGCTTTTTCAGTTTCAGGCCTGGAACAAATGAAGAGAAAAGAAAGGGCAGAGAACTCTCTGCTGTGAGGCCCTGTGCTGCTCCACAGTCCTAACCTCTTTTTAGAGAGAGAGAGAGAGAGAGAGAGAGAGAGAGAGAGAGAGAGAGAGAGAGAGAGAGTTGTTCTCTCGTTCTACCATGTGGGAATTGGAGATTGAACTCAGGCTGTGAAGTTTGGTAGCAAGGGCCTTTACCCCATGAAACATTTTGAGGTGCTGTCTTTTTAAGTGTGTCCTCTTCACTACTTTTTCTGTTGTTTCTAATGGGGACCCATTCTGTGTTCGGTATCTTATTTATATTTTCCATATCTGCTACTCTTTGCTACTCTCTCCATTCTTGGTAATCTCTTTGGATATATGCTCCACTTTGTTAATTCTCTCTTCAGCTACATCTATCTGCTATTTAATCCATTTTAAAATTTCAATCATTATACTGTCTGGAGGTAGCAGTCTGTAACTTCCCCTTCATGTTTTCAGTCAATCATAATCTCTTCTTGCTTTCTCACCTTCATAATTACATCTGTAATTCTGTTCCTGAAGATTGCAATATGAGAGAGGAGTGTCCCTGTTGTTGTTTTTGCTGACTGTCAGTCACAGCTTCCAACTCCTTACCGGGGGTGGGGGGGTTAATTATTTGAGGATACTCTATAGGTTCCATCATCCAAAATGAGCCAATTTCCCTGTTGGCTTAGCCTTGCCTCTCCTTCAGCTCACAGTGTTGCGAAGCCCCGTGCTAGACCCGAATCAGCCATTCTCGAGGGTCCTGATGTAGTACGGCTGGGATTTCAATTCACAGTGTCCTTGGCTTTTGACCAAAGACACTGGCCTAAGTGTCATGCTTCTGTCACGGCTTGTCTCCTGGATTCTTCCTGCTCCTACACCCACCCACCTCTTGGCTCTGGCTCTCTATGTATGACCAGGAGCTGTGTGTAACTCATGGACTTTAAATAAAACCTTCTCTTCTTTTAACTACAGTACTTTCTGGAGATTATTTCTGGTCCAGACATCCATAATACTGGATGCAGAGTTCTGAGACGAGGATTTTTAACCCCTCAGGCAGGAAACCAAATGGTTCCCAAGTCCTTGGGAACTAGGCAAATATGTAATCCTCTCAAATCCACCAAAGCCTTGAAAATCACGTCTCAGGTAAATGCCAGCCACTAGGTTCTCTACAGGAGATTCCGCATGGGGAATTTCTTTGAGAATCTGGTGCCAGGAAAATCTTTGTCTTGCCAGAGGGATTGGCCGGCTTCCTCTACTGATGGTAAAAGCTATGTAATACCTCTCATTTCCCCCTTGACCACGCTGCCAGGAAGCACTGGTCAAAACAGATGCTAAATTTTATCAGCTTTTTTAGTCTCTGAGATTGTTTTCCGCTTTGTGTGATTATGGCGTCTGCTCTGTATCTAAGCCCATCAACCTTTAGAACTCTTAATGAAAGCAGCAAATTGTAGGTAAATTAAGTTAAAGCTTGTACCGATTCTACATTCACATTTCCTTCTCTTGTTTTCTTAAAATATCAAAGGGAATACTATGCAGTATTTATGTGAATTCGTCTGGCTGCACTTTCCAAAAGCTCTTATCCAAGGCATTAGTGAGTACAGCTATTTGGAAGACAGGAAGGCGTCTCTGTCTCTGTCTTCCTCATGCAAGCTTTCGTGTCCAGGTTACTTTGGACTGCAATTCTTGGTTCACGTCCTTTTGTCCTTTCTTACATACCAAACAAGGTGCATGATCAAACCTTCGGTCTTGGGGTGTGGCTCAGCTAGCCGAATGCTTGCCCAGCATGTGTCGATCACCAGGCATGGCAGTACATGCCTGTAATTGCAGCACTCAGGAGGTGGAGACAGATAATCAAAATTTCAAGGTCATCTTCAGCTACCTATTGAGTTCTAAGGCTAGCCTGGGTTACATAAAACCTGTGTGAAAGACAAAAAAATTCAGCCATGGATCCCCTAGGATACCTCTGTAGCAGCAACTGTGTGGCCACACAGCTGTGTTCCCCCAGAGAGGAAAAGTAGAAGGTGCTTTAAGCCCCATAGTGTGGATAACATCACTGAAGAGTCATTCTCAACAAATGCTTTCGCTGAGTACTTCCTCCTGCCCTGTTCCATCCGTAGGTTCTGCACTGTTGACTGTAATCCTGAGCAAAGGAGTGAAACGAGGGGCTGAAGGACATGGGCCTTGGAGCTGGGCCCTGGCTTCCATAGCTCCCACTCGCCAGGTTCTTCCTGAGTGGCCTTGAGAAGTTGCCTAACTTTCTTGTGCCTTGGTTTTTTCTCATCTGCGAAACAGGAAAAGCAATACTGTCTGCCAGGCAGAGATGCTATAAAGGACGAAAAGACTGAACACACGGAAACTGCTGAGACTATATAGAGAGCATACATAAATGTTAGCCACATTATTACTTACTTCTCCTCTCACTGCTATGGTGATACCTGACTAAAGTGACTTTAGGGGAAAAGATTTGTGGGACATGGTCCATCACAGGGAGGCAGGACCCCCTTCCTGTCATCTTGTCGGACTGGCAAACAGATGGAGATGCTAGCTCTAGCCTTCTTCTTTTCCCCCTTGTTCATAGAAGAAAGCATTTCCTGGCTGCTTACTTATGGTTTCAGAGGGTTAGTCCGTTATCTTTATGGCAGGAAGTAGGCAGGCATGGGGCTGGTGCTAAAGCCTGTCTGAGAGCTTACATCTGATCCCCATGTTGGGGAGAGAGAGAGAGAGAGAGAGAGAGAGAGAGAGAGAATGGGCTTGGTATAGGCGTTCTCTCTCTCTCTCTCTCTCTCTCTCTCTCTCTCTCTCTCTCTCTCTCTCTCTCTCTCTCCCCTCTCTCTCTGACTGGGTTTGAACATGCATCACCACACTGTACCAGGTGGTATGAGCTTTTGAAACCTCAAAGCCCACCCTAGTGACATGCCTCCTCCAAAAGCCCACACCTAATCTATCCTGGCCACACCCAATTCTGCCCAAACAGTTCTAGGAACTAGGGACCAAGCATTCAAACATCTGAGCCTAGGGGCCTAGTCTCACTCAAATGACCACACCCAGTCTCACGCATTTTCTTATAGAAAATACAAAATATAGAAAATGATACATGGCCTGATGTCTGGGGCAATATTGGCAGCTGGGAGTAGTTAATTCCAGAACAGAGACAATGCGATTAGGAAGAAAACAGCTCAGAGCGTGATGGATGTCTTTGGTGACCCTAGCTTTGAGCAGGTCAGCCTTGACTATATGCTCATCCATTGTTGGTTGGGGAAGGCTTGGTGTCCTCACCTACCTTCTCATGCCACTCGTGTGGCACTGGATTTTCTGGGACCCTGAGACAAAGTTGCACATGTGTGCACAGTGAGAAGATCTTTGCTCTTCATGGCTGGATGTCGAGGGCCCCCCCAAAGCCTGGCTCAGATGGGGGCTACTGTGCCTCACTGTGGTGATTTGAATGAAAGGCGTCGCCTACTGGCTCGTGTATTTGAATGTCCCCAGTTAGTGACACTGTTTGGGGAGGTAAAGCCAGCGAACCTTTTTGCCTCTCCTAGAAAAGACTAAATGATTTTTTGTCTTGCTGTCCCTCCTCGGGTATCTACTGAATTAAAACCGAATGTGGCCTCCTAGGCAACCGAAAGCCGATTTTATTGAGGACTGTTTTCCCATGTAATTGAGTCACCCTGAGGTATTAGAAGACTAGAACTGATTCACACACACACACACCTTTCACCCCTACCCTGCTGAGGTTTCTCCAATAGTAGAATTGGAAACAGACCGCATGGCCAGAACAAACCCTCGATCCATGCACAGGAAAGAGAGGCTTAGCGTTCAGCTACGTTCATGCTAGGGGCTCTTGCTCTTACCCCGTAAAAGTCTGGGATTTGTGAAAGAAACGCATTTTGGGTTAGCAGGGGCTTGTAGCCTGGTGTGATTACACATGTTGGCCCCTGCTGAGGGTGTTTGGTTTCCTCTGAAGAATACTTTGTCAAGTCTTAATATGGCATATACCCGTCCCTCAGGCAAAGGTGTTCCCTGAAGCCTCACAGCTCTGCCTTCAACTGTGTTGTCTCCAGTGTGACCCCTGACATGACAGCCACCTCTCACCCACTCAGGCCTAGATGAGTGAACAGAGAGGGACCCTATAAGTGAAGGGTCCGCCCAAGGGGCCTGAGGCAGGCTCCGGGAAGTTATTCACAGATGGGGTAACATAAGGCTGGGTGAGTCCCATATAAGATGGCCTGGTACTTAACCCCGAGGCCCCATGAGTAACCCTGGATAGCCCGTGTGGATGGGGAGCCCAGTTCACCACAGCATGGGGATTTCTGCTTGCTCATGGGTCCCCTTAATTGTCTCTGAGTTTTCTGAATTGGAGTAGCCCTGTGCCCTCTTCAGCTTCAGCTGTCAAGACTTGGAACAGCTTTGAGTCATCTGAAGTTGAGGGACTTTGCAGATCAGAGTGGCCTATAGCCATGTCTGTGAGGGATTGTCTACACTGATGGCTGACGTGGGAGGGCCCAGCCTGTTGGGAGTAGCACCACCCTAACCAAGTGGGCCTTGGCCATATAAGAAAGCTAATTGAGCAAGCCAGGAAACAGTGTCCCTGCATGGCCCCTACCCTGACTTCCCTCAAGAAAGGATTGTGGCCTGGAAGTATAAGATTAAACAAGCCCTGTTCTCGCAGGGTTTGCTTTGGCCTATCACAGCAGTGGAAATCGATCTGCAACCATCTTCTATCTACTACTTAATGGTTGTCCTTTCCCAAGGCAAGCTGGAGGCCTGATGAAGTCCCTGCCTGGCTGAGTTTTTCCTGGGCTATCCCATAGGATCGACTCGAACTGGTCAGGTGGAGGCATTCCCAAATCTCTCTGGTGAGCAGAGCCATGAGAAATGTGAGCTGAGGGAGCAGTCATCACCTCTCCCTCTGGTGAGGATAAGCACTTGTTTCCTGTCTGCCCTTATGCAAGGCCAGAAATCAGAGATCGCCAATCAGCTCCTGCCCTCAAGGGATTCCTGAAAGGTGGAGAACACACACACACACACACACACACACACACACACACACACACACGCGCGCGCGCGCGCACGCACACACGCGCACGCACACACGCGCACGCACACACACCAGCAGTAGCTAAAGACAGACATGACAGATAACACTAAGTGTTCTATGTGAATTAACTCGATTAGCCTTTGCCACACCCAGTGAAGCCAGTACAACCATCACTCCCATTTCAGAGAAGAGGGAAACTGAGAAAGAATCTAGTAGCTTCACCTGGGTGACTGGATTGCACTTGGTGGAATGGGGGTTCTACTGAAGAAAGATTAGTCCATAGTCTGTCTGTCTTCCTCCAAGCCACATCCCTCTTCGGAGTCCCCAAAGGGAGACAAGGCCGCAGGGAGGATGGATACATATTCAGGATATTTTATATACATGGATTTGCACAGTTAGTGTTTTTCTCGTTAGAGTCATAGTCTCATGTGTGTTGTCGCATGCATCAGCCCTTCAATACCTTGCTATGCCCTGACTTAATTTCTGACGCAATAAATAGCGTAGACTTAAACAACAGAAAATTGTCTTCCGACAGTCAGAGGCTGGGAATCCAAGATCAAGAGATCAGTAATACCGAGCTTGGGGGACGGCCCAAGCCCTTAATCCCAGCACTTGGGAGGTAAAGATGGGTGGATCAGTGTGAGATCCAGGCTAGCCAGAGTTTTGTAGTGGGGACTTGCCTAAGAGGGGGGTGGGGTGTGTGTCACCATCTTCTCATTTCTTCCCTCTGTGTGTGTCCAAGTCCTAGCTTCCTTTTGTATGGGGACACCAGTCATACTGGATGACCTCTTCCTAAATAGTCACATTCTGAGGCTTTGCAGATTAAAACTTCGCGTTGGTAAGCTTTTTGTCACTGTAATAAGATACCTGAGGTAATTAGCTTATAAAAAGAAAATACATATTTGGGCTCACTGTTTTTGAGGTTTCAATCTGTAATAAAAATCCCCCCATTGCTTTGTAGGACACGGGGAGGCATCATGGCATGGTAGCAACACCTGGCAGGTCAGAAGTGATTTACAGCTGCCTGTTACTCGAGCTCTGGGGAGCCTGCACCCCCTCTCCTCCCTGGCCTCATGTGCACACACCCCCACAAACACATCACTTACATGTTGTAATAATTTTAAATAAATCTGAAAATGTTTGAATTGAATATAAATCCAAGCTGTTTAAAGTCCATATAAACTTGGGAATTTTTAAAATCACTGTTTTTAGTCATGATGCTTTTCAGGGGGACAGGCTCCCAGCTTCACCCCCATATGCTCTCTCTTGCTCCTAGCTTAGACCATACACTGATGTCATCTGCCCACAATTCAGTTTCTATCCCTCATCTGCACTGATGCTCCCTAGAGTGTCCTCTCCGCTTCTATCCTGGGTTTATCTTTCTCACAGTTTGCACTGAGAGCAAGAAATGGGAGACCAGCTTGTTTCCAGGGTTACCAGCTTGGGAGGATCTGGGGGAAAGGTGAGAAGAAAGTTGGGACAACAGGAAGGCCTAGTTCACAGAAGTGCTGGCCCTAACCTCCAGAATGACCAGAGGCCAGCTGGCAGACCCCGCCATGTTTCCTCTAACAGACACCATCACAGCAAAGCCCAGCATGTTAAACTTTCTGGAAAACCAAGTATAAGAGATTTTAAAATGAGAAAAGATTTATTTGTGCACACCGTACTGGAGGTTTCTATGCATGGTCCCATTGCTTTTGTTGGTGTGGGAGTGAGTACTGTTTACCTCACGGTGGCCAGGAAGCAGAGAGAAAACAGACTCTCATACCGCCACCCAGCCCTCCCCACTTTGCTGCTGTTGTTTGCTGCCGCTTTTGGGTTTTTCTTTAATGATTTATTTTTATTTTATGTGTGTTGGTGTTCTGCCTGCTTGTATGTGCATGACAATGTCAGATCCCCTGGAACTGGAGTTACAAACAGATGTGAGCTGCCATGTGGGTGCTGGCAATTAAACCCGGGTCCTCTGGAAGAGCAACCGGTGTTCTTAACGCCTGGGCCATTTCCCTCGCCCCATGTTGTTGTTTTTAAGGCAGTTTCTTGTGTGTCTCAGGCCGGCTTCAAATCCACCGTGAAGCCGGGGGTGACTCTGAACCCATGATGCTCCTGCCTTCACCTCGAGACGGCTGAGACCACCACTGTGTACCACCATACCTGGTTTTATGCTATGATAGAGATTGAACCCAGGACTTCATGCATGCTAGGCAAGTACTCTGCCATCTGAGCTACATCCCCAGCCTCCCCAAAGTCCCCTGTGAAACTATCCCCCAGTGGCCTAAAACCTCCCTTGCCACTGTAAAGCATGAGCTGATATCCCCAGCAATGCAATGGCTCAGGCTCTGTGGACACAACAGGCTTCGGAACTGGACAGCCTGTGCGCAGGTCCTGGCTCCCAAGCTCAATAGCTACCTGACTCTGGGCAGACGGAGACTTATACGTCTGTGAGTCTCCATAGCTTCTGCTGCAGGCTCAGGTTGGGGAACAGCACCTGCCTCATATAAAATCCTGCATACAAAGTGTGCTAGCTTGTCAAGTACTGAGTAGATGTTCGCTGTCACCATTGGCGTGGCTGTTCCTCATTCTATTTGTTGAAAGGGCAATTGCTCTCATCTTGATGAAGATCCAGGTCTCAGAGCCTGGCTGGTCCTGTGGGCTGTCATGGCTCAGGGACACCAGGGTTTCAGGAAGCCTGGATGTTTCGGAAAGCAGTCCCTCCTAGAATCCTGATGGTGATTTGATGCCAAATGTGGCATTCAACCCAGAAATTCCATCAGTACTTACCAGACCCCTAAAACTTTTGTGTCCTTGTGTTCTGGGGAATAGCATCCTACAGTGTCACCTCGAGTACAGACAGTGCCAGTCTCTTCAGAGGGCCCCCTCAACTTCCTTCCCAGCCCCACCTCTTTTAAACAAGACTATCTGGCCACAACAATAAAACAACTGACCTCATTACTGTCTCCAATATTAATTAAATCACTAATTTGATTTCTCCAGACACAACAATGGCGGGGGGCGGGGGAGGAAGGACATTGCTTGGCAGTGGAAATATTTCCTGCCCAGATGAGAATCATTTTAGGGGAGCCCACCCAGATATTTCCTGGTATTGGCAAAGAGGGTGATAGAACAAATGAGAGAACAAGTTCTATCCAAATAAAAGAGAGCAGGGCAGGCTGGAGAGATGGCTCAGTGGTTAAGAGTGCCACCTGCTCTTCCAGAGGTCCTGAGTTCAATTCCCAGCAACCACATGGTGGCTCAAAACCATCTATAGTGTGATCTGATGCCCTCTTCTATAGATAAAGTACCTATATGCAATAAAGAAATTAAAAAAAAAAACTGACCTTAAAAAAAAAAAAAAAAAAAAAAAAAAAGAGCAGAGCTCGGAAAGCCACAGCTTTGGGGTGACACAAGTTAGTGACATATAGGTTGCATAAGAAACCTCTTTGGATTTGAGTCTAGAGGCCACTTCTGGTGTGCATAGACAAACAGCCCCCAGAGAACTGTTGTCCCAGTAAGTCTGGGCTAATCCGATGTGTCCTACACCATCTCAAAATTCTCCTGCCCTCCCAGGCATCTTGGCAGCCATTGCTTCTTCTGGCCAGACGCTGCTATCTTCCCATCTCCCATGTCAAGATTTTCAGCAGAGCTCAGAAAGCGCTTTCATCTCTGATGCCCAAGCAAAGGGTTCCAGCAAAGCCAACCCCGGATGCCCACAGGCACCATCTGGTCCGGGCCAGCCTGGCCTGCTGTGCCCCACCCTCTGTGGCTAGCTTCTCATGCACCCTCCATTCCAACCCCATCATGTATGCACGTGCTGATCCCACCTCTAGATGAAGTGAGAGGGCAGGATGCTGTAACTGGCATCTCTTTAGTTTCTCCCCAGACTTCGTTGTCTTGTCTGCAAAAACGGGCATGAACATCTACCTCGCCCAACTGATGTCAGTTGCTCAAATTCTTTTGTCACAGTTGATTGATTGATTGATTGATTGATCAATTGTGTGTGTGTGTGTGTGTGTGTGTGTGTGTGTGTGTGTGTACAGGAGGGTAGTGCAAGCATAAGTACCACGGAGCCCATATGGAGCTCAGAGGACAATTTGCACAGGTTGGTTCTCTTCCTACCATGTCGGAAATCAAACTCAGGTCATCAGGGGGCAAGCATCTCTACCTGCTGAGCCAGCTAGCTGGCCCAACCGCACCCATTCAGAGTCAACTTCTAAAATAATTCTTTCCAGCAAACCAGTGGCTTTGCGTGCCATGCTTCATAAGCCTTTCTTCTCTTTCCTCTGCCTTCATGGGGGAAGTGGGGAGGACACGATTGCTGTAAACACACATATTTTCTCTTGCTGGTTTGTGTTTCTAGGACAGGCCTTCAAATACCCTGCAAGGTCTTTGCTTCCCAATTAGGCAACGTGAACAGTAATTAACCACTTCTCTTTTTGGGCCGAACCATCTAGAAGACCTAGTGGCGCCTAATAAAGAGGCATGAAAGACACTCTTGGGGACAATTCTACTTGGGCTGTCTGCTTCTGATTTAAACAAGCCGTTTGGTTTTGGGCAAGATGGATTGCTGGGTTCTTCAGTGACTCAGGACCCTGTGTACACAGGCCTAGAGCGGGAGGGTTCTGTTTGGGTGTAGCAAGATGTGCATGCACTCAACTGTTCTGCCTCTGTCCCTACACGCATTGCAGTCTGTCCCCAGATTTCCATAGCTGGCTCCCCTGATCAGAGCTTTGGCATCTTCAAGATGGCCTACTGGCTTGGTTGTTTTCTGAGTCCTTACCCGTAAGACACTTCTTCCAGTAAATGAACATAAAGATCTTAAGCCTGATGCTGGCAGCTCCACTCTCAGCCTTTTATGGCTCTTTGCTACTTAGAAGACACAGTCTCAGCCTTCACTGCTTCTAGAACCCAAAAGACAGCCTTGGGAGAGAGGTGGCTTGGGTATTTCTTTGTATGTATGCGTCTGAGTGAGTATGCACACGTGTGAGCAGATGCCTTTGGAGGCCAGAGACGGTATCAGATCCCTTGGCTGGAGTTCCAGGCTTTTGTGAGCCACATCCTGTGGGTGCTGGGATCTGAACTCTGGTCCTCTGGCAGAGTAGCAAGCTCTCTTAACCTCTGAGCCACCTTTTCAGCCTCCTGGCATGGATGTTCTGTCGACCCCACTCTACTTATGGACCGAGCGAAGCCAGAGGGTTGACAGGATAGTAAGTCACAAACCTGGAACTGATACCCTGACTTTTTGACACTGTGAGTTCAAATCCCATTTCCACCAGTTCATATTTCAGAGAGGTCTTTGAAGTTACTGAAGCCTCTCTTTTCATCTGCACAGAAGCGAATGACGCCTTATGGAGGGGAGAATTGGCTGAAAGGAGGCACATGACGTGTCTGGTGTGGCGGCTGGAGTGGAGCAGATGACTCCTCTGTCTTTATTTATGCCAGTGTGGGCTCCACTCATGACTGTGATGGTCACATCCACATTGAGGGGAAGATAAACATGGCCCAGAATTCCAGGGTAGCCTGCAAGATCCTGCTGCCCAGTGAACACTCTGCAAATTCAGCTACCAATGCCTACCAGAACAAACTCAGTTAAAAAAAAAAAAAACCCTCCATGATGAGGTTTGAGCGAGCACTCCTGCTGGTGAGCATCTCTTCCATGAACTGGAGGGAGGTAGGCGTCAACTCCACAGGCTTGGGGTGCCTGGGCTTCTGGTCCTTGTGGACCTCGTCCTCTGGCTGTCTGATGATGGCTTTCATAATCAACTATGTAATAAACTGTGTTTGTAAATGCTTTTTTTTTTTTTAGTGGAGATGATCCAGCTGACTTCATCTCTTAAGCTCTTTAAAGGGGGATCAAGAGATCAGAAACCTGGAATCGGGCAGTGGGGGAGGGGGGGCATGGATTTGCAGTGTGAGAGGCCCTAGAGGGAGTTGTGGCCAGGACCAGGAACTAGAGAGGGAAGGGCCATTTATCTGTGATCACGCCACCAGGGAGGCTGATGAGGGAGGATAGCAAATCCCAGGGCAGCCTGGAGAATAGAGTGAAGCAATCAATCAGCCAAATCAAACAAAAGTAAGAGGAGGAGCCCTCTGACCTGCACCTATAAAGAACTGACTTCGGCTGACGGCTGTGTGGATTTGAAGAAGGACCCATGGTTCCTACAAAGAACACAGCCAACCAAACTCCAGCCCTGTGAGTCCCTGAACAGAGATCCAGATGTGTAACCTGGGAGGGTGGGAGTTGAGTTTTAAGCTGTTGCGGCTAAAGAGATGGGTCAGCAGTTAAGAGTGATGGCTGCTCTTGCAGAGGACTTAAGTTGGCTTCACAGCGCTGACAAAAGGCAGCTCACAACTGCCTGTAACTCCAGCTCTGGGAGACCTGACGCCCTCTTCTGGCCTCCATGGGCACTGCACTCACACGCACATACAAACATGCACGCACGTGCACACACACATGAAAATAAACCTTAAACAAGATAAAGCTGCTAAGTTAGTCACTTGTTATGTAGCAATAGTAATAAATGAAGAGTGTGGCCGAGGCTTTGTCACTTTCTACTGCTGCAAACTGTCACAGAATTGATCATCATTGCATAATTTGAGTAAGGTGTGTGGGCCTGGATATTTCTTCCTTGGGATCTTTGCCTGGTACCCTTCCCCCTCAGGGTTCATTTCTTTATTTAGATCTCGGCTGTAGTGCTGTGTCTGCCAGTGGGTCTTTTCAAAGATATTAGTGCCTATTGCCCTTGTAGCACCTTCGTTTCTGTCCATCACACAATGGGTTACATATGGCCCCAAAAGATACGTGGAAGCCCTAGCCCCAACTATATGGGAATATGATCTTTTAAAATTGTCTAATTGTATGTGTGTGTGTGTGTGTGTGTGTGTGTGTGTGTGTGTGTGTGTGTGTGTGGAGGCATGCACCAGAGTGTGTACGTTTTGAGTCCAAGGACATTTTATGGAATAAGATCGCCCCTTCCACCTTTAGCTAGGTGACAGGAAGCAAACACAGGTCAGCAGACTTGCACAGCAAATGCCTCTACCCACTGAGCTGCCTCACCCACCCAGAAATGTGATGGTAATAGTGATTATGATTTTACTGGAAGTCCACTTTTTGCAGATCCATTTTTTGCAATTAAGACTGAGTCTCACTGGATCGGGCAAGGGGTAGGGGGGATGCTCCTAACCGGTGACTGGTGTGCCCAGAGGTGCACAGGGACAGTCCCAAGGAGCACAAGTAACAATAATGTGCCCACAAGCCAGGGAGTTGCCAGCGCTTCAGTGCTTTAGGTAGCCACTGAAGTTATGAGGCAGGCAAGACCCTCTTCTGTGCCTCGGGGCACCTGGCCTTGCTGAACAATCTGTTGCAGACTGCTGGCCTTCAGAGCTGTGAACTCTGAGTTCAGAGTAGGAATTTCTGTTGCTTTAGGCTGCCAAGCTTGGGACTATTTGTTACAGCAACCTCACAAAGCTGGTATGTGCTTGCTGCTATCTTCTCTCTCTTCCTGTTAAATTTGTAGCTTTGGTTTGTCACTTATAGTCCCCCAGCTAAATGCAAGGAGCTTTTTTGTTCTTAGAGAAACTGACTTCTGCTTGTTTGCAGTGCAGTATTCTATACCAAAATCAGTGCTTAGAACAGAATTTACTGCAAATGCAATAAATGAATTAATAAGATACTAATATATATGGCCTTCTGCTGAGCCACACTCTCAGACTTGAGCAATATATTTAGTAAAAATATCCATTATGTAAATCTTGAAATATAATAGACTCACTATATATTTCAATATGAATTTGTTTCTTCCTTTGTTTGTTTGTGGTTCTGGAGTTTGAACCCAGAACCTTGCACGCACCAAGCAAATGTTCTACCATTGAGCCCCACCTCCAACCCTAAGTCTTTATTTTTACACTTCACAAGATAAGAGTTAGAAGTTTTGTGTATGCATACACATGTGTGTATGTGTGTGTACATGTTAGCATATGTATGTGTTCATGTGCACGTGGGTGCGTGTGTCTGTGGACGTCAGAGGATAGCTTTGGGTAGCATTCCTCAGGCACCTCCCCATTTGACATTGCTTGAGACAGAGTCTCTCATTGGCCTGAGTCTCATCATAGTCAGTTAGGACAGCTGTTCACTGAGTCACAAGGATCCACCTGCCTCCACCTCCTGAGTACTGAGATTATAAATAGCACCACAGCCAGCTTTCTCAACCTAGGCCCCCATACCTCTAAAGAAGGAAGGATTTTTCCCAACTGAGATATCCTCCCAGCCCAGATGGGTCCTTTAGGGGAAAAAATATAGATTGAACAAAGGCATGACCTCTAATAAAATAACTACTCAGTTATAAATATAACAGGGCAATTTAGAATTTTCTGTAGCCATACCCTCTGTATTATAAGATAGCTTTCCCAGCATGCCTGTGTTGGGAACAGTTTAAAGTTTCCCTTTAAACAAGAAGTGGTAGGCAGGGGAACTCTTAAAGTTAATTATGAATAAAATCCTCCGGGGCTCCTTTGAGGATCTGGTGAAAGCTCAGGCCCGGACAGAAGTGCCTATTCATGCGGAATCCCACGTGGAATTCCAGGGCTTGAGAGTTTTCTGTTCCCAGATTGAAAACTCAAGTTGGGAAGAATTTTGCAAAGCAAGTTCATTTTGGGACTGATTGAAGCCTCTGACTGGATGTCTCCATTTTGGGGCAGGGTTCTGCTGATGCTGGGTGCCACCCTTTAAATAAAATGTTAGCTTGGTGTGTGTGTGTGCATGTGCTGCTCGTGTGTGTGTGTGTGTGTGTGTGTGTGTGTGTGTGTGTGTGTGTGTGTGTGTGTGTGTATGTGTGTGTATGTGTGTGTGTGTATGTGTGTGTATGTGTGTGTGTATGTGTGTATGTGTGTGTATGTGTGTGTGTATGTGTGTGTGTGTGTATGTGTGTGTGTGTATGTGTGTGTATGAGCCCATGCATGTCCACGTGGAGGCCAGAGGTTGACATTAAGTATCGTTCTCACCCACTCTCTGTCTTATTTTTTGAGATAGGATCTCTCACTTGACTGACCAGCATGCCTGAGGGATCTTCCTGGTGCTGGAATTGCAGGCGTGCCCTGTCACATGTGACTCTTTGGCATGGGTGCTGGAAGATCTGAGCCCAGTCCTCGTGTTGCGTGGCAAGCACGTGGAGTGTGTGCTTTGAAAGCATGAGGGCCTGAGTTCGGTTCCCCAGAACCCATCTCAGATGTGGTGAATCTGGTTTTGTAATCACAGCGCTGGGGAGATGGAGACAGGTGGCTCTCTGGGGCTCAGAGTCCAGCCTGTACAGCCTACCTGGAAAGTTCTAGGTTGGTGACAGTCTCTTTTTCGGGCATGGGAGAACACTTTTGTGCAATTCTAGTGTCCCCGCTATTCTGCAGGAGTCTAGATACTCCCAGGTAGGTAGCCGGTGATGGCTAGTCTTGGTTATCAACTTGGTACATCTGGAATTAACTAAAACCTAAGTGATTGGGCACCCCTATGGGGGAATTTTTCCTTAATTAAATCATTAGGAAGATGGTGACCTCACTTTTAATACGGATCTTTTGAGGTGGGAAGATCCACCGTTAATCTGGGCCACACTCCCTGGTGGCAGCCTGTATAAAGGACGTGGAAGACGAAGGCAGGCTTAGCTCTCTGTCTGCTTGTTCTGTATCTCGGCTGGCAAGTCCATTCCTTCACTGGTGTTAGAGTCCACTTCTTCAGGATTCTGATGTATACTGAAGACCAGCTGAGGCAGCCAGCCTCGTGGACTGAAGAACTCCTGGGTTCTTGAACCTTCCATTGGTAGGCAGCCATTGATGGACTAACTAGAGCACAGCCTGTAGTCCACTGTAATAAATCCCCTTTCTCTATCTCTGTGTAGATTCATTTTGTCTGTTCTGGTCCTCTAGAGAACCCTGGCTGATACACATCTGTCCAGAACACCAGAGAAGCTGTGCCATCATGCCTGGTTTATGTGCTGCTGGGGGTGGCATCTGGGCCTTTATGCAAGCCAGGCAAGCATCCTCCAAACTGGACTACAACATCCTCAGCCGCTGCCCGCCTTTTCCTTTTACATTCTGGGCTGTCTTTAGAGTGAGAACAACTGCTCGCGCTGGATGGCTGGGTTTGCCAAGGTTTGTACTTATTCAGCCCAGCCCTGCTTAGCTTGCAGGCACTGTGCATGCCCACGGATAGCTGTGTCTTGGCTGAAAAAGAACATGGGGTCAGAAAAGACAAAGCCAAAGAGTTCTAAGTAGCTGCCGTGGGAGATGGGTGCAAACCTTGGCCAGCTGGCTCAAAGCAAGCCACGGTCCCGAGAAGGGGCCTCCAGAAATGGCTGGACCAGATGTTGACGGACCAGGACTTTCCATTCATTTATGAGTTGAGCCCAACAGCTGCTCCCTGTTTGTCCGGCAGATGTAGCATGCCCTGGACATGGAAAGGATGAGGCACTTGGAGTCTAAAGAGACTGACTGAGTCCACTGGAGCAGTCACTTGCACTCTTAGATAAATGGTGTGGAAACGCTTAAAAGCGAGTGAGCTATATTACGATGGTTGGGAGGAGAGACTCCTGTGAGGAAAGTCTTGTTACTGTGATGGATGGATGCTCCCCCTTGGGCCTCTGTATGGTGGGACAGTTGGATGGATCACTGGGGATGTGTCTGCAGCCCATGTCCACGTAGCCAGTGGGACCCTTAGTGAAGATGTCCCACCTTCTCCCTATGCCTGGCTCTGGTTGCCCCGGCTGTAAGCACCTCACCCAGAAGAGGGTTGGCTGGGTGTCTCTGTTGACAGAGCCAGACCTTTTAGAGGACAGAGCCTCCTGAGTTCTGGCTGCAATGCTGATCCCCAAGGCCAGGGTTCGGCTGACAGCCTTGCACTTGGGTCATATATGGCGGCCTTCCCGGGGGCCTCTTTTTGCAGGACCCCGTGCTATGCTCGCCTTTTTCTTCTCTACCTCACACACCTGCTCCTAGGGCTGACCCTCTCACACAACTTACATCTCGGTCTTCAGCACATGTTGTCTTGTGGTCTTTTTGTAATCCAGCAAGGCTTATGAAAATAATACAGTTGATTCTTCATAGCTGTGTGGTCCAAATTTGTGGATTCAACCAACCGCAGGTTGAAAATATTTTGGCGGGGGGAGAGACTGCATCTGTACGAAACATATACAGACTTTTTGCCCCGTTCCATTATTTTGTAAACAATTCAGTGTGCACAACTGTCTACATAGCATTGACCTTGTATTATATTTTTGATTGTAAGCCTAGCCTTTAGCAGCTGAGCCATTTCTCCAGCCCTTGACCTCGTATTGTAAGCCATGGGATGATTTAAAGCACACAAATGGATTGTGTAGGTTATATTTAATACAGTACCATTTATATAACGGGGGCCAGCATTCTCCTATCTTGATATCCAAGAAGGTCTTAGATCCAATTCCCACAGATATGAGGCATAGTTGTTTCTCAGAGTGAGGCTGTGAACACTACCCAGCTAGACCACAAGGAGTAGGTAAGAGATGATGGATGGAGGAACCCCATTCCTTGGGCAATGTCCCAGAGGTCATGAGGTCCTTTCTAATGGTGTTACAAATAGGAGAGGGCTGAGGCTCAGTAGTAGAGCACCGACTTTGCATGCATGACACCTAGATTCAATCCTCCATCACTGCTCCTCAACTAGAAGAGGAAGCCATCAACTTGAGTTTACACTGACAGTGCTTTGTGTAGCTGGGGGCGCAGTGAGTACAGCACTTACTTGCCTTGCCAAGTGTGAGGACCCGAGTTCAGATCCCCAGCACTCACATAAAATGCCAGGTAGCCATGGCAACCCACCTGCATGCCAGCTCTGCTGAGGCAGAGACAAGAGATCTCTGGAGCAAGCTGGCTAGCCAGACTAACGAAGTCAATGAATGAATGCGCTTTAGGTTCAGCGAGAGACCCGGCCTCAATATAGAAGGCGGAGAGTGACTGTGAAAGGCAGCCGGTGTCACTCTCTGACCTCTACGCATACCCATGCCACATGCCACGTTCTTACACGCACACCGTGCACACATGCACATGGGAAAAATAAAGGAGGGGTTTTTTTTTATCCATCCATGGACATGTGCTTGAAAGAATTGAAACCAGAAACTTGAGCAGACTTTTGTATTTGTGTATTCATAGCATGTTAATCCCAATAGCCTGCAGATGGGGGCAAGCGAAGTGTCCATCGGCAGATGAGATAAGCAAAGTGCAGCCCTTGCATCCAGACAAGGAAAGCCACAGCTCAGGAGGCTGAGGCAGGAGGGGACAGAGGGCAGCAGCAGGCAATATAGCCGGTTCCCCTCTCCAAGGAACAGAAAAAGAAGGACATCCAGACATATGCTGCAGTATGGATGAGCCTTGAAGGCCCTGTGCTAAGTAAGATGAACCAGTGGCTCGAGGACACAGGCTGGTCCCACTGATGCAAAATGTTTGAAATAGTTAAAGGTAGAGAGGGGAGGGGAGTTAGCTTTGGGCTTCTTAAAGATTGTTCTTTTATTAGTCAGGCGGTGGTGGCACACACCTTTAATCCCAGCACTTGGGAGCCAGAGGCAGGCGGATCTCTGTTGAGTTCGAGGCCAGCCTGGTCTACAGAGTGAGTCCAGGACAGCAGGACAGCCAGGGCTACACAGGGAAACCTTGTCTTGAAAAAAAACTAAAAAAAAAAAAAAAAAAGATTGGTTTTCTTTTTTGCTTATATGTAGGTGTGGGTGTCTTGTGTTGGGTGGGGTATGTGCACTTGAGTGCTGGTGCCCTCTAAGACCCGAAGAGGGTGTCTTCCCCAGAAGCATCTCAATGTGGATGCTGGAACTGAACTTGGGGCCTCTACAAGAGCAGGAAGTACTCTTAAGCCTTCTGAAAGTTTACTATTAAACAGTCCTACCCACCTCCATCCCCAGGACACACCGAGAAGAACCATAGGACCCACAACTCACTCATGTTCAGTCTTTCTGCCTGCCTCTCCTGGGGAGCAGACAGGATGGTGCAGACTGTGTGTGGCCCACCTCAGGTGCCCCCCTCCCCAAACCCAGCACTCCTAGATCCAAGCTCAGAATGGCAAGTGCCGTGAGGTGTGGGTGTGAGCGAGGTATGGCCACCACCATAGGGGCAACTCGGAGGCCTCAGGAAATGGAGGCTGTGTTGTATATTATCCCACCCACTACCCCGTGGCAGCTCCTGTCACACCCATTCCAGTAAACCTTCCGCTTCTGCCTGCAGCACCCACTGCACCTCAGAGCCTGGCCTGCAAGAGGAATCAACTCCTCTTCGGTTCTTTTTCAGCGCTGCCAAGAAGAGAGGCCCACACCAAGGCACATATGTCCTCGAGGCCAGGGGACACTTGTTGCTTCCTCTGTCCCTGACACACAGAGCAAGCCTCTCATGCCAGCCCTCCAGCATATTGCCGTATCTGGTTGTAATTCAGTAACTTCCCTCCCTCCCTTGTATTTATTTTTAGACTTTATTTCTATTTTGGGCAAGGAGAACTGGTTTTCTGTATTCCAAAGTGTATAACATTTACTTTTTAAAATAACTTTAAGTAAAAAAACATGGGTCAGTTTGAAGAGTAATATTAAGCCAATAGTAAAAGATCCGGGGCCCTGGCAGGAATCAGGAAGTATGTGGGAGGGTGTAGGTTTGGCACTTGCAAGTGGACCTTGGCCTGCAGGATTCCCAGACATCCTTCACAGCTGAGCACAAGTGTGATCTCCTCCTGCCAATCTTTCTGATAGCCCCTCCTCAACAATGACATCATCACTGAGGGGTCCCACCCTCCAGCCAAGAGCTGGCAATGTTTGTCACTTAGAGTTTGCTGGCAAGGGGGAGGGTCTCCCCATAGGCAGGGCGGGTGTGTGTGTGTGTGTGTGTGTGTGTGTGTGTGTGTGTGTGTGTGTGTGTGTAGCTACACACACAGTGGAGGATCCTGCTTGTGAGCAGTGGACTAGCTTTCCCATGAGGGAAGTGATGTAGAAAACAGGACTGTTGCTCACCAGCAGTTTAGGCCTTGTATCTCCACTTACCTTTATATGAGTTTCTAAGTCTTGGTGTGGCCTGCAAGGTGGGGTGTGGAGAGAAAGGGTACAGATATAAAGATATAGATAGATACATAGATAGACAATAAATAGATGATAGATGGAAGATTGATAGAAAGATAATAGGTGATTGATAGATGTAGACAGATGGAAGATAGTTGGAAGACACATAGGGAGTGAGGGAGATAGATAAGTAGGCAGGTAGATGATAGATAGATTGATAGATAGATAGATAGATGATAGATACATACATACATACATACACACACACGTGCATGCATGGATAAGTGGATGTATGCATAAATGGGTGGATGGATGGGATGGGTGGATGGCTGGATGGATAGATGGATGAGTGGGCAGGTGGATGGGTGTGTAGCTGAGATGGAGGTGCTGATGATCCATCTAAGAGCATCTGTCTGCTGAGCTGACTGCTTAGATCCTGACTCCCGCATCCTGGCAGGACAATGCTAACCTGCCTCCTAGAGAGTACTAAGTTTGGGGTGACCAGGCTTGGCCTCTGTGCCCCATCCCCCAGAGCCAAGGGGGTAGTTTCCTTCCTGTGACAGCTATAGGAAGAGATTGAAGTCAGTCTTGGGAAAACAGCTACAGGGCTGGCCGGACGGCTCATCTGGCAAAGGCACTTGCCACCAAGCCAGCAGACCTGAATTCTATCCCTGGGACCCACGTGGTGGAAGGAGAGAACCGAGCCTCCACACGTGCACCATGTCTAGTGCACATCATGCCCCCTACACACAGATACATAAATGAAATGGAAACAAGTAAAGAAAACAAGCTGTGGTGCCGGTGGCAGGAGGGAAAGCTGGTCAAATCGCGACTGACGGCTGGAAAATTGTTCTGAGCGCTACAGAGACACCAGCTCCTCTCATCCTGCCATCCTACTGAGACCACAGATGCTGAGGGTGTCCACCAAGGATTCTCTTGCTGGAGGCTTAGGCATCCAGATGGCAGGATTAAAAACTCGAACCTCCGAGAGCTAGACAGACCCTGGGAGGTTGAACCTTTGGAAGGGACTAAGGTGCTTCTTGTGGGACCTTGAGTTAGGTCTCTTGGGAGTGAGTGTCAGGAGAGGCCCGCCTCAATCTCCTCAACCTCTAGCCTTTCTGTGTTAGCACTCTTACACTCACCCTAACAATCCCATCCACCCTGAGGGCGTCCACAGAGCCAACCTAGTATTGGTGTCTTGCTTAGACCTCAAGCACTGAAAACCTCTTTTCTTTATAAAGTATCCAGCCTTAGGAATTGCATATAGCAATGGAAAACCGACCAGCACACCACCCTGTGGGTCCTATTAGTTGTTCCCATCTTCAAGAACTTGAAACAGACGCCAAGCAGAGGGAAGAGATTGGAGAGTCATCTGGAAGCTCCCCCGCCCCCCCCACCCCCTCCCACCCCCGTGACTATCGGAGTTGGTACAGTGGCTTTGGGTTCAGATGCTAAGATTCACAGCTGGGGCCTTAGGCCAATGTCACGCAGATGGAATCTGTTGGGATGGCTAGCCCAGCATGATCAGGACAGGGGAGGAGCAGGGAAGGCTGGGTGATATGGATAAGATGTCATGGATCACTTCTTTGAGGGTCCCAGGCCAATGGCTGCCTTCACCAAGCCCTTTCTGTGTTTTGTCAAATAAGGTGTGCATTGCAGAGACTTGGTCTTCCGGTGGGTCACGAGCTGTTAATTCACCATCATGAATCTTCCTCGTGTTACTCACTACCTCCCAAACTCAATAATCTGTTAGTCCTGCCCCCACTCCAATCCCAATAGAATGAATGTAAATGCCACCAGGGTCTGAGAGCTCCAAAGGGCCCAGAACATTCTAGAGTATTTTATAAGAGACCAGAAATGACATCAAGGCCAGAGAGGGCCTCTTCCTCTCACACATCCTGAAGGTGGTCGTGCCTTGCCCCGGGCAAAGTCTTTTCTTCCCCCTACCCACCCTTAGGAGATCCGGCCTGCAGCCTGTAGCCTGTGTCTGTGTCAAGGGGTTATCTGCTGCTGTGTGAAGAATGCTTTTAAAGCATCACTGGGTTCCTGACCTTGTAAGAGAGAAAACAGATGCACCATTTAACCCCTTCTTGTCTCCAGAGGAACCCAGGGAAATGGGTCAAGCTAAAGAGAACTTCAGCCTGGCAGCCAAAGGGTTAATGTCAGCCTAGGGTTCCCGGGCCCCAGATTCTGTAAATCTCAGCATGCACAAGGCCTCTCTTGGAAGTCAGCACCCACCAGGGTCCTGATTAACAACCAGGAGGGGGATTGCCAGGAGTTTTCCTGCAGGCTCAAGGCACATGCTGCACAAGCTCTGGGGTGGTGAAGTGCCCACCAGGCTGGACCTTGGATCTGCTCCTTAAGTCTAAGGATATCTTCAGATCTCTAACCCAATGCTACCTCTTCACCTGTGTCACCCCACATGCACTCAGCACCATTCCTCTTTGCCATTAAACAGTGTGAGCCTTGCAGAAGATGCAAGTGCTGTTCACGTGTGCCTCTGCTCAAGTACAGGTACTCCTGTGTGACCTCGGGCAAGCCACAGACTGCACTCTGAGCTCCATCTCCCAACCCTCCCCACCTCCATTCCCTCACCCCTGCCTCCTCTGCAGAACCCTGTAGCAGGTATGGGAGGAAGTCTGGGCTCACACACAGGATCAGATATAGCTTCTAGGCCACTTTCATTTAGCTTTTGCCATTGTAATACAGTTGAAGAATCAACCGTTTCTAAACTTAGGCAATGTCCCTGCGAAAACCAGCTGTCAGGCCTGGGGAGATGGCTCAGTCAGTAAAGTGCTGGCCCTGAGTTTAATCCACAGAACCCACATTTTTTAAAAAGCTGGTGTGCCAGGAGTGGTGGCACACACCTTTAATCCCAGCATTCAAGAGGCAGAAAGGCAGGAGGACCTTGGTGAGATTGAGGCCAGCCTGGTCAACAAAGAGAGTCCAGGACAGCTAGGGCTACTCTGAGAAACCCTGTCTCAAAAAAAAAAACAAAAAACAAAAACCAATCAATCATTCAATATATAAATATAATAATAAGCTAGGTGTAGTGATGTGTGCTGATAATCCAGCGCTATAGAAGTATAGTCAAGTAGACTCCTTGGAAAATTACATGAGGAATGACAGCCAAGGTTGAGCTCTGCCTTCCACATGTGTGGGCACACATGGACACCTGAACACACATACGTATATAACACACACCAAGAAAAAAACTTCAGCTATTCCTGGTTTTTTTTTTAAGCTGAACTAGGGTGTTGTAGAAGCCCAGAGCCAGGATCCCGCCACTCTAGCCACAGCCCTCGTGGGTACCCGGAGACAACACCCTCAGAATAGTGATGTGTTTGCAATCATGTATGTTGCATGCGGAAGTAGATATCTGCTGTGTCCAACTAGAGCACAGGACGGAAACTTCCAGAGGATTCTTGCCTGCTACTCTATGAGTGGGCATAGATCATGGTGTTTCTGTGCGGGGGTGTGTTCGTGTCGTGGCATGTGAACAAGGAAAGGAAGTCCCACACCTGTTACAAAGATGAACTTGAGGACATTGTGTGTTGGGGAAATAAGTCTTGGAAAGACAAATGTCGCGTGACTTCACTTACAGGCAGCAAAGGGGGAGAGGCAGAGGAGAGGGTATCAGCTGTCAGTGGCTGGGAGAGAGAGGGTAGGGAGTTTGTGTTTGGTGGGTGCAATTTAGCCTGTGGAAGGACGAGAAGGTTCTGGGGATGGTGGTGGGGATTGTAGCACAACTGTGCAAATGTTGACACACACTTAAAAATGGTAAAGATGGAGAGAGACAGGATGGTTCAGTGGTGAGGGTGCTTGCCATAGAAGCCTGAAGACCTGAGTTCAGTTCTCTGACCCTGTAGAGGTAGACAAACGATACCAGCCCTAGGAGGCGCCCTCCACACGTGCCATGCACGCAAGTGTACACACACGTGAACACACGCTAAAAATATTGAATTAGTTTTAAAGTGTTTCCGTGAGTGAAGATGGTTAAAGGGCATGTTGATCTCGGACTGTAATCCTGGCACTAGGAGGTGAGGCAGGAAGACGGCAAATAGCCAGCTGGGACTACATAGTGCGTTTGAGGCTAGCCCAGAGAATGAGACGCTGTCTCAAAAAGAAAAAGAAAGAAAGAAACCAAAAGAAGTAATAATGAGAACCAGACCCTGCATTTAAATTACTGATGTTTTAGAAGTGCCAGAGACGTGAGTCTTGGCTGCTAGTGGGCACCTACAGATTGGCGGGGGTGGGGGGCTTAGGGGGTGGGGAGTTGGGGGTGGGGAGGTGGGGGTGTGTGCTCAGAGTTCTCTCTTCTTAGCACACCAGTGGTCAGGAAGCCTGCAGCAGAAGCCAGGCCCTCACCTGGGGTCTCCGGCCCTCAGGCTGGTGTGGAAAGGGGAAGAGCCTCCAGGAATTTATTCTCCACAGGCCTAGCAGGCCAAAGGGCCAGCACCTGCACAGTGTCTGTGCTGCTCAGGGAAAGGCCAGATGTTCAAGCTCTTACTTGTTTATAAACGAGATGTCTGCTCCATCCAGACCCTATGTGTTTACACTACAGCTGGGGAGTGGGGAGGGGGCTCACCAGTGGGGGCCAGCACACATGTGGCTCCCTGGCACTCAATCACTTACCTCTTGGCTCTGTGACCTTCTGTGTGAGACAATTCACTTCTCCCTCAGGTCCCTCACTGTAAAACAGAGGCAGTAACAGTGACCACTGCCCAGGATCATAGGTTAATGAGTGTGTAGAAAGCACACTCGGAGATGGGCCTGGTATACAGTAGGTGCCCCATTCATGTATTACCCTTGTTCCTGCTTCCTTTCCTGCCCTTGCTCCCCTTCTGGTTCCCACACCCCCTCCACAGTCAACCCCTGTTCTACCCGGCCTCCTAGCATCCGCTGGAACATAAAGCTCATTGGCACATCTCTGGTGTTGCACAGTTTTCACGGGCACTTAAGATACAGGGATGTCCCTGGATGCTCCTGTGGTAACAGGAAAGAGCCTTTATGTTCCTTTGGTGGTCCTTTTCCCATAGGAAAAACCTCCTCCTAATGCAAAGACGTTTGGCTTTTGAAATAACTGGAAACTCCAGGCCAAAAAAAGAAAAAGCCTGTCGGTGTTACAGAACTTCAGTTACACTTAATATATGTATGTATGCAAGTATGTATGTATGTGTGTGTGTATGTATGTATGTGTGTATGTATGTATGTTTGTTTCCTTTTATTTAGCTTTGCAACGAGGCATGAAACTGCACCTAACCATCCACGCACTTGATCCTTTGAACATCGGCCTGCACGGCGCTGGGGCGAGGTGCGTGGTGCCAGCCTGCAGCTGGTTCTGCTTTGGTTATTACTGCAAATACACAGGAACGGCCGCCTTCCGGTTTCTCTCCTCCCCACTCTGTGGCCATCTGCACTCACTAATTTTCACACCAATTTCCACCCTGGCTCCGGTTCTGACAAGGGAGCCACGGGGCTATTTCGCCGAGGGAAACCTCCGGGCGATTTTGACTTGGGCGGTGTTCTTTCTGTACAGGCCTCTGACTGTTCCAAAGGATCCGGTTCGTGATTTGTACTGAAATTTGTTAAATCCTGGAAGGTTTTGATTTCGTCTCTCCCTTCTGTGTGCGCTGTGTCTTGTTTTTGTTGTTTCGGTAAATGCAGAGTCCAAATTGAGTTAAAGAAGTTTTCCAACTCTACTTTTGGCTGGGTTATGCATTTTCATCGGCTTTTACGGATGGGGAATATTAAATAGCACAACAATAGTAATTTGGGGATTTCAGAGCTCAATGGGGGTGATTTATAGAAACCTGAAGCTCTTACCATAATATTTTGTTAAATCCGTTTCCTCTTATTGTGCCTGATTTAGCACAGACTCTTCTCTTTGGGTCTCCATCCCTTTGACTGACTGAAAGAACTTAACTGCGTGCAGGTTTGCCCCGCCTCCAATACAGAGATAAAAGGGACCAATATGAAAGTTTCTTATAAGTTACAACAATGACAGGAGAATGTTGAGTTTTCATAGCTGACCAGAGTCACTGCCTCAGCTGGTTTTGTTTAAAAATCTGGGTTGGAGATTGGGTCTGATTGCTGGAGGGAAAGAAAAAAAGCAGAAGAAAGAAAAAGCCTGACTTAGCTCTCAGAGACTCGATGTCACGTGTAAGATGGTGGTTGTAAAGTGAGGGATGTGACGTGGAGGTGTCTGCCACTCCTGGCATCCGGGGAACGTTTGAGTGTGCGGTTGGTTTCATCGTGATTCTTGCGTCCCTTCCCTTCAGAGTAGCTTACAGGTTCCCACCATGTGCCGGCAGCCAGTCTAGTCTAAGACTTGCTCATACACAACTAACTTGGAGGGCTGGGGGTGTAGCCCAGTGGGTAGAGCCTTCGCCTAACATGCCGAAGCCCTGGGTTCCATCCTCAGCACTTCATGCAACAGGGTTCAGTGGTGGGAGCCTTGATCCCAACAGTGAGGGTGATCAGGAGTTCAAGGTCATCCTCCAACACATAGGGAGTGAGAGGATAACCTGGGCTCCATGAGACTCTGTCAGAAAGAAAGAGAGAGAGAGATGGGGAGGAGGGAAGAGAGGGTGGCTTTTGCACTGTGTTTACTTGCTGAGCTGGGAGTTTCAGGCAGGCCCTTTAGAAACTAGCCCTCAGCCTTCCCCTCCCCTGACGCTCACCTTCAGGTCTCTCTTGAACTTGCTTGGAACGCACTGTGTTTCTTCTCACGTTTGCACCCCTGTTATTTTGAATATAAGAAAGAAAGAAAGAAAAAAAACCATCCTGCACTCTTGATCCTGAGGGAGCTCAACACCATCATCATGCCAGGTCCCTGAGAGGTTAGTTCAGTTGTGGTCCTTGGGTTCTGGGGATGGAGGGAAACTGAGGCCCAGAAAGGCAAGGCAAAGCCCGAGATTGCCAGATAGAAGGAACTTCAGCCAGAAACCTGGCTTCTCCAAAGATCCCTCAAAACGCCTTCAAAGAGTCTCCATGCTTGTTCAGGCTGTTAGGATTGGTTAGTGCCTTAAGAGATCAGAGTCCTCCTCCATGACACCCACTAACCCATCCTTGCCTTGGAAGTGCTCAGGCTGCAGACTGTGAGCCCAGGAAAAAGCCTGTGGTACCCAGAGTCTCTTGCCCAGCCTGTCCTTTGTCTCTGCTGCCTCTGGTGGTGGAGGCAGACAAGACAGGTGAGCAGATGATCCAGGCTGTGGTCATCATCTGGGGAAACAAGCCACTCAATAAAGGGCCAAGGCAGTATGGGAACCCAGCTCTGGGTCCCAGCCAGTTCCCGCCTCTCCGCAGTCCCACTGCCAAAACCGTGAAGTGGCTTGTTTTGTCCGACAGCAACTGTTGGAGAGCCACTTTCTTAAAGGGGAACCTGGCAGATTCCCATGGGAATTTTTCTTATTTATTGGCCTAACTTGGGGGGAGGAGGGGATAACTGCAATTGTGGCATGAACTAAAGACCCCACTTACAGCCTCTCCCCAAAATGAGAATGTGGTAAGGTGGGGAAGGGGTCAGAAGACATCTCGCAAAGTGCTCCCCCACTGAGGCCACCCAGCAGGAGACCTGGGGACCAAGTCTTCTCTCCTCTGCTGGACAGAGCACCCCAGAGCAGCAGGCATAATCTTTCTTTCACAGAGCCTGGTTAGTGTGAGCTTTTACCAAATATGAAGGGCAGCGTCAAAGCTTAAGTGCCTACCCCTGGAGCAGGGTTACTGTGAGAAGAGGAAGGGACATGAATTCCAGGCATATATGTTTTTATTGGGGCGGGGGGGCAAAGGCCTAGATAGGAAAGGGTAGGTATTTGTCAGAACAGTGGTAAACCGTGTTGGAAGCTTCCGGTGACTTGTGATTTGCCTCTGAAATTCTGTCATTGGCATTGGTGTGTTTTAAGCATTTGGGCCAAAGCTGGTGCTGCTGTTTTAAAAGGTTTTGGACCTTTAATAGGTAGAGAGTGTCTAGAAAAAGAAGGTCACTGGCGGTGGCCTTGAGGTCTAAAAGCTTGGCCCCTTGGCTCTGTCCAGTGTCTAGATGTCCTCATTGGACTAGCTGGGCACTACGCTTATCTGTGCAAAGAGGTTTTTTTGGGGGTTTTTTTTGTTGTTGTTGTTGTTGTTGTTGTGGTTATTTTTTTTTTTTTCTAATTGGTTATTGTCCCTTTTGGGTAAAGAATTATAGTCTGCCTATCTCTTGGCCCGAGAAAGGTGCTTCTGTTTGGGGTCTACTGTGTGCTGTTTTATAGGATCAAACCTGGGGATTCTCTGCACAGCTCCAATCTCTGGGTTCACAGCCATTTGGAGACTGTTGGAAAAGACTGGGCCAAAGTAGAAATAAACACACCATGAATATAAGAGCTGAGCTTGTCCTGGTAAATCCCAAGTTAAATGCTTTCAAAAATGTATTTCTGGAAAGGTGAAATAAGGCCCACTCACTGCACATGACGGGAGCCATAAAGGAGAGAAAACCCACACTTACAGCCCCATAAAAAGGCCACAGTTGTCATTAATGGGATGTTGAATCTGCTTCTGGCCTCACAGCAGTTTATGTACGTGAACCAGGCTCAGGCAACACTATAGGTATTGGATTTGGTTTTGGTTTGACTCTTGGTGTCTTGTGAATATTTCTTCATGTCATTAAAGAAAGTGGAGAGTCTCATTTTAAACATTTTTTAAAGCCTTTTCTGTTGTGGAAAATATCTAAGCACTGTAGAAAATGTAAATAGAACAAAGAGTAAGAGCCTCACTCACACACCAACCACTTAGTATCAGCCAAGTTGTGAGCAATCGTATTTTACATCTTCAAAAAAATAATAAAATGGAATAAAAATAGAAACATCTTGTTGGCTACTTATTTACTGCCTGGGTTTTTTTTTTTTTTTTTTCTTAAGCAAATTACAGATATATTGCTGGGAGGTTTAGATATTTTAGTGTAAGTAATTAAAAGTAAAATATTTGTTTTCCAATCATCAAAATACCATTTATTATATCTAAAAAGTTGACAGACACCTAATAACCACTAACTCTGTAGTTAACATACAAGTTTACCAAATTAATAATCTTATTCTTACTCTTCTTTCCTTCCTTCCTTCCTTCCTTCCTTCCTTCCTTCCTTCCTTCCTTCCTAGATAGGATCTTGTGTAACCCAAGTTGGCCTTGAGCCCACCACATAGCAGAGGATGACCTTGAAGTGCTGGTCCTTCAGCATCTTGTGTGTGTGCTGAGATGGCAGGTGTGAGCTACCGTGTGTGGTTTATGCCGTGATGGGGACTGAACCCACAGCCTCATGCACATTACCCACAAGCCGTGCTCCCCGTCCTCCCTGTAATTTATTTATTGAAGAAACCTGGTCATTTGCCTTTACATTTCTCACCATCTGGATCTTGATGGCTGCATTCCTGTGGTGTTATTTAATACACTCCTCTGGCCCTGTTGGTCCTGTAATTGGTGGGTGGCTGTAAATGCCTGGTGACATTCAGGTTTGCTTTAGGGAAGTGGGGGGACATGGGGGTGAGAATACTGTTTAGGGGTGGGGCATCCTCCCACCAGAAGCCACAGAATAAGTGTGTTTCTTTCTGTGGTAGCAGCGTTGGTCATGATGGCCTTATGTGTGATTTTAATAGAGATTTATAAAATGATGAGGCTGTAATGTCTTTTTCCTTGCAAGCTGGGGTAGTACAGAGGGGAGGCCCCATCACAACTGCTTACTCACCCAGGGGGAATTCTTTTAGTCCTTTCTCCTTACCTACCAGTTTTTAAAATAGTGGGTTTGTCCTCAGGCATCCCCAAAGGCAGCCACTGAATACTGTCTTAGGTACCAGTGTGACCTCATGGGATTAAACATATCTGGTATATTTCAGCTCGCTGCAGTTATTCTTAGTGATGCTTAGTCGGGTCTTACCCTAAGCCAGTGGGAGCTTGGCGGCAGTTTGTGAGTCCACCAAACAGGACTCTAGCCCTGTTTGATAGCTTCTTTGCTTTTACTGTGACATGCTTGTCAAATTTTGCCTTAGTCTATTTTTGTTGCTACAACATATTACCTGAGACTAAGTAACTTACAAAGAATAGAGGTTTGTTTACCATACTGTCCAGGAGCCTTTGAAGTCCTGGGGTGAAGTGCTGCCTGGGTCATTCTTTCTTTTCCAGGAAAGCCACTAAAGCCACCAGAGAGCCCCTCCCTCATGACCTCAGCCAACCCTAATGACCTCTTATGATGCTTAGCTGTGACTGTCAGCTTAACACAGCCTAAAATCACATGGGTAGAGTGAGGGACTGTCTACACTGTGTTAGACTGTGAGATTTCTGGGGGGTGGGGGTCTTAATTAAACTAAGTGATGTGGGAAGACCCAGCCCCCTCCGGGTGGCACCATTCCCTTGGTGCGAGAATGGAGAAGCTGAGCAGGAGAGCACATATGCGTTCATTTCTCCCTGCTCTTGACTATGAATGGGATGTGACTAGCATTTTAAGTTCCCACCTTGGCTTCTCAACCATGGTACAACTATAATCTGGAATTGTAAACTGAAATAAACTCCTTTCTTCTCCCCTAAGTCGTTTTTGTCAGAGCATCTCATTATGACAACAGAGACAAAGCTAGAATACCTCCCAAAGGCCTCGCCTCTGAGTAACCCTGACTTAAGATGGTGGGGATTTGCTTCCCAACACACGGCCTGTGGGGGACATTCAAGCTCATCTCACTGTTAGAGGGAAAATGTGTAAGAAACCACAGTCGGGGTACTCTAAGTACCTGCTTGGTACCAACAAGCTTGTTCAATACAAACTGAAGTGTGTTCCCGAGTGCCTCCCGGGGTTCTCAGCCGATGACCTTGCTGGAAAATCCTGCCTCTGACAAGACCAACCTAATTCACTCACTTCGTCCCACAGCACACTCGCTCCAATGTCAGGGCAAATGTGTTGGCACTCCCTCGCTCAGTCTGGTTACTGAATGGAGTTCATGTGATTGTGGTTTTTCCCCTTGTCCTTTTGAGCTTTTGTTGTTCTTTGTCTGTCTGTTCGGTGGGGGAGAGTGTCCACTAAGGAGCACCTTTGTAATGGGGACCTGATATTCCCCTATTGGATGTAGATGTCCTCCACCTTTGGACATCATAAAAGTTGTGTTGGAAACTTTCGGAATCCTTTTGTTTTTAGGAAGGACACAGCCATGCACATCTGTGCCTTGCATGTTTATTTCTGATCAGTTTTGTGGCCAGACTGTTATGAGAGAAACGAGACAGTCAACAGCCTGAAACATGTGCCCAGTGCCTTCTCCAAAACACTCTAAAGTCATGAGAAGGCCCTGCAGCTCTACATGCCTATCAACATTTTTCTCATTATCATTTATAGCAGGGAAGCTCAGTGTTGCAAGCCAACTCAAGAAGTGTGCTCTCTCATTGCTGTCTGCCATGTCCATGGACTGAAGGGTTTCTATTGTGAATTGTCTTTGGCCTGTCAGAACACTTGGTGTCTTCTTTTGTTTTTAAATTACGTTTTATTTCTTTATTTTGTATATGTGAGGGGTGCCTTGTTGGTGTAGAGGTCAGAGGACAAACTTTTTGTTTTCTCTTTTGTTTTCTGATTTTTGAGAGAGGGTCTTTCTGTGTAGCCTCGGCTGTCCGGGACTCGCTTTGTAGACCAGGCTGGCCGCAAACTCACAGCGATCTGCTTGCCTCTGCCTCCTGAGTGCAGGGATTATAAAGGTGTGTACCACCACACAGATGACAAACTTTTAAGAGCTGGTTCTCTCTTGCACTGTATGTTTTCCAGGCATTGGACTCAGGGTATTAGTCTTTGGCGGCAGAGGCCTTCACCCACTGACCCATCTCGTCAACCCTTGGCATTTTCTCCATGCTTTACAATAGGCTCTTGTCCTGTTAGCTTGTTTCGAAGTCAGAAGCTCAAGTCATCCTCATGCCTCAACCTTCCAAGTTGGGACTATAGGTGCCCAGCTTAATGTGTGAGGTGTTTTGTTGTTGTTATTGTTGTCTGTTTGTTGTTTTGTTTTGTTTTCAAGACAGGGTTTCTCTGTGTAGCCTTGGCTGTCCTGGACTCTCTTTGTAGACTGGGCTGGCCTCGAACTCACAGAGATCCTTCTTCCTGCCTCTGACTCCCCAAGTGCTGGGAATACAGGCCACCATGCCCAGCTTGCGAGGTGCCTCTAATGTCAACAGGACAGCCACCCTTTGTTTTATTTGTTGAAATATTTTTTTCATTTTTTATTTGCCTTGCAATTTTTATGACATATATTGGAATTTTTAAACTAATTCCATTTGTTGATCTGTTTCTCTCATTGCTGTTGTGTGTGCCTAGAAAACCCGGCTCCATCTGATAGCTCTTAAGTGTTTTCCTGTATGTGTTTCTCCTTGGTGCAAGGCTTTAATTTTTTTTCTACTTTTATTATTTTTTCCACTTTTATTGTTTATTTCCTTACAAAATTGCAAAAGCAATACACATTTGCTGAAGCTATAAAAGCTTAGGAAAAATATAAAAGGCTTCATTTATTTTTATATTTAACTTGTGTATAAGCATGAGCACACGTGCGTGCGTGCGTGCGTGTGTGTGTGTGCGCGCGCGCGCGCGTGTGTGTGTGTGTGTGTGTGTGTGTGTGTGTGTGTGTGTGTTAGTGATGAAACCCAGAGCTTTGGCCTCCTAGGGAAGTACTTGACCACTGAGCTATCGCAGTCTTGTAACCTTTTGTTAATTCTATAATTTACTATGGCATAAAGGCAAGGAGAGGCTCTGACTTGAAGGTCTTCCAAATACAGTCATCCCACTCCATTTGCTAAACAATGTTTTGTTCCTCTGGTGTGTGCAAAACCGTTTTGGTCCTGGGACCGCTCTTCAAAATCTGTACTGCTGCCAGTGTGTCTTGGCCGTGCTGTTGTTACGTAATTCTCCTCTCCTGACTCAAGTCACTCTCTTGTTATTCTTTTTCTGAAAATGTCTTTAGCTGTCCTTGCCTGTTAATTCTCCTAAACAAATAGGCATGTTGTTTTGTCGAGTTAAAGCATCTATGGTGGACGCGGCTTTAAAGGGAGCGCGGGCGGAGGCGAGTTGCCCAGGAGAGGAGTGTGAGGCGATTCCCAAGGCTCTGCATCTCACAGCAGAGGTAGCAAGTGCCACAGCCGGCCGGGTGCCATGGCTTGCATACAGTCTTAGGGCACCCCTAAGAGGACGCGTGTTAGTCTTAATCTTCAGAGGGGCAGTGTGAAGTGGGAGGCTGTTAGAGTGTGGATCTTAGGTATCTCCCGAGAGGCCATGACTTGAAAGCACGGCCTCCAGTGCAGCCGTGTCCGGAGATGGGCCCCTCAGAAGATGACTGGATCATGAGGGCTCTGACATCCCCAATGGAAGGGCCCATAGTGAGCTGGTAGCTTCCCGGGTACGGAAGCAAAGGCTCTATTATAAGAGTGGAGTCTCTCTTTGCTTCCTGGCCACCGTAAGGTGAGCGGCCTCCTCCACTGCACACCCCTAACACGGTGAAGCTCTATCTCCCAGTGGTTTCAGAAGCAATTAATCCAACCACAGGACAGCCATGGGCTGAATCTATGAGCCAAAGGAAGCCTTTCCCACATCAGTCGATCTCTCTCAGGTGTTTACCCAAGGCATCAGGGAGCTGACTAACACAGTGGTAGCTGCATTATTGGCTATATCACCCTTAGAAGGGAATAATGTATCTCTATGGAAACATGGTTAGCTCCCTCAAGATTGAGTTGTTATAAAAACAAGCAAAAAGACAAGGCCAGCTCAAGGCATCTGCACCTGTCTTCTGTTCTCACCATGAGATCTCATGTACACGTGCAGCCACTCCCCTATGTGGCCCTCAGCAGAGCAGCACAGAAGCCAGTGTCCCGCTCTTGTGCCTCTAGAATTATGAACAAAATGAACACTTTGTAAAAATCATCTAACCTCAGGCCGGGTGTGGTAGCACATGCCTTTAATTCCAGCACTCGGGAGGCAGAGGCAGGTGGATCTCTGTGAGTTCGAGGCTAGCCTGGTCTACAAAGCGAGTTCAGGACAGCCAAGGCTACACAGAGAGACCCTGTCTTGAAAAACAAAAACAAAAGCAAAAGCAAAAATCATCTAACCTCAACTATTTTGTTATAGCAATAGAAAATGGAGCAAATATGCCAGCAGCATTAGCCCCGCTGGGCTAAAGTGGCATGGAAAAGAAGGATGAGAGTTGGCTGGGACACTGAGACCAAAGAGAGAGACTCGGGATAACCCGTGTGCCTGCCTCTGTCCAAACATATTAAATGAAAAGTTCCAGAGGTAAACAGTCCCTAAGCTTTAAATAGATTTTATTGCCATGCATTGTTATTGTTGTTTTCTTAGTATTTTAATCCTGCAATGTACTAAATTTATACATTTTAACATTGGCAAGTATATATTGATGGGGGGAAATGTGCTATATATGGGGCTTGGTACTATTGTGGGTTTAAGGTATCTTGTAAAATTATCATCCGTAGAAAAGAGGGACTGAAGAGATGGTTTAGCAGTTAAAAGCACTTGCTAGTCCTCCAGAGGACCTGAGTTTGCCCCGGCACCCACACTGTGACTTGTAAAACATAACTCCAGCTTCAGAGGATCTAATACCCTCTTCTGGCCTCTGCAGGCACCTGTACCCCTGTGAATGCACACACCGCGCGCGCACACACACACACACACACACACACCCCAAATCTTTTTACAAAGAAAGTTTGGATATTGCGTGTGTCTCCCTAAGCATGTAAAACCATCTGTGTGGCCAGCAATGGAAATCACTGGTCAGTTGGCACTTTGGAGGTTGTACAGTTTCACGATCCTGGCTCCCCCACTCTGACCTCAGTGTGTTATCATCTGTGTCTCAAACACAAGTGTCCCCCAGAAGCTTCACACAAGTATTCCCAAGAAGTTACTTTTTTATTTTTCTTTTCTTTTTTGCAGCACCCATAGGGATCCATGGTTGTGTAATGCTTGCTGGTCTTTTGTCTCGTTTTACTTTGTCCCTCTGTGTCTGTCTGAAATGAGCTGGCTGCACGTCCCCCTTGTGGGTCGTCGGACTTTTCCAGGTCACTGTGGTGGTTTTGGGGATGTGGACAGCTTTTTATTCCCATTAGCCCACATCTCCAGGCTTTTTCCCGTGCGTCCTAGCTTGTCTTACTGCTATGGTCTCCTCTTTACTGCTCAGTCTTTGACCCTGGCTAGAATTTGTCCCGCGTCCTCTTCTCAGGTGGCCTCTAGAGCTGGTGTGGTGGCTGCTCAATATTCTAATAACCCGCATTATCAACCATCTCCTATGCTGGGATGCAGAGCTCTGTCTACTTTGGGACGTGTTATTTAGGTTCATTCAATTCACATGGGATGTGACCATTTTAATTATCCAGACTTTAGAATGTAGCTTCATATCTGGTAAGGACCCATGCTTCCTGCTTACTCTTCTCAGATTTTAATCTTTTTGGTTGTTGTTGTTTTGTTTTGTTTGTTTGTTTGTTTGATTGGTTGTTTGGTTGGTTATTGGTTGTTGTCTTTTTTTTTCAAGACAGGGTTTCTCTGTGTACCCTTGACTATCCTGGACTCGCTCTGTAGACCAGGCTGGCCTCGAACTCACAGTGATCTGCCTGCCTCTGCCTCCCAAGTGCTGGGATTAAAGGTGTGTGCCACCACGCCCAGCCCAGATTTTAATTTTTTTTAAAGCATATATCCTGTGCATGTGTGTCAATGTGGGTGTGTATGTGTGTGTGTCCATGTGTGCACATATACAAGATCCCTGTCAGATTTACTTTATTATTTATTTGTGTGTGTGTGTGTATGTATGTATGTATGTATGCATGTGAGCACACACATGCATGCAGGTACGGAAAAGGTCAGAATGGGGTGTCCAATTCTCTGGAGTTGATGTTACAGGTTGTTATGAGCCACCTAATGTGGGTGTTGGGTCCAAACTCAGGGTATATGTAGGAACAGCAAGTACTCTTTGCTGCTGAGCCCTCTCCAGCCCCTTTTAGAATTTGCAATTTTTTTTATAATTACCAGACATACATGCAATCAGGGCATATATAGGGTTTGGTCCAGCCACTGCTACATGCAGTATGCTCTGTATTAACATTTAGTTAAGGGCTGGAGAGATGGCTCAGTGGTTAAGAGCACCATCTGCTCTTCCAAAGGTCCTGAGTTCAATTCCCAGCCACCACTTGGTGGCTCACAACCATCTGTAATGTGATCTGATGCCCTCTTCTGGCCTATAGGTGTACATGCAGGCAGAGCACTGTATACATAATAAAAAAAATAAATCTTTAAAAAAGAACATTTGTTAATGTGGGACTAATTAGCCTCTTTGGCGGCTGTTTTTCTGTTCACTCTCTCCTGGTATCACTTAGACACTTTAAGCTTTTTCTTTATGTAGATATTTAATAGACTATTTTCCCTACCAGACTGATCCCTGTTTGTGTTATATTTTGAGTGGCTGGGAGAAAATGAAACAGGATCTTGCCTTCCGTTGCATCTTGTAACTGGCTGCTGTTTTTACATAAGAAAGAGATCAGCATACATATTAATTTTGTAGTATCATTTTTAACCGACACATGGAAGCTACACAGTGAGGAGGTATCACATGACCCTGGTGCTCATATGTGCTGTGTTGGGTTCAAATCAGTCAGAGTGTGTCGGCTCCCTTAAAACAATCTTTTTCATTTTTTAAGTGTGTGTGTGTGTGTGTGTGTGTGTGTGTGTGTGTGTGTGTGTGTGTGTGTGTGTGTTGAGATGCATGCAGAGGAAGACATCAGGTCTTCCTGCTCTATCACTCTGCATTTTCTCTTGAGAGAGAGAGAGTCTCTCACTGAACTTAGAGCTAGGCTGGCAGCCAGCAAGCCACAGCAACTCTCCTGTCTTCGCTCCCCCACAGAACTGGGGTTACAGACGTGTGGCGTCATGCCCTACTTTTTATGTGCGCGGGTGCTTAGGAGTCGAACTCGGGTCCTCGTGCTTGCACAGTAGCCCTGTTTCCCTCTGATTCATCTCCTTCACCCCTTCATTTTAGCTTTTGGGGAATAGCGTGTGTGTGTGTGTGTGTGTGCGCGTGTGCGTGTGCGTGTGTGTGTGTGTGCTATAGTTGTTCCATGTGCAGCAGAACATCAGAATCTATTTACTGTACCTAGTTGTGATTTAGTACGCACTGACCGACCTTTCCTCACCCTTCCCTTTTCTCAGCTCTCTAAGCCCCTGGCGAGCGGTGTTCTGCTGTTTACGTTTTTTGAGATCAACTGCCTTACACTCTCCACATGCATGAGATCATGCAGTCCTTGTCTTTCTGGGTCTGGTTTATTTCACTTAACATAATGAGCTCCAGTTCCATCCATGTTGTCGTGAACAGTGGGGTTTCATTCCTTCTTGTTATGTTGATTTATTATTTCACGACAGTGCTGGATCCTTCCGCTGCTTCTGGTTCTCTGGGGGTTTCTTATTTTAAGGATTTATTTTCCTGTTTAGTTATGCATGTATCCGCATGTAGTTATGTGCAGAGGCCAGACAAAGGTGTCAGATCTCCCGGGAACTGGTGTTACAGACAGTCGTGCGCCACCATATTGGTGCTGGGAACCGAACTCAGGCCCTCTGTATGAGCGGACAGTGCTCTTAGCCAGTGAGCCATCTCTTCAGCCTCTGCGGATTTCTAAGTAAACAATTACATGTAAGGATTTGAGTTTTGTGTGAAAAAAAAAACAAAACATAGATGAGAATTTTACTGATTGACAAGAAAATCTGGATAAGGGACATGCGAGGGACGCAGCTTGCTAGTAGACTGCGTGCCTACTATGCCCTGGACTCAAGCCCCAGCACCACAGACATACAGATAACTAACCTGGATCCCAGTATTTGGGAGGTGGAGGCAGGAATGTGGTTGGTTCAAGGAAAGAGGGGGAAGGAAGGAGGGAGCAAGCGAAGGAGAGGGAAGGAGAAAGAGAGAATTGGGATTGAATACCCTTATGTTTCTCCTTTGAAAGGGTTCTTTTAAAAAAAATACAGGCTCTTAAAATGTAAATATTTGGTCAACAGATTTAATTTTTCCCCTTTCCCTCTTTTTTTAATAAAAAGGCTTGCTGTGAAAGCAAAATTGGTTTAATAAAAGTTGAATATTGAGCTTTAACAGGATTTAGTTTTAATAAAATAGATCTGTCTACCCCCTGATGCTGTTTTTGCTCAGAATTAACTTACAAATTGCAAGTCCTCAGAGACAGTTTAGAGGTGGAAAGAGAGAGTGCTGACCTCGTGGGCTAACTGAACCGTCAGCTACAGGGTCAGGTCCTTACTGCCCCAGCCTCAGTTTCCCCATCTGTGAGCTAGGACAAATGATAACTAGCTAATGGAGTGAGGATATGCAACCACCACCCACTCCTCCCCAGTTAGGTCCCAGTGACAAACGGAAGCACAGTCGGGAGCTCCTGGCATGAGTTAACTACCCTCAGCCTATAGCAGCTCCTAACATCCCCCCAAAGCCTTGTGTAATCGGGGTGGAACTGCATATAAATGGTTGGGAGATGTGTCTGGAATCTCAGGCCAAGACCCACTGACCCTCCCTACCCCACCTTCTGTGAATAAATATCAACAGTTCACAGGTGTGACTGTGATGGTGTCGTCAAGCAGGCACAGCTCATCTGATGGACAGGCTGCTGTTTCCTGGGAGAACTGCGTTCCACAGCACTTGCTGTGGGCGATCTATAGAGAGCACCCTCTGTCCCCCCCCCCGTGCAGTGCAGCTCTCTTAGTACCTCATCCAGCATGCCTCAGTTCTGGAAGCCTGACTTGGTGTGGGAATGAAGAAACAGCAAACATACATACAGAAAAGCTGGGGTCGGGTGGGTTATGTCTACTCTGCTGGAGTGGCACCTATGGCCAACCGCACGACATCCCAGAACCTTAGCACAGGTAATGTGCACAGCACAGGGAGACGGAGTTAGCTAGTCTCAGGAGGGGATCCCTCTCCAGCTGTAAACATCCAGGGGCAGAAAGCAGCGGTTCTTGCTTTCTGTGCCCTGTCAACCTTCACACAGAGACCAGAGGAAGGCTTTGCCAATCCCCATGAGTCGGAATTATTGGGGTCCTTGACGTGGATGTGCTCGTGTCAACAGCACACATTCACCCAGTGCCTCCCCTGTTCCCCATACGTCATCAACAACGGCAACTATTGCAACTGTATCTCTCAATATACTGAAGCTGTCCTGTCATGCTAGGAGATGGGTTACAAGAAGTTAAACAGCATAGTGATGTGTTGTCCTCCTGGGTAAGTGGACAGGCATTGATCTAACAGCCAAGGGGTTTGGGAGACCCAGGTTCCTGTTGCTGTGTAGTGCCATGGATCTTGACATGTGGCATCTCACAGTGTCCTCTGTTCCAGCTGTTCTAGTCTTGCCTTCACTCAACCCCCAGGAGGCAAGAGAGAGAATGCGTGTGGGGAAGCACGCTTTCATTTTAAGTGTGTGCCTGGAGAGCTGCGTGTATCATTTCTATGGATGCCCAGTGTCCAGAAACCAGTCACGTAGCCATACCTAACTGCAAGGAAATATGGGAAATGTCAGCACTTCAGGATTTTATTGTCACAAAAGATGGGGAAGACGGACTCCAGGGACAGTTGCTAGTTAGAGCCCTATGCACAGAAGTTGTAGCCTGTCATACATTTCCTGCCAAGGACCAACCACACGTGTGATGGCATCAGCCCCAAATGGTAACACTGGAGCTGAAAAGATAGTCCTGTGGTCAGTGGTGCACTTATTTCTTAGCAGTGCAAAGAAAAAGAAGAGAGAACTATCGATGACCTAGTGATGCCGTGGCTATGGATACATCCCGACTGGGATGATGTGATGACATGGAATAGGCTTGTGTATTTACTGTACCTTTAAATCTTTACTCCTTCTACCTATTAAAAAGCCTACTATGAGACAGCACATGGTGTAGACTGACTGCAGCCTCATCCGTGCACCACTATCTCCCTGGATAGCATCGTTGATGGTGATGACGGACTGGCCCTCACTGTGTCCCTCTATGGGAGCTACCCTGTGGGGTATACACGATGATGAAGTCGCCAGAGGACACAGTTTGCAGACTATGTCCAACTGTTAAGTGACTCGTGGCTGTGTATGTGGATGACACTTCCCAACAGGGCCAGCCTGTGACCCCATTGTAAGACGTGTAGGGGGTCGTCGGGGCAGGAAAGGCTTAGGGCGTGGCATTGTCTTATTTCACTGGAGGACCAGAAGGGTAATGTAGCTGTGTTATCCAGGCCGGCTTATCTGTCCTGGGAACTGGCTTGGGGGACGGGTAGTTTGGACAGCAATGTGCCCATGGCTAGTGTGTTGAACACCTGGTGGAGGTTGTGGAGCCACATGGAGGTAGAGCCTTGCTGGAGGACAGGCATCGCTGGGGGTGGGCTTTGAGGGTTTATAGCCTGCCTGCCTTCCTGTTCTCCTTTGCCACAGTCTGAATTGCTCCTGTTGTCACATTCCCCCTACCAGGGCGGACTGTGCCCTCTTAACCCGTGAGACAAATTCATACTTCTCCCATAAGTTGCTTCTTGTCAGGCGTTTATTTGGTCCCAGCTATAATAAAGTATAACACGCTAGTCTAAGGTAGTTTTGTGGCAATGGCGTGGGTGGACTGATGTGCTGAAGAGAGTTGGCAGCTCTCCAGAAGCTGACCCAGCCCTCCAGCCCTGGTTTCCCATATGTTCTTCCCTTGGAGTTGGTCTTGGGAAGAGAGAGATCCAGGTCAGCCTGGATCCTCCCGTTTCCTGGTAGCAGCCAGCTGCCCACCTTCCAGCCAGCACTCTGATGTGCGGCTTAGGAACCAGGCTGTTTTATGTGCTCAGATGCAAAGAGCACTATTTTCCCTTCCTTGAAATGAAGGCATTAACAGTGACGCTCATTAAAGTCAACTCAGACAGCATAATTAAAGGCAGAGCTGGCTCGGCCTAAACACAGCTTTCCAGCTCCAAACACGCTGCCCAGTACCCCTCCCTCCCTTCCTTTTTACTCGATATTTTCCCTAATTAGAGAAGTGGCCTGAGAGACAGTGGCGCTTTTGTTGTCTGGTCTTCATCAGTGTCTAAGAAGATTACACACAAAGCGCCCGTTCCACCTCCCCGGTACAGGAGTCCTGGAAGATGGCCGCGCTGCGCATCATTAGAGGATGAAAATGAAGCTTTGCTGGCTGGGCCCAAATGATCTGTCCTTTGTCCTTCTACCCACCTCATTCTAGCAATCACCAGCTAACACCGATGGGCACAGATTGGGTATCTGGCATGGATGATCAGGCCCCAACTGTTAGCTCGCAACCACTAGCTCCTGAATTGGTTACTTTTTTCATGACTTCTCCAAGCCAAACCACCACCATCTTGGGGAGATCGGCTGTGCCCGCTGGCAAGCGATCATGCCAGTGGGGATAGCTGACTGTCCCCCAGCCATTCCAAACAGCTTGCCATGTGCAATTTTGCTTGAATTACATGTGGTCTTGGCATGGGCTGGGGAGGACTAGGAGAGGGGGCTCTATCTATGCAGCGATGGGAAAGCTTTTGTTAGGGGTGAGTAGACGTCACAGTGTAGCCTTGTTGGGCAGGAGCATCCACTCCCCTGTAAGTAGCCCCTTCTGTAAGGAAGCCTAATAAACTCATTGAGCTGTAGTGGAATTGTGCATCCAGGCCAGGAGAGATGCTTAGCAGTTAAGAGTACTTCCAGCTCTTGTGGAGGACCAGAGTTGCTCAGGCAGCTCACAGCCGCCTATCACTCCAGTTCCCAGGAGGATGGGACACCTTCTGGTTTTCATGGGTACCAGCACTGACATGCACGCACATGCACACACATTTGTACAAAAATTTTTTTTTAATTTTTTAAATTTAATTTTAATTTATGCACCTTGGTGTGAGGGTGCCAGATCTTGGAGTTACAGACTGCCATGTAGGTGCTGGGAATTGAACCCGGATCCTTTAGAAGAGCAGGAAGTGCTCCTAACCACTGAGCCATCTCTCCAGCCCCTGTACATAATTTTAAAATAAAATAAAAATCTTTAAAAGCAATAAGGAAAGGAACGAGAACTACCAGCCTAGAAATAAAGGGGTCGGGCCAGAATTGTGCCTGGTCTGCCACTCATGCTCCACCCTGCAGCAAGTAAGCCCTATCCCCAATTGCAACCTACTTCCTCTTGTTAGTACCCACTGACCTGATGATTCCAGAACCTCCCAAAAGACTGCCCCTAGCTGGAGACCAAATACTCAGACAAGTGTGTGGTAGGCCACAGTTCACATTGAAACTAGAACAACTAGGCAACTTACAAACAATAGAAATGTGTTACTTGTGGTTTCTCCATAATTGGCATGCAATGTACATTCTTGTGTGTGTCACTTTCTCGGTACTGCCAGCTCTTTCTTTGGGAATTGGGTTCACAAGCTTCATGTCAACTGGTGATGCTGTCATTGATATTTTAAGATGCCAGTTTAGGTCTGGGAATAAGGCTCACTGGTAGAACACCTGCCTGTTGTAACAAGGACCTGCCACAAAATAAATAAAAATGAATGTCAATTTCATGATTTTTCTTGTTTGTTTTTTTTAAGATTTATTTATTTATTATGTACAGTACTCTGTCTGCATGTATGCCAACTGGCCAGAGAGGGCACTAGATCTCATTATAGATGGTTGTGAGCCACCATATGGTTGCTGGGAATTGAACTCAGGACCTTTGGAAGTACAGACAGTACTCTTAACCTCTGAGCCATCTCTCCAGCCCTATTTTTCTTGTTTTTAAAAGGAGAAAATCATACATTAAAAAAAAAATCTGTCTTAATTGGAAAAAGCAACACATATATGAGAAAATTCAAAAGAAATTTAAAACCAACTATAATCTTGTTAATTAATTTTGGCCTGAATTAGATTTGAATTTTTATGTAGATATATAACTTTTAATTCATTCTTATCTTTTTTCTTCCTTTTATGTATTTATTTATTAGTGTGGAGACGGAGGGGCCAAATGTAGAGGTCAGAGGACAACTTTGTGGAGTTGATTTTCTCATTACACCTTTTTGTAGGTCCAGGAATCAAACTCAGATCTTTGGGCCTGCTTGGCAAGCCCACTGCGCTCTGAGCTTTCTTTAGTTCTTTTTAATTGAATAAAAGTATTTATTCACATAACAGTTTTATGCTGTGTGAACATCTTTTGAGGACAATAAACATTTTTTCCAGAATTCATGTTTGACATTATAGGAGGTTTTTCCATCTTTTCCATCTATCCAAAATCTTTGTGCACATTTCAAGAATACCGAATAAGATAACCCACTGCACTAGTGTTTATATTATATATATGTGTGTGTGTGCATATATACATATATATATATGAAATTGGGGGTAAGATTGAATTAATCAATGTATATACACACATATACATACATACATGCATATATACACACATGCACACACATACACATACACGCGCGTGTGCACGCGCGTATACACACACACACACACACACACACACACACACACACACACACACACACACACACCCTAAGCCATGAATCGGAGATGATTGACAATGCCTCTGACCAGTTTCTTTTTCCTTGAACTAGAATAATAGAGAATTTACCAGAGACTGGGTTGTAGTAAGTCGACTTCGATGCTCAGCGTCCTGGGTGAGGTCTGATGAAGGCTTCCTTTAGACTGGAGGCCAGCTGGAAGTGAGCATTTCTTTGTCAGTGGTTTGAGCTCAAAGGCAATGGCACCTTGTATTTTCGCAGGTGGCTATCAGCTACACACTATGTGCAATCTATAAACAATGGTGGTGGTGAAGGATGGCAGCTGCTAGGCAGCAGAAGCCAGATGTGCACTTGGGTATGAGCGAGAATATGCGTTTCGTCTTCCCTCTTGCCAGATTTCCTCACTGTAAAGTGGGTGTCATCCTGCTTCCTGGTGCTGTTGTGAAAAGTCTAATACAGTGATGTGTTCAAAATCAGCCTGAGAGGCACCAGCCACCCTGTGGACATTTTCAGCAATTGAAGTGAGCTGAGGATCCAGGAGTCGTTCCGTCCACGAGACTGGGTGTCGGAAGCCCCAGTCCGGTGCTGGAGTCCCGGGGAAGTCCTAGAGAGAGACCGGCCTTCAGTCTATGCTAGAATCCTGAAGAAGCTGGCCCAGCTCCAGTGACGCAACGTCGCAGGAGAGTAGATGAACTAGCCAGTGGGTATAAGGGCGAGCAGGCAAAAGGCAAAAGCGTCCTTCCGTGTCCTTTTCTGTGGGCTGCCACCAGAAGGTGTGGCCCAGATTTGGGCTGGCTCTTCCTGTTTTAGGTAATCCAATCAAGACAAGTCTCTCACAGATGTGCCCAGCTGCTTTTTGTTGGTTCCAGATGTAGTCAAATTGACAGCCAAGATGAGCCATCACACCACCCCAGAAACAGGAGCCCTGAGTTTGAAGAGAGACCCTGCCTCAAATGAGTGAACAGTGGTGGAGGGGGAAGAGACATCTGATGCCCTCTTTTGGCTTTATCACATATTGTTGTATGATTATTAATATTTAATATCGATTCATATGATTATTAAGTGCAGAAGTTATTATTTAACTCACTATTACATAAATAAAACACACACCTTTTAGATTTTTAATATGCCTTAAACATTGGAGCTGGGCAGATCTTAACCTCCTAAGCTACTTACTTTGTTATCTGGCAGCCGTACAGCCCATCCAAAATTCCCATAAGTCTTCACACGTGCTCCATTTGGGCTGCTTCTCTCCATCATGCCGACCCTCAGAGCAAGCTCCTCTCAGTCATGTGCTTCTTGTTCACACTGACCCATGGAGACCTGCTCTTTTCTCCTTCCTTCGTCCTCTCCTTCACCTTCCTCTCCCTCCTGTGGTCCTTCTGCGACCCTCCAAGCGCTCGGACCTTAGCTCCGTCTACTTCTCTTTTGCCCATCCTAGGTCTAGACAATTTTATTGGCCAATCAAGGATAATTTGGAGGCAAGGCTACACAGCATCACATGGTATACGTGAGCTTTTATTCATAGGACAGTAAAGATTTCAGGGGACAAGCAATTAACATTTCAGTACATAGTAGCTCCATGTCAATCACAACAATGTATGCAGTGGTACACACACACATGCACACATACAAAATTAATTAATTAATTAATTAATGAGCTCTTAAGGCAATGGTTCTCAACCTGTGGGTCGCAAACCCTGTGGGGACAAAGGACCTTTTCACAGGGGTCACCTAAGACCACTGGAAAACACAGGTATTTATATTATGATTCCTAACTAGCAAAATTATAGTTATGATGTAGCAACAAAAATAACTCTATGGTTGGGGTCACCACAACATGAGGAACTTAACTAGAGGGCCGCAGCATCAGGAAGGTTGAGAACTACTGTCTTAGGGGGACTGATTGATATCTTTGGTGAGGCTTGGTTAGGTAGATTTCTTCAATATGACCCATGAAAACATTTTCAACCTAACCTAAAACTTGTTCTAAATGTAGGGAAGAGACAAAGTGTATGCGTAGAAAAATATTCACAATCTTCATGTCTAATAAAGGGCTTATATTCAGACAAAATAAAGATCTCAACAATGAGAAAACAACTCAATTCTTGGTCGTTACAATCGCTTACATTTGTTTGTTTGTGAGTGCCATGGCACCCCTGTGGGGGTCAGGGGGCAATCTCTGGGTTATAGCCCTCCACCATGTGGGTCTCAGGGATTGAGCTCAGGTTCGTGTGGCAAGTGGCTTTACCAGCTGAGCCTCTACCCCAACGTGGGTTTTTTAGTTCACAGGATTATGCACTGAGTGGCCTGAGGAGAGGGAAAGGAAAAAGAAGAATTACTTTATTGTGTCTAAATTTTAAGCCTCTAGCCAGAATCTGAGCAGAGGTGGCTGGAGGCCACAGGGCATTTGTGTGTGTGTGGCAATCTTGAACCACTTTCCAAGGCAGGGGCAATTGGATCTGGTTTGGAAGAAGGCGCGGGTAATACGGTTCAGCTCGCCTTGACTGTGGTGCCGTTTGTAGTCTTGTCCCAACACAGCACGTGGTAAATGTTTGCACATGGGCGCTGCCTCTGTGGCACTAATGGGCTTCAGGGACGCACTGTAGGTGGGTCAGGAGAGGACGCGTGTGTGTCAGCCTCAGCTAATTGAGGACTTGGGGCCACACAAGCCCGAGTAGATACAGCAGAGCAGACAGGACCGTGTGTGGACCACACAGATACACGAGCTGCTCAAATCATTTGGGGTCCTTCAACTCCAGCAAAGAAAAAGCCACATTGGCAGCCTGGCACAGGAGCCTACAGAAGGCCACTGTGTGATGGCTCACATCCCTTGTGGGCCCCCAAGTTTTCCAAACCAGTTCTACTAAGCACCCAGAGTGACAGGGTTGGTCCCCAGCAGGGTGAAGCCCCGGCTGTGGTCCATCCCATCCGTATCGTGTCATCCCCCCCCCGCCCCCCCCCCAATGGAACAATTAGCAGAGCTGTTTACTGCTCTGCTTCTTTTATAGACTGCCTGCTAGCTATTTAAAGAGCGGATTCGGCTGCTTTAAAACAAAGACAATCTGGAAGTTTCCTTGGGAGCTCTGTGACTCCCCAAGTCAGCAAGAAGCAGGCTGGTGACACTGCCTGGGTGGTGGGTCCCCCAACCTCAGCTCTCTGTGGGGCCTACAATGTTAGAAGGCTTTGCTCTAGAGACTGATGTGCTTCAGGAGAGTTGGGCCTCCAGAGAAGCTCCTGGTCATTCAAATACTGGCATCTTAAGTCTTTTTTTTTTCCCCCTCGCCTGGGTCAGCAAGATGTCTCAGAAGGTAAAGGCACATGCCTAGCCTCGTGACCCGCGTTTGGTCCCTGGGACCCAGGTGACAGAAGGAGAGAACTGGCTCTTCACGACTTGTCCTGTGACCCACCCTCATGGGCCGTGGCATGTACACACACTAAATAAACAAATGTCAAAGTGCAGACCCTTCCCTTGTCTGGAAGTTCTGTACGAGGTGGAGGAGGAGCACATGAGAGCCAGCCCAGCCTCTGTGGTGACTAGGATAGACATCTCTCAGGACCCGGTGGCTGGAGGTGGAGAGACAAAGGCCCTGGGCAAGCATCGCAGATGATGAGTGGGGGAGAGTGAGACAAAAGTTGGTGGAACCCAGCTCACTCCTGCCCAAACCCTGAGGACACAACTCTTTTGTGAAGCCCCAGTCCTGTGGTTCTGGTTATTTGGGCATACTGTTTGGTACCCTACCAGCATCAGGTTGAGATGGTAGACTCTCAATCTGTGCGACAGAACAAAACAAGAAGGAAAATTCAGCCAACAGGCCCGTGTCAGGCTGGGTGCTAAACTTGTCAGGCCAGGTGGCGCTTGTCAGAGGCCTGATTTACTTACTGTTTGTTACTGCCCTGTTCTTGTTTGGTTTGGTTTGGTTTGGTTTGGAGACAGAGTCTCACTATGGAGAGCTGACCCTCCAAGGAACTCAATCCTCCTGCCTCTGCCTTCTGAGTGACAGGATTAGGGGTATGCAGCATCTTGCCTGGCTTGGTTTTATTTGTTCCAAAAGCATTAAGCATTAGTATTTGTGTGTGTGTGTGTGTGTGTGTGTGTGTGTGGTGTATGCATGTCCTTGTGGAATTTAGAGGTCAATTTCAGGCATCTTCCTCAATTGCTCTCCACCTCTTATTTTTTGAGGCAGGGTCTCTCACTCACCTGGATTCAAAGATTGGCTACCCTTGCTGGCCAGTAAGTGCCTGGCACCTGCCTGTCTCTGCCTTCCCTTGTGTGCTACAGATATCTAGACTCAGGTCCTTATGGTGTCACAGGAAGCACTTTACCTACTGAGCCCTCTTCCCAGAAATCTGATAGCACTTTTATATTCTAACCTCTGCCTCCTCCACGGCCAAGTCTCTCGGTGTCTCTGTGTCTCTGTCTCTGTCTCTCTGTCTCTCTGTGTCTCTCTCTGTGTCTCTGTCTCTCTCTCTCTCTTTCCCTCTCTCCCTCTCTCCCTCCCTCCTTTCCCTCTCCCCATCTCCCTCCCCCTCCCTCCCTCTCTCTGTAGTTTGAGATCAAGATGGCTTCATGATCAAGTGCCTTGGGTCCCCAGACACACAAAGAGCCCTGCATGTGGCCTGACGCTTGGCTGTCACCATCTTAAAACTCTTCACAGTTTTCAAACAAAAGCCCCCCCCCCACATCCTCACCTTGCAGTGGACCCTATAAACTGTCACCAGTGCATATGGGTCTTTAGATTACAGTTACTATCATACTAGTAATTTATGGCATACGTCTTAATGCTAAAAGTGCACTTGTGTATTTAGTTGTACTCCCTGCAGGGGTCTGCTGCGAGTCTGACTGGAGGGGCAGCCAGCAAACGACTTTGTTCAAATTGCCCATCTGTAATAAGGAGGGGAATTACATTCAGGCTGCAGAGGGTGAGGTTCATGCATGCAGAACCACTCTTTCTTTTTAAGTTATTTTCTCACTTTAAAAAAAATGTTGGGGGGGGGGTGCGCGGCTGGAGAGATGGCTCAGCAGTTAAGAGCACTGTTAGCTCTTCCAGAGGTCCTGAGTTCAGTTCCCAGCAACCACATGATGGCTCACAAGCATCTAGAGTGGGATCTGGTGCCCTCTTCTGGCGTGCAGGTGTACATGCAGATAGAAAACTCATACATAAATAATAAATAAATCTTTTTTTATGTTATAAGAGGGGGTGGGGCATGCATGTGTCTTGGTGCACATGCGGAAGTCAAAGGACAACTTTTGGGAGTCTGTTCTTCCTTTCCCCCATGGGTTCCAGGGATTGAACTCAAGGTGACATCAAGTGTCTTCTTTGCTCCCCTACACCTTGTGAGGCAGAGTCTCTCACTGAGCCTGGAATTCATTGATTCAAACAGGGCAACTGGCCACTGAGCTCTCAAATCTGCCTGCTCCCCTTACCCCCTGCCAGCACAAGGGTTCCAGGCAAGCCCCACTGAACCTGGCTCTGAGGATCTAAACTTGGGTCTTCATGTGGCAGGCGCTGAACCATCTCCCCGGCCCAGCTAAAACAAAAACAAAAGGCTTTGCTTGGGATAATTCATATACCATATAGTTTACTCACTGGAAATATACTTTTCTATGATTTTTAGTAAATATGTATGGTTCTGTGACCACAATCCAGTTTTAGAAAATCCCCATTAGGCCCCAGAGGTTTGCTGAGGCTCAGTCCTTCCTTCTAAGCTCAGACAGCACCCAATCTGCTTTTCATAGATTTGTCCCTTCTAGAAACTTCATATACGTAGGCGCCCAATCTCCTCTTCTGTGTCTGGCTCCTCTCGGGCAGCATCACGTTTCTGAGGTTTGCCTGTGACATGACACTGAGTGACAGTCCCACTGATGGGCAGTGCCACAGTTTACACAGACACTTGGGTTGGCGCCCAATTGGGACTGTTAGTGGGTAATGCTTGTGTGAGCCTTAGCACATGAGCCTCCTCGTGTGGGCATGTCTTTGTGTTGGAGGTCCCAGGAGTGCAGTTGTTTCAGTGTGTGATAGATATGTTTCACTCTGAAGGTATCCCCTGGCTGCTTGGAGAGCAGTAATGCTGTGATACAGGTCCTACCAGTGGCTTATCAGAGTCCCATGTCCCCATACCTCCTGAAGGATTTGAGCGACAGGAATATCGGAGGAGATTGGCAGGGGAAAAAGAGGGGAGGAGAGAGGGAAGGACTGGGAGAAGAGGAGAAAGAGGAAACTGCAGTTGGGATGTTAATTAATTAAAGGAATTAATAAAAGGAAAACACCTCTAGCAGCAGAGTGGAGAATGAAACAGGGACAGAGGCAGTGACAGAAGAGAGGAGTGTAGGACCTGTGAGAGAACAGTGGCCATGGGTGGCTGGAGAGGTGGCAATTCTCTAAAGATGTATCTAGTCTGTCCTAGAGGAGTCAAGAGCCCCCAGTGTCGCCAAGAAAGTGTGAAAGAGACTAAATGGAGGCTACTAAGAGGCTTATGCCTGGCCTATGTGCTGGGAGAGATGGCCCATCCATCAGTAACAGCGCCACAGCATTTACCTCCCTGGGGACTGTTCTCAGGACCATGGAGGAGAATGCTCCGGAGCCCTGCTTGCACATTTGAGTCACCTGAAAAACTCTTCGCCCTCCCACTGCCTGTATCCTGACATCCTGTCATCACTGATCTGGGTCGCAGCCCCTGGCATGAGGAGGCAGAACGCTCCCAGAGTTTTTCAGCGAGTTGCTGCTATCAGTTCTCAAGGAAGGGTGCATACTGGGAGGGGGCAGGGGGGCCACCCAGAGGCTCCTGATGTGCCTCAGTGTTTCACCGGAACTTTGGGTTTAATCACCATCAGGGAACACATGATGCTAGGTAGTAAAGTCTCCACAGGTCACAAGTGTGCAGCCACGCCCGGAGCTCTCCCAGGGCCACACAATTCTCATCTTTTCCCTTTTCTCTCCCCCTCTCAAATGCACAGATCACTTTTCCAAAGCATTTTATCATCCATGTTGTTATAATAAAAATAGAACCAGATTTTTCTTCACATGGCTTACGAATCCATCTGGCTTACATCAAATATTTACAAATATGATGCAAAAGGAATTTAAAGATAGTTGCGGGTAAGGGACCAGCCTATTAGTTGTAGGTTGCCTCCTCTGTGGTCTCTGGAGCACATGTGTTTATAAACACAGATCAGATGCCTGTAATGAAGCCGTACCTATAGGGAAAATGGCTCGTTCTGCCAGCACCTTGGCTTACACTGGAAAACTCATCGACACACAGTTCGCTTACCCAGATCATTCCAGGTAGTAAATTAAACAAACAGCACGATGGCTCAGCCCTCCTTTCCCTGCTCCAGGTGTTCAGCATTTGTACATTCCTACCCACAAAACTCCTCCAGTATCTTTTAACCCTCACAGCAGTAACTTGAGGAGGAGGTCCGGACTATGCTCCATGGCTGATTTTTTAAAAAATAGGAATGTGGCCAAGTGCCCAGGCAGCCTCAGATCCCTAGGTGCTGTCCCCTCCACACTTAATCCCTTAATTCTTTGTTTTAGACCATAGCAGAAAGTCTCGGGGGAGGGACAGGTGCCCCAGAGGAGCCTTGTCTCTGCATGCCTGTGACCCCTGGTCCTCTTCCAAGAGATTGAGACAAGTTGGCTGAGGATTTTCTTTATTCTTCTTGTAGGTGGAGGTGTGGGTGCTGGAGTTTGAACACAGGCCCCCAGCACTTGACCACTGAGCTATATGGCAAGCCTAGCTGAGAGGTTTTTGTTTTGTCGTGTACTGAACATGTGAGACTATTTTTTCTTGTCAGCATCCCCTAAACAATACAGCTCATAGCTACTTAAATAGCACTTCCATTGCACTAGGAATCAGAAGTCTCCTAGTGATGTGTTGCCTTGGATAGAGATGTGCCTGGATCCTATGCAGATACCACATACCATATTACAGAGGGGACTGGGGCACCTTTGGGGTTTGATATGGAGGTTGGGGGTGGAGTAGGGTCCTCGATCCCTAGGACACACATATCAGGCTCCACCACGACCCTCGCCTCCAGCAAAATTTGAATTAAAAAAAAAAATCACTGAGGCAGAAGGCAAGGACCTAAGAAGATAGACCTTCCCAAGTTCAAGTCCCCAGTGATATTTGAGAGAGGGGGCGGGCAGAAAGTAAGTATCTGAAAATGGGCTTTGGAATGTGTGGGCCAGGCTATCACTGGCTCCACCCTCTGCTACTGTGCAACTTCAACGCAGAGACATAACCTCTGGCTGTCAGTGTCCTCTTTTGCAAAATAAGGATGCCTTCAGTGGCTTATTACCAAAATTAGGCGAGTTTGAGCTTGCCAAAACCTGGCACAGTTTCATCACACAGTCAGTGCCCCATACATGTTAGCTATTAGTTTAGTGACCTAGGCAGGGGTGCAAAGTGAGTGGTATTCATATTTGGAGAGCTCAGAGGGTCACTAGAAGTTATACAGTGACCCCCCCGTCCCCTCCCCCATAAAAGCAGTCGCAGCTTGTCTGTCCTCTTGGAGCCAGCCCTGGTGAATGCTAGAGAATGTTTGATTGTCGTGCGGACAAGGGGTGTCTGCGTGCTCTGTAGATGGTGTTTTGGACATTCTCTCTGCAGTGCATTCTCCCCACTTACCCCCCCCCCCCCCACCCTCCACACTTGCTCCTTGTGCCCTCCCAGAGCTGTCACCTCTGCCAGGACTATGTCAGGCAGGCGCTGCAATCTCCATGAAGGACCAGAGTCTCATGGGTCTCAGCCCCTCCCCTCTCCCTCCATCTTCTGTTTCTCCATCACGCCCTCCACCGTGAAGTGTGGCACCTACTTTACAGTGAGACACCAGACATCTAAGCCGGGGACATAGAATCTCCCTCCTAGGTGACATTCATCATTCCTGGTTGTGTTACCTCACCCTGATCCTCCACTCTACTAGTGTGACTGCTAGTGTGCTTTACTGGCTACATGTTGCACACACGCTCCGGGCCCCACTGACCTGTTTTTGAGACAGGATCTCATACAGTTCAAGCTGACCTCAAACCCACTGTGAAGCTAAGGTTGACCTTGAACCTTTGATCCTCCTGCCTCTACCTCCTGAGGGTTGGGATTACCAGTGTGCACTGTCACATCCAGTTTTCCGCAGTGTTGGGGATTGAATTCTGCCTGTCTGCCCCCACCTCCACCCCCAGGGTTTTGTGCATGCTAGCAAGCTCTGTATCTACTGAACTGCATTCCCAGCCCCAAACACTTTTTCCGTGCATGCTGACTTCCCCGCCCTGCCTGCTCAGCCTGGGTGAGCTCTGGTGCATCCTCTTTTACCTTAATTACACTGTTACCAGCTCTGAGAAATCCCACAGGCTTTCTAGTGCCTCTGTGATGCCCGACACCCTGGCATTGCTTGTATCACAGACCCAGTGGCTAGCACAGTGCATAGTAGATACATTGCTCAGAGGCAGAGCCAGCCTGGGCTACCTTCCACAGGGCCATATCCAAAATCTAAGGAGAAACAGGATCTGGCTATAGGATGTGACTCCCCACACCAAACATTTCCCTCCCCTGTTCTTTTCCTGTCGGAAATTCTTGAACTGCCAGGGAGACTGGGTCCTGTTATCATCTCATTTTATAGATGAGGACCATGCAGTGTTAGAGAGCTGAGAGAACTCTGCAGAGTGGATGTGACAAGACGGCTCCCAGGGGTTGTCTGCACTGCCTTTCTATGTGACCAAACCATAGCCTGCATGCCCGGGTCACACCACCAAGTCGACAGCCAAAGCCAAGACTCCCTGGGAAGACCCACACACATCTAAATATTGCTCATACCCCTGTAGAGAAGCACTCCTCTTTGGCAGGCTCCTTATGTGCAAATAGCAATATGGGGGGACTTTGTTGCAGGGGGAGGAGGGGCTGAGCGAGAAGTGAGCTCAGGACCCCTCTTTCTATCTGGTGATGAAAAGGCAGGAAGAAAAATTGCAACACCCACTTCCAGACCTCCGGGATCTGGCTCCAAAAACAGAAAAGTTTCATTACTGCCTGTCACAGGGATTTCATGTGGCCCTAAAGTAATTTCCCCAGAGAGAGGCAAGGCTCCAGGAACCAGGGCTGGAGGGAAAGATCATCGCTCACCCCACTGGGCAGCAGCGGCTGCATCCGGTGGTGCGGTGGTGCGGGTCCAAGTGCAGGGACTGCTGCTGGATTAGGCTTGACCCCACCCCCACCCCGTCCTTCCTCCCTTGCGACAGAGACTCCTGGGAAAACCGAGGTCAGCCAGCAGCCAGGGTCAGCACTGGGGTGCCTTAAGAGAGCCATACCAGGGGCATAGGGACAGCCATACCAGGAGCATAGGGAGCCATACCAGGGGCATGGGGACCCTAGGAGAGTCTCACTGTGGGTGCAGGGATGAGCTGGGATCAGATCTGGAAGAGCCACCCGGTAGGGACAGGGACAGGCTGGGGTCAGTGCTGGGGACACTGGAGGAGATTCACTGTGCTGGGACAAGCAAGCAGTTCACTGCTTTTCTGGGAGGGGCAAAAGCTCTGAAATGAGACAGAGGTCTGAATCACGCCCTATTAACCCAACCCTGGGGCCCTGAGAAAGTCATACTCTTTGCAGCTGCCACTCCAGGCTCCAGTGTCCTCAATAATGAAGTGGAGAAATGTACACACCTCTCAGGCGGCTCATTTCAGGTGGATTCCTCCCACCTTTCCCAGCACACTGAGCAGCATCTTCCATCCTCCTTAACTTGCCTGGGGAGGTACTCGACCAGCTCTCTAGGCTGGCCTTCCAGGCAAAGCTGAGAAAACACCCAAGGAATTGTCCGAAAGGGACATTGGCCCCAGGCTGAGGCTCAGCAGCCTCTCTGCCTATGATATTCACCCTGCCTCATCATATGACCGAAGCATGAGGAAGCATTCGGATATGAATGGCGGTTGTCCTGCCAATCACATAGTCACCAAGGGCCAGAACTCAATGTCCAGGTCCAAGCATTTTGTCCTGTTCCTCTGTCCTGTGGAACTGGCCTGGTAGGACCACCTATGGCCCAGCATCTGTCCTGGAGAGTGGAGGCCTGGGCTGAGGAGCACATGATAAGGAGGCCCAGGAGGCTGCAAAGTATGACAGTAAAGAGTGGCTTTCCTGCCTTGCGGCTTTGAGCATCTGTGTCACACTGGAAGCCTACTGAACCTCTCTAAGCCTTCACTGGTTTGTGGGTAAATGATATGGTACCCTCTCTGGCAGTGCTGGGAAGGTGAATATTCATTTTTTTTTTTCAGGGATGCTGAGACAAAGAGCCGTAGTTTAGGGATAGGGATACTGGGAGGAAATGAAATCGATTCTCTCCCAGTCCAGGAGACCACAGGTCAGAGACAGAAGTGTCCCGTGAGGCCTCTCTTCTTGGCTAGTAGGCAGCAGTCTTCTCATTTGTCTTTCTTCAACTCTTCTTCTGCGTGGGTCTCAGCTCTAACCTCCTTGTCTTCTAAAGACATCAGTTATATTGGATTATGGCCACCCCGGTGGCTTCGCTTTAACCTAATCTGCTCTTTAAACAACTGTCTCCAAGTATGGTTACCATGTGAGGTACTGGGGGTTAGGAATTCAATTTAAGGAAGGGCACAAGTCCATCCATACAAAGAGTTAATGAGAAGAGAATGATGTCATTTAAAAAAAAACAACAAATATTTAGTCTCTATGGGTTCCTGGCACCCCACTTTTGAAATGCTCAAATTCTTCAGAGTGGTAAAAGTGCCATTTGTATGCTAATGGCACATCTGGTGTCTCAGGGCCCTTCGCTTCTGGATGAGGCTGGCCCCAGAGGAGTCAAGGCAGCATTGGATGGCTTAGAGGGTCCAGACTTCCAGTCCCACTCCATACTTCTAGAGAGAAGGGCCTGGAGATTAAGTTGAGTCCTTGACAGCCAGTGATTGAGTACACCAGGCCTGGGAGCAAAGCCTTGGTAGGAACCCCGAATGATAGGGGTCCAGGAGCGGCTGAGTTGATGAAGGAATGCTTTTATCAGGGGGTGAGACAGACACCACCGGAAGCACTCAGGCCTTCTTCTTCTTCTTCATCAGACAGTTCATCTGTCCCTCTTAGAATAAACTGTGTATATGTGTGTGTGTGCGTACATGCATTCATGAGTGCATGTGTGCATGCATATGTGCGTGTGCATCTGTGCATGTGTGCGTGTGCATCTGTGCATGTGTGTGCGTGCTTGTGTGTGTCTGGGTGCGCGTATCCCCATATGTTGCTGGGGATGGAACCCAAGGCCATGCATATGTTAGGCCAGCCTCCTCCCACTGAGCTACACCCCAGCCCAGCTTTTCATATTTCCAATCTTTCTCACTGATTTCTCATTAACTATCAATTTTACCTTCAGGAAATCCTTGCTAAAAGACTTTTCTCCCCATTCTGCATTCAGTGTGCTAGGGGTGAAGTGAGCACATGCAATTTTGGCATAGTTCTCAGAGGGAGACAACTGTAGCTGACAGTGTGCACCAGCTCAGTGGGGTCTGGGTTAGTTCCTGTGGCCAGTGTGATCACAGTTAGTGGCTTTAAGCAACACATGATTATTCTTTTGAAGTTCTGGAGGCAAGAAACCCAAAGTGAGGCTTACAAGGATAAAGCAAGGTGCCAGTGGGGCTGGCTTTTTCTACATTTTCCAGGGAAAGCATCTCCCTCCCCCACCCCACCCTCCCCTCCCTCCCCCCCCCCCTCTCTCTCTCTCTCCTTGTGAATGTGTGTGTGTGCATGAGTGTATGTATGTATACATATAGAGGCACTCATGCACTTGTGTGTGCACGAAGGGCATGTTCTCCTGGCATCTTCCACGTTTTAAGACAAAGCCTCTCAGCAGCCCAGAACTTTACCACATCGAGCTGCCTACCTGGCCTGTGAGCTCCAGGGATCCACTTGACTCTATCTCCCACTATAGGTACACTGCACCCTGCCCAGCTTTTTAAAAAACATTTTAATATAGTGTGTGTGTGTGTGTGTGTGTGTGTGTGTGTGTGTGTGTGTGTGTGTGTGTGTGTGTTGGCAGCAGAAATGTGTCATGGTTCAGTTGTAAAGGTCAGAGGACAACTTTCAGCAGTCAGTTCTTTCTTTCCCCCATATGTGTCCTGGAGATCAAACTCAAGTCAGTCAGGCGTGGTGACAAGCCCTGTGACCTACTGAGCCATTTCACCACCCTGCGCCCAGCTTTTTACATGGATTCTGGGGTCCTCACACTTACAAGGCAAGAGCTTTACCGTCTAAGCAATCTCCCAGACCCACAAATCCATTTTTTACCTCTACTTGTAGCAGCCTCTGCTGGCTTTCCTTGGTCTGTGGTTATATCACTCTGGCCTCTGCTCTCACACCTTCTCACCTGCATGGCCTCTCCCTCTGCCTCCCTTTCATTAGGACACCTGAAGTGACAGGTCAAATCCAAATCATCTAAAACAATCTTCCCACACCAAATTCCTTACCTCAGGGCTGGAGAGTTAGCTCTGTATTTGAGACTGCTTGAGAGGTTGGATGCCCAGCCCCCAATGGAGGCTCACATCCTCCTCGGACACCAGACACATTATGTGGTGTGCAAAAATACATGCAGGAAAAATGCTCATACACACAAAATAATAAAGTAAATCTGAAGTAATTTTTTGAAAAATCATTACCTTGGTCTTATCAGCCATAGATACTATATATGTCAAGAATGGGATCATCCACTGTCTCTGAGGATCAGGATGTGACCACCTCTAGTTGCCACTGTTTAGCCAACTACTGTGAAATTTCACTGTGGCAGCTATGTTCCACAACTGTCTGCGTGTGAATAGGTTCCATCACCCAAATGCAATTTCTAAACACAGTGTGAAGCAGACCACACCCTGCCAGATGGCATCAGACTGAGCCTGACCATTACAGGCTGTGGGCCTGCTTCCCACTAGCCAGTCAAGCCTGCTCAGGGCTCCTCTCTCCTACGCCTCAGCACCCATACCTCTCCAGCGCTCATACCTCCTCAGCACCCACACCTGCTCAGGACTCACACCCCCTCAGTACCCACACCTCCTCAGGAATCACACCTTCTCAGGACTCACACCTTCTCAGTGCCCACACCTCCTCAGCACTCACACCTCCTCAAGACTCACACCTTCTCAGTGCCCACACCTCCTCAGCATCCCACACCTCCTCAGAACTCACGCCTCTTCAGCACTCAAACCTCCTCCGCATTTCCAGCTCACCTGGAATCCACCTTCTTTGTCATCTCCTAGGATGCCATCCAGTGCTCTGCCTCCTTCCTCTGACTGGGCAGCTCCACTTCCTACACAGCCCCACCGGCTCCCTGCTCCGTGCCCCTGCATATGCCTCACACTCCTGTACATCCACACCAACACACTGGCATCGTTAGTCTTGTTGAGGTGCACGTGCACCCCTGAGTGAGGCTGTGCTTGCTCACTCTGTACTCACTGGGCCACATATGTGCATGGGGAAGAGTGAGTCTTTGCACTCCTGGGACACAAGGCCTGGGACAACAGCATCAAACCAACCAAATCATTTTCTTCTCTTTTCACTAATAGCCTCTACTTCCCAAGTTGCCATGGAAAAGAACCATCCAAAGTAGCTTGTCCCTTTCTCAACCACTGCCTGGAGATGAAGGGTGAGCCCCAGCATCCCTCACATGCCCACACTCATGTGTGCTCGTCACATGGGCACACATGTGTTCACTTTCTCCCCAGAGGTGGGCAAGCCTGGGCACTGCCAGCATTAGGAGAATCAAGCTCCCCAGAACTGCTCTTTTCATTTCCCGGGTCTCACTGGGCCTTCCCAGGGGACTGAGGGCTGAATGGAGTTGCGCAACCAGTGCCACTTGTATGCTTTGAAATCAGGACTGTTTCAAGAATTCTTGGCACCAAGTGGCAGAGTCGCAGTGGGCAGGGTTGCAGGAAGTGGGGCACGTGAGAAGTCGCTGTGCGGCTTTGTTAACTGCTCACATAGAAGAAATTCTTCATTCCTGATCACTTGCTCTCAGCAGGAGGAATATTAAGAAACCAGCTCGGGGAAACAGGAAATGAATGCAGGGCCTTCTGGCTCCGAGAAGTTGGCTGATGGCTCCGCCCACAAACATTGAATGCTCTTAAAATTCATGTGGTGGCACGATGCCCATGTGTTCTTCCAGGTGTGCCCAAAGGGAGGGAATACCTGGCTGACTTCCTGGGCTGGACACACCCACGGGAAGCAGGTGTGAATGCTGACCCTATAGACTGCCTGGATGGGGAGTGAGAAAGGGTAAGCCTGCTGGAAGGAACAGAAAGAATGGCACCACAGTTTTGGCCCAGGGAGTAGTGAAGTGAGTGATGGGGTTAAAGCCAGGCCATGGGATGTTTTATAAAGGAACTCAGAGCACTTTATGAGAACCTCTGGCCGGCTGTGGTGGCACACACCTTTAATCCCAGCACTCGGGAGGCAGAGGCTGGAGGATCACTGTGAGTTTGAGGGTAGCCTGGTTTACAGAGTGAGTTCAGAACAGCCAAGGATACACAGAGAAACCCTGTCTTGAAGAGAGGGAGAGGGAGAGGGAGGGAGAGAGAGAGAGAGAGAGAGAGAGAGAGAGAGAGAGAGAGACAGAGAGAGACAGAGAGAGACAGAGAGAGAGACAGAGAGAGAGACAGAGAGAGAGAGAACCTTTGATGGGAGGCTGAGTCCCGGGACAGTACACAGTAGGTGAGGCGGGGTGTTGGAGCATGTTATAGAAAGAGAGGGCCAGGTGGTCTCCTAGAGTTTTCTGGCATCATCATAGGAAACAAGTTGAGAGGATAGCAGAGGTGGCTTTGTAGTGCTCAGGGACCAGGAAGATGAGGGGCAGGGAGGTTAGCTGATACTCTGGGGACCACCCACCTGAATTACTGGAGTTTGGGGGGGGCTAGGTCTCTCTAGCTGTGACTATCTATAGGAAAGGGGAGCAAAGGCCCTTTCCCTTGTGGGGTACAGAGAAAAGAGAGTGGGGTATGGTACAGGAGATAAAGCAGAGAGACTTTATGGGTATGAGTCGGGTGAGTTCCTGTGCCTCCTGAGGCTCACGCCCCTTCCCTGTAAACCTGGCCTGCCACCCGCTTGCCAGGGTTGTTTAAGGAGTTGGCATCCTTGAGATGCCTGTGGAGCCCCACATGCCCACTGGGTGCTTACCATTCTATAGAAAGGACATCTATGCAACTCTCCCAGGCACCCTACCAGCAGGAAGGGGTGTACCCCACATCCCGAATGCTCAGTGTCAGGCGGGGGCGGGGGAGCACCCAGGAAGCCCACATGGTGACCTGCCACAACTGTATGTGCTGCCCCTCGGAGCCCAGAATATGAAAGGGACAATATCAGCCCCCTTCCCCGCCATGGGAACACCTGAGACCTGGGGCTAAGGGCTGACAAGCCTCTGTCTCTGCAGCAGATCTGGGCAGGTGAGAGGTTAAAATCTTGACCTGTGAAAATCACCACAGGCCAAGATAGTGACAGTCTCAGTTTCCCAGCCTGGCCCCTCCTGTTGACAGTCCGAGCTCCCAAGCCCAGCCCCCCTGCTCTGCCCCAGCACTGATACAGTGAGGTTAACAGAAATGGCTGCCATCCCAGTTCTGGGAAACTGAAAGCCCTGGGTACCAGGCAGAGGCATCTAGCCCTAAGAAGCCATCCTGTAAGCAGTGGCCCAGTGGCCTGCAACAGCGCCTATGTCCAGATCCCAGGCCAGGCTGCAAAGGCCTCTGGAACATTAATCCATCCCATCGCTGCCTGCGCTGAGGGATAGACCATGGAGGCAAAGATCCTAGAGGCTGTCCTCAGCTTCCTGTCATCCTGACCAGGGTCCAGGATGCTTTGTCCCACCAAATCCTAGCCCTTGCTCTGCAAGCTCTGACAGTGCCCACTGTCGGAGAGAAGTCCTCCCTGGATGACAGAAGGCCCTCTCCCAGAAAATGCCTAAAGTCCAGCATTGCTGAAGATGCCTGTTCCCTCTTTTTCTCCTCTCTGATACCTGAGTAGGAGATGGATCCTTCTTGTGATGGTGCCAGATGCCTCACTGCGGGGGAAGTGGGAGCCAGCGGCAAGGGAAGGCATGGCTCTCTATTGGTTACTCTGACATCATTACAGCAAGACCAGCAGAGGGAAGATTCACCTGGCCTCACGGTTTCAGAGAGTCCAGCACATCTCGGGTGGGGAGGGTGTGAGAAAGGGGCTTGGCAGCCCTCAGCTGGCCCCCTCCTCCTTCCCTAACTTGTGTCTAGAATCCTTCCCCACGGGATGACATCGCCCACATTCAGGGTGGGTCTTCCTCAGTTAATCCAATGGAAACGACCTCTCAGACATACCTAGAGATGAACACGCTGCGCACCTGTCTCCCAGGCACTTCCGAATCCAGTCAAGATGACAGCGAAGATGAGGTATCTCAGACCACAACCAGAGCTTCTGAATCCTCCTTCTTGGACCCTTGAGGTGTAGACACACACCCCACCCCACCCCACCCCACCCCACCCCACCCGCCGCTGGGTATTGGCAGGCACTGCCCATGTCTCCTTGGGAGTCTGAAAAAGCATGGGCATGTACCCATGTCATGGAAAGACCCTGGCCGAACTGGGCAAGTCCTGCCTCACAAACAGGATTTGTATTGCTGTAGGGATGGGTCGCAAGGGGCTGAAATAAGCAGACAATGCCTTTTAAGCACCAGCAGCCAGGCACAAAGCAGGTCTGTAGGGAGAGGGGGAGAGAAAGCTCTGGCCTGGGACAGGTGCTCAGGATTCGTGTTGCTATGGTTTCAATACAGTTGATTCAATCCAAACTCCTGTTGAGCTCTTGAGACTTGATTCCTCCATGCTGCTGCCATTGGGGGGAGGGGGAGGCCTGATGGGAGATGCTAAGGCCACAGATGACTTGATGGCACCTTCTTGGAGAGAATCCTCAGACTGGATTGCCTTCCAGAGTGAGGAGCCGTAAAGCAAACTCACCCGTTTCCTTCAGTGACACCCATTCCCCTTACATCCTTCACCCATGCTGATGCAGCACTTGTGGCCGCCCTGTCTTGGACTTCCAAGAGAACTGTGAGCCAAAATAACCCTCCTTTCTTTCTAAATTACCCAGCTTCATGTATCCTGTTAGAGCAACAGGAAACAAATTAAGACACCTACTAATTAAATAAGTAGATGAACGCTGACACTCGAGTCAGAACTTGGCAGGGCTGAGAGCTCAAACTTTCTATCTAAGATCTGCAAACATAACCATTCATGTATAGCACTCAGGGGAGGAGGGAAAAGAGGAGGAGAAGGAGGAGGGGGAGGAAGGGGAAGGCAACACTGTGGGCACTTCTGTGCACTATGCACTACTGCCCATTCTTTGAGGCAGGGTCTCATGTATCCCAGGCTGACTCTAGGCTTGCTGTGTGACGGAGGATGACCTTGAACTTCTGCTCTTCCTGCCTCTCCCTCCTCGGCACTTGGTTTACAGGCACATGCCATCATAAACTGTTTAATCATAAACTGTTTAATATTTGGCGTTTGATCCACCTGGGTTTCTGGAGCCTGCTGTTTTATGTCTGTTACACTGCAGACACGGCACCGAGCCTCTCTGAGCTGGCTTTCCCTTCTATAACATGAGGGTTATAAGATAATAATCCTCCTTGCTTGATCTGAGTTCAATGAGAAAGTGTGACTCGGTGTGGGGGTGGGGCAGCCATTCCAGCCAGAAGAATAAGTCTCCTGGATGTTGCCACATAGGTAAAGTAAGTGACAAGAGTCAAGGAAATTCTAAGAGACTCTCCTTGAGCAGGAGCTGGGGTTTGGGACAGTGTGAAGTGAGAGGGACAGTTTTAGTGGGGGGCGTGGTGGCATCTGTGGAGTCTGGCCTGCCTCCTTCATGAAAGCCATATTGGATCAGACCTGTACCTCCTAGCTCCTACAGTGGGGTCCAAGGTGAGCTCAGCCACCCCGGAAGGATCAGATCCCATACAGCTTTCCTGAAGATGGCAGGCCACACCCCACAGATGCCACCACACTCCCCATCATCTTGCTGAACACAAAACTCTTTCTTTTACGTTCCAAAGTGGGCAGGAGGTTAGAGGTCTCCTGGATATTGCTACATAGATTAGTAGGTGGCAGCAACAAGTCTGGAAGTCCTGGGAGGCCCAAAAGTTCTTGTGTTATACAGAAATTTTAGGTTCACAGGCAAACTGGTGTCCTGTTACCAATACCCCCACCAGAGAAACTCACCACAGCTAAGGAACCAACGTCCCCACATCATCCCCCAAAGTCCAGCATTCACATCCAGGCTCACTCTTGGTGTTGTGCCTTTAGCGGGTTCTATGAAATATGATGACCCACCAGTATACACTGCAGCTCTAAGGAAGACTTTCTCTTACTCTGCCTAGCCACCCCGCCTCCCCCCAACCCCTGGCATCCACTAACCTTTTCAGTGACTCCATCATTTGGAATTTTCCAGAACTGCATCTAGACTGAATCCTACATCATCTGCCCTTTCAGATCACCTTCTTTCACTTAGACATTTGTGTCAACATGTGCACTGTATCTGTGTGGCTTGATGATTCATCTCCTTTGGGGACTGAATAATATTCAATACTACTTTATGTTTTGCCTTCCAGCCAGCAACGGTGAGAGCTCCCAGCACTCCACATCCCTACCAGCTTTCGACTCTTCTAACTAAGTCTCGTTGTTGTTCTAATTTATACTGAGAATGAATGGTGATTTTTCCATCTGCAATGCAAACATATAGAAATGTTTTATAGTGGTTAACTTTCCCCCATGCTGCTGTGACAAACACCTGCAACAGCAAATTAAAAGAGGAAGGGTTTGTCTCCGCTCATGGTTTAAAAGGCGATACAGCCCGTCATGGTAGGGAGGCATGGTGGCAGGAATGTGAGCTAGTTGGTCACACAGTGTGTCCACTGTTGGGAGAGAGAGAAAGGAATGCTGCGGCTCAGCCCCCTTTATGCTTTTTATGTAGTCCAGAACCCCTTAGGATGGTGTCGCCCACACGCATGCTGTATCTTGCTGCTTTGATTGACCCTCTCTGGAAACACCCTAACGTCACACTCGGAGGTGTGTCTCCTAGGTGACTCCAAACCAGTCAAGCCGACCCTATCATATGTATGGGCTGTGCTAATTCCTGGGGTGGGCTCGGCTGACAGCTTTAGCCTCGTCTTTTGTTTTCTTCTTGTTGACTTGGAATTGCTCTTTGTATATTTGAAGCCGCAGTCCTTCATCAAGTGTGCTTACCACTGACATTTTCTCCTGGTCTGTGATAATCTGGTTTTAAACAGCTGACTCAGGTCAGGGCCAGTAGGGAAGGCATCGGGTCAAACACTGCAGTGGTACTAAGCTTTGTCACCTAAGAGGAGTGAATCTTAGCCAGGACAGGATGCACACCCTGAGCCTGTTAGCAGATAGGTGGGATCCTACCGAGATTATGAGTGTATACGTGAGAACACCGTGTCCCGGAAGGTCATAATGGACCAGCCATTGATAAAGGGGATGTGATGATGAAGAGATCACTTGGAGAAATCTCCATCACAGAGTCAATGCAAGGAGCGCAAGACATAAAAAGGTGAAGCCCAACTAAACCTCAGTGGCTCCTTTTCTCAAAGGTTGAATAGTCATTGTAGACAAAAATAGAATATGGGGGCTGGAGAGATGGCTCAGAGGTTAAGAGTGCTGCCTGCTCTTCCAAAGGTCCTGAATACAATTCCCAGCAACCACATGGTGGCTCACAACCATCTATAATGTGATCTGATGCCCTCTTCTGGCCTGCAGATGTATATGCAGGCAGAACACTGTATACATAATAATAATTTTTTTTTTTTTTTTTTTTTAAAGAACATGGTGAGCCGAGGGCAACTTTTTCCTTGTTTCCACTTTTCAAGTGAGGAGTGAAGTTCTTTTATACAAAGGGAGCTAATTGCATGCAAGCCAGCTGATTCCTAAAGGATTTACATTGTTTAAAGAGCTTCATTGGCCGGGCGGTGGCACATGCCTTTAATCCCAGCACTTCGGAGGCAGAGGCAGGTGGATTGCTGTGAGTTTGAGGCCAGCCTGGTCTACAAAGCAAGTCCAAAACAGCCAAGACTACACAGAGAGACCCTGTCTTGAAAAAAAAAAAAGAAAAAGAAAAAAAGAGCTTCATTGTAGCCGAGCGTGGTGGCACACATCTTTAATCCCAGCCTTTGGGAGGCAGAGGCAGGCAGATTGCTGAGTTCAAGGCCAGCCTGGTCTACAAAGCAAATCCAGGATAGCCAAGGCTACACAGAGAAACCCTGTCTCAAAAAACAAACAAACAAAAAAAGAGCTTCATTGTGTTGTTGTGGTACCTTGGGAGTGTGAGCCAAGCAGTCTACCACTGAGCTGCATCCCAGCCCTGGTTCCTAGAATTTTTGTCACCCATCCTAACCCCACAAATGCACAAATTCTGCACTAACACCAATGCAAGGCCCATCAGTGGCACCCCCACAATGTAGATAGAAGAGCAGAAAGTGTTCATTTCTCTCCACACTGGACTTGGTGGGATGACCCTATGGATAGAATCATCCAGAAGCTAAGTCTAGAGAAGTGTGTTACAGCTGGCTCCTGCCCTCAGTTACCTGTGAGCAGGCTATGGCAGAAGACACCACCGCCACCATGACTTGGGGATGTGAAAATGGCGTTCTTTCTCAGTTGGCTGATTTTCAAGGCATCTTTGCAAATAAAATCTGAGTGCAGATAAGGAAGGGGCTGGTAATAGGAGGCAGATGCCCCATGCTCTGCAGCCTGCTTTGAAACTGCACATGGCCCCTCTCATTCATTTCAACCCTTCTAGCAACCTGCAGGACCTGATCTCTACATCACTTGAGCACCCACTGCGTGCCAGACATATGCTCGCCGTTCCCACGGCTGACTTCTCATTTGATTTCCATCCAGCCCACCAGAGCCCTGTGGTGTCAATATTAATATCCTCTCTGTGCAGATAAGGAAACTGGGACCAACATGGGACTAGGAGACAGCAATGTTATACACAGGGCTGTTGATTTTATAGAGGACTTCACATTTGCCTCTTCTCCATAGTTCTGCCAGAGAATAATGGTGTGTGTGTGTGTGTGTGTGTGTGTGTGTGTGTGTGTGTGTGTAAGAGAGAGAGCATGTGTGCACGTGTGCACAAGCATGCCCAGGGGTAAAGAGCAGTCTTGGTGCCATTCTTCAGGCACCTTTTTCCTTTCTGAAATGGGCTGTCCACCATCCTGCAACTCACCAAGTCGGCTGGGCTTTCGTGCCAGCAAACCCCAGGCTCCCCACCCATCTCCGCAGCTGTGGGATTATAAGAGAACACCATTTTGCCTAGATATTCCAGACCCCCAACTCAAATCTTCACAAACATTTTACAAATTAAATCATCTCCCCAGCCCTATTATGTCCATTAATTTTGTTTTTTTTGACAATGATTGATTGATGGTTGGTTGGTTGGTTGGTTGGTTGAACATCGTGCATATACCAGAGCACTCACGCAAAAGTCTGAGGACAACTCGTGGGAGTCAGTTTTTTCCACCACGTGGGGTCAAAATCAGGTCACTAGGCTCAGCAGCAAGCACCTGCACCGTCCGAGCCCCCTCACCAGGCCCCCAATGTCTCCATTTTACAGAGAAGGAAGTTATAAATGCCAAGGAATGTGAGTAGCAAGAGGGCGCAGACTTGAGCTTCCCCAGGCTGGCTCCATTCTTGCCTCTCTCTTCTCCAATAATCTCCAGAGAAGTTGAGAACTGGAGCTCCCCATAGACGTCTGGAGTGAAGAGTGTCTGTGCTCCCACTGAACCTCCACAGCAGGGTGTCTTTACAAGCATGAGTTCACTGGGTGCTCATGGTGGCCCTGAAGGGTGACAGGGATGCTGAATTTAGAGCCGGGATATAAATGATCTCATGGTGGCCCAGCTGGCAGTGCCAGAGTCTGAGTCTCATTAAGGACAGTTCAGGTTTTATGGAGGAATTTGTGTTTTAAGGAAGAATGCCAGGGACTGTTAGTCCTGACCCGCAGGACCCCTGGTGACCGCAGCTGTGAAGTTGGGATGGGTCTGTCCTGGCCCCAGCTGTGCAGCTTTCCCACTGACATTCTCACTTTATGGCCTTCCACAGGCAGCAGCACACCCAGGACACCATGGACCCCGGATCAAAGGGTTTCTCTGCAAACCCTAGTTTATTCCCATGCCTGCGTCCCACGGAGCGCAGCACTTGCCCCAGAATTCCAAGCAGGCAGGACAGATTTTCAGTTCACTGACCATTCCATGCCCAATGCAGCGAAGCTGTTTTAATAAGCATCGTCAAAGACAGTGGCCTCTGTCCTGCGGAGGACTGCTGGCCACCCTGGCACCGATGCAGAGAGAGAGTGTGTGAGTGAATGTGCCTGCCTCTGTCACGTACACACGTGTGCTGGCCTACAGGGGAGGTTGGCTGCCTTAGGTCTAGTCCACACCGTTGGCCCCGGCAGGGAAGCATGGGTTTACCTTATCCGGAGGTTCTAACAGTCCGTGTAACAGTAAGAAAATCATTCAACGCTGCTGAGTGCCACTCTCCTCATGTGTAAACGGGCTTTTCCACCTCTTGGTGCTTGGCGCTCTGAACTATCTGCCAGTTAAGGAAGGTACAGAACAAAGCCAGAGCTATATACCTTCCCCTACCGACTCCGTCTCTGAAGACCCTAGCTTCCCTCTCTGCAAAGGAGAGAGTGTCCTGACATTTGAGGTGAGCATCACCCTGAAACACAGTGTCCCCCAGACAGCTAAGGACCCAGACAGCAGACCCGTCTCCAGGTCTCCCATCTTCAGCAGCCAGTTTCCTCCTGGATATCATAACGCTGTATTCTCTGGGAAACTTAATCCCCAAAATGTTGAGAGGTGAGACTTGGAGAAATGGTGGCCACTAGGCTTCTGCTGCCATGAGTGGATTACCATCCTTGTCACAGAGTGCACTGCTAGAAAAGTGAGTTCCATCTCTATTGCTCCCTCTCTTTCATAAAGAGAAGCATGCTTTCGGGCAGGCAAGACGGCTCAATGCATATAGACACTTGCTGCCCAGCCTCGGGGGTGTTCCATTACAGCACTGAACATGGATGGAGACGCAAGAAGGAGAAATGTGCCTAGAAGGATAGTCAAAAGAAAACGGTGACCACACCTGTTCACTATGTGTCCGAAGCTATAGTTTTATATGATTACAATTATATAATTGAGAATAACGTTAAACTTCTGGTCCTCCTACCTCCGCCCCACTACTGCTGGGATTACAGGAACGCACCACCACGCCAAATTTCATACAGTGCTGAAGATCAGACGCAAGGCTCACTGTACCCTAGGCAAGCACTCTACTGACCGAACCATGCCCCCAGCTCACAATTAACTACAAATACCACAGGCACTGCATCCTGCAACTACAATGGCCTATTCGGGCACATCCCTCCCCTGCAGGAAAACTACAGAATGATGGATGGTTTGAGCTCTTCGGTGGTTACCCTTGGCATTAAAGAGAAGCAGCGAGTTCATATTTCCTGTGCCTTTAGTAACCATTAGAAGAATGCTCAAGAGGGAAGATAGAAAAAAGGCTGGGGGGCGTGTCAGTCTTGCTCCACCAGGCTCCTGGGACCTAGGATTCAGGAATGTGGTGACAGCATTGAATGATGCGATTCCCCAGTGGGCCCACTTGGCCACGGCCTGCCTTTGTCTGTGCCACCCACACAGCTCTAGCCTGTGAGCCTTCTGTGCCTCTGTCCCTAAGGCCACAAGTCTTCTCTGGCTTAGATTCTGAGAGGAGCGACAGAGAGAGGGAGGGTGGGATTGAGATTGATGCATGGTATTTGAGATGGAACCTGGGGCTCTGCACCCCTGAACTATACACCCCGGTACCCTTTAGCTTGCATCAGTTCCCAGTTGTCCAGGAACTCTGTTCTTAAGCATGCTGACCTCTTACATGATATGGGATTCCAGCTGGAAGACCACGGGGTAAACCGTCATGCCCAGAAGCGGCAGAGCAGGCATTCAGTTGGGCATTCCTCAGACGGGAAGGGGTTTTCCCAGCCAACACTGAGGAGCTGTTCCCTCATGGAGCCCAGGGGCCCATAGTGTCAAATGTGTATGCTTCAGAATCATACTTGGGGCCAGGCCTTGGGACACACACCTGTCATCCCAGCACTCAGGAGGCTGAGAGAGGTTTTCAAGTTTGAGGCCAGTCTGGGCAACATAATGAAAAAGAAAAAAGAAAAAAAATGAGCAAACAAAAAAAAATCGTGTTTGGAAACTACCTGTTTTTATAGTATTGGCAAGCTTGGAGACTACTCCCCAGAGAAGCCTTTGTTTTACAAAAAGAGAAAGTGAGACCTGAAGGCTTAGGGGGACACAATGAGCCTGTCCAAGGTCTATGGAGCTGATGGAGCGGGGACCAGTCCCTGTGCAGCCCAGCCCCACCATGTCTCTTCACAGTGTGTCCTCGGCTGACACCTGCATCCTGTTGGACCATTGACTCAACCGTGTGATCCCCCTGACCCGGGGCGGCAGGGTGGGGACTGTGAAGAGTGGCTGACATGAGAGGAGGATGTCCCCTGGCCGGTGGGGCTCATCTCATGCTGAGACTGTAACTCATGGTCACGTTCAGCTCCCCGTGCGCACGCACAGCCATGTGTCCCTAACACCTGGACTTGTCCTGAGAGCCACATCCAGCACTTAGGTGATTTAGCTGTGCAATCTTGATACAGGAAACACTGAGAGACACCTGCGTGGCCTGGGATACTTTCCACGACAGCTCTTCGGTTCAGTAAACACACATGGTTGAGACAGCTGCTGACTTGTTTCGCAAAAAGCTTTGTATATAAATTATATATTTCGGGCCGAAGAGATGGCTCAGCAGTTAATTCTTCCAGGAACCTGGATTCGGTTCCCACCAGCACCTACATGGCAGCTCACAACTGTCTGTAACTCCTGTTCCAGAGGATCTGCTACTTTCACACAGACATACATGCATACACCAAAACACCAATGTACATAACATAAAAGCAAATAAATAACTTTTTTAAGATCTTTAAAAAATTATGTGAAGGGTGTATGTGTGTGTGTGCTCATGTATGTGTGTGTGTGTGTGCACGTGTGTAGTAAATACATGAGCCACTTAAGGGTCATCGTTAGGCCTCATGGACTATGCATAGCTACGGGTGCTGCTCCTTTATTTTGCACTAAGTTTTTATTAGCATAAATTAAATATACATAATAATGGGCTCCATTATAAAATTTGCATGCATGTTTATAATTTATTTTTATAATAGTTACCCCATTATCTTCTCTTGTCCCCCTCCCACTGATTCCTTTTCTCCACAATTAGCCCTCATGTCTTATCTTCCTGTCTGTCTTCCTTTCTTTTTTTTTTAAACAATGAGTTTCATTAGTGTTACCTACAGGAGGAGCATGGGTGAGGGGTGATTTATAGGAGCATGAGCGCATTACCAGTGATGATAGCACTAAAAACACTCTCTGTCCCCTGTCATTAACTACTTATATTAGATACTTACACAAGAGAGGGGTGTCCCTCACCCTCCATGGATGGGCTGTTGCCAGTCTCTTAAATGGCTGGCAGCACGACAGGTGTGCTTACAACAGCACCCTGCAAGCATGGGAGGAATGGTTCTCATGCTGATGTCATCATTCCCACAGGGTCACTAAGCAAGAGGCATAGTTCAGCTCCGACACAACCTGCTGGGACCACGATGTCACCGACAGGCCATCTGTGACAAACACTTTGTGTGGTGTGTGGCTGTAAATTAAGTTCACAGAGGCTGCGTGATCTGAGCAAGATTGCACAGCCAGGAAGGACAGAAGCTGGTTGGAAATCTAGGTCTGTCCAGCTCCAAGCCCAGAGGATCCTAATTGTTAGCTCTTCTCTTACTTAATGAGTAACATTTGCCTTGGGGGATACATTCATTAAGGCAGCCTACAGTATATCCAGAACGGAGACAGTGATTGTTAGCTTCAAAGCCAATTGGGATTATACCGTGGGAACTTGGGACAGTGGCAGAGCCTCTCCTCCCCCACTAATCCATTTAGTGAGGATGGGAGCAGGGGAGCAGATACTGTCTTAATCTCCCAAACAAACAAAGGCCACTCCTAGCTATGGGTTCTAAGGCTCCTGAGCTTGCGGCTCTGGGACTCTTCCCTTGCAGGAGAGTGGAGTTCTGTTTGTGTTTTTCTTTCATGGGGGTTTTCTTTGAGAACTGAGCAAATGAAATGAAAATAACAAAGGCCCCAGGAGGTCAGCCTCCCACTGGAAACAGCTCTGGACTGAGCCTAGGGTTTCCATTTGTGTGGGGTCTTTGCCTCTCACAGACCCTAAGCCCACCTCCTGAGGTGCAGTGTCCCACAGCAGGAGACAGGGAAGGGTGGCCTCCCTGAGCACCAGCTCCTTACCCTGGGGCCCTTAGATGGCTTCTCTGTGTTCCTGTGCTCAGCAGCCCCACAGTGTTTAGATTATCCCATCTTACAGAGAAGGAAGCTGAGGAAAGTGACATTTTCTCCCTGGTAAGCAATGGCCCTGGGGACACACTCCAAAGCATTTTCTTAGTTGCTTTCCCCATTAGTGGGATGAAATCTTGACAAAGAGCGTACAGGAGGAGGGGCTCATTTTGGCTCGCAGTCTGAGGTGATACAGTTCGTCATGGAGGGACAGTGAGGCAGTGGATCATGGTGCACTCACAGTCAGGAAACAGGGAGGTGAACACTGGTGCTTAGCCTGGCTTCTCCTTTAGGTTTAGTCAGGAACTCCAATGGTGAATACTGGCACTCAGCCTAACTTCCTTTAGTCTACTCAGGAACTCCAACCTGTGGACTGACGTAGCTTACACTCAATCTCTGTCTCCCCCTCCTGTGGTGATCAGAGTAAAAATGGCCCCCACAGGCCCCTGAGGAGTGGCACTTTTAGGAGGTGCGGACTTGTAGGAGGAAGTGGTCCCTGGGGTAGACTTTAGGTCTCAGATGCTTAAGCCACTGCTAGTGCCGCTGTCACTTTCTGCTGCCTGCGGATCAGGATGTAGGACTCTCAGCTCCTTCTCCAGCACCATGTCTGCCTGCTCGGTGCCTCACTTCCCACCATGATGGTAACGGACTAAACCTCTGAAACTGTAAGCCAGCACCAACGAACTGTTTTCCTCTGTAAGAGCTGTTATGGTCATGATGTCTCTTCACGGCAATAAGACCCTAGCTAAGACACCACCACAGTTAACCCAATCTAGAGGATGCTTTTTGGGGACATACCCAGAAGCTTGTCTCCTAGGCAGTTGTAAATCCAGTCAGGTCGACAACCATCGCACATGCTGGCAGCAAGGATCTTAGGCAAGTTTTTTTCCTGAGACCACTGCCACCATGAAGGTAGGACCAGCTCTGGGGAAGCAGAGGCAGGAAAGGGGTTCCTTTCCTCCCAGCTACACAATAGTAGGTAGCAGTCACACTTCCTCAAGGGTAGTTGGGGTTCATGGTGGCAGGGCCCAGGGCAGCTTCAGAAAGCTTGATGTCAGTTTATCCATGAATTAAGTCCTGCCCTGAAGGTCCCCTCTTCTTCTCCCCTCATCCTGGTCACTGATCCTTGGCATCATCATGGGTAAGCGTGGACACAGGACAAGGCCTGGATGATGGGGATGGGAGCAGGGGTGAATTGGGAATGCCTCTAGCTCCATCCATTCTGCCCTGTCTCACAAGCATCTGCTGATAATGGATGGGGGTCCTACCTTCCCCTGGGCAGTCACAAGAGCCTTATCCTAGCTACAGCCTGGGTCTGTGCAGTCCCTGTGTGACTTGGGACTTGCTCAAGCCTCCCCAGGGCTGCCTCTGAACCCAGCCAGGGTGCAGATGATACATGCAATAGGGGTGTTTTCAGCTCTCTTTCTCTCTCTCTCTCTCTCTCTCTCTCTCTCTCTCTCTCTCTCTCTCTCTCTCTCTCTCTCGCGCGCGCGCGCGCGCGCGCGCTCGGTCTCTAAAGAGCCTAGGTGACTGGGCACCTCTGGCCATAGGAGTCCCACAGATCTGAGGAAGTTGAGAAAGGACTGACTGTCTGCCTGATGTCCAGGCTTCTGTAGACTGAATGGAGGCTGAGGGCAGCAAGCCAGCCAATCTGAGCAACTGAAAGCAAACATCACAGGTCAAACAGCCAAACCATGGCTGAGATTGGCTCATGGATCATTCTAGATTCTTGTTGAAGGTCAAGGTGTAGCCAGAAAGGATGAAAATTTAGGGAGGGAAGGGCCATGGTTCAGGGAGGAGATTTCAAATGCAGTGATAACAAGGCAAGAAAACTGAGGTAAGTCAGTAAAGTGCCCGTCATAAAAGCACAAAGACCTGAGCTTAATACCCAGAACCCACATAAAAATGCCACTTGATGATCCCAGCACTGAGAAGGTGGAGACAGGCAGATCCCTGGAGCTCAGTGGCCAGCCAGCCTGGCTTATTTAATGAACTCCAAGCCAATGAGAGACCCTGCCTCAAAAACAAAGTGGACACTCCTAAGGAAATGAAATCTGGGCATGGGAACACAGACAGACAGACACACAGACACAGACACACACACACACACACACGGGGCAGGGACAGGTAGCTGAGATAAAAAGGCTGAACTACTTCAATAATAATTATACTAATTTTAGTAAAAATGGGATCGAACACTTACTGCCCTAAAAAAGCATTCTTAGGGCCTTGAGAGATGACTCAGCAGTTAAGAGCATGTGTTGCTGCTTTTGCAGAGGACCCAAGATCAGTTCCCAGCACCCATGTCACGTGGCTCCCAACCACCATACTCCAGCAGATCTTACATCTCTTCTGCCTTCTGCAAGCACCTGAGCACACATGCACATAGCCACACACAAACACACACATATACACACAATTTTAAATATATATTTAGAAAATTATTGCATACCTTACATTGTAAGATTTTTTTCCCCCATCACCCTGAGGAGGGGGTTGTTCTTACCTCTATTTTACAGATTATAAAACCAAGACAAAGAGGTTTAGTAGAGTGTACACAATCACACAGCTAATAGGTGGTGGAGGTGGGATTTGAACCCAGTGAGCACACAGCTCCCAAGCACTCCAGATGCCAGACCCTTCCCGGGACACTAGCTTTCTGTGACAGCCTGCTCAGAGCTGACACTGAGGACTGAAACATGAAGCTGAATAAATAACAGAGCCTGAATAAATGTTTCTTAATTGAACTTGAAGGGGAAAAAATTTTTTTTTGGGTTCAAGTCAGAGGCTATTGCTACAGCCTAGGTTGAGACTGTCCCCATCTCCTTGGGTACACTGTGATCTTTGTCCTCAGGGTAGAGACAGGACATGTGTGTTCTGCTGGTGCACCCAGACTTCCTAGCCTTGGGGCAGCCAGGAGCCAGGGGCAGAACTAGCTATAGAAGCTGCAGTAGCCCGCGATCAGATAGGCAGCACCTCAATGCGCCCTTCTCTCAATGCGCCTTTATCACCGAGGGCTGAGTTTCCCCCTGCCGCGTATGCTACGGCTTAACGGTGTGCCGTGATATATTGCTGGGGACCATGGGGTAGAACATGGAGGCATTGCTGCGGCTTTCTCCCAGACAGGGAATGTATACCGCTGCATGCTCGTCTTCTCTCCACGGGCATATAGAAGAAGCATGGAGCTGCTGCTGCTGCTGCTGCTGGAAAAAGATCAAATTCTTTACCTGCAAATTCTTTACCTGCAAATTCTTTACCTGTGCAAAGAACCCACAGCAGGGCAGACAGGGAGTCCCTGGCTTTAGTCTGAAGGCATCGGCAGCAGGAACAAGCCTCCACAGTCAAATTCGCCTGTATGTGCGAGAGCTTGCCCTGTGCGGGTCTGGATACACTTTGTGTGCGTATGCCTCCACTTGGGCTCTTACGTTGCCTAGGAGCATGTGCTATGCGAGTGTCAGGGTGTTTGTGTTTGGGTGTGGTGCATGTACACGTGAGTAAGGCTTAAGGATTCCAGGTGAAAGGAGTGACCCTGCTTTGCCCAGCATTCTGCTGAGCACAGGTCTCTTTTCAAAACCAGCAGGAGGGACCAGCAAGGTAGCTCAACAGGTAAAGGCGAATTTCACAGCCCGGCAAGCCCATGGGTTAGGGGCTCTGGTGTACCCTGTTTTGCCTGCCCTCCACACACTAATCTGTAGAAGTTCAATCCTGGCTTACCTCTCCCAGAAGCTCTCTCTCTGGCTCTTCCCAGTCCTGACTTCTCTTCCTGAGAAAGCCCACCTCTGAATCTATCTACCTTTCCGTCTCTCTTCTCCTGACCCTGACATCTCTCTATTAATCTTGGGGAAGCACATGGATTAATTGTTTACCTGGCTATCACTGCTAGGCTGGGAGATATTTGTGGGCATGCGTCCTAGGCTCTTTCCTCAGTGAACACGGGGTAGTGTCTACTGACCCTGGTGGACATGATGCCCTTGTGCTACATGAAGTCAGAAGAGAAGATTCCCCTCACATAAGCAGTTGGTGCAATTGCAGTGTGTGTTACATGACTCCACAGTGTCCCAGCTGTGGGTGGCTCAGAAGAGAGACTATGCAGTCCTGGAAATGAAATCTGGACCAAGCAATCCAGTCCTGAGAGGCAGTGGGTCGAAGGCAGATGACACTCAAGCAGGGCAGGCCCTGAGAGGACAACCATAGTAAGTGGTTGGCCTGTAACTATGACAGAGATCAGTGTGTCCTTGGCCACGTGAGCTCAGAGTCCACAGTAGGCTCCTCCCCAGGCCACTTGGGTAGTTTGAAAAGCCTCCCATAGCTGGGTGGTGGTGGCACATGCCTTTAATCCCAGCACTTGAGAGGCAGAAGCAGGTGGATTGCTGTGAGTTCGAGGCCAGCCTGGTCTACAAACTGAGACCAGGATAGCCAGGGCTACACAGAGAAACCCTGTCTCAAAAACCCAAAAAAAGAAAAAGAAAAAAGAAAAAAAGAAAAGCCCCCTCCCCCAGACACAGGTATTCGAATCCTTGGCCATTCAAATGCTGCCACTGTTTGGGAAGGCTTGGAAAGTCTGGTGTATTAGAGGAAGCGTGTGTCCCTGGAGGCAAGCTTTGAGAATTCAAAGGTTCAAGCTATTTCTAGTTTGCTCTGTCTGCTTCCTGCTTCTGGTTGAAGACGGGAGCTTAAAGCACTACCACACAACAACGCCAGTGATAACAATAGCAGCTGTACCAACCTGAAGAAGGAAGGGCAGAAGGAGCGTGGTGGATTGTAAGGATCATGCGCAGCTACAGGGCCCCATGCCACCTGCAGAGGCAGCAAGTTGGGTTTACTGATACGGATGGTGACCTCCACCTCCACCCCAGATGATTCTGCGGACCCAATTTCTTCCTCCTGCGTGTCTACAAACTCTCTCTGCGCATGTCCGACCCTGTTGAACATGCCATTTCTCCTACCTGGGACTTTCTGCTGACTTTATTCCCTTCCCAGCCCTCATGTAAGTTAGGACCTTCCATGCTGCCCCCCCAACACACACACACACACACACACACACCGCCAGTGACATCTGCGGGGCCTCCTTGCAGCTCCTTTCACTCATTGTTCTGCCGTTGCCATTGGGCTCTTTAAAGCCTGGTGAGATCAAAGGCTGTGTGTTACTTCCTCCTGAATTCTCAGGGCATGGCACAGTGCCCTTCTCTTAAGTAGAGCCTGGACAACTGTTTGGTCATAAATAAATGAAAGAGAGAAAAAAAACCCAGTAGAAACGTAATTGATTATCAGTATAAAGAAAGTTTCTCTACTCAAGAAAAGCCTTCATTGTTCTATTAAAGAATTCATTGAATTCAAGATGACTTGAAAATTTTAATTTCCTGTAGTAAGGTATTTTAATTTAAAGACCCAAATAATGGGGCTAGCAAGATGACTCAGTGGACAAAGTGCTTCCTGTGTAAACCTGAAGACCTGAGTTTGATCCCCACATCCCATATTGGATAGAGAGAGAGAGGGCTCCTGAAAGCTGTTTTCTGACATGCTCATCATGGCAGGAGTGAGTGCCCCCTACACACGTGTACACACACACACACACATGCTCACTCACAAACAACAAATAAAATAATAAAGAGCAACAACACAAACACTCAACGAAGGTAGGTCCACCATAAACAAGGCCCCTGACTGGCATCCGCCAAGCAGCGCTGTGGTTCTAAGCACCGTAAGGCAGTGAACCTGTACCAACAGAGGGTGGAGAGAGGAAGTCACATTCATGGCGTCGTTATTCAGCTGGGTCTTTCTTGGGTCAAGAAGGAAAACCATTTCCAGGTGACTTGCCAAACTTAAGAAAAGTACTTCAGAAATATACCAATAACTCTATAAATTACAAACAAAAGAATCAAAGGATGTGAAGAGGCACAGCTGTAAGGGCATCAGCCTCCGTGACGCCCTCAGACATGGATAGAAACTTAAAACTGTAGTCACAAGAGCAAATACAAAAACAGTTTTACAGAAGAGAGGTGCCATGTTTTTTTAAAAAAATATATATCAGAAATGACATGTGTACTTTATTGTATTCTAATTCTCTTATATATACTTTTATGTCCTATACACAAAGTAGAAGTGAACCTATCTTGGAAAAAGAAGGAAGCTAGGGAGAAAAGAGAGGGCACAGGGCATAATTCTAGTCAAATACATAATCTACTTGAATGAAAACCTCCTCATGTGCACCAATAAAAATACAATATAATAAGACTAAAAGGAGTCTGGGGTAGAGAGCTGCCTCAGTGGTTAAGAGCACGGGCTGCTCTTCCAGAGGACCCAGGTTCAATCCCAAGCACCCACGTGGCAGTTTACAACTATCTGTGACTCCAGTTTCAGGGGACCCAGTGCCCTCTTCTGGCCTCCTTGGGTACTGCATGGGTGTGGTGCACAGACAGACAAGCAGGCACACATAGGTATGATAAATAAAAGCAACTACATAGTTTTTAAAGAGTGATTGATTGATTTTATGTATATGAACACTCTGTTTTTGTACACACCAGAAGAGGGCATCAGATTCCATTACAGATGCTTGTGAGCCACCATGTGGGTGCTGGGAATTGAACTCAGGACCCCTGGAAGAGCAGCCAGTGCTCTTAACCGCTGAGCCATCTCTCCAGCCCTGCAAATGCATATTTTAACCTAGAAAAATGTAAATAGTACATAGACGTCCTGTGTCCATTCCCCAGAGTCCCTCAGCAGTGGCATTCATGTAACTGTGAACAGTATCACCCTAGGAAGCTGAATCTGGCACCGTGTGCATGTAGCTCTGTCATCTGGTCAAGTGCATAGGTTATCGAACACACCACCACTGTGATGAGTTCACACTACTATGTAATCCTAAACCTCTCGCTATTCCCGTCTGCTGATAGCCGCTGATCTCTTCTCCACTCCTCATCCCTGCATTTGTCATCTTAAGGCTGCCCCTTCGGGCTGGACTCCTACTGTGGGCAGGGTTTTGAGAACAGCTCTCACGCTACACGATGCCTTTGAGATCCATCCGTGTTGTCATATGTCTCCATAGCTCATTCCTTTTTACCTCTGCACAGTGTTTTATGGTCTGTATGGAGCACCGTTGGCTTCATCAATTGCCCACTGTGGGATATTTCCATTGTTTTCAGTTTGGAGCTCTAACAAACAGCTTCTCTGCAGGTTTTTCGGTGTACATAAAATTTCATTTCTCTGAGCTAAATGCCCAGAGGGACAATTGCTGGGCCATATGGTAAGCACATATTTGTTTGTTTGTTTTTAACACTAAACGATTTTCCAGAATGCCTATATACCATAAAAAATTGAATTCTAAAACTCTTAACTTCTTTTACATATCTTCACATTCTAGAATCTACCATATAATTGCTGTAACTATTTCCTGCATCTATGTTTAGAACTACATTGGGCAGCATTATGATTTTGGCTTCAATGATAAAGCAATAATCCTTTAAACTTAAGAGAAGGGGAGGCCTGTTGTATTTTTTCAATTTTTGGCTCCTTTGAGGCCGAGGTCTCACTCTAGCCCAGGCTGACCTAGAACACATAGCATATTAATAGTTCAGGCTTCTTGGAACTCACAGCAATCCTCCTGCCTCAGTCTCCTGAGCGCTGATATTACAGGTGTAAGCCGTGGCGCCCCTCTTATTTACCTATGCTTTTAGTTTTTAGTTTTGAGATAGGGTCTACTATGGAACCCTCACTGGTCTCAAGCTCACTGTGTGACTAGGCTGACTTCAAACTCATAGAGATGCCCCTGCCTCTGCCTCCTTGGGCCTGCGTGTGCTTCTGCTCACTGTGTTTATTCCCTAACGCCTTACAGAATCGGCCTGAGCACCCTGTCAGTGGCAAAGCCCTTTGTGTCCTTTCACCCGAGGACATGTCTATTTTCATTTCGGTCCAGAAGGGTGATCTCACTGGACATAGAACCGTGCGTTTGGAGTTGATGGTTTGGGTTCTGGTTTGTTGGTTTGTTGGTTTGTTTGTTTGTTTTTTAAATACTCAAAAAAAAAAAATGCATGTCATTTCTTCCTGGCCTCCACGCTTTCTTGATAAGAAGTCTGCAGTTTTTCGATTGGTTTTCTCCAGGGACAGCTGTTTTCAGAGTTTTGTCACATCATCCTAATATCCGTGTCCCTATCATTTCTGTGTCTCCTGGGGTGGGTGGGGTCTTTTCTCACTTAGGGTGCAGTGAGTGGATGCTAATGGAATCTCTGACCTTTCTTGTGTGTTGTCGAGAGACTGGCTCTGGCTTACATCCTATGGTTCATGTGACCTCAAATGCCACTGGCCTGGTCTCCTTCCTCATACTGTGATGAACACCATTACCAAAAGCAACTCGGTGGGGGGTGGGGGGAGAGTTTATTTGGCCTTACGGGTCCACATCACAGTCCATCACTGAGGGAAGTCAGGGCAGAAATCCAAGGCAGGAACCTGGAGGCAGGAGCTGCTGCAGAGGCCATGGAGGTGTGCTGCTTACTGGCTTGCTCCTCATGCCTTGCTCAGCCTGCTTTCTTGTACTACCCAGGACCACCTGCTGAGGGGTCACACCACCACGGTGGCCAGGACCCGCCCACATCAATCAAAAAAAAAAGTGTCCCATAGACATTGCCTATAGGCTAATTCCATGTAGGCATTTTATCAACTGAAGTTCCCTGATGACTTTAGCTTACACCCCAACCCAGCACAGCCACAGTGACCAGTTTTCCACTCTGTCCCCACTGACACCCTTGTTTGTACTTAGTGGAAGAGAGTTGGAGTTCCAGGTCCCTCCCTGCCCAGTCCTCCTCCAGGACCACCCCCAGTGCCTCTTGGCTGCCCTCATGTGGCCTCCGTGGACATTCACGTGTTTCTAAGTTCCTTGTCTACACCTGTTTCTGGGTTTAAAGAGGGGAGGGTAAGCTCACCTGTCTGTGCTTCCTCAGATATTATTATGCATGGAAAACAGTACCCGTGAATGCCAGGGGTCTGTCTTCACATGCAGGAATTTAGTTGTACTTAAAAACAGTGGTAAAGAGTGCCAGTGCCCTGTTCTCGCAGTAAACTGGGTTTAATTCCCAGCACCCATATACAAAGCAGTGCATGCTCTTATTTGCCTCTTCAGTACATGCTGAGCTACTCTCCAGCCCCCAGAAACCTGTCTTGTTGGCTCTTGCCAAGAAACTGCAGGAATTATGGTTTGTAGGCGTGGCGCTGGCCTCCTGTGTCTGTCCCAGCCTGAGTCGCCCAAGAAGGCTGGCAGGCGCCTTCAGCTCCTACCCATGGGATCTTACAGAGGCCTCTGTTGTTTTATGTCTTTAGCTTCCCATTGTCTTCCTCAGAAAAGTCTTGCAGATGTCAGCGGAGTTGGGGCACAGGGCCATGGCTTCAAACAATAGCTTTGCATCTGCAAGGCAGGCCACAGGCCACTGGGGGCTGAGAACTTCAGACACGGGGAGGCCTCAGCCCTTCACTCTGGAAAGCAGGCCTAATGCTCAGGCCTTTTGTCTGGCAGGCACGTACCTCCACTATGAGCCCCTGCCCTGTACTGGGAGGCCTGGAGCAAGCTGCAGGGCCTTAGCTTCTCCCTGGCTGAGTGAGGTCAACTGTCAGATAGCAAGAGTAATCCAATCTACAGACCCCGAGCTTCGACCATTAAGAGGTGCATCTGAAGTTCTCCAGGAAGGAGAAAAGGAAAGTAGTGTTGATGTCACCCCTGAGTGCAGGGGTGAGGGGTGGGGAGGGGACTGGCCCCGCGGGAGCCCCGCTGATAACAAAGTCTAAGTCCGTTCTCTAAAGTGACTATGGCCCAGTGAGATGGCTCAACAGGTAAAGGTGCTCGCCACACAAGCCTGATGACCTAAGTTTGAACCTTGGTACCCACAGAGGAAGGAGTGCCCACGACATACACACAACAACGCTAAAGATTGTTAAATAATACTAAATAAGGTGTCATAGTATCTGCATAGAATCTGCACATGCTCCCGGAAACTATAAGCCATTTCTGCATGAGACCCCATGCAGTGTCCCCCAACAGGCTCATGTGTTTGAACAATTGGTTCAAATTATCCTATTGTATTGTATTAAGTCTGTGTGTGTGTGTGTGTGTGTTTACCTATGTGTCTGTAGGTTCACATAGGTGTACGTGTGTGCAGAGGTCAGAGGACAACCTGTGGTGTCATTCCTCAAAAGCCATCCAGTTTGTTTAGTGAGACCACGTCCCTCACTGCCCTGGAACTCGCCAGTTCGGCCAGGTGAGCTGCCCAGAAAGCTCCAAGACCCTCTTGTCCTTGCTCTCCCAGACTACAAGCCCATGCCATTACACCCAGCTTTTTTATGTGGGTTCTGGGGCTCAAACTCACGTCCTCTTATGGTTTAGTGTGAGTTTTCCACAACAGACTGAAACCAGGAGTCGCAGCAAAGCTCTCCTGCCTTCAGTTGCTTGCCTAAGGTATTTGGTCGCTGCTACAGTGGAAGAGAGTTCAAGCGTGGAACATTCGAGAGATGGAATGGGGGAAGGGTAGAGGACAAGAGAAAATGCAGCTTATATGCTAGTGTGAGCAGCCCACAAGTGAAGAAGCTATGCCGCCTGAAAATCATACTGTAATCTCCTTGCTTCTGCTTACATTTGTAAGAGGCAAAACTACGGGGACAGTAGTGACAACAGACTCTTAAAGAGATCTTTATACACCAGAATTCATAGAATCATGACTCCCCATTAGTCACCAAAAGATGGGAGCCACCAGGCACACACCTTTAATACCAGCACTCGGGAGGCAGAGGCAGGTGGACCGCTGTGAGTGCGAGGCCAGCCTGGTCTACAAAGTCCAGGACAGCCAAGGCTACACAGAGAAACCCTGTCTCAATTTTTTGTTGTTGTTGTTTTTGTTTTTCTAGACAGGGTTTCTCTGTGTAGCCTTGGCTGTCCTGGACTCACTTTGTAGACCAGGCTGGCCTTGAACTCACAGCGATCCACCAGCCTCTGCCTCCCGAGTGCTGGGATTAAAGGCGTGCGCCACCACGCCCGGCTTATTGTATGATGTCTCAGGACAGACTGAACTAAAAAAGAAAGAGAGAGACCCTGTCTGAAAACAAAGAGAGCCAAGTATGGCGGCACACGGCTACACTCTCAGCATGTAGGAGGAAGAGGCAGAGGAATCACCCATGAGTTCAAGGCCATCCTGGTCTACATTGTAAGCTGCAGGCCAGCCAGGAAGTCATAACAAGACCCTGTTTAAAAAAAAGGGAGGGGGTCAGGGGACAAAGAAAGAAAGGTTAAAGTAGTACATTTTATTGTGGTGAGGGGTGAAGGCCAGAGGACAGCTTGTAGGAGTCAGCTCTCTCCTCCCACCTTGTAGGGCCTGGGGATTGAACGCAGCAAGCCCTGTACATGCTGAGCCATGTTACCAGTCATACGTTACATATATTTCTCCACTGTTTCTTTAAAAACTGTAAGAACGGGCCAGGCGGGCTCCCATCACTGAGAGGAGGAAGTACCAGGAAGCCAGCGCAGCTGAAGCCCACTGGCAAAGGGAAAACGTGTTTTCTCCCACGGAGGGCTATACCAGCGGGTAGGCACACCGTGGTACAGGGCAGTCCTCAAGCCAAGGAGTATTTGGCCAACACGAAAAAGAACTCCATGAGGCTTTGTTTTGCTGTGGACTTTTTGTTTTATTTTGTTTTCCTTGGGCATTTTTGTGTGTGTTATTGGTCTTTTGTTTGTTTTGATTTTCATTTTTGTGGGGTGTTTTTTTGTTTTTTCTTGACAGAAAGAACATCACGTTAGAGGAAAGGAGATTCTGGGAGGAGTTGGGGGAGGAGAAAGGCAATGATCAAAACATATTGCGTGAAAATCCTTTCATAAAAACACAACAAGAACAGAGAACAGACTTGTGGCTGGCCTAGATCGTAGGAGAGTGACGGAGAATGACGAGGGGATTAACTCGGAGGCAGCCATGGCATGGTGCCGTGGTTAGGTGGCTCAATGGTCCACGATTCTTCATTGGTCTAAATGAGCAAACCGTACACCAGGAAGGACAAATCTGACCCCGTGCAAATTTCAAAGATAAACTTTTACAAAGAGGCGCTGCAGCTGGGCTCCGACTGTACTCACTGGTTCGTTCGTCTTGCCAGCAAATATTTATTAACCCCACCTGCGCACTAGGCGCAGCGCCAGGAACCTAAGGCCCCAGGGGTGGACACAGGGCACATCCCACATAGATGAGCCGGAAGAAATGAAAACCATGTGCCTGCAGTTAGAATTGAGATAAAAATCATGTCAGTAAGTTTTCCCTCGGAGACTGCCTCTGACATCCAGTGGCTCTGTGTGCTTTCAGATCCGTCAAGTCCTTTTTTAAGTTAACTGTTGTTTGCACAGCGTCGCCGCCCCTGCCTCCTCTAGGCTGCTCCCTCTTTGATGCTTCAGTTTTCGGGTGTGGTTTTGGTTTGCCTGTTTGTTTTGGTATCCTGCCTTCTCCCTGGGTAGGCTTGTTTTCAAATTTCATGATCAGCTCCCTTTTGGGATGCTTCAGGTGTGTCTCCTCGGCCTCCCTCAGCACAGGGACTCGGGGCCTCATTCCTCCAGGCCTCAGTACCCAGCTACTGTCCACTGCCTCTTCCCTGTCATCCCCTTCAAGGACACCCTTCCCATGGCCTAAGGACTGCCCGCTAGCTAAGCCCTGCCTCTTTTTCAAATCTTTCTTTTTTACTTATGCTTATGTGTATAAGTCTGTGCACCTGTATGCTGGGCCCACAGAGGCCAAAAGAGGGTGTCAGATCCCCTGGAGCTGTGAATGCTGGGAACTGAACTCGGGTCTTCTGGAAGAGCAGCAAGTGCTCTTAACCACTGAACCGTCTCTCCAGTTCCTTGACTTCCCACCTCTTATATCTTTTTTTATTAATTTATTTATATTACATCTCAATTGTTATCCCATCCCTTGTATCCTCCCATTCCTCCCTCCCTCCCGCTTTCCCCCTACTCCCCTCCCCTATGTCTGTGACTGAGGGGGATCTTCTCCCCCTGTGTATGCTCATAGGGTATCAAGTCTCTTCTTGGTAGCCTGCTGTCCTTCCTCTGAGTGCCACCAGGCCTCCCCATCCAGGGGACGTGGTCAAATATCCACCTCATACTTTATACCACCACGTCCCAAGGTGCAGCCTTACAGACTGAGCCTTTAACACAGAAGCCTTTGGCCTAGCAATGTGTGTGGCTGTCCTGAGAAGTAATCTTCCCAAACACTGGGAGCATTGATAGCAGCCACCCAGACTCCGCCTGGCCAGGACAGTGGCCTGATGACTGATGACTGGGAACAGACATGGCAGTTAACAGATGGGGGGGGTGGTTTATGAGGGGGTCAGTGGAGCTGTCACTGTTTCCCTGGTGTGATGACCCTGTCTTGACGTGAAGCCTCAAGCACCCAGTTGCCGTGTCCCCAGCCCTGAAGATGTTTTTGCTCTGAGCACCCCAACTCTCTGCAGAGCTGCATCGCCGGCCTGTTTCTTAGACTAAGAGATGCCCTTGTCTCCTTGGGAGACCCAACATTGGCAGCCTGAGTAGAGACGACAGCTCTCAGGCTCCGCTCCCCTCAAAGCTGGCATCTTAACAATTATACCCAAGAGGCACAAAGGAATAAGTCGGGCCAGCAGGATGGCTCTGTGGTTAAGGTGCTTGTGGGGCAATGCCTTACACAGGTGGAAGAAGGGAATGAATTCTGTCAGAGTTGTCCTCAGACCTCCAGGCACATGCCACAGAATATGCCTGTCACTCACACGCAAATAATAAAGTAAATTTAAAAGGAAGATAGGCGGCCCCAGTGTGCAGAGGGCTTTAGGGGAGGGAGGAGATGAATTTGCTGAATGCCTCTTTATTCCAGGCACTTTGGTTGCTGTTTGATTGGTACAACTGCCCCGAGGGCTGGAGATTCCCAGTCCCCGTTTTCCAGAGAAGTCTGTGTTCCCAGCTACTGTCCTTTCCTAAGGTTTGATCTTACAAACAGCCAGGCTAGGGCTGGAAGGCAAGGTTCTGGAGCCAGGCCTTAGGGAATCCCTCAGTCTCCCGTGGGCACAGAATTCTACCTGCCCCTTCCTGTTCTTCTCCCAAGGAGTATAGAGGTGGGTGGGGCTTCTAGGCACGATGTGCATAGCCTGGCTCTATGTATGTACTATGACAAGCTGCCCATGAGCTCCAGGACAGGCTTTGTGTCCCAGGAAGCCACCACTCATATGACAGGTGGCCTCCAACACTGAATCTCTGACATTTGCTCAGCAGAGCCCAGGGAAGCCATGGGTGCTCAGCTGTTCTGCACCTTTGAACTCCACTCCAGTCTGCCCTGGGCTGGAGGCCAGGGTGCCAGCCAGCAGCTGCAGGGAGCCTTGCCGAGTTTGGATGTTTGGAGCTGGCGTGGTTTATAGAGACTTCAGCTCGGTTATTCCCCTCAGCCCTTGACCAAAACACTAGCCAAGTCATTTGGCCGCTGTGTCCAGCTTGTAACCTGTAGAGTCATTTCATGTCTCTGGGCCTCAGTTTCCCCCTTGAGAACAAGAAGAGATAAAACTGCCCAGAAGTCTGCTCTCTGGGCCAGGATGGCCACAAGAGCCAGGCAGCTGGGCTCATGATTATAGCTTGGGCACACACATATACACATAAATTTTTTTAAATAAAAAAAATTTTAAATAAACTAATGCCAGGCATAGTGGCATACGCCTGTAATGACAGCACTCTGGGAAGCAGAGGCAGGCGGATCTCTGTGAGTTCGAGGTCAGCCTGGTCTACAAAGCGAGTCCAGGACAGCCAAGGCCACATAGAGAAACCCTGTCTCAAAAAAAGAGACAGAGAAACAAATATTTCTCTGCTGATGCCCAAGGTGGGCCTGTGAACTGCATCAGACATCATGGCTAAAACACAACATCCTGGCTTTGTGGATGATGAACAAATGAATTGATGAATGAATGAAAGAAACCAGAACCATGCCCGCAGCTGCATGAGTTGGAGCCTTTGGGAATAGCCACAAGAAGGTGTCTAGAAGCCCCACCCACCTCTATACTCCTTGGGAGAAGAGCAGGTGTCCTCCAGCTGTGGGTGGCTCCAAGCTGAGGGCTTGTGGTTGGCAGGTTCTGCGCCAAGCTCTGGGCTAGGCACTCATGCATGCAGAAAATCCCACAGAGGGTCTGCCTCCATAGAGCCCTGGTCACATAAAGCCCCTGTGCTTTGTCTGTGTCACAGCCCTGAGCTGCCTTCCTGCCTGGTACAGGCAGAGAAATTACCGGAAACCTCTGTCTTGGTCTGTTTGCTGTTGTTGTAACAACAGTACCCAAGAGTGGGTAGTTTATAGAGAAGCATTTGCTTGGCTTGCAGCTCTGGAAGGTGGAAAATGCTACAGAAATAGCCAATTAGTAGCCCAACCCAAAAGTATTTGTTTAAAGCATTGTAAAATATTCTTGTGATTTTTTTTTTTTTTTTTTTTTTTGGTAACTTGATTACATGGTTCTTGAGTATGAACTTTGAAGATGACAATGTTGTGTCACAAGGTTGGATACACCTGTCACCTGGAGCTAGCAACTGTTGGCCTCTAGTGAGACCTTCCTGATCTGTCACTACCTGGTGAGAACATCACACAGGGAGACAGAGTGGGCTTGAACTCAATTCCTCTTCTCATAAATCCACTAATGTGGAGCTGGAGAGATGGCTCAGCTCTTAAGAGCACTTGAAGCTCTTCAAGAGGACCCGAGTTCAATTCCTAGCACCCAAGTTAGGGGGGCCACAACCACTTGTATTTACAGTTCCAGGGGATCTGATGCCCTCTTCTGACCTCACAGGCACTCACATATACATGGTATATATACAGACAGACACGCATGTATACACACACACAAAAAAAAATCTTCTTTTTAAAAGCCCCTAATACCATCACTGACTGGTGCTGCACCTGCCTGCCACCCTGCCTGCTGGCCCCTGAGGGCCCCACTTCCCAATACCATTTGATTAGGAATATGGGGATTAATTTTCCATGTGATCTTGGTAGGCATGCACATGACAGGCACAGGTTTTCAGGTTAGAGGTTTCAGGGTGGCTGCATCTGTCCCTTTATACAGCTTCACCGCCACCACTTACCCACCCACCCACCCACCGACCCCCAAAAACCTAATTTAAACAAATCTTTCTTTAAAGTATTAAGGCTCATACTGGCCTCTATAAATAAATAAGAGGAAGCCAAACAAGCAATCCTGAGATGCCAACTCCCATCCAAATGAAGGAAACAACACCCAGCTGTCCACCCACCCCTCCCTCAGGACACTGGTTTCAGAGTCCCAGCCAGTGCCACCTCCTGGTGGTCATCAGCTTGCCAAGTGAGTCACCTATGTCAAGGACAGAAGGAAAGAGGTGTGGCCCGAAGAGGCGCAAAGATTGGCACTGATGTCCCTAGCAGGAGGCTGGCCTCCTTGTGTGTCCATCCTGAACTGCTCGCCCTGTGAGCAGTGGCTAGGATAGCCAGCGCTGTCCTTCCTCATCCTGTGGCCTTGACCTACAGTAAGAAGGCAGATTAACAGTCTCTGCCTGCCTCTTCCTAACAGTCTATCACCAGGAATTTCTCCCAGTGCTGTGGGTGGGCTTAGGTGAGCTCCTGTTTCACTGTGGATTTCCACACTTTTGGATGTTGTGTCTTGTTTCTTTAATGCTGTGGAGAAAAGTCTAAGGTAGCCACTTTCTTGATATGAAGCTGGAAGAAAGCTGTACTCCACAGTTCCTGGGGCATAGTGGACACCCCCAAACGCTGGCTCGGCTATGGAGGTTGGTTATGAGTGGGGCAGCCTTGGGAGGGTGTGATCAGTTGTTGTAAGGCTTGTAGCGACCCAGCGGCTTTTAGTGTATTTCCCCACATTATGCGTCTTCACTGCCATCAATTCTACAGTGATTCCTCAACCTAGAAGGAGTCACCCATAGTTTTCTCAGACCCCAGCCCAGGAGCCATGCATCTGTTTCCTGCTTATGTCTGTATTCTACACTGGTGCCCACATTGAATCAGACAGGTTTTGGGGATCTCACCAATGAAGGACAATGGTTATAGTGACCTGGACTCAAGTAGCTGGGGCACCACTCTCACTGGAAGGCTTTTCAGGGCTCTCTGCCTCACATGAAGAAATGAAGGGTCAGATCTTGGAGAAGGCAGCTGGCTAGAAAGGACAGTGTCAGCTACTGCTTCATATGGCCACACTCTTGTGCTGTCCTGAGCATGGTGCATACAGGCAGGTGGCCGCTCACATGCCTTGATGCTCTTCACATGTCGTCCATAGCTCCTCGTGGCTGAAATGGCCATGTGTTTGTTCCACATTGCTGGGACCATCCCACCTGATGCCTGCTCTTCTGCCATACTTTTTTTTTCTTTTTTGGGGTGAGGGTCTCATGAAGCCCAGATTGCTCCTGGACTTGTTATGTAGCCAGAGATGACCTTGAATTTCTGGTCCTCCTGCCTCTACCTCCTGAGTACTGAGATTACAGGTACGCATCACTGCAAGCAGGTCTTGGGGTGCTGGGCTTCCTGCACCAGCAGGAAAGGGCTTCCTATATGTTAGGCAAGCAATCCACCAGCTCAGCTACATCCTCAGCACTGTAAAGTGTTGTTTTTAACTGACACATAATAAGCATCCAGGCTTGTGGGCTACAATGTAAACATCGTGTAAAGGGGGAAAAAAAGTAATTGGCATATCCAGTGTATTGTTTTTTTGTGGCAGAGTCCAAATGGTCTCTAGCTGTTTTGATGTGTGAAATATGTTGGTTTTGTATACATATATACAATGTTATACATGTAAACTATGTATCTTGATCACATGCATGTCAGCTGTCCCTCCCTGGCCCCAGGGCCCCCAAGTACCCACTTTCCCTTCAGCTCTCTCCCCCTTCTCCACCCTACCCCCCACTCAGTCCAGTTAGTGCTGCCTGCTAAAATGTTGACTGTTCTTGTTAGCCAGACCCTGTTAGGTCTCGTGTGGGACACTGCAGCTGCAGTGGGTTCATGTGTGCCATGACCACATCCTACGCAGAGGACGGACTTTCCCAGCATTCCTCCCCACCCACTCCCACCAGACCCTGCTCTTAGCTATGGGCCCCTGATGTGCAGCACAACTCCTGGCCTCCAACTACCCTCTGACTAAATCTGTGGAGATTCCACAGCTGAGTTCAGTCCCTCAGTACTTCCGGGGCTGAGCCTGGCATGTTACACATCTGTGCGTATGTTTGCAAATGACAGGACTTTACCTTTTCATGGCTGAGTAGTATTCTGCTGGCTCTATAGACCACATTAACTATTGATGCATAGTTAAGCTGCTTCCATATCTTGGCTCTTATGAATAGTAATAAGGGATGTGGAAGTTTCTGGAAGTTTCTCCCAATATGCTGGTTTCAGGATGCAGTCATTATAGGGAATGATACAAAAATCCTCAAGAGAATTTCACAGCATAACTGAGGCTGGGGAGATGGCTCCATGTATTAAAAAAAAAAAAAAAACTTGCTACCAAGCCCAGGATTCTATCCTCAGAGCCCTCGTGGTTGAAGAAAAAAGTTTATTCCCACAGGTTGTCCTCTGACACCTAGCATATTTTTAATCATCGAAGACCTGCCATTTGACCCAGCAATCTTGCTGATGGGCACAGACCTGCTGGCTCCTTTGATTCTGACTACCCTACCCAAGCATTCCTTAACCAGCCCGCAGTCTTTGTGTTTGGGGGGGAGGCAGTCATTCCAGGTCATAGGGAGCCCTAGGAGATTAGGATGCGATGGCTGAGCTAGACAGAAGCGGAAGACCCCCTGGATGACCTGACCACCAGCTAAGTCACTGGAGCCATCTCAGCATCTACCTGGAAGTAAAGGAGATGGCCTAGCAAAGTCACCAGAAAAGGAAGGAGTGGACCACAGAGAGTGGGGGAGGGAGGTGGGAAGGTGAGTAGGCAGTGGCTGTCGGTACAGGGTTGGCTGAGGCTGCAGCCCGGAGCCTCCCCCTCTCTGAGCTGTCAGCAGCTTGGGTCCCCTGGGTTCTTCCGAGGAGCTGGAAAGAGGAGTTACAGGGCTTCATGCTGCCAACACACACTTGACGTGAGAATACAGCTCCAGCAGGACCCAGCCTGCCTGTTCTCACCTTTCAACACCCGGGGAAACAAGAGATTAGGCCCAACACACCCCACGGCCCCCTGTTCCTCAATCTTAAACAGAGTAGGAAAATGAAACTCTTGTGGGGATTATTAAAACTGACATCAAAAATACTTCTTGAATTTTTCTAGGGAGGCCTTTTTTTTTTTAGACAGGGTTTCATATAGCCCAGGATGGCCTCAAACTCCACACATAGCCAAGGATAACCTTGAACCTCAGATTGTCCCACCTCCAACCATGAATGCTAAGATTACAGGTGTGTGCCACCATGCCCAGTTGCTGCTATGTTGGGGATGGAACCCAAGGCCTGGTACATATTAGGAAAGCAGTCTACCAGCCAAACTATAGCCCCCACCCTGGTGTGTGTGTGTGTGTGTGTGTGTGTGTGTGTGTGTGTGTGTGTGTGTCTATGTGGCTGTGGCTGTGTCTATGTCTCTGTGTCAGTATGTGTGTGTCTGTATGTAAGGGGCTCCATGTGCACGTATGTAGAGACCAGAGGTCAATGTCCAGTGTCCTCCTCTATCTTGAGGTACCTTATTTTTATTAAATCGTAATGGACCATGTGAACCATGGTCACCTGACCATGCTACAGGACACACAAATGGACTCCCAGACTCATTGTCCTGTGGCGCGCCCTCATTCTAAGCAAGTCTGCTGTTGGCAGGGAGAAGCTGTGACTGACTGAGGGCTCTGTGCTGTTATCTATAAAGGCATCCAACCCGGGAACAGCTGAGTCTGAGGCAGGCAGCTCTGCCCAGCAGTGACAGGGGGCTGCGGTGTGTGACAGATTGAGAATGAAGGACAGAGTGCATGGGCAGCCATAGCAAGGTCTTGGCTGCCCTTTCTCCCACTCTCCGGCTTCTGATCTTTATGGATCCTTCTCCGGCCATATGATTTTAGAAGGCCTGGCAGGCAGATGGCTCACAGCCCTGTTCCTTCATTTCTTTATAATTTATTGTGTACAGCTCTGGAGATAGAAGCCCAGAGCCTTGCTGACGCTAGCCTAAGCATTCTCCCACAGAGCTGCACCTCGATCCCCTACACCCTACCATTTTCTTCCTACAAGATGCCTGGGGCCCTGCAAGGAACCCTCCTCCTCCTCCTCCTCCTCCCAGTCTGTGAAAAGCAGTTGACAAGAATGGGCAGCTGCCATGGTGCTGTGGTGTAGATGGCTTCAAGCTGGGACAGTCACACAGTGCCAGTGAGAACGAGTTCATTCACTTGTCTGTTCATTCACTGACAAACTCTGAAGTAGTTTTTATTTGGTCAATTGATCAGTTGGCTGGTTGATTTATTTATTTATTTATTTATTTATTTAGAGACCAGAATGAGGTTGCCTTGGTGTTTTACTGTTGCTGTGAAAAAAAAAAAAAACAAAAAACAAAAAACACCACGACAAAGGCAACTTATAAAAAGAAAGCATTTAATTGGGAGCTTGCTCACAGATTCAGAGGGCTGGTCTATGGCAGTCATGGTGGAGAGCACGCCAACAGGCAGGCAGGCATGGCACTGGAGCAGTGTGGGCAGACATATGGCAGGTGAAAAGGTGTACTCCCAGCTCGCAGCAGGTAGAGGCAGGAGGTTCAGCAGTTAGTTTGAGGCCAGCCTGGGCTGCATGAGACCCTGTCTCCAAAAATATGTGCTGAGCTCTAAAAAAACATCTTTGTGTGTATGTGTAATATCCAGCTTCAGGTTATCTCATGATAGTAAAAACGGGAAAATGTTTTATATACTGATCTACCCAGTCTCCTCCTCCTCCTAACAGACGTATATAAGCTGTTGTTGAAAAACTGTATGATTATTTCATGGTAGGGGGAGCTTCTGGGCCCCTGATTGCTCTGCAGTGTTCTTACAGAGGTACATGGATCTGAACAGCTGTCAGGTGGACGCAGAGCAGGCCCATTCCACACCCCTGTAAACACCCACTCTGAGGCAATATGCTCCCAGCTCAGAAATCAGACACACATGACTGAATCCCCTGTTCTGCCCTCTCTGAGCCTCATTTTTTTTTCCCCATCGGCTCTGGAGGCAACTGCAGAATCGGCTCAGGAGGGAGGTAAAGTCACATGGGCCCTACTTGGCACGTGGCGCGGGGTGATTGTCATGAACAGTGTTGTCTCCCAGTATAGGGTCACTCAGCCCAGGGAAGAGCTTCCTGTAGAACTCAACATGTGGTCCCCATAACGCCACAGACTCAGGCGAAGCCATCCTTTGAACGTTGTGGCCTCCTTTACGACCCGAGCGAACATCTCCGGGATTTCCTGGGGCTTCGTTTCATGTCAAGACTGAAGAGCTGACACCTCATGAAAAATGGTTTATGAGGAGATAGCCAGGTGGAGTCCATGGCGGGGCTGGGCTTCCACGATGGACCCAGGCACTAATGTCACATGCACGCAGCCACCAGCGCCCTGCCACGAGTAAATACTGCTGGGAAATACCACCGCCTTCGTTGCTAAGAACGGTAGTTCTCACTGGCTGGGGCGCTGGCTCAAGCGGCAGAGTGTTCCCCATGCAAGCATGGGGACCTGAGTTCAGAGCCCCAGCATACACATTAAAAGCCAGGCAGGCATGGCAGCACACATTTGTAATTCCAGTGCTAGGAATGCTCAAGGCCAGCCAGGCCAGCCAAACCCCTGAACCGTGGATTCAGTGAGAGACCTTGCTTCCAAAAATAAAGAGGGATTGTGGAAGATGCCTGGTATGGACCTCTGTACATACACACACACACTGCAAAAGGACAACAGCTCCTTCTGGAGGAGGAGGAGGAGAGGAAGGAAGGAAGAGCAAGCCTTTCCCAAGCCTACCTTGAAGTCTTCTCACTGGGCAGCCTCATTTTACAATCGCCCTTCTAGAAAGCTGAGGGGTTTCTGCCTAGAAGTAAGAAGACCTATCTATAGGCAGCTGTGGGAGGAAGTGCTGTTGAGGTTTGAACACAGCCTGATGATGTCATGGCTCCTGTCCCATGGGGCGGCCATGTTTGCTAAAAGGGTAACAGGTCATTATCTGCCTCCCCAGTTCATGGTCCACTTGAATCTTTTCTGAATTGTATTTGTTTTCTGGTGGCCCTGTAGCTCCCCCCCCCCCCTTTATTTCTTTTCTATTTCTCTTAAGGTTTGCTTTTTTTGTGTCAGGCAGGAGGCCATGGGGAGGGGACAAAATGGCATGATATTATTTGGGTCTGAAATGCACCCCCCCGGCCCATGGACCTGTGCGTTAAGGGCTCGGTACCGCTGTGATAAGGTGAGACAGTTCAGGCAGAGGGACCACTTCGTCTAAGGTGCTATGGCTGGAGTTTGTTTGGTGGGACTGAAGTTGGCAAGGCAGGCAAGAAAAAAGCCAGGACATGCTGTAAACGGGTGAGCAGAGGGTGAAAAGGGGCCACAGTGAGCTGTGTAGACCCAGAGTCACTGTGGAGTTTGGGAACAGGGCAGGCTTGGCCTTTGATTCCTACAGTCAGTAAACATCCATGCTGAAGACATGATTTGATTTGATTTCTTTCCAAATTTGTCTCAGACTTTACCAATGACCCACTCCTTGGTGTACCTTCAGCTGAGTTTCTGTGCTTTTGCTCTGTGCTGAGAAACTGCATTTTTGGTTGGTTGGTTAGGATTTTGTTTTGTTTTTTGAGACAGGGTTTTACCATATAGTCCTGCCTGGTCTCGAACTTGCTAGGTAGACCAGGCTGGCCTTGAACTTGTAACAATCTTCTTGCCTCTACCTCCAGGGTGCTAGGATTGCATTGCACACTATCACACAGGTTTAGACAATACTGAGCTTTGAACCCAGGGCTTCATGCATGCCGAGCAAGCACTTTGCCAACTAAGCCACATTCCCAGCTGACAATGGAGGATTTTTAAAATAATTTTATTTATTATTATTATTATTGTGCAGGTCTGTGGTGTAGTTGGGGGCATGTGTGTGCCGTGGTGCATATATGGAGCTCAGAGAACAGCTTTCACAGGCTGGTTTCTCCTTCCACCATGTGGATCCTGGGAATCGAACTCAGGCTGCTGGGCTTGTGAAGCAAAAACCAACTGAACCATCTTGCCAGCCCAGCAACTTAGTATTTTGCAAGCAGAATGAGTTCACACATCCTCAACTCCTCTATTGGAGATGGACGCCTCGGTGCTTTCAGTATAATCACAGATAACCATGCCCATTACCACAGTCAACTTTAGAACACTGCTACCTCTAGAACCCTAGACCCTTAACGTTCCCAGCCCCTTCCCTGCGTCCCTCTCCACCTCCTGGCATCCACCCCTCCACTGTCTGTCTCTCTACGTCTTTCTCTCTAGACATGTCACATAAGTGACACGCAACATGTGGCCTTCTCCACTCTTAACATGGTGTCTCTGAGGGTCCCCTGTCATAGCACGTATCAGTATTCTATTACTTTTCGTGGATAAATAGTATTCCATGGTGGGGCTGGCCCGTATGTATTGTTGATTCAGTCCACAGGCCTTTGGATAGTTTCTGCCTTCTGACTACTCTAATACTACTGTGAACACTCACGCGTAAGAGGTTTTTTGGTTTTTTTGGTTTTTTTTTTCTTTAATGTGTTTTGTTTCTTTTCAGCTATTAGATTAAGAGTGACTGGTTATCTGGGTTAATTGGTTATTTGAGTCCTGATTGGTCTGGGAGTGGAATTTCTGAGTCACACAGACTCCATATTTAGTGATTTCCTGGAGCAGCACATTGTGTCACAGCCCTGCCACAGCACAGAGGTGTGAGGGGGCTCCAATTTCTCCACCCATTGTTGCGCTGGCTAGGCAGCTTCTGAGGAGACAGCAGTAGCTACTGTGTGTGCTGTGTAAGCAGTGGCTATATTGGGCTGTGTAAGGAGTGATGAGTCCGAGCATTCGCCACAGACAGTGCTTTCCCTGTGGTTCTAGCGCAGTTGGGAGGACAGGAAGACAGAGCTAACCGCCTGTTCTCAGGGGGCTCCTAAGACCCTGACGCCAGGGCAAGTGTCCTTGCCATTTCAGTCCGTCCCTCTCAGGTAAGGAGCTCAGCCCTTCACATCCCACATTACACTCCCACGGACAAGGCTCTGGTATTCCAGCCCTTTCGGCCTCCTCCACCCTCTGTCTTCATTTCCGCTTGGCCATCAATTTCTGTTTAATAAGCCAGGGCCAAAACTCCAGCAGCAACTTAGGCTCTTTGTCTAAAAGCTATAATGAGGAACAGAGCCCCGTGGCATAAGTGATGGGGTCCGTGCCTCGCAAAGGAGCAGGGTCTACAGCAGAGGCCAGTCCCTCCCGGCAATGCTCCCCAATACTGCTCCCCATTCCTCCCTCAACCTGTGCTCCTCAGAAGTGCTCCCCAAAACCTCCCCTCCGCTCAGCAACACACACACACACACACACACACACACACACACACACACACTACCATTATATCATTTCTTTAAGAGGAACCAGAAGTTCAAAGTTGTGTATAAAGTTGCCCGTTTTTTAGCCTCTCAGCAACTCATGCGTGTGTTTCAAAAACTCACCACGGGCCAGACCGAACGTATCTGTGGGCCCATGGCGCGCATGACGCAGCACGGGGTCTAAAAACGGTCATGGTTTCCGTCCCCTGCTCAGCCACTTTGTTCTTTTTATTTTTCCTAAACTCTTTCTTCACCTGTGAGCCAGAGCTGTAGCAAGCTACATGGGAAGCGCTCACTGGCGACAGCTAGGAAATTGGTGCTTCGTAACATAGCCTCAGACTCTCCAGTGCACAGGGTCAAGGGTCCATGATGAGAAGCCAGGGAGGCCCAGCCAGGTGAAGAAAGCAGACAAAAATCTCCACGTTGGGGAGAAACCGCCCAGCTGGAAGTCATGGAATTGGGGCACCCCCTGTATAGGTGACCGCCCACCTGGAAGTCGCGGAGTTGGGGCACCCCTGTATAGGTGACTCTTCTGGTTGCCGTGGCAAACATCTGACAAAAGCAGCTTAGGAGCAAGGAAGGGGGAGTTGCTGTCGCTCTTGGCTTAAGAAGGGATGTTGTGGGCTGGAGAGATGGCTCAGAGGTTAAGAGCACTGACTGCTCTCCCAGAAGTCCTGAGTTCAATTCCCAGCAACCACATGGTGGCTCACAACCATCTATAATGTGATCTGATGCCCTCTTCTGGCCTGCAGGTGAACATGCAGGCAGAACACTATATATATACTAGTAAATAAATTAAAAATAAAATAAGTATTTTTTAAAATGCGATGTTCTTCATGATGAGGGAGGAGACTGGATGACAGGAGCGTGAGGCAGCCAGTCACATCCTGTCCACAGTCAGGATGCAAAGAGCAGATAGGAAGTGAGGCCAACCAGAAAGCCTCATGGTTTGCCCTCACTGACCTCTTCCTTCAGTTCCCCAAGGCTCCAAAACCTCCCAACATGGTACCTCCAACTGGGGAGCAAGTGTTGGAGCACATGAGCCATGTGCTATGTTCAAGCTCTAACAGTAACAGGAGGCTGACGCCCTGTCTCTAAGCATCCAAGGTTTAAAGATGGACTAGGGCCAAACTCATAGAAGTGCACCCAACCCACCCTTTGCAACTAGGAAGCCAGCTCCCAGCTGATCCCTCCAACATCTGAGCCCATAATCCATTGTCCCCTTAGAGAAAGATTTTTAAAGTGACATGCCTCAGTCATCTGAGCGTGAGCCACCACTGTACCCTCCTAGCCTGTTGCAGTGAGCACCTGTCCTGGCTTGTGGTGTGGTATGGTGTGCTACCCAGAGACACGCTGGTGCAGCCATTTGGGATATGGAAACATGTGCAAGGCTGTGAGGTTCATGGCCTGCCTGGTATGTCAGAGCCACCAGTCCTCTCTACTCAGGGCTGTTTTAAGGTGTCCCATTCTGCTTGGTCACATGGTACCATGTGGGAGGCAGCCTCACCAGGACAGAAGGCAGGAAGCATACCCACTTCTATGTTTTGCCTACTTGCTTGCTTTGTAATGTATGTGAGGGATGATGGGATGGATGTGTGTACATGTGTGTGCATGTGCTCTATGCACATGCTGATGTGTGTGCATGTGTGTGCAGGTGCATATGGAGGCCAAAGGGCAACTGTCATTCCTCGGAGGCCACTCGCTCTGTTTTTCTTAAGGCAGGGTCTCCCTGGTCTCGACCTCATCGGGTAGGCTAGGCTGGCTGATAAGTGACTCTGCCTCCACCTCCTCAGTGCTGGGGTTACATGAGGCAGGCCACCACACCCAGCTCTTCTACCTGAGGTCTTGGGGTGGGGCCTGCCTCCTCACACTGACATAGCACACAGCAAGCACTTCACTGGCTGAATTACCTCCCCAGCCTGTTTGTTTATTTTTAGCTGACAGATTGTGTGTGTAAATTGTGTGTGTCGCGCTGGTTTGGTATATGTGTACACTATGAGCCAGCTAAACCAAGCTCATTAGCATATCCACTACCGGGCAAATGGAGCTTGGTTTTAAACCCCATTGCCTCTGCCTCTTGAGTTTACTCCCCCTAACTGAAATTTTGGGCCCTTTGACTAGCTGTTTCCCACCCTCCCTGTTCCCTGTCTCTGACACTCACAGTTCCACTCTCAGGTCCTGTGAATTTCACTTTTGAAGATCCCGTTGTTTAAGTTAGGTCACACAGTGGCGGAGGGGTGGTGGAGACACATGGGGCCCAAGGCTCACTAGCCAGCCAGGCTAGTCAAAATGAACAACGAGCTCTGCGTTCCGCGAGAGGAGCTGTCTCAAAAACTAAGGTGGAGAGTGACTGGGAGAGGCACCCTGATGTCATCCTCTGGCCTCCAAATACACCTGCATAAGAAGGACACCAGTTCACACACGCACACATGCACACACACGGGGTGGAAGGGAGGGAGAGATAGAGAGGGAGGGAGGGGCTGGAGAGATGGCTCAGAGGTTAAGAACACTGACTGCTCTTCCAGAGGTCCTGAGTTCAATTCCCAGCAACCACATGGTGGCTCACAACCATCTATAATGTGATCTGATGTCCTCCTCTGGCCTGCGGGTGCAGGTTATACATAATAACAAATAAATACATCTTAAAAAAAAAAAGGGAGAGAGAGAGAGGGAGGGAGGGGGCACCAAGACAGAGCCTCCCCTCCCTTTCCAAACCTTAGAATTCCTCCTTCTTGCCCTGCTGCTGTAGCGCTATGGTTTTCATTTCTCACTGTGTGTTTCATGAATTGAAAGTTCTAGACATGCTGGGTGTGTTCAGAATCACTTGCTTCCGTGTCGTGTTTCAAAGCGTCCACCCAGGGATTCCATACCTGTCCTCTCAACATGCCTAAACTGTCACCCTGTGTTCAAGTAAAGCCTTCTGTGATCCCCCACACACTCGGAAGCTGTAACCCCACACCGTGCATTTCTATGCAGCATGAGGCATCTCCCATAGGGAAGTTGTCCCCGAGGCATGGCCCACCACCTAGCCTGGCAAACGGAGCTGTGTGGGAGCAACAGCTGGGTCTCATCTGTCTCCATCTTCCTAAGTGCCTGGCTCTGGCAGAGACCCTCAGTGGTGGCAGGCATTTTCCTAGGAAGCCCGCACAAGCTAGTTTGCTGTGTACACTTGTGAGCAATGCAGGCAGATGCCTCAGCAGGGAGGGCGGTGTGCTAGAAAGAAGAAGAGCTGCTCAGTTGTCGAATGACAGGCTACAGTTGCTCAGATACAGACTATGAGGATCCCTCTGCAGCGGTTGGCCTTGGGTTGGCCCCCAGCTCCCTAACACTTGAGGGCTCTCAGCTTCCACAGGAGAACATGCTACCCACATTCTTCTGTATTCCATTCTGAGGTGGGGGATAGATGCCCTAGCCCCACCCCGCAAGGGAACATTCCCACCCTAAGAATGGGCTCAAATCTCTGCTGAATCTCCAAGTATATTCTACATCAGGATGGAGGGGAGGAGGAGGAGTTTTATGATAAGGTAGCTAGACCCCTTCGGGGCCTCAGAGGTGAACTGGGGGCCACAGAGAAGGGTGACCTGCCCAAGGCCACTGGCCTCATCTACCTTGGAACTTTTTTATCAGTTTAATTGCCAGCAACACGCTTCGGCACAGCAGCCCACATCTGGATAGCATCAGTGGACTTGGAGCAGATAAGGCCAGTCACCAGTTTCCAGGCTGCCCCAGGCCCCGCGCTGATTTATATCCCCTCCATAGCTTCAGAATGATTCGGCCACAGGGAACTCTTAAGACCTGACCACAGCGGACTTTTTGTCTGGTAGCAAATGGGCTGCCTACCAGCTACACCACAACTGGTCCAAGAAGGGTCGCAAACGCAGAGGAGTGTGCAGAATTCGATGTCAACAAACACTCACCGTGTGCCCACATCCTTCCAGGCCTGTGTTCCAGATGCCTGAAACACAGAGGTGGGGAAAGCGCAGTCCAGCTGCTGTGGCCATGCAGGCTGGCAACGCAGTCGCCAAGTGGGTCACAGGCTGTGGAGGAGGGCAAGGTCTCCTCCTTTTCTCTGGGGTGCGGGAGGGAGTCAGATGAGGCCCCCATGAAGGAGGTGACATCTGTGTACTGGAGAGACTTTAACAAGCACTGAAGCCCGGGAAAGGGGAGGGCACTTAGTGTGGTGGCTACACTGTGGGGTCTAAAGCAGGTGCTATGTTGGTTCTAGAAGCTGGGGTGGGGTGGGGGGGGGGGGTAGGGGTGAGGTCCAGTTACAGCAGATGGTTTAGTGAGGCGGAAACATGATCTGAAATCACCCTCTCAGAGACAGGGTGGCAACCTCTGGAAAAGTGGGAGTGAGAAAGGGGTGAAGGCTCAGAGGAGACTGGAAAGGAGAAGGTAGATGGGAGGAGCCAGCCCTGAAGCTGGGGGAGGGGCGGTTGAGGGGTTGGGAAGTCGACTTCGGTGACCCTGTGGAGCTCAAAGAGCAGAAAGGGCCCAAAGATGTTGGAAGGGTATGTCACAGGCACAGAGTGCATCTTGGGTATAAGCAAGGACTCCTCTCTGCAGCCAACGGTGAAGCAAAGTTGGGCACAGCGTCTCCAGCCAGGAAAGTCTCAGAGCAACTGCCTGTACCGCTCAAGTCACTGAGGTCCCTCAGGCAGTGAGAAGATGAGAGTGTCCAATCTAAAGAGTGTAAGCACAGGGCAGGAAGGGCATGTGGGAAGCTAAGGCTAAGTCTTGACCTGCCCAAGGTCACATTCAGAGACTGCAGAGCCTGGGGAAGTCACACAAAACTCTGCATGCCACCTGCATGCCACCACCAGGGGCACTCCAACCACACACATCAAAGCAGGCTTGCTCTCCCCAACACTGCCTGCCTGAACAGGATTTCCTACGAGCAACTAACTGGGCCTGGGTCACAGTTATTTATCTAATGTTCTTGGATGGAGTCCCAAGAAAACAATTTTGCTTATTTAGGGGGGAAAAACCACATACAAAGCAACGTTGTAAAGCCCACCCCCAAAGAACATCCATAAAGAGATTGTCCCCGCCACCACCGTTTATTTCCTTATTGATTTATCTGTTTGAGCATCTCTTAATTGGCCTGACAGGATGGTCCCCACTGCTTAATGAGCCCCGGCTGTATTTACAAAGATTGAGAAGCTATGCAGCCCAGAGCCCAGCATGCAAGCCTGTGAGGGAATGAGAGGCCTAGGCAGGCTCTGTGTGGCTCACTCTAAAGCCCAGCACTGGTGTCAACTTCTCCATAGGTGAGAGCACCCTGTAGGGTGTCACAGCAGAGGCCTGCACACGCAGCCTGTTGCCCATCAGGTGCCTGAGGCCCACCGGCAACCTCAAGACTCAGGACCTCTGGGCTAGAGGCAGAAAAACAGAGAGAGAGGCCCCTGCTGAAGCAGATGGTTTCCAGGACCCTCCCCTTCCACAACTATCAGTCAGGGCCTCTTGACATCAGAGATGGGAGTGGCAGGAAGAAAGAGCCTAGGAGCAACAGCTGTGACCCCACCTGGCCACATGTAAAGGAGCCTCTGCCCAGGTGGGCCCCACGTGGGGCCTGCCCGCCACAACTTACCTTCTTGGAGACCTGGAGCTGCCATCCCAGACACCGAAAGATCTATATCCTAGATATCAGAGAAACAGATGCCTGGATATTAGGGGAAACAGGAGAATGGGGCATGGGCTAGGGGATGGGGTGGGTTGGGGGATGGGCACGACCAGGACCACATGGGGAGCATTCTCAGACTCAGAAGGGATGTGTGAGAAGAAAAGAGCAGGAAGTAGCCCAGAAGAAAGTAGGGCCTAGAGGCATCAAAAATGTGCAGATGAGTCCCTTAGCCTTTAAAAGGCTGTTTGGGAGCCAGGCGAGATGGCTCAGTGAATGCCCAGCCTGACAGCTTGGGTGCCGTCCCCAAGACCCACATGGTGGAAGGAGAGAACTGACTGCCACAAGCTGTCCACTGACCTCCACACATGCCATGACATGTGCATAAACACATATACAAACCATGGATGTGATCTTAAATAAAATCTAAGCCTGACATGAAGACCAAGGGGCCAGATGTGTGTAGCTGGGGACTAAAGACAGAGCGGGCAGCGGCAGGCAGAGGGTGGCTTGAGGCTAGCCACCTGTCTCTACTTCTGAAGATCTGTTAGAGAGAAAGAGAGAGAGCCCTGTGATGAGGGTCATTCTGAGGGTCTCCCTCACCAGGCAAGTACTAGAAGCATTAGGTGAGCCCCACGTGTGGACTTGAGTCCTAGGCTCACAAAAATTACCCAGAAGGACTTGTTGCATATTTGAACGTGAATATGGGATCATGGATGCTACACCCTAACTTGACTGGTGGCATGCACAAGTCATGGCTTCGATCTGGCTTTAGCCAGTGCTGGACTGGCAGCCTCAAGTCCATCCTGGTTCTGGCATTTACTTCACTCTGTGCTTCTTGCAGCTCCACAAACAATGACACCCCCACCACACACCCACACACCTTTTTTTTTTTTTTTTTTTTTTTTCCCTTAACAGTTCAAACAAATTCCCAAATTCCCTGTGGTGACAGATTTTGATCTGAGCCCATCACTGTGCCTGGAAACAGGAGCAAGCTGACAGCTGTGCTAGAATTACCTACCACCAGCCGCAGAGGACAGTTTAGAATCAGCGTATTTGTGAGGGTGTGAGGAGGAAGAGGAAGGTTAGGGTCCCAGTGGCAAAACAGAAGAATACCTGCATGGCAATTAACACACACACCCCGGCTGAGGTCAGCCAACCTCAGCTTGGATTCTACTCTGTCTTGGCCCTGATGTGAGCTCTGGGTTCCAATGTCCCACTAAGACGCAGAGGTAGTCCACAATTGAGTGAGACGGGCCCAGGCTGCATGGGCAGGGAGGGAGCTACTGTCCGGCTGGGAGCTAGGATCCAACACACGTAAGAGGCTGTACTTGCCCTGTTGAGCCTTATGTTGCACCTGAGCCCACTGTCAAGCTTTGGTCTGACTCCACAGCCATCCAGCTCCACACAGGAGCTCCCTCCATCCCTTGGGCCTTAGTAGATATGGGCATCATATCTCCATTAAATGGCCTCTGACCAAGACAAGATACACCACCTTGAAGACTGGCTGAGTATGTACTAGAAAAAGAAACAGCCCACTCTTCCTTTGCCCCCTTCCCTGCCACCCCATGCAGGGACACTAGCCAGGAAAAGCAGGACGTAGGCACTGTTCTTGCTCCCTTTAGGAAGGGCCCTGTGTCTGCAGGCGGGAGATGGGAACCCTCTGTGTAAATACCCGAGCTCCTTATCTCCCGCCAGGTATTTACTGGGCAGTGCCTATGGCTCCCCTGTGTTATTTCAGCTTGTGGTTTGCAGACAGAATTCCAGAGTGAGTTGGTAGAAGGAAGCCTAGAGGGGAAGTGGGAATCACCAGGCTGCGAAAGGCAGCCTGGCTGCTTATCCGTCTCACGTGTGTGTGTGTGTGTGTGTGTGTGTGTGTGTGTGTGTGTGTGTGTGTGTGTAAGCCCTCTTCTCTGAGGTGACTCTGCTTCCCAAAGGAGTCAAAGGTCCAGCACAGAGTGGATGATGCCTGGAACGGAGTTGGGAGTAATCGGAGTTGCAGATGGGAAAAGAGGAAGATGTTGCAAAGCAGACAGACGTGAGTGCTGCAGGCTCACATATTAAGAGAGTTAAAGATGGGGGGGGGGGGAACAGGTTTGAAGTTAAGGGCAGAGGTGGAAGAGGAGCTGCGTAGGCTGGAGGTGGAGGCCCGGGGTACAGCATGGACTCTAGAGTATCAGCCTTCGGTGTCCCTGGAGCTCCATGTACCCACACTTATGCCAGGGGATTTTATCAGAGCCAGGACACAAGAACATTGATTGGCTCAATATCAAAAGATATTGACCTCATATGAAAGTCCTTCAAATCCTCTTCAGTCCTTCCAGTTGGTTCAAGAGATCATCTCTCAGTTCGGCCTGGTGGCTCTTTAATGCCTCTTTAATACCAGCTAATCTCTTTACAAAGAGAATAGATCTCAGGCGGAGGCTCTCAGGCAGGGCTTTTGGCCACAGCAGCACTACGTGGCTTATTTTTCATCGTGTGTAATTTTAACAGTTACTGCCTCGTAGCATGGTACACTGGCTCTCCTTCTGGTTATGGAAAATGTATATTTCATTTTCAAATGTCTTAGTTCTTGTTGCAGTTAAAAAATAAATTTTTTTTAAAATCCTAAAAATGAAAGGATTGGGGGAGGGTTGTTGTTTGTTTGTTTTTAATGATGTAGCTGAGGCTCGGAAGATGGCTTGCCATCAAGCTTGTCGACCTAAGTTGAAAATTCCTGGCTTCTTGACAATACAAGTCACATAACCTACTCTGGGCTAAGCCCCAAGCATTTGACAGCCTCTGTTCCATCACCTTTGCTCAGGTGGCCAGCTCCTAGCCCAGGAAGCTGGCACAAGTACAACTCATTAGGGGTTCCTGATCCTCCAAAGCATCTGACTGCAGAAACAGCAGCATATGCACTCGTCACCCCCAATAGAACAGACATGATCCCTGAACTCTGCATGTCCCCACAGAGTTAGAACGTTCTGAGAGGCCACCACCCTGCTCCTTCATTGCCCATGTGCAAAGGTACAGCCGTGCACAGCACACTGTCATTCCAGCCACTGATGGACCGCACATACCACAGTGACCCTGTGAGACAGAAAAGGAGCTGAAAAGTTCCCATGGCCTAGTGACCTCACAGCCAGCACAGTAGAGCGATGCTGGTGTTAAAACCTACCATGCTGTCATGCTCTAAAAGCAGGACACAGGGCTAGGTGAGACGGCTCAGCAGGTAAGGGTGATTGCAACCAATCTTGATGACCCAAGTACCATCCTAAGTGAAAGGACAGAACCAACCTCTGCCAGTTGTCCTCTGATCTCCATGCATGTACTATGGCATGTGTGGGCATCCTCACACAAGCACACTACATACATACATACATACATACATACATACATACATACATACAATATAAAAGGCTTTAAATAATATAAGTAGAGCACATACAATTGTGTCAGAGTATAACACTTAGTTGATATAAATAGTGTGTGCTGTTGGCTTAAGCATGTATAAAGTTGTTCTTTGTATCATTGTTTTAATGTATGCTGAAAAAGTCTGTGGTGCTTCCCCAGCAGCAGCTTCGCCTGTCATGACTGATGCACCTGTTTGCATCAAGAGATCTGGACCACATGTGGCTTTTGTCAGGTGCCCACTGTGATGCTAGCACAATGACAAAATCACCTAGAGAGGCATGCCTCAGAACACATCCCATCCTTAAGCAACACGGGGATACTAGCTCATTGGTTTGTTGTTTTTTTTTTTAAGCAATGTATTTTTTTTCTATTAACACATACTACGTGTCTACTTTTTCTAAGACAGGGTCTCATGTCTCCCAGGCTGAGAATGGCCTTGAACTTCTAACCCTCCTGCCTCCACCTTCCCTGTCCTGACATTCCTGCACAGAGTTTAGTGCAGTGCCGGGGATCTGATCCATGGCTTCATGGGTGGTAGGCAAGAGTCTACCAACTGAGCTACAGCCCCGTCCCCACCCCTGTACCATTTGTGCACATGTGAGGGCAACATGCTGTTTAGATTCCTTTACACATCAGGTCCTAATTAGCTCATCCATCATCATCTTAGACTTGGACCCTTTCTTTACGTGAGGCCATCCCTCTCAGGACCATTTCGAAACACACACCGCATCGTTGTTAGTTGTATTCACCCTGCTGTGCCCAGGCAACCCAGAACTCATTCTTCTCATCAAACAGGGACACGGTGCCAATTGACTAGCATCTCTTGCCACGCCCCCCACACACACCCCCACACCCCCCCCCCCCCACCCCGTCTCCGGAAACCACTGCCCTAGCTTGAACTTCTGTGACATTATTTTCTTTAGGTTTCCCTCCCAGTGGTTGGGGTTAGGGCCAGGTGTTCTCACATTTGTGGCCTCTTACCCAGAGAACTGCAAATGCAGGCTCACACGAACTTACAGGAGATGCAAGACAGCTTTTCCTAGAGCAAAGTGATGGTGCAGGTTACAAAGAGACATGCTTTCAAGATTCACAGATTGTGCTCCACGGCTTCGGTTATTGTCCAGGCTTTTTTTTTTTTTAATGGAGTTCAAGAGAGGGAAAGCATGGTTTACATGGCTTCTCTATTTTGATTGATAAATTAGGTCATACATTCATTTTTCCTACTGCATGTGTCCCTTGCCATAATGCATCTGAGTTTTAATCATCTGCATGCTCAAGATGGCTGCTAGTGGGTTCTACCTAGAAGTTCATTTGCAGGACACAATTTGCCTTACTGTACCTGCACCCAAAGCCAGTTTGGGCTGACTCCACCTTTCTATGCTTCCTACCTGTATATATTTGGAATACACTTCAATAAAAACTGTCAAATTTTGATTGTACCAAGAGCAGAGGTGCTTATACTATTATTGAAATGGGAATATTGTAAGGCTACAGTGCAGGTAGGAGCTTCAGGGGTTCTGGGGTTGCCAGGCAAGTTATTTGGTGCAGATGAAGGAACTGGGCTACCAGGGCAAACAACCAAAAAAATAGGGTCCCAGGTTGGACTATCTCCTGTGCTTGCTGCCTCAGTTCCACATAGAACTAAGATCATGCGTTGCTTTTCATTCGCGCCTGGCTTGTTTCATTAAACGTCATGTCAAGATGACAGTACTCATTTCTAAAGGCATAAGGTAGTATTTGC